>NW_028270184.1:45351863-46024952 GCF_037043375.1 Chiloscyllium plagiosum | reverse complement strand
CCAAAGTGTATTCTACAGCTCTGATGCTTCTCAGGAATTCTCTTGATCCAGCTGGCTATACCTTACATATGCTCCCTTTTCCTTGACCAGAGTCTCAGTAGACAGCCAGTGTTTCCGAATGCTGTCAGCATTGAGCTGCACACTAACAGGAACATGCTGGTGCTGAACGATCCTTTTATCTCACATTTAAAATATTTCCAATTGCCAGAATTCCCTTTCCCTGAAAATAGCCTCTCGAATCAACTTTTTAAAATTTCATGTCTAATACTATCAAGATTTGTCTTTCTCCATTTTATAGCTTTAACGTTTGGATCAGTCCTGTCTTTCGGCAAAGCTATTTTCAAACTAATAAAATTTCGGCCTGAGAATTTCAATACTGTGTGTAAATAATCCTGTAGGCTCAGGATACTCAATACTGTGTGTGAATTAATCTTATTGAGTGAAGATGGTCAATACTGTGTGTGAGTAATCTTGTGGCCTGAGGATGGTCAATACTGTGTGTTAATAATCCGGTGTCCTGAGGATGATCAATACTGTTTGTGAATAATTATGTGGCCTGGGAATATTCAATACTATGTGTAATTAATGCTGTGGCCTGAAAATGGTCAATACTATGTGTGAATAATCCTATGCCCTGAGAATGGTCAGTACTGTGTGTGAATAATCCTGTGGCCTAAGAATATTCAACACTGTTTGTGAATAATCCTGTGGCCAGAGGATTGTCAATACTGTCTGTGAATGATCCAGTGATCTGGGAATGGGAAATAATATGTGTGAATAATCCTGTGGCCTGAGGATGGTCAATACTGTGTGTGAATAATCCTGTGGCCTGAGGATGGTCAATACTGTGTTTGAATAATTCTCTCTTGAGGATGGTCCATACTGTATGTGAATAATCCTGGGAACTGAGGTTCGTCAGTACTGTATGTGAATATTATAGTGGCTGAGGACGGTCAATGCTGTTCGTGAATAATCCTGTGGCCTAAGGATAGTCAATACTGTGTCTGACTAATCCTGTAGTCACTGAAGTGTTGCTTTATGATAAGCAACTGGTTGATGCTCTCCCTCATATGTCCCTCCCTATTGCTGCAAACCCCTCCAGCTGCAGCAATCTGTACTGGCTTTGTAACACTGTTCAGGCCCTGACCACTCGCTGTAACACTCTCAGCACCT
Organism: Chiloscyllium plagiosum; assembly: GCF_037043375.1. NCBI lineage: Eukaryota > Metazoa > Chordata > Chondrichthyes > Orectolobiformes > Hemiscylliidae > Chiloscyllium > Chiloscyllium plagiosum. The sequence continues at coordinate 46,023,779 of NW_028270184.1, read as the reverse complement.
TCGTCTCTCCCTGTTCCTGTCGTGTCATTAAACGCTGACAATGATTCCCCTTCCCACTGCCCTCCCCCTGCTAGCAGACCCTTCGCAATCCCTTTAAAACTTACCCCTAAAACACACTCTCACTTTCGGATTTTAAGTATTTTTTGGTGACCTCCGCCTCACTTTTTGGTGACCTCCGACTCACTTTTTGGTGACCTCCGCCTCACAATCTAATATGATCCATTTTGTCCTGAATGAGGGACCGGTGGGAATTTCTTGCTGAGGATTTGTCTGTTTCAATGACATGTTCTTTTGTTGAGTGTTTTACACTGTTCTTTCAAATGTTTTGCACTGTTCATTTACAGACACATATTTCAGTCAGTTTAGCCTGTTTACCTTGGTCAGTTCTACTGTCAAACTTATGCGATTGGCTATTTTTATTTCTAGTTGTAGCTTGGCCTTTCTGTGATTCACTTTAATGCTTTAAATTAATTTAAATTGCACTTTATCGCAATTTCCTAGAGGATCTCTCCAGGTGACGTGACTCATACACTAAGTTTCATCACACAACTATTGATCTGAGATAGTCAGATCCCTAGCCAGTTTCGCAGTGTGTTATTCAAAGTAACTTGAAAAATACTCTTTACTCCCCTTCCAATATCACTATTGTCTGTGTGATTGTCCCAGATGATACGAATATTGAAGTTTCCCAAAATTGTCACAATACCTTTGTTTAAAAAATTCCAATGAAGTCCTGTGTAATGCAGTGATGAGCAATGAAATGCTGTTCGGTGGCTAAAACTGTTCTTCTGCTTGTGTCCTTGGCAATTACAAGCCAGAATTTGACTTCTGGCTGACTCTACTTCATGATCTGCAGCCAAATGATTTATCTGTAATGCCGTTGTTATCCATTATTGTTAGTATTGCCCATTTCGCCTGAATTTCTGCAAGGTTTTGGATCATTGAATATTTATGATCCACCTTTTGTTCGCCCGGAAACCATGTCTCCCTGGTGTCTAAATCTCTTTTCACTTTGGGTCACAAATCTATGTACCTTATTGATGAGACTTTGTCCATTCCAAAAAAAATTGCTCTTTCCCACAATTTCCTGTCAAAAACCGATTCATTGTTGTGCGACTTGAGTTAAACTTTGTCACATCCTGTCCCTTTCTGCTTGTCTTCAGCCACATCCCCATGCTGTTCCGACGTGTCACCTTTTCTCTTTGGATTTGGAAAGCTCCTTTCACCTGAACCCTGCATCCTCTGGGTCAATTTAAAGCCCTGTCCATAAACCTACCGACATGATCGGCCAGGACACTGGTCCCAGCACTGTTCCAGTGGGACCATCCTAATGGATTATTCATTAAATCAGTTATGGGATGTGGGTGTCTCTGTCTAACCAGCCTTTCTTGCCCAACCCTAGCTGACCTTGAGCTGAGTAGCTTGCTCAGCCATTTCAGAGGGTAATTGAGAGGTAAACACTTTGCTGTGGGGATGTCGTGCAGGCCACGAGAGGATGGGCAGATGTCTTTCTCGAAAGGACAACTGTTTGGATATTTTGTACATCAGCAATGGTTTTATACTTTTTTATGGATTATTATTATTTTTAAAACCATTGATTTCAAATGTCTCCATTTCAGATGATGGGATTCAGATCTGCCTCCCCTGAACATTAGCTGAGGTTTTGGATACATTGTGTAGCAATAATACCACGAGGGCATCACTTCACCTGCTCACAGGTTGCTCATCCCAGAGCAATGATACCAGGGCATCATGAAGCTAAACCCATTCTTCCGACTCAGTTGTGTAATGCGGACATCTTCCAGCAATCTTGGGCTCTGACTTGATATCGCTCCATTTCCCAGATCTCTGTGGGGCTCAATGCCTTCCTCTCTGTGTCACCCTCACTACATCAGTCTAATTTCCAATTGTGTATATTCCTCTGTCTCCTGTTGGTACTCAGGAACGTCCTGACACAATAAACTTCCCAACTGCTGGGTGTCTCGTCCATCACCACATTGAAGATTTTTGGTCAGCCAGAGAGACCAAGGGCAGGGAGATCTGGAGCCTTAGATAAATCCTGTAGTGAGGTAATATCGCCCACAGTGCACAGAGCAAAGAACAATGAGAGGGCTCCAAACATTTGCTAACAAGACATGACATAGATAGTGTTGGAGAGGACGCACAGTACAGCCACACAACATGCTCAATCCCTACCCCTACTATAAGTTCTGTTGTACTAAGACTCACTACTCTGCAACACTGTATCTGTAGCATGTCTTGTGGTCCAGTGTCTTCAATAATTTGTAATTCCTATAACAGTTCCTGTCCCTGTAACCTCCTCCCTTCCTGATGGTCCCTCCACATATTTGAAACGTACTGCATCCAGACTACCATCTCCCTATCTCAAGTCTACAACATACCTTACCTCGGTAATCTCCTCCTCTTTAACTGGATAGAGTCATGCACCACAGAAACGGTTCCTTCGATCCAACCAGTCCATCCAGAGCAGAGTCCCTGAATGAGATGCGTTTCCCTGCATTTGGCCCATATACCTTCAAACCTTCTCCTCTCCATGTAATTGACCAAAAGTCTTTTACATGTTGTCATTGTACTTTTCTCTACCACTTCCCCTGGAAGTTCATTCCATACCTACACCATCCTCTGTGTGAAAAATGTTCTCCTCCAATTTCTTTAAAGTCTTTCTCTTTCACTTCATACTTATGTCCTCTAGAACATAGAACATGACAACGCACTACAGGCCTTTCGGCCTTTAATTTTGTGTAATCTTCTGGAACCAATCTGAAGCCCAACTAACCGACACTATTCCAGTCTCGTCCATATGTCTATCCAGTGACCTTTTAAATGCTCTTAAAGTTGGCGAGTCTACTACTGTTGCAGGCTGTGCATTCCACACCCCTACTACTCTGAGTTAAGAGGCTACCTCTGACATCTGTCTTACATCTATCCTGCTTCAATTTAAAGCTATTCCCCCACGTGCTAGGCATTGTCTTCCAAGGGAAAAGACTCTCAACTCATCTCACCCTGTGATTATCTTGGATGTCTCAATTAATTCGCCTCAAACATTTTCTCTCGAACGAAAATAGCTTCAAGTCCCTTGTAAGATCTTCCCTCCAGATCAGGTAACATCCTAGTAAATCTCCTCTGAATCCTTTCCAAAGCTTGCATATCCTTTCTGTAATGTAGTGACCTGAACTGTACACAATACCCCAGGTGTGGCCACCCACAAGTTTTGTACAGCTGCAGCATGATCTCATTGTTCAGAAACTCACTTCTTCTACCAATAAAAGCTAACACACCAAATGCCTTCTGAACGAACTTATCAACTTGAGTGGCAATTTTCAGGGATCAGTGTATGTGGACATAGAGATCTCTCTGTTTTTCTACACTACCAAGAAACTAACCATTAGCACAGTACTCTGTGTTCCAGTTACTCCTTCCAAAGTGAATTACCTCACACCTTTCCGTATTATACTCCATTTGTGAACTTTCAGTCCAGATGTGCAGCTTATCCATGCCCCTCTCTAATTTACAACATCCTGCATCACTATTCACAACTCTACCAACCTTAGTGTCATCTGCAACTTTACTAACCCATCCTTCAATGCTCTCATCCAGGTCATTTATATCAATGACAAGCAACAGTGGATCCAAAACAGATCGTGGCGTTACCACTCTAGTAACTGAATTCCAGGATGAATATTTCCCGTCAAGCACTACTCTCTGTCTTCTTTCATTGAGCCCCATCCTGATCCAAACTGCGAAATTACCAACAATCCCATGCTTTCTGTATTGTCTGCAATAGCTTACCGTGGGGAACCTGAACAAATCCAAAAACACCACATCAACTGCTTTATCCTCACCCACGTCTTTGGTCACCTTCTCAAAGAACTCAGAGGTTTGCGAGGCACGACCCACCCTTCAGAAAACCGTGTTGACTATCCCTCATCAATTTATTCATCTCCAGATGCTTATAATACCTATCTCTTATAAATCTTTCCAACACTTTACCCAGAATCAAAGTAATGCTCCCAGCCCTATAATTGTCAGGGTTTTCTCTATTTCCCTTCTTGGACAAGGGGACAATATTTGCTATGCTCCAGCCTTCTGGCACTATCTCTGTTGACAATAACAACACAAAGATCAAAGCCAAAGACATAGCAGTCGCCTTCCTGGCTTCCCCAGAGTATACGAGGATAAATCCTATCCAGCCCAGGGGAGTTAGCTCGCTTTACACTTTGCAGAATTGCTAACACCTACTCCTTCTGTAGTTCAATCCCATCTAGTTATAGACTCCACTACCTTGGGGTAAAGACGTTGGCTAATCAACTTACCTGTAACCATCATTGTTTTATAAACCATTATGAGGTCACCCCTCAGCCAACTACGCCCAGTGGAAATACGAAGAACGAGGGATATTTCTGCCAGCGTTCCCAACACTACTTTGCCACAATGTACTGGGATACAGTTGTTCAGGACCTAAGGCTTTCTCTACCTTTGTGCTCTAAGACCTACAGCGCTAGCTCTTCTGTAATGGGAACGCTTTACAAGACATCACTGTTTCTTTCCCTTTGTTTCCTAGTCTTTGTCCACAGTATGTTCTGACATGAAATATTCATTTAGGGTCTCGCCCACCTCCTGTGGTTCCACATTTGGATGGCCTCACTGATCCTTCAGGGACCCTTTTCTGTCCAGTTGCTTTTTTGTCCTTGTGTGCTGGAGAAAATTCTTTTGCATTCTCCTTAACCTTATATGCCAATTCTATCTCACCCTCGCTCCCCAACACCCCCCTCCCCCCGCCAACGCCCCCACCCCGTCCAATGTTGCTTTCCAGCTTATCCAGCCTTCGGATTCTGTCAAACCATCCAGTATCAGTCATGTCTTCGTCAATCTTTGCTCCATTTATAGTATCAGTAAATGCTTCCTAAATCGCCAGTATCAGAATTCTACGCAGCGTTCCAAAGCTGTGCTGTCTATCCCTAAACAATCCTTGCCTTTACAAATGCATGTAATTCCTGTCCAGCAGAATCGCTTCCAACAACGTATGCATCGCTGACATCAAGCTAATTGGCGTTGATGTCCCTGGCTTTTCCTCACAGCCTTTCCTGAGCACTGGCAAAACATACGCCACCCTCCAGGCTTCCAGCTCATCACCTGCGGCTGTCAGTGATAGAAAAATCTCTTTATGGGACCCCACAATTTCTTCCTGAGCTTCCCACAATATCCAGGGATATACTTGATTAGTCCCCAGGGATTTGTCTACCAGTTATGCATTTTCAAACCTCCAGCACCTCCTGTTCTATTATGTGGACTATTTTGAAGACATCACTGTTTATTTCCCTGAGTTGCCCAGTTTTTCCTCATAGTAAGTTGAAAAGTGAAATTTTCGTTTAGAATCTCAGCCATCTCTTTTGGTTCCACACTTGGTTGACCCCATAAACCCATATCCCATCCGTATTTAATCTTTTGTTGTTAATATGCTTGCATTTTCCTCAGTTTGATCTGCCAGAACTTTCTGTGGTCCCCTTTGGCCCCACGTGATTTCCCACTTAAGTGTATTACTCCACCTACAGTGTTCTTGAATGAATTCCCTTAATCCAGCTGGCTATATGTGATACGTGGCCCCTTTTTCTGGACCAGGGGCTTAATAGCTCCAGTCATCCAGCGTTTCTTACTTGCATCAGCATTATCCTTCACACTAACAGGAATATGCTGGCCATGAACTCTCATTTTATCTCTCTTTGAAAACTTCCCAACTGCCTGAAGTCCCTTTACCTGCAAGTAGCCTCCACAATTAATTGTTAAAAGCTCTTGACACATAACTTCTGGATTCAGGCAAGGCCAGATTTGATCATTAAATTGTGGACCAGTCATGTTCTTTTCCATCGCTATTTTCAAACTAATACGATTGCTGTGACTTTGCCAAAGTGTTCCCCCACGAACACCTCAGTCCATTTCCCTCACTTGTTTCCCAGGGGGAGGTCAGGTTTTACTCCTTCCTGCAATCTGACAATTTCCATTCTGACTGGGACAGTTTTCTTGAACGTGCCTAACAAATCCCTCCCATCCAAGCTCCAAACACTCTGGCAGTCCCAGTCTAAGTTTGGAAAGTTAAAATCCCGACCATTACGACCCTATCATTCTTACAGATATCTGAGATCGCCTGAAATATTTGCTGCTCAATTTCCCACTGACTATTGAGGACCTGTAGTACAGTCATATCAAAGTGATGACCAATTCTCATTTCTCATTTCCACCATTACGGCATCACTGGGTGATCCCGAGGAATATCCTCTCTAAGTCATGCTGTAATGTTTTCACTGACCAAAAACTCCAATCTCCCTCCTCTCTCACCTCCTGTTCTCTCCATCCTGTAGAATCTGTACCTTGGGACATTGAGCCGTCAGTCCTGTCCCTCCCTCAGCTTCTGTGTTTCTGTAATATCTATGGTGTCTCAGTCCCATGCACCAAGTTCATCTGCCTTATCTTTTAGGCCAGTCCTGTTGAAATAAAATCGTTTAATTGATCAGTTTTCTCTCATTGCCTGCTGTGTTCTTGCCTGCCTTGTCTATTTAAATTGCTCTCTTGAAAATTCTGTCCCAGCCTCAACTTTCAGACTGCCGCGTGAGACCATCCCCCTCACTGTGGACAATACCCTCACCTTTCATGTCATCTGCAACCCTAATAATGATACCTTCTGCTTTCAGAGCCAAGGCATTAATGTACATAACAAACAGCAAAGGTTCCTGCACAGATCCCTGTGGTACACCCACTGGTGGAAGAATTTCAAACACAAAGCCAATCCTCCACCAATTGTGGATCCAATATGCCAACTTGCCTTGAATCCCATTGGTCTGTTGGACCAGCCTTCCATGTGGGACCTTGTCAAAGGCCATAGTGAACTCCAAGGAATCCACAGCATCTGCACAGCCTTCATCAACATTTTTATTCCTGATTTCAAAGAAAACTCAGCTGAATTCACCAGACAGGATCTTCCTTTACCAAATCCGTGCTGACTATCCCTAATTGTTTCCTGCCTTTCCAATTATTGATTCATTCTGTCCCTCAGAATTGTTCCCAATAACTTCCCTCCCCCTGCTGTCAGACTACCTTCTCTGTAATTACCTGGCCTACCCTTGCTGCCCTTCTTGAACAAAGGAACCACATTAGCGATCGTCCAGTCATTCGGCACTTCACCTGTGACCAGCAAAGTATTAAATATATCCACCAGGCCCCAGCAATCTCCTCCCTTATCTTCCATAGCAGCCTGGGATACATTTCATTGGGCACTGGGTATTTCTCCCCCTTTATGCCTGTGAAAACATTTAATACCTCTTCTTTATTGATCTTAACATATGTCCAAACCTCATGATCTCAACGGAAATCTATGGCTACAATGTCTTTCTCCTGTCTGAATATAGATGGATAATATTAATTGAAGGCCTCACCTACTTTCTCTGGCTGCATGTTACAGATTATCCCTTTGGTTTGCAACAGGTTGCACTCTTTAGCTGGGAATCCTCTGACTCTGATTGTAGTTGTAAAATATCTTGTCGCTTTTCCTTTATACTGTCTGCCAAGGATGTTTCATGGCCATTGCTTGCCTCTCATTTCTAAGGACCCCCTTGCCCTCTCTATACTTGTGAATGGCTGCATCTGATTTTATTGCAATTTACTTTCTTTATCAAACTCACGATAGCACTTGATCAGTATTCACTGGACTTGCTGCCTTTGTCATTCCCACTTTATTAACACACTGGCCATGGATTCTCACTGTATCACTTTAACATACTCCACATTCCAAATCTTTCCTAAGTGCAGGTAGTTCAGCCCAGTGTCTATTTGCCACACCTTGTCTAATTATAGGAGACTCAGTCGTGAGGGGGAGAGACAGGAGATTGTGTGGCTGCAGAAGTGACTCCACGATGGTGTGCTGCCTCCCGGATACCAGGGTAAAGGATGTCTCTGAGTCGTTACTGAACATTCTGATGGTGGCAGTTGAACAGCCAGTGTTTATTATACACATCGGCCCAAATGACAGAGGTAGGCAATGGGAGGGGGACCTGTGAAATGAGTATTGGATGTTAGGTAAGAAGTTAAAAAGCAGGACCTCAAGGCTGGTGACCTCCAAATTCCTCCCAGTGCCATCTGCCAGTGAGGATAGAAATAGAAAGATTGGCCGGATAGATGTGTGGCTGAGGAGCTGGTGTCGGGGGCACCGGGTATTCAAGTCTTGGGTCATTGGGATCTCTTCTGGTTGAGAGGTAATCTGTGCAATGAGGGCGAGTTGGACTTGAACCAGAGGGGTAACAATATCCCTTGGTGGGGTGGGGGGGAGGGAGGTGGGCTGACTGGCAACGCACGAGACCTGACTGGTCAGGAAGACTGCCACAGAACATGGATTGGCTCTGGGGACTGGGATATTATAGCCATAACAGAAACATGGCTGAGAGATATAGGACATAGATACACTGTTGGGCAAGGAACAGCTACATTCAAGGCTTCAATCCCACCATCTTGTGAGGAACCTTGTTTCCTCTCTGCTGTACTGGTCCTCCCTGAGACAGCGCAGGAGGTCCCAGGCATCACTCCTGGCCCATGCTTTATTCCTGATTTGTGTAATATCCTCCATTCCCAATCATCTTTCCTCTGTTTGGTCTCTCCCCTAGTCCCCACAATGCTCTCTGTCTCTGTCAGGTTCTCTGATGCCTAACACCCTAATCCCTAAACTTCTCCAGTAGATACTAACTTCCTTCAGCCCTGTCAGTCCCAACAGTCCTGTCTATCCCTGTAAGCTACTCCAACCAATACCACTCTCCATGTCAATGTATTTGCTTTTAACCTCGCCATCCTTCCCTATCGAGGTAAACGTCTCTAGCTCCTACAGCCCTTCCTTATCTGTGAAAAATTCTTCAGTCCATTGAGATGTCCCGATCTGTGTAATCCCTTCCAGACCTGAATTACCTCCCTGTCTTTGTAACTACGTCAGGCTCCTACCTGGCAATCTCACTCTGCTAATCTCTCAAGGACCTCCTGACGTTAGGAGCCTCCTACACCTGTTAAACTCCTCCATTTCTGTGGATACCATCCAGTTCTACTGTCCCAATTCATGGAATTTAGTCTCTACAATCCTAATGATGACGATAAACTCTTCCTCTCTAAAGCACACTCAATCTCTGTAAAAACCAGTAGTCCGTACTTCCATCCCTGTGCATGTAACCTCCTTCAGTCAATCCAAATCTTTATACCTTTGACGTCCTCCCCATGTGACTACATTATTTATGTCCATTACCTTCATGAGTTGACGTAATTCTCACTGTTACTCTCACCATGTCCCATCCCTACATTCCTCCGTTTCTCTGAAAAGTCGTCCTTATTCTTAAAACACTCCCGATCTAAGTCACGTGTTCCAGTCTCCACATCTCTCCCTATCTGTGGAGAAACTATACAGCCAAAGCTGCTCCGATAACCTGGAATCCAACCTGATCTTTCTAACTCCGTTCAGTTGTGAAACTTTCACCATCTCTGTAATATATCCAACAGTGTCGAAAGCTCTCCCTATATTTATATGGTCCTCCAAACCGTCCAACTGTCTCTGTCTTTGTAACATTATCCTGCACCTTGAAACCAAACTGATTGCTGAACCCTCTTCAGGCACTGCAATTTCTCTATTTCTGGTAATTTCCCCTGCTCTTAGAAACCTCCCTGTCTGTATGATCCCCTGCAGACTCTTCGACAATCCATATCTCTAACCCCCATCAGCTTCCACAACCCTCCCTACATCTTTTATCTCTTCCAGTCCCTTCAGCCCCTTCTATAACGGCAAACTCCCATTTGCCAAAGTTACTCCAGTTCCTGCAATGTCTGTCAGAATCTGAAGCCCGCACTCTCTCCAGTCTGCAAGTCTCTCTATAATCCGTTAGCATCTGCAGCCGCAATGCTGCGTGTACCTTTCTTCAGTTCTCCAGTCCCATTTAGCTGACCAATCTTGCATTAACTAAAACCTGTATATCTTACTATAAACATAAAAATGTTCATATCTCTGTAAACTGCTCCAACCCGTCCATTTTACCATAAACTTCTGCAGCCCCTAAAGTCCTCCCTTTCTGTGTAATCTCTTACAATCCTGATAGTACCCCCAATCTATGGAACCATGTAAATCTTCCCTTGTTGGATAATCACTTGTAGTTCCTGGCGATTTCCTGATCTTAACACCAACACCAATCTTTGTGACGCTCCTGTTCCTATAAGACACAATTTCAATGCCAGCTCATACAGTATTGAAATCCATCTGTAATCCCCCTTTCCTTGTCCAATTCTTCGAACGTAATTGATTTAAATTCCACCCTCGTTCCCGCCATAGAGAGTGAAAGAAGGAGATCCTGGAAGCGGAAATTTGAGCAAAGTTTTGAAGTAGCATTTAGACAGATCCATGAACAGTCAGAGAATAGAGGGATGTGGACCACATCCATAAAGACGGGATGAGTTAGGATAGCATCATGAACAGCACAGTCATGGTGGGCCGAAGGGCCTGTTGCTGTGCTGTACAGTTCTGTTTTCTAACTTCCCAGCATCTACCCGATCCAAGTCCTTCAGAATATTGGATGTAACATTCCATTTTGCTCTAAGTTTTCTAAACTTCAACCTCAATCTACTCCACCTCTTCTCATTAGAAAATCCCTCCGTTCCCAAAATCAGCCGAGTGACCATTCTGTGACCTGCCAACAATATAAGAATACCTTTCCGAAGAGCACGCATACTAATTCATAATGTTCTGGGTGTGGTCTGACTCGTAAGTTGTATTGTTTTAGCTAGACTTCCCTATCTTTAGACTCCATTCCCTTTATAATAAATGGCTGCAATTTGATTTGCCTTCTCAATTTCCTGCTGACCCTGTGAGCTACCTTTTTCAGATTGATACACAAGAACTCCCACAATCCTTTCTGCTGCCATTCTGAAACCAAATAGGATTAGCCTGACATTAGGTTGCGAGCATGTTGAAATGTTAGAAAGGATATGACAATATACAATAACTGGATCCTTTGAAACACATTTTATCCAAGAGAATGTGTTTTTGGATTTTGAATGTCTGTTGGATTTTGTTTATTGGTGTGAATATAAATGGCAGAGTAGATAAGGGTATGGGAGAATGCGGTAGTACAGGGGATATAGTGTATTTGAATTTTCTGAAGGCTATATGCAAGTTTCAATAAATACTAAAGAGTAACTTGGTAGAGAATAGGACCTCTTAAAGATCAGTAAGGTCGCCTTTGTGTGGAACCAGAGGAGGTGGATGAGATATTAGACAAAATAGTCTTGTCAGTCTTTGTTGTGGAGAAAGACATGGACGCTCGGGAACTTGGGGAAATAAATAGTGATGTCTTGGAAAGAATCCTCAACAGAGAAGAGAAAGTGCTGGAATCTTAAAACAAATAAAGGTAGATCAATCCTCAGTAACTTATTAGGTATGTCCTAGAATATTGTGGAAAGCTATGGAAGAGAGTGCAGTGTCTCTAACAGAGATATTTCTATTATCACCTGACGCAGGGAGGTATCGGAAGACTGGAGGGAGGATAATACTGTTCCATCACTTAAGGGCTGCAGGGAAAAGCCTGGAAATTACAGCCCAGTGAGCCCAGTGATGGGGAAGTTGTTGGGGGAGATTCTGAGCCAAAGGAGCTACATATATTTCAAAAGGCAAGGGCTTATTAGAGATAGTCAGCATGGCTTGGTGAGTGGAAACCGGATTGACTCTTTGTATCCGGATGTATGACAAACCGGATTGACTCTTTGAGGAAGTGGCCAAGAGATAGATGAAGGCAGAGCAGTGAATATTGTCCACATTGACTTCAGCAAAGCATTTTGCAAGTTTCTAAGGCATATAGAACATCTAATCAAGAGGAAGAAGAAAGCTTACTTAAGATCGAGGATGCAAAGATCAGATAGACCTCTGGAGGGTTATATGGGGGTGGAACGGTGACTCAGTGGTTCGCACTGCTGCCTCATAGCACCAGGGACCCGAATTCGATTCCAGCCCCGGACGATTGTCTGTCTGGAGTTTACGCATTCTCCCCAAGTCAGCGTGGTTTCGTCCAGGTACTCCAGTTTTCCACCCACAGCCCAAAGATGTGCAGGTTGAGTGACTCAGCCATGCTAAATTACTCCATTTTGGAAGGTCGAATTTGAATGCAGGGTTAAAGCAGGATTCTTGTCAATGTGGAGGAACAGAGGGACCTTGGCTTCCATTTCCATAGAGCCCTTGAATTGCCACGCAAGTTGAGAGGGTTACTAAGAAGGAATATGTTGCGTTGGTTTTCTTTAGCTGGGGAATTGAGTTTTAAAGCAGCGAGGGTATACTGCAGCTCCACAGAGTGCTGGTTAGACCCCACTTGGAATATTGTGTTCAGGTCTGGTCCCGTCATTACAGGAAAGATGTGGAAGCTTTAGAGAGGGTACAGAGGGGATTTACCATGATGCTGTCTGGACTGGAGACCTTGTCTTATGATAAAGGTTGAGAGAGCTATGGTTTTTCTCATTGGAGTGAAGAAGGGTGAGGGGTGACTTGGTAGAAGTGAATAGATGATGAGAGGCGTAGACAGAGTGAATAGTGAGAGACAGTTTTTATTATGGCATAAATGGCTATTACAAGAGGGCAAAATTTTAAGTTGATGGTTAAGGGGAGACTTCAGATTTTGGTTCTTTACACAGAGAATGATAGATTGTTGGAATGCACATCCAGTGGTGGTAGTAAAATTAGATATATGAGGAACATTTAATAGACTCTTAGATAAGCACTTGGATAATAAAATGAAGGGTATGCAGGTTAGTTTGATCTTCGAGTCAGATAAAATGTTGGCATGGCAACATGGCCGAAGGGTCTTGTGCTGTACTGTTCTGTGTTCTACGTTTTGTGTGGTAAATTGGGTAATGAGCTCAGTTAAATGGAAAATCATCTGGCATTCAGGAGGAGCTAGTCAACTGGATACAATATTGGCTTGATGGTAGGAGACAGAGGGTGTTTTTTTCTGACTGGAGGCATGTGACCAGCAGTGTAGTGGGTCCACTGATGATTGTCAATTGGATAAATGTTTTGGAGGGGAGTATTGCTTTCCTGGTAAGTAAGCTTCTTGGGTAACACTAACATTGTTGGTAAACTGGACAGTGATGAAGGTTATCTATGATACAACAGGATGAACAGTACTGCTGGGATAGTGGGCTGAAGAATAGCAGAAGGGGTTTAATTAGATAAATGTGAGGTGTTCCATTTTGGTGAAACAAACTAGGGTGGGACTTGTACAGTTAATGTTCGGGCCCTCAGTCAGTTACCAGGGATGCAGGTAAACAGTTCTTTGAAAGTGGTGTCACAAGTAGACAGGCTGGTGAAGCAGGCGTTTGGGATGCTTACCGTCATTGGGCAGAGCATTGAGAGTAGGAGTTGCATGTTATGTTGTGTCTGTACAAGACATTGGTGACGCCACCATAAAAGCATTGTTGATCAGTGGTTCACTTACCATCTTTAAGGAAGGGCATCTGACATTCTAATCTGGTCTGGATCACTTGTGACTACAGACCCACAGCAATATGGCTGACTCTGAGCTGTCCTCTGCAATGGGGGCAAGTAATGCTGGTCCAGGCAGTGACACCCACATCCCATGAATGAATAAATAAAAATGCATATGTCCCTCTCTACCTCTGTAAACCCCTGCAACTGCAGAAATCCATACTGGCTTTGTACGACCGTTCAGGTCCTGACCACTCTCTGTAACACTCTCACCACCTCCAGCACCTTCACCTCTCCCTGTTCCTATTGTGACATCAGACCCTGACAATGATTCCCCTTCCCACTGCCCTCCTTCTGCTAGCAGACCCATTGCAATCCCTTTAACACTCTCTCACTTCAGGGTTTTAAGTACTTTTTGGTGATCTTCTAATGCTGATAATCTAATATGAGCGAGGGACCAGTGGGGATTTCTTGTTGAGGTTTTGTCTGTTTCAACGGAATGCCCTTTTGTTGAGTGTTTTACACTGTTCCTTCAAATGTTTCCACTGTTCGTTTACAGATGTATGTTTCAGTCTGATCAACCTGTTTACCTTGGTCAGTTCTCATGTCAAACTCATGTAATTGGTTATTTTTGTTTCTCGTTTCTGTGATTCACTTTAAAACTTTATATTTCTTTAAATTGCACTTTATCAAAAGTTCCTGGAGAATCTCTCTAAGGGACATTATTCATTCAGTAAGTTATTTCACACAACGATTGACCTGAGATTGAGGTTATGGGTGGAAATGTATATCATGCAAATAAACACTGAAGAAAAAAAAAATCTCCGAACTCCTCTTCCAATATCACTGTTGTCAGTGGGAATGTCAACGTTATACGAATATTGAAGTTTCACTAAATTACCTCAATGACTTTATTTTAAAAATCCAATGAATTGCTGTTTAATGCAGTGATGAGCAATGAAATGCTGTTAGGTGGCTAGAAAACTGTTCTGCTTCTTGTGTCCTTGGCAAGTATTAGCCAGAATTTACATTCAGACTGACTCTACTTCATGACCTGAGCCCAAATGCTTTCCCTGTAATGTTTTTGTTATCCATTATTGTTAGCGTTGCCCATTTTGCCTGAGGTTCCGCAAGGTTGTGAACCATTGAATATTTTTGTTCGCCCTGTAACCACGTCTCTCTGGTATCTAACTCTTTTACAACTGTGTCACAAATCCATCTACCTTATTGCAGAGACTTTGTCCATTCAAATGAAAACATAATTTACTCTTTCCCACAATTTCCTGTCGCAAACCGATTCACTGATGTATAATTTTAGTTAAACTCTGTCCCTTCCTGTTCCTTTCTGCTTGTCTAGAGCCACACTCTCATGCTGTTCCAATGCATCACCTTTTCCCTTTGGATTTGGAAAGCTCCTTTCACCTGAACCCTGTCCCTAAATCCTCTCTGTCAGTTTAAAGCCCTGTCCATTAACCTACCGACATGACTGGCCAGGACACTGGTCCCAATATGGTTCCAATGGGACCATCCTAATAGATTATTTATTAAATCAGGTACAGGATATGGATGTCTCAGGCTGACCAGCCTTTCGTGCCCAGCCCTAGCAGCCCTTGAGCCATTCAGACGGTAATTGAGAGGCAAACACTTTGCTGTGGGTATGTCGTGCAGACCATGTTAGAACGGCAGATGTCCTTCAAGAAAGGACAAGTGTTTGGGTGTTTATGACAATAAACAATGGTCTCATACTTAGTTATGGGTTGTTCATTACTATTTTTTAAATTATTGAATTGAAATTGCACCATTGCAGACGGTGGTGTTCAAATCTGTCTCCCCTGAACATTAGGTGAGGTTTTAGATACATACTCTAGCAATAATACCACGAGGCTATCACTTTGCCTGCTCACTGGTTGCTCATTCCTTACCAGTTATACCAGTGAATCACGAAGCAAAACCCGTTCTTCTGACACAGTTGTGTAATCCTGAAATCTTCCAGCCCTGTGTGGGTGTACTTGTTGCCTCTATCAGTCTCTGTCTCTCACCCTCTCACTCCCTCTCACCGTCCCTCACTCCCTCACCTTTTATCTCTATCACACACCCTCACCCCTCTCTATCGTTCTCTCTCTCGCTCTGTATTGCAGCTACTCCAGTTTCTGAGCTAACTGAATTCTCCACCTCAGAGAGACAAGGCAGCACAGGTCAGGGATGGACACTGGGATTTTCCAGATCTCTGTGGGATTCCGTGCCATTCTCCATGTGTAACCCTCACTATATCAGTCTAATTTCCCAATCTGTCTATCTCTCTGTCACCTGTAGGTACTCAGGAAGGTCCTGACCCAATAGATTTCCCAGCTGCTGAGTGTCTCGTTCATCACCACATTGAAGATTGTTGGTCAACCAGAGAGACAATGGTAAGAGAGATCTGGAGCCTTCAATAAATCCTGCAGTGAGGTAAGATTACTCACAGTGCACAGATCAGAGAGTAATGAGTGGACTCCAAACATCGGCTAACAAAACATGACAGTGCTGGAGGGTGAGCACAGTACAGACACACCCCAGGCTCAATCACCACGTCTACTATAAGTTCTGTTGTACTAAGACTTATTACTTGCAACACTGTATCTATGCCATACAATATGGATCAGCGTCTTCAATAATTTGGAACACCTAGAAAAAATCCTATATCTGTAATCTCCTCCCTTCCTTTTAGTCCCTCCACATATTTGAAATGTACTGCATTCCAGACTACTATCCCTATGGCTGTAACTTGCTGCAGTGTCGACAACATTCCTTATCTCAGTAGTCTCCTCCTCCAATAACTGGAGACAGAGTCATGCAGCACAGAAACAGAACTTTTGGTCCAACTATAACATGCTGGCCAGAGTCCCTGAACGAGTCGCGTTTACCTGCATTTGTCCCATATCCCTTCAAACCTTCTCTCTCCATGTACCTGACCAAATTTTTTTTGCAGGTTGTCATTTAACATTTTTCTACCACTACCCCTGGAAGCTCATTCCATACCTGCACCATCTTCTGTGTGGAAAATATTCTCCTATCCCTTTTAAGTCTTTCCTCTCCCATCTCATATTTATGCCCTCTAGAACACAGAACATGGTAGTGCAGTACAGGCCCTTCGGCCCTCAATGCTGGCCAACCGGTGGAACGAATCTGAAACCCATCTAACGTACACTATTCCATTCTTGTCCATATATCTATCCAATGACCATTTAAATGCCCTTAAAGTTGGCGCGTCCACTAGTGTTGCAGGCCAAGCATTCCAAGCCCCTACTACTCTGAGTAAAGAAACTCCCTCTGGCATCTGCCCATAATTATCACCCCTCAATTTAAAGCTATCTCCCCTCGTGCTAAGTATCACCATCCGCCGGAAAAGGTTCTCACTGTACAACCGATCTAACCCTCTGATTATCTTATATGTCTCAATTAATTCGACTCAAATGCCTCCTCTGTTCCCTCAGTCTTCTCCATGAGACTTTCCCTCCATCGCAGGTAACATCTAAGTAAATCTCCTCTGAACGCTTTCCAAAGCTTACACATCCTGCCTGTAATGTAGTGACCTGAACTGTGCACAACACTCCAAATGTGGCCGCACCAGCGCTTTGTACAGACGCCCCATGATCTCACGGTTCTGAAACTCAATCTCTTTACGAATAAAAGCTAACAAACTGAATGCCTTCTTAACAAGCTTCTGAAACTGGGTGGCAAATTTCATGGATCTATGTACATGGGCACAGAGATCACTCTGTTCATCTACACGACCAAGAACCTTACCACTAGCCCAGTATTCTGTGTTCCTGTTACTCCTTCCAAAGTGAATCACCTTACAGTTTTCCGCATTAAACTCAATTTGTGAACGTTCAGTCCAGCTCTGCAGCTTATCTATGCCTCTCTGTAACCGACAACATCCCTCGTCACTATCCACAACTCTAACGACTGTAGTGTTATCCGCAAATTTCCTAACCCATCCTTCAATGTCCTCATTCAGGTCATTTAAATAAATGACAAGCAACAGTGGACCCAAAACACATCCTGGCAGTACCCAGTAGTAACTGAACTCCCATGAGTCTTTCCCATCAAACACTACTCTATGTCTTCTTTCAGTGAACCAATTTCTGTTCCAATTGGCTAAATCACCCTCAATCCCATGCGTCCGTATTGTCTGCAATAGCCTACCGTGGTGAACCTTTACAAACGCCTTACTGAAATACATATACACCACAGCAATTGCTTTACCCTCATCCAGATCTTGTTCACGTTCTTAAAGAACTAAATAAGGTTTGTGAGGTACGACCTACCCTTCACAAAACCGTGCTGACTATTCCTCATCGCCTTATTCATCTCCAGATGATTATAAATCCTATCCCTTACAAGCCTTTCCAACACGTCACCCAGAATCGGAGTGAGGCTCACAGCTCTATAATTACCCAGGGTTGTCTGTACTTTCCTTCTTGGACAAGGGGATAACATTTGCTCTCCTCCAGCCTTCTGACACTATTCCTGTAGACAATGACGACATTAAGATCAAAGCCAAAGGCTCAGCAATCTTCTTCCTGGCTTCTCAGAGAATCCAAGGATAATTCTCATCAGGCCCAGTGGACTTACCTATTTTCACACTTTCCAGAATTGCTAAACCTCCTCCTTCTGCAGTTATGGACTGCACTCCCCTGGGGTAAAGACGTTGTTTAATGTATTTGCCTGTACCCCCCCATGGTTTTATAAACCTTTATAAGGTCATCCCTCAGCCACCTATGCCCAATGGAAATACGAAGGACAATGATATAAATATCTCTGCTTGTGTCCCTACCACTACTTTACCACAATATTCTGTGATACACTTGTCAGAACCTAGGTCTTCCTCTACCTTTGGGTACTAAGACCTCCAGCACACCCTCTTCTTTAATGAGGACTCCTTACAAGAAATCATTGTTGCGTTCCCTTTATTTCCTAGTCTTTGTCCACAGTATGGTCTGACATGAAATATTCATTTAGGATCTCGTACATATCCTGTGTTTCCACAAATGGATGGGCTCATTGATCTTTGAAGGAAATTTTGTCTCTCCAGTTGCTCTTTTATACTTGTGTAATGAGGATCAGAGCATCACAGTGTGTCACAGAGAGTGGCAGCGAGACACAGAGAGTCACAGACTCTCACACAGATTCACAGAGTTTCACAGAATCACAGAGAGTCACCAAGCGTCAGGGAGTCACACAGAGTCAGACAGCTTCACACTGTAACAGAGAGTCACACAGTCACAGAGTCAGAGGCAGTCAGTGATTGACAGAGAATCACACACGGGTTACACACGGCTGTCTCACACAGGGGTCTCAGGGACGAAGGGAGTCAAAGTCACAGAGAAAGTACGCAAATCACGCAGTCTGAGAGAGTAATCGAATCGCAGAGGGTCAGAGAGAATTACAGAGAGTCAGACATATTCAAAATGTTACAGAGAGTCAGAGACAAGGTAAGAGAATTGCAGAGATTCAGATATTCACAGGGAGTCAGAGGGAAAGTAAGAGAATCACAAAGTCGGACAGATTCAAAATGTCACAGATTCAGTGTGCAAGAAAATCACTGAGTGTCACAGAGAGTGTAGGGAGTCACAGAGATTCACAGAGAGGACAAGAGACTCAGAAAGAGTCCAAGAGAGTGCCAGAGAGTGACTGAATGTCAGTGTAACCCAGTGAGACACAGAGTGACAAACAATGTCAGACAGCGACAGAGGATCACACTCACACACACTCCCGCTCTCTCTCTTAATCACTACCCCACCGTCACACTCACTCTCCTACACACTCACCTACTGTCTCGCTCACTCTACTACACGACCCCAAACCATCACACTCACTCTCCTACACACTCCATTAACGTAACACTCACTCTCCTACACCCCCCCACAACATCACACTCACTCTGCAGCACACTCCCACACCATCACACTCACTCTGCTTCACACTCCCTCACCATTACGCTCGTTCGTCTACAAACTCCGACACCATCACACTCACTCTGCTACACACGCCCACACCGTCACTCTCACTCTCCTACAAATTCCCGCACCAACACGCTCACTCTCCTAAACACTCCCAAGCCGTTACACTCCTTGTCCTACACAATCCCGCACCGTCACGCTCACTCTCCTACACACTCCTACACCGTCACACTCACTCTCCTACGCATTCCCTCAGCGTTACACTCACTCTCCAATGCACTCCTCGACGGTCACGCAGAGTGTCCTATTCACTCGCACACCGTCACGCTCACACTCCTACACACTTCCTCTGCGTTACACTCACTATCCTACACACTCCCACGCAGTCACGCTCACTCTCCTATACACTCCCATACCGTCACACTCACTCTCATACACAGTCTGACACCATCACGATCACTCTACGACGCACTCGCATACAGTCACACTCACTCTATTATATACTCCCCCACCGTCACATTCACACTCACACACACAACCCCTCCGTCACACTCACTCTCCTACTCACTCGCAAACCGTCACAATCACTCACCTACACACTCCCACACTGACATGCTCATTCTCCTACACACTTGACCACCGTCACACTCACTCTGATTAGCACTCCCACACCATCACGCTCATTCTCCTGCTCACTACCTCAACATCATGCCCACTCCTCTATACACTCCTCAACACATATGCTCACTCTCTGACACACTCTTCGATTGTCAATCTCACTCTCCTACACACTCACACACCGTCACATGCACTCTCCTTCACACTCACACACCATCACACTCACTCTCCGATACACTCGCCCACCGTCACGCTCACTGTCCTACACATTCCCACACTGTCACGCTCATTCTCCTAAACACTAAAACACCATCACACTCACTCTGCTACTGATGTCCACACCGTCATGGTCACTCGCCTATACACTCCCATACCATCATGATCCCCCTACTACACACTCCAACACCTTCGCGACCACTGTATTACACACTCACACGCAGTCACACTCACTCTACTACACACTCCCAAACCATCACGCTCATTCTCCTACACACTTGCTCACCGTCACATATTCTCTCTCCTACGCACTCCCACACCGTCACGCTCACTCTCCTATACATTCCCACACCGTCACACTCACTCTCCTATAGCTTCCCTCACGATCACGCTCACATCCAACAAACTCACAAACCGCAATGCTCACTTTTCTACACACTCTCAAACCGTCTCGCTCACTCTCCTAAACACTCGCTCACCGTCACATATTCTCTCTCCTACACACTCTCAAACCGTCACGCGCACTTTCCTACACACTCGCTCACTGTCACATATTCTCTCTCCTATACACTCTCAAACCGTCACGCGCACTTTCCTACACACTCGCTCACCGTCACATATTCTTTCTCCTACACACTCTCAAACCGTCACGCGCACTTTCCTACACACTCGCTCACTGTCACATATTCTCTCTCCTATACACTCTCAAACCGTCACGCGCACTTTCCTACACACTCGCTCACCGTCACATATTCTCTCTCCTACACACTCTCACACCGTCACGCTCACTCTTCTACACACTCCCACACCATCACACTCACTCTCCTACACACTTCCTCACCGTCACTCTCACTCTCCTACACACTCTCCCACCGTCACCCTCACTCTCCTACACTTCCACACCATCACACGCACTCTGCTATACATGCTCACACCGTCAAACTCACTAACCTACACACTCCTCCACTGACACAATCACTCTCCAACACACACCCAAACCGTTACACTTTCACTCTCTGCATAGTCCCATACAGTCACACTCACTCTCCTACACAACTCCACACCATCGCACTTACTCTCCTACAAATTCCCCCACCATCACACTCACTCTCCGAAACACTCCCAAACCGTTACACTCTCACTCTCCTGCACACTCCCATACAGTCACACTCATTCTCCTACACAACTCTACACCGTCACACCCACTCTCCTACACAATGACCCACCGTCACACTCACTAACCCATACACTCCCCCGTTACGCTCACTCTCATACACACTCCCACACCGTCACACTCATTCTCCTACACACTCCCAAACCGTCATGCTCATTCTCATACACACACCCACACTGTCACACTCACTCGTCTACACACTCCCACACCATCACACTTACTTACCAACACACTCCCTCACCATCACCCTCACTTTCCTACACATCCACAACCCGTCACGTTCACTGTTCTACACACTCTGAGACTGTCACGATCACTCTCCTACACACTCCCACGCCGACACACTCGCTCTCGGACACACTCCCCCACCCTCACGCTCACTGTCTTACACACTCTCACACCATTAAACTCACCTGCTACACACGCAAACATCGTCAAGCTCACTCTACTACACACTCCCACACCGTCACACTCACTCTCCTACACACTCCCATACCGTCACACTCACTCTGCTACACACACGCACACTGTGAAACTCACTAACCTACACACTCCTCCACTGACACAATCACTCTCATACACACACCCAAACCGTCATACTCTCACTCTCCTACACAACTCCACACCGTCACACTCACTCTCCTTCAAATTCCCCTCCATCACACTCACTCTCTTAAACACTTCCAAACTATTGCATCTCTTCTCCTACACACTCCCTCACCGTCACATTCTCTCTCCTACACATTCCCAATCCTTCACGGTCACTCTCCAACAAACTCACAAACCGTCACACTCACTGTTCTAAACACTCCCAAACCATCACGCTCACTCTCCTACACACTCCCACACGGTCACACTCAGTTGCCCACGCACTCCCTCATCGTTGCCCTCACTCTCCTACAATCACCCAAACCGTCACGCACACTCTCCGACACTTCCACACAGTCACACTCACTCTGCCACACATGCTCACACCGTCAAACTCACGAACCAACACACTCCTCCACTGGACCACATCGACCTGGACCCAATATACCGGCCACTACAGCGGACAGCTGGAACTGACAACCGGAAGCGGCAGGGACAGGCCACTATAAATGCCGGAGGAAACATCACAGAAGTGCTTCACAGGAGGCTCCCAAGCACTGAGGATGTCACCTGGACAGGGGACGAAACGTTTGCAAGACAAATTCCCAGTTCGGCGAACAGAACCACAACAACAAATAACCTCATCATCACACTCACTCTCCTAATCTTTACCAAACCTTTGCACTCCTTCTCCTGAGCTCTCCCATACCATCACATTCTCCTACACAATCCCGAACTGTCACACTCTCTCTCCTACACGCTGAACCACCGTCACACTCACTCTTCTATGCACTCCCACACCGTCACACTCACTCTCCTATACACTTCCCCACAGTCACGCGCATTCTCATACACACTCCCACACCGTCACCCTCACTCTCCTACACATTCCCACACTGTCACACTCATTCTCCTACACACTCCCACAGCGTCACCCTCACTCTCCAACACTCTCCCACACCGTCAACCTTACTCTCCTACACACTCCGACACCATCACACTCACTCTCCTACACACTCCCAAGCACTCACACTCACTCGCCTACACAATCCCTAACCATCACGCACACTCTCCTACACATTGCCACACCGTCACATTCACTCGTCTACAAATTCCACCACCGTCATACTCACTCTCCTGCATGATCCCCCACCGTCACTCTCTCTCTCCTATATACACCAAAATCTTCACACTCACTCTCATACACAGTGGGACACCACCAAATTACTCTCCGACGCACTCGCATCCAGTCACACTCACTTTGCTATATACTCCCCCACTGTCACATTCACACTCACAGACACACCCCCACCGTCGCACTCACTCTCCTGCACACTCCCAAACCGTCACACTCACTCAGCTACACACTCCCACACTGACATACTCACTCCCCGATTATCACTCTGCTACACACCCGGACACCGTCACGCTCACTCCCACACATTCCCTTACTGTAACGCTCACTATCCTACACACTCCCTCACCGTCACACCCACTCTACTACTCACTCACCCAATGTCACACGCACTCTCATGCACACTCACACACCGTCACACTCTCTCTGCGATACACTCGCCCACTGTCAAGCTCACTCTCCTACTCACTACCACAATGTCACACTCACTCTCCTACGCACTCCCTCACCGTCACTCTGCTATAAATGTCACAATGTCACCGCTCACTCTCCTATAAAACCCCTCCCTCACGCTCACTCTGCGTCACACTAACACACGCTCCTGCTCACTCTCCTAATCAGTCTCCCACTGTCACACTCACTCTCCTACACACTCCCCCACCGTCTCGCCCACTCTACTACACGACCCCACACAATCACACTCACTCCACTACCCACTCCCTTACCGTAACGTCCACTCTCCTACACGCTCCCACACCATCACACTCACTGTACTACACACCCCCTCACCATCACGCCCATTCTCCTATACACTCCCACACAGTAACACTCACTATCCTACGCACTCCCACACCATCACACTCATTCTGCTACACACGCCCAAACCATCAATCTCACGCCCCTACACACTCCTCCACTGACACATTCACTCTCATACACACACCCAAACCGTCAGACTCTCACTCTCGTACACAACTCCACACCGTTGCACTCAGTCTCTTACAAATTCCTCCAGCATCACACTCACTCTCCTAAACATTCCCAAACAGTTACTCGCCTTCTCCTATACACTCGCTCACCGTCGTATTCTCTCTCCTACACACTTCCACACCGTTACACTCACTCGCCTACACACTCCCACACCGTCACACTCACGCTCCTACACACTCCCACACCGTCACACTCACTCTCTACACATTCCCACATCGTCGCACTCACGCTCCTACACACTCCCACACCGTCACACTCACTCTCATAAACACTCTCACGTCATGCGCACTCTCTGACACACTCCCAAACCGTCACAAACTCTCTCCTACACTCTCTCATGACGCACAGCCCCGCCTTTACACTCACTCTCCTACACATACACACCGTCACACTCACTCTGCTACACACACACACCATCGCATTTATTTACCTACACTCTCTCACACCATCACACTCACTCTCAGATACACTCCCACACCGTCACCCCCACTCTCCTGCACGCCCTCACCGTCACACTCACTCACCTACACACTCCCACATCGTCACGCACTCTCACTCACACTCCCCATCAACATCCTCACTCTACTACACACTCCTCCACCGTAACGCTCACTCTCATACAGACACCCACACCATCACACTCACTCTTCTTCTCACATCCAAACTGTCACACCCACTTCCTACACACTCCCACATCTTCACCCTCACACTCCCATACCGTCACACCCACTCTCCTTAACACTCCCACACCGTCACACTCACGCTCCTACACACTCTCACACCGGGACACACACTCTCGTACACACTCCCACACCGTCACACTCACTCTCTACACATTCCCACATCGTCGCACTCACGCTCCTACACACTCCCACACCGTCACACTAACTCTCATAAACACTCTCACGTCATGCGCACTCTCTGACACACTCCCAAACCGTCACAAACTCTCTCCTTCACTCTCTCTTGACGCACAGCCCCGCCTTTACACTCACTCTCCTACACATACACACCGTCACACTCACTCTGCTACACACACACACCATCGCATTTATTTACCTACACTCTCTCACACCATCACACTCACTCTCAGATACACTCCCACACCGTCACCCCCACTCTCCTGCACACCCTCACCGTCACACTCACTCACCTACACACTCCCACATCGTCACGCACTCTCACTCACACTCCCCATCAACACCCTCACTCTCCTACACACTCCTCCACCGTAACGCTCACTCTCATACAGACACCCACACCATCACACTCACTCTTCTTCTCACATCCAAACTGTCACACCCACTTCCTACACACTCCCAAATCTTCACCCTCACACTCCCATACCGTCACACCCACTCTCCTTAACACTCCCACACCGTCACACTCACGCTCCTACACACTCCCACACCGTCACACTCACGCTCCTACACACTCTTACACCGGCACACTCACTTCCTACACAATCTCCCACCATCACAATCACTCTCCTACACACTTCCCCACCATCAAACTCTCTCCTAAACACTCACCCGCCGTCACACTCGCTCTCTTACACACTCCCACACTGTCACACTCAATATCCAACACACTATCTCATCATTACGCTCACTCTCCTGTACACTCCCACAACGTCCTTCTCACTCTCCGTCACGCTCACGCTCGTACACACGCCCATAGTCTCACACTCTCCTACCCACTCCTTCACCATCATGCTCACTCTCCTACACACTTCCACAATTTCACACTCACTCTACTACACATGCCCACACTATCACACTCACTCTCCTGCACACTCCCACACCATCACACTCCCTTTCCTACACACTGCTTCACCGTCACACTCACTCTCCTACCCACTCCCTCAACGTCACGCTCACTCTCCTGCACACTCCCACACCATCACACTCACTATCCTACACACTCCCCCACCGTCACACTCACTCTCCTACACACTCTCTCTCCAGCACGCTCACTATCCTAAACACTTCCACACTGTCACACTCACTCCCCTACACACTCCACCATTGTCACGCCTACTCTCCTCCACACTCTCCAACCGTCACACCCTCTGTCCTACACACTCCCCCACCGTCACCCTCAATGTCCTACACATTTTAACACCGTCACACTCATTCTCCTACACACACCCCCACCGACACACTCACTGTCTTGCACACTCCCCGATTTTCATGCTCACTCTCCTACACACTTCCACAACGTCACGCTCACTCTCCTACACACTCCCATAACGTCATACTCACTCTCCCGCACACTCCCACACGTCACACTCACTCTTCTACACGCTCCACGATTGCCACGCTTACTCTCCTCCACATCCCCCCTCCGTCACCATCACTCTCCTACACATTTCCACACCGTTACATTCATTCTCCTACACACACTCCCACCATCACATTCAGTCCCCTACACACTCCCACACCGTCACACTCACTCTCTTGCTCAGTTCCTGATTTTCACGCTCACTCTCCTACACACTTGCACACCGTCACACTCACTCTCCTACCCACTCCCTCAACGTCACACTCACTCTCCTGCACACTCCCACACCATAACACTCACTCTCCTACACACTCTCTCTCCAGCACGCTCACTATCCGAAACACTTCCACACTGTCACACTTACTCCTCTACACACTCCACGATTGTCACGCCTACTCTCCTCCACACTCTCCAACCGTCACACCCTCTGTCCTACACACTCCCCCACCGTCACCCTCACTGTCCTACACATTTTAACACCGTCACACTCATTCTCCTACACACACCCCCACTCACACACTCACTGTCTTGCACACTCCCCGATTTTCATGCTCACTCTCCTACACACTTCCACAACGTCACGCCCACTCTCCTACACACTCACACAGAGTCCCGCTCACTCTCCTGTACACTCCCACACGTCACACTCACTCTCCTACACACTCCCCCACCGTCACGCTTACCCTGCTCCACACACCCTCACTGTCACACTCACTCTCCTACACACTCCACGATTGCTACGCTCACTCTCCTCCACACTCCCCCTCCGTCACCATCACTCTCCTACACATTTCCACACCGTCACATTCATTCTCCTACACACACTCCCACCATCACATTCAGTCCCCTACACACTCCCACACCGTCACACTCACTCTCTTGCTCACTTCCTGATTTTCATGCTCACTCTCCGACACACTTGCACACCATCACGCTCACTCTCGTACACATTCCCTCATCGTCTCACTCACTTTTCTACCCACTCCCACACCGTCACGCGCTCCGTCCTGCACAGACCCACACTGTCATGCTCTCCCTCCTACGCACTATCACACCGTCACTCTCGCTCTCCTACAAACTCCACGATTGTCACGCTCACTCTCCTACACACTACCCCACCGTCAGGCTCACTCTCCTACATACTCCCACACTGTCAATCTCACTCTCCTGCTCACTCCCACACCGTCACACTGATTCCCCTACATACTCCCACACCGTCACACTCACTCTTCTGCACTCCCACATCATCACACTCACTCACCTACACACTCCCACATCGTCACGCACTCTCGCCCGCACACTCACCGTCAATACCCTCACTCTCCTACACACTCCCACACCGTCATGCTCAGTCTCATACATACTTCTCCACCATATCGCTCACTCTCATACTGACACCCATACCGTCACACTGAATTTCATCTTCATTCCTAAACTGTCACACCCACTTCCTACACACTCCCAAACCTTTACCCTCACCCGCCGTCACACCTAATCTTCTTAACACTCCCCCGCCGTCACACTCAACCTCCTACACACTCCTCCACCGTCACGCTCAATATCCAACACACTCAAACACCATTACTCTCACTCTCCTGCACACTCCCTCACCGTCACGCTCACGCTCCTACACACTCCCACAACATCCTGCTCACTCTCCTACACACTCCCACAAAGTCATACTCACTTTCCTACATACTCCCACACTGTCACACTCATTCTCCTACATACTCCCACACCGTCACACTTACCCTCCTCCACACACCCTCACCGTCACACTCACTCTCCGACACCCTCACACACCATCACACTCACTCTACTATGCACTCACCCACCATCACGCTTACTTTCCTACACACTCCAATTTCGTCATACTCACTCTCCTACACACTCCCACACCGTCACACTCACTCTCCTACACATTCCCTCACCGTCACGCTCACTCTCCTACACACTCCCACACCATCACACTCACTCTCATACGCACTCTCCACGTCATACGCACTCTCTGACACACTCCCAAACCGTCACACACTCTCTCCTACATTCTCTCACACCGTCACGATCACTCTCCTACACACTCGCACACCATCTCAAAATCTCCTACATAGTCCTTCACTGTCACGCTCCCTCTCCTACACACTCCCCTTCTGTCACGCACCATCGCCTACACACTCCCTCAACGTCAAACCCACTCTCCTATACACTTCCACGTCACACTCACTCCCCTACATACTCCCACACCATCATACTCTCTCTCCAACACACTTCCCCATGGTTTCGCTCACTCTCCTACACGACCCCACACCATCACACTGACTTTCCTACCCATTCCCTCTCCGTCACGCTCACTTTCCTACACTCTCCCACACCGTCGCACTCACACTCCTACACACTCCCTCACTTTCACACTCTAACTCCCACACTCACCCACACCGTCACCCTCACGTTCCTACACAATCTCCCACCGTTACACTCACTCACCTACACACGTGCACACCGTCATGCTTACTATCCTACACACTCCCTCACCATCTCTTTCACCCTCATACTCACTCCCACAGTCACATTCACTCACCTACCCTCTCCCTCACTGTCACGCTCACTCTCCTACACTCTCCACCACCTTCACACTCTCCCTCCAACACATAACTGCTCCGTTACACGCACTCTCCTACTCACTCCCTCACCATCACACTCACTCTCCTACACACTCCCCCACTATCACGCTCACCCTTGTACACACTCCCACAGTCACACCCACTCTCCTACACACTCCCTCACCTTCACACTCTTCCTCCTACACACAACCCAACGTCATACTCCGTCTCCTGCACTCTCCCCTCACCGTCACGCTCACTCTCCTACGTACTCCCACAACTTCACGCTCACTCTAATACACACGCCCACAGCGTCACACTCCCGCTCCTGCACACTGCTTCACCGTCACACTCCCTCTCCTACACACTCCCACACCGTCACACTCACTCTCCTACACACTCCCACACCGTCGCACTCGCTGTCCACACTCCCAGACAGTTACACTTACTCTCCTACACATTCCCTCACCATTACGTTCACTCACCTACACATTCCCTCACTTTTACACTTTCTCTCCTACACCTTCCCTCACCATCACGCTCACTCTCCTACATACTCCCTCACCTTCACACACACTCTACTACGTATCCTCACACCGTCACCCCCCTTTCCTACGCACTCCCCCATCATCACGCTCATTCTCCTACACACGTATAAATCATCACGCGCACTCTACTACGCACTCATCCACCCTCACTCTCACTCTCCTACACACTCCTAGACCACCATTCCCACAAAGTCATACTCACTCTCTTACACAACCCACACCGTCGCACTCACTCGCGTGCACACTCCCCCACCGTCACACTCACTCTCCTACGTATCCTCACACCGTCACCCCCTCTCTCCTACACCCTCCCCCACGGTCACACTCACCTGAATACACACTCCCACATTGACACCACCCTCTCCCAAACACACCCCCACCGTCACACTTACTCTCCTGCACACTCCCTCCCCGTCACGCTCCCTTTCCTAACCACTCCCTCAGCGTCACGCTCACTCTGCTACACACTCCCACACCGTCACCCGCACTCTCCTCTATATTCCTGCACCCGTGACCCTCTCGCTCTTGCACACTCCTTCACTGTCATACTCACAGTCCTACACACTCCCACACCTTCACACTCGCTCTCCTACAATCTCTCACACCGTCACGCTCCCTCTCCATTACACTCCCACACCGTCAGTCTCACTGTACTACACATGCCCCCACCATCACCCTCACTCTCTGATACCCTCTCACACCGTCACGCTCACTCTCCCACTCACTCCTCCACCATTACACTCACTATCCTACACACTCACTCACCGACACACTCTCACTCTCCAACAGAATCCCTCACCGTCACGATCACTCTCCTGCAAACTCACACACTGTCACGCTGACTTTGCGGCACCCCCCCACACCGTCACACTCTCTCCTACACACTCACACACCGCCACTCTCACTTTGCTACACACTGCCACGACGTGACACTCACTCTCTTACGCACGCCCACACCGTCACACTCACTTTCCTGCACACTCCCACACCGTCACACTCACTCTCGTACTCGCTCCCTCACCATCACATTCACTCTCCTACACACTCCGACACTGTCACACTCGATCACCCCACTCCCACACAGTCACACTCACTCTCCTACACATTTCCTCACCGTCACGCTCACAATCCTACACACTTCCTCACCTGCACACTCAGTCGCCTACACACGCTCCCACCGTCATACTCACTCTCTTAGACACTCCCTCACCGTCACACTCACATCAATACACTTTCCAACATGTCACATTCCCTCTCCTACACACTCACTCACCTACTCAAGCCCACACCGTCAACCTCACTCTCCTATTCTCCCACACCGTCACACTCAATCGCCTACACACTCCCACACCGTCACCCTCACTCTCCTACACACGCCTACACACTCTAACTCACTGTCCTGCACACTCGCCCACCGTCATACTCACTTTCCTACACACTCCCTAATCGTGATCCTCGCGCTCTTGCACACTCCTACAGTGTCCTAAATCTCTCTCCTACACATTCCCCCACCGTCAGACACACTCTCCTACACACGCTACCCAACCATCGCACTCACCCTCCAACACAATCCCACACCATCACGCTCACTCTCCTACATACTCCCATGCCATCACACTCACTTACCTACACACGCCCACACCGTGACCCCAACGCTCTTGCACACTCCTACACTGTCACACCGACTCTCCTGCACTCTCCCACAACCTCACACTCACTCTTCTACAAACTCACACATCATCATGCTCCCACTCCGTTACACTCCCACACCGTCACTCTCACTGTCATACACCTTCCCCACCATCACCCTCACTCTCAGATACACTCCCACACCGTCAAACTCACTCTCCTACACAATCCCACACCGTCACGCTGATTGTACTACACCCGCCCACACCATCACCCTCACTCTCCGATACACTCACACACCATCTCGCTCACTCTCCTACACACACCTCCACCGTCACACTCACTCTCCTACACATTCCCACACCATCATGATCACTCTCCTACACACTCCCATACCATCACCCTCACTCCCCCGCACCCTCCCCCACCATCACTTTCTGAATAGACTGCGCAAATGGCGGGATCACAGAGAGAGAGAAGCAGAGGGCCGCAGAGATCGTGGGCAGGATGCATGGAGGTGGCGGGACAAAGGCAGTGCGATGAATTCAGCCGAAGTGAACATTAGAATGGCTGATGGTGGTGGTGGCGGGGGGAGGGGGGCGGTGTGGTGGTGTACATAGACATCAAACCAGTAACAGTGTGAATTAAAGCCAGCCCGCTGCCCTTCCCCTCCCTGAGGACCAGGACTTGGTTATGAGTCTGTCTCTCTCCAGCTCAGCTTCTCCAACACAAAGACACACAACAACATCGGTCACTCTGCTGCTTGGCACGCTTTAATCAACATTTTTATTGTTTACAAATGGAAGTGATGGATACAGTCAGTGGGATGGTGCCTTTTCGCACTGGCCCCTGAGTTGTGAGAAACATTGAAATGTGTCCCTGGAACACCCTGAGGGATAAGGATGGACAAACCAGCGCTACCCTCAGTCTGTTACCATAGCGACAGGCTGCTCCATCGCTGAACCATTGAACTTAAATGAGAAAATCCAGGATGGATTGATTAATGAGAGAATTTGATGGATGGATGGATTTGGGTGAAGGGATATTTCAGCACATTCTTCAGCTGCTCCCTGAACTTTGTCTGGGTCACGGCATAAATCGCGGTGTTTGTGCAACAACTGAGGAGCTGCAGCATGAAGCCCAATTCCTGCACAAAGTCATCGAGATACACAGAGTAATACCCAATCCAATACATCCGTCTCCATATAGAATACACCATTATCGTTGACCATAACAAGATGAAATTGGCTGAAATCATAAACAGTAAAATGATGGATTTTTTTCGGTTTCTCATTTCAGTGTCAGACTGAGCATCCCCATTGGTATGAGCGCGGAGTCTCCTGCGGGCTCTGCTGGTCATTAAAATGTGTCTGACGGTGAGAACATTGAGCAGCAGAATCAGGGGAAATGGGACACACGGGGTTAGGATGTAGTGCAGGGACCCGATTGTGATCCAGACTCTGGAGAATTGAACAGCGCCTGTTACAACACAAAACCAGGGGCGGTTCACCAGCCAATACCGAGCCGTGAACATAAAATACCAGGAAATGTTCTTTAAACAGCTCAGCACAGTCACTGCTCCCAGAACCACAGCCGCCGTTTTCTCATTGCAATATTTACTTTTCAGCTTCTGGCAACAAATGGCCACAAACCGATCAAAGGTGAAAGTGACAGTGAACCAGACAGAGCAGTCAGTGGCTGCATAAAGCAGAACAGCGTGGATATTACACACGCGGACGGAGTGCCTCAGGAAATAAAACTGTTCCTTGTAAACAATGGGAATGTGTCTCAGGATCAGGTCGAGAATAATGACCAGGAGATCCGCCGCTGCCATGGACCCCAGGTAACGTCTGACACATGGAGACAATCCGCAATCTTTATAAAGCAGGACGTAGATGGTCACTACGTTAACTGTGAGGAAGGAAAACAAAACCATTATCCATCAGCCTGGAGGCAAAGGGATCCGTTTGATCAGGGACCCAGTGAGATTTTCAAATGTGTCCCTGTATTCAGGGATTTATTAAAATAATTGGAGCTGGAATAACAAATGGGAATTTCGGAATTACTGACAAAAATGTGACATAAACCAAAAGAAACTCTCCCTCCTCAAACACACAGAGACACATCCATAAGGACAGATGGTTTCTAGAACATTCCCACACACTTGATCACTCGAGAGCAGACACAGGTCACTCCTTCCCAGTTCCTAATACGGAGGGTGGAAACGTTGCCGTCCTGAAGGATTCTCTCCCAATTTCCTGAAGACAAACGGAGTTTGGGAATTTCTGTATTTTGGTCTAAATTGTGGTCAATCCTGTGTCGGGAAGAAATGTAAACGCAGGGAAAACGTATTCACCCCTTTAACTGCCTGAGGGGCCTTCTGAACAGTGTCTCCTTCTCCCTGAAACGGGATCTCTTCCCTCGGGATCTTATCGTTTGTGCAATTCACTGACGTCCGGCCGTTCACAAACAATGTCAGGGATAGAACGTTCCGGGGAATGTCAGTTGTAGAATATCGGGGACAGAACGTTCTGGGGAATGTCGGTAAAAGAATGTCGGGGACAGAACGTTCCAGGGAATGGCAGTTATAGAATGTCAGGGACAGAACGTTCCGGGGAATGTCAGTTATAGAATGTCGGGGACAGAACGTTCCGGGGAATGGCAGTTATAGAATGTCGGGGACAGAACATTCCGGGGAACCTCTTGACCTGTCCATCACCTTTCACCCCGACCCACCCCACCAACATGATGTACTGTGCCTGGACACACTGTAACATTAATGGGGTGAGAGACGGACAGTCCAATCACAGGAATGAGAACTAAAGGCATTGCCAGTTCAGCTGAAATGGTTAGATATACCACATTCTCAATCCATCTCACAGAACCAGTCCAGACACCATCAACCCAGAGGAGATATCTGTTCACCGGGGAACACTGTGCAGACCAGGCCAATGCACTGCTCAGTACAGTCCAGAAATCTGTCCAGATTCATCCAATGCACTGGTCAATACAAACTGGCAATCTGTCCAGAGTGGAGCACTGTGCAGACCACAGCAGTGCCTTGAACTATAAACCCAGACTAGATATCTGTCCAGCACGGGGAGCTGTGCAGACCACAGCAGTGCATTGATCTATAACCCCGGATTAGATATCTGTCCAGCATGGGGAGCTGTGCAGACCACAGCAGTGCATTGATCTATAACCCCGGACTAGATATCGGTCCAGCACGGGGAGCTGTGCAGACCACAGCAGGGCAGTAATGTGTGAACCTGAAACAATTATCCATCCAGCACGGGGAGCTGCACAGACCACATCATTGTATTATCTATAAACCTCAACCAGATAGTCTGACCAGCACAGCAGCCTGTGCAGTGATCACCCGTGAATAAATCTGTAACCAAGGAGCAGTCACCTTCCAAGTGAGTAGGACTGTGTACACCATCCCAGTGCATTGATCTGCAACCCAGAAGCACTTACCCTCCCAGCATGTAGGACTGTATACACCACCCCCGTGCATTGATCTGTAAACCGGGAGCAGTTACCCTCCCAGAATGTAGGACTGTGTACCCCACCCCAGAGCATTAGTCTGTAAACCCGGAGCAGTTACCCTCCCAGCATGTAGGACTGTTGACACGACCCCAGTGCATTGATCTGTAACCCAGGAGCAGTTACCTTCCCAGCATGTATTACTGTGTACCACACCCAAGTGCATCGATCTGTAAACCAGTAGCAGTTAACCTCCCAGCGTATAGGACTGCGTACACCACCCCAATGCATTGATCTGAAACCAAGGAGAGATAACCCCCCCCCCCCAGTGCATTAGTCTGTAAACCAGGAGCAGTTACCCTCCCAGCATGTAGGACTGTATACCCCACCCCAGCGCATTGATCTGTATACCAGGAGCAGTTCCACTCCCAGAATGTAGGACTGTGTACCCCACCCCAGAACATTAGTCTGTAAACCAGGAGATGTTACGCACCCAGTATGTAGGATTGTGTACCACCCCCAGTGCATTAGTCTGTAAACCAAGAGCAGTCACCCTCTCAGCATGTATGACTATGTACTCCACCCCAGTGCCTTGATCTGTAAACCAGGAGCAGTTAACCTCCCAGCGTATAGGACTAGATCAATATATATAGGATCAATGCAATGAACTGTAACCAACGAGCAGATACCCCCCCCAACATTTAGGACTGTGTACCCCACCCCAGTACATTAGTCTGTAAACCAGGAGTAGTTACGCACTCAGAATGTAGGACTGTGTACCCCACCCCAGTGCATTAGTCTGTAAACCAAGAGCAGTCACCCTCTCACCATGTAGGACTGTGTACCCCACCCCAGAGTATTGATCTGTAACCTAGGAGCAGTTACCCTCCCAGCATGTAGTTCTGTGTACCCCACCCCAGAGTATTGATCTGTAACCTAGGAGCAGTTACCCTCCCAGCATGTAGGACTGTGTACAACTCCCCATTTCATTGATCTGTAACCTAGGAGCAGTTACCCTCCCAGCATATAGGACTGTGTACCCCACCCCAGTGCAATGCTCAGTAACAGTGTGTTAGATCACTGCCCATAGTGAGGAAACTTGCAGCCCATGCTGGAAGTGACAGGATGTACAGCTCCCATCCATTTACAGCTCCATGCCTCCATTGTTCCCCTGAAAAGGGGGTGCTGTGGGTGTGAACATCACTGCCAGAGAGAGATGGCAGGAGAATCAGTTTAAATATCACCACATGGGAGGGGTTTGAGAAACAGACAGAGAGGGGGGAGACTGAGAGACAGTATCATGGAAGGATGTGTTCCCAGGTTGCAGAATGCTGAAATGAAGACACTTCGATAACATCCTTTAACATGAACCTGTCTTCCCAGGAAAGATGGGAAAAAGGGATATTGGTGTGAGGTCAGATGATGGAGAGTTTTGGATGAGCATTTATTCACAGCTTTGTAAATTGAGTCCTTCATGGCTGGAGGTACACACCATCACCCAGATGCCCCTGGATATTCCGTGATCCCTGACACTGATGTCATCTTTAAAAGCCCAATGGGCACACGATTGAGTTTTCTCAGCTTGGAGCTGCCCTGCATAGTTTACCCCGAGCATGGCAGATAAGGGACAATTACACCCCGGTTTGTCAACAGGGGCACGGAGGTCCTGGTGGATGGGCTAGTACAGAGGGGGACCATTCACTTCCCAGAGAGGGCGACACCACCAGACCCACCGAGCATGGTCTGAGCTCACCACCCAGCTCCGTGCAGTATCTGCAGTCTGAAGAAATGTCCTGCAATACAGGACAAGCATCAATCACCTTCCCCGCTCTGTCAGGATAAGGGTCACCATATTCTCTTTGCTCCCTCACACTCACTGTTTATCTATTATAACAGCGACCCCGAACAGGGCTCATGGTCCACCACTCTCACTGCCGCATGCTGCACCTTCTCTCTCTGACTCTATCTCTCTGTCTCTGTCTCTCGCTTTCTCCCTCTCTCGCCCCTCTTCCCTCCATTACACACCCACACTAATAACACTGTATGGATACAACACTGTGGACTGACTCCCTCCGGACACCTCACCATGACCCCCTCCCCACCTACACTAACACTAACAGCAGGACAACCCCTCCCACTCTCCCCCTCTCCCTTCCTTTCTCCCATTCCAGGAGAAACAGCCTGGAATAGGACAAGAAGGTCCTATCCGGGTGGTAGAGTTCCCGATATCCGTTCACTCACTCCCCTCCCTCTGCCATGTGGGGAGGACCCTGGTACGAGCCGGAGAGGACCGGGACGCCTCGTGTGGAGATTCTGAAACATCCAGGTCCCACCGACCGAGTAAGGTGCAATGTTCAGTGAAGGGCAATTCTCACTTTAAACCCATTGGCAGTTCCGTTTCCTCTCGGCACAACTTAGAAGCCGTGGCCCCGTGGACATCTCCCTTTTACGTTGAGCTGGTACAAATGGAATCCCCACGGTCTCAGTGGGCAGGAGGGTGGGCTCACAACACATCGTCTCCCCCACCTCCCAGGAAGGTTTACAGGGGGGAGACGATGTAACCAGCTCAGGTACTGAAACTAATCTGTGATAGTTACTGCTCTCCCCACCTATCCTGATATCTTCAACAATCTGTGCGCATATACAAGCAGCGCTCTCTGTTCCTGCACCCGCTTTATAATGGCACAGTATGTTTTAAACTGTCTTTCATTGTCTTTCCTACCAAAGTGTATCACCACACACTGCTCTGCATTGATTCCCATCTGCCTTACACCTGAACACTATAACAACGTGTGATTGTCCTGTTAGAGTTCCACACTGACCTCCATAGACTTTACAATTCTTCCAGGTTTGGTCTTATCTACAAACAATGAGATTGTCATAGCATCACAGGCCCCATGAAACAACTGAAATCCTGCCCCACTCACGAGTGTGAGCCAGTGAAATACTGCTATATTCCCAATACGGCAATGTTTAATTTAAATTACCAGATGAGCTTCACGCCGCGCCCTGACATTTCCCGTGTGTGTATCTGTGTATCACTGTGTGGGGATGGTCTGGCAGTCTCTGTGGTGCTTAAAGTGATGCAATGGCACCCTCTGCTGGCCTCTACACGCCACTGCACAGGCATTTTTAGAGGGTGAAAACCAACAGGGATTCATTCAGAGAGGGGGAGGGAGAGGGCAGCTGCTCACAGCACGATCCAAACTGATGTCTTATCCATGTACTGATCTGAATGTCCTTTAAACGTTGTAGCTGTCCTTGCTTTCACCACTTCCTCTGGAAGTTCATTCCACACCCAAGCCAGCTTCTGTCTAAAATAATTACCTCTCGTGACTTTTGTAAATCTTTTTCCTCGCAACTTAAAATATCCCTCAGTTTTGAATCCCCAACTC
The DNA here is from genome assembly GCF_037043375.1 of Chiloscyllium plagiosum. Taxonomy (NCBI): domain Eukaryota; kingdom Metazoa; phylum Chordata; class Chondrichthyes; order Orectolobiformes; family Hemiscylliidae; genus Chiloscyllium; species Chiloscyllium plagiosum. The sequence goes on along the minus strand of NW_028270184.1, from coordinate 45,985,671 downwards.
TAGGGAAAAGACATCAGCCCTTCAGCTTATCTGTACCCCTCATTATTTTGTAAACTTCCTTGAAGTTTCCCCTTAATCCCATCCTCTCCAGTGAAAAAAGTCCCAGCCTAACCAGTCTCTCCTTAACGATCACTCTCTCTCTTCCCAGCAACATCCAGATTAATCTCTTCTGAACCCTCTCCAGCTGAATAATATCAAGGTCAATAACATTAAAGAGAAAAGTGAATGTTTTTTATAAGTGTAGGGGAGACCAAAATTAGAGGGCATAGTTTTAAGATGAGAGGGAAACATTTAAAAGTGACCTAAGGGGCAGCTTTTTCACCCAGAGGGTGGTATGCCTATGGAATGAGCGGGCAGGGAGACCAGACTGGACACAGTATTGCAGAAGAAGTCTCGCCAATATCCTGTACAACCACAACATGACGTCCCAATTCCGATACTCAGAGGTCTGACCAATGAAGAGAAGTGTGCTAAACACCTTCTTAGCCAGACTATCTGTATGAGTTGCAAATTTTAAAGGACTATACCTGACGGCCGAGGTCTCTGTTCTACAACACTACCAAAGGCCCTACTTTTAATTGTATAGCTCCTGCTCTTGTTTGATTTACCAATTCAATACTTCGCAATATCCAGACTAAACTCCACTTGCCACTCTTCAACCCAGTGAGTGATATTACCACCTACTCACCTTCCCCGTTTAATTTTAAAATTCCTTCCCCTCTGCAGGATGCCTTGATTCCGGCCTTGATTTTCACAAAGACACTGAGCTAGGGTTGCCTTGTGTTGTGAGGGGCATGAGGGACTGATTGCAGACATAGTCAGTGGGGAGGAGAGGCTGGACGGTAATCAGCTGCCTTCTATCATTTCATGGTTTGAGGAAGAGGGCAGTCACACATGAGAGGTGGATAATACTGATCCGTATTTTGGGGGCAGAAATTATGGTCTTTCTCTTTCTCTGTCTATTCAAGACCCTTCATTGTGCAGAGTGTGTATGAAGGATTTCATTCCCTAATATTGCAGACTATAGATAATAGCGATTAACGATGGTCATAGTTAATTTCGATGGCACAACAAAAAGCCGGGGAACAATAGACCCATGAGCCTGATGGCAGTGGTGGGTAAGTTGTTAAAGGTGATTCTGAGGGATAGGATTTACATGCATTTGGGAAGGCAAGGGCTGATAGGGGTAGGCAACGTGTCTTTCTGCATGGGAAATCATGTCTAATTAATTTGATTGAGTTTTATGAAGAGATGACAAAGAAGATTGATGAAGGCAGTTTGGTAGATATTGTCCACATGGACCTCAACAAGATGTTCATAACATTCCGATTGGTAGGCAGATGAGTAAGGTTCGGTCACATGGGATACAGAGGAAGCTCGTCATAATTGGCTTGAAGGTAGAGGTGTATTTTTCAGACTGGAGGCTTGTGAGCAGCACTGTGCTGTAAGGATCAGTACTTAGTTCACTACATTTCATAATTTATGTCAGGGATCTGGATGTGAATATCGGGGCCATAGTTCGTAAGGTTACAGATGACATCAGAAAGGTGGTGAAGTAGATTATTTCAGAGTACAACGAGACCACAATTAGATGGGACAATGGTGCAAGGAATGACAGATGGCGTTTAATTTAGATAAACACGAGGTTTTGCATTTTGGGAAGACAAATCAGAGCAGAAATTATGCACTTAAAGGTCCTGGGGAGTGTTGTCGATCAAAGGGTCTGAGTGCTGCAGGTACATTATTCCTTGAAGGTGGAGTTGCAGGTAGATAGTATGGCGCAGAACACGTTTGGCATTTTTGCCTCCATCAGTCAGAGCATTGAATATAGGAGATGCATCTGTACAGGATGTTGGTGCGGCCACTTTAAGAATACTGCATACAACTTATTAGTCTGCAGAAAAGATTGACACGTGTGTTCCAGGACTGGAGGGTTTGAGCTTTAGGGAGAAGTTGATTAGGATGAGGTGTTTCTCCCTGGAGTGTCAGAGGCAGAAGGGTGACATTATAGTGGTATATAAAACAATCAAAGGCATGTACATTCCGAACAGGCACTTTAGGTTTCCCAGGGTCGGAGAGCCCAGAACAAGAGGGCATAGGTTGAAGGCGAGAGGGCGAATGATTTAGAGTGGAGTTAGAGTAAATGTTTCACACAGAGAGTGGTGTGTGTACAGAAAGTGCTGACAGAGGAAGTGGTGAAGTTGGTTACAATCGCACATTTAAAGATTATCTGAGAGGAGGGATATTGGCCAAATGCTGGCAAATGGGACTTGATCAGATTTGATATAACGGGTCTAACGGTTGGACTAACGGGTCTGCTTCCGTTCTGCATGACTCTCTGATTCTATAAGAGGGATGACGAATAATTCTGAAAGAACCTTTCAAGTCAGAATTCTCTTCACTGCAAGTTTATCGTGCCTCTATGTTCACATTGATTGAAAGCTGCGTTAGTTAAATATTTGACAGGGAAGTGAATCACGGATAATGGGATACAGACAGGAAAGTGGGGCTGAGTCCACAACCTGATCAGCCACAATCTTAGTGCCTGGTGGAGAAGGCTCAAAGTATCTAATGACCCACTCCTGCTCCTCAGTCCCATGTTCCTGTGTTCCATTCTGCACACCAAACCTGTTAGACAGGAACAGTGGGAGGCTACTTACTGCTATAAACTGGTGCACAGAAACAGAGGAGACCATTCGGCCCTTCAAGACTATCACACACGCTTTAAGGCGATTTGGGAAATGTAATTGGAAAGCCCAGGCTGGGTATGAAATAGGCCCCTCATCTCTCTTTACAGAGCTTCTCCTGTCTGCAACTTGTGCTTTATTTGTTGGTCATGTTGTCGACCCAAATTCACTGTAAATACAGCTCACATACCTCACCCAGAGATGGCTCACAAAATCCTCTGGTCTCCCTGACTGCAACATTCAATAACAGAACATTCTTGAAAATAACACCCACTAACTTTTCAATAACTGAAAGTGTGAATATTAGAAACAGGGGCAGGTCATTCACTCCCCAAGCCTGCCTTGCCCTTCACTAAGATCATGACTGATCTGTTCTTGGTCTCAAATCCTCTTTTATACCCAATTCTTCAAAGCCCTCAACTCTGTGACAGGTTAATATCCATCGACCTCCTCTTCAAATACTTTCAGTCATCTAGCTCCCCGAACATTCTTGAGAAGAGAAATCCTGACATTCAATACCACCTGTTTGAAGAAAGCACTCGCTGCTCCAATATCATGGCTTATTGGTGTGAACAAAAGAAGTTGACACAAGGGTTCAGGTAAAAATGACTGGGCCTGATATGAAGGCAGTGGTTGACTTCTTCTGGCATCAAGGAGCTTAACAAAACTGGACTTAATGGGAATCAGAGAAAACTCTCCAGTATTTGGAGTCAAACATGGTACAACAGAAGATGTTCATCATCTCTTTCCTGGGTCATCTCTCTGGGAGATCCTCAGGGTAGCTTCCACTTCACAAACATCTTCAGCTGCTTTATCAATGTCTCCCCGCCCCACCTTCCCCACCATGAGATCAGAAGTGGGGATGGTCACTGACGATTCCACAATGTTCAGAATGTTTTGTCCCCCATCAGCTCCTGAACTGGTCTGTGTCCATGTGCAGCAAGACCCAGACTCCATTGGGGCTTGTGCTGTTAAAGTGTCCGTAAGATTCATGTAACAGCACTGCCTGACACTGCACATTGCCACAGTAAAATAAGAGTTCATTCAGCACCTCACGCTAGTTTCACAGGAATATGAGGAAGTCATTCAGCCCATTGACATTATTGGAGATGAACAGGGACAGCCCATTCAGTGTCTCTAGCCTATTACTCAGGAAAAGAAGGAGTCTAGTGTGATGGACCACATCGGAGCCCTCGAAAATATTTGAAGGCGGTAACCTAGACTCTAATGCTTTCATATTTTAAAAGAAATGTCAAACGTCTGTTGCAGATGCAATGTGACTGGTCAAACCACTCGGTTTGAAGAAAACAACATTTATTTAAACATGAAAGATACGATGAAACCAAAGAAAGAGGAATCTAGAATAAATTAAATCTATTGGACAAGTTAACAGAATAATGGATCTTCGAACTATTACTAATGAACTTTTCTTATATACGAAAAACCCATAAACACAGCCCCTGGCGAAAAGAAATATTCAGACACAGATTGTCACAAACACTTCTCCAATCCAGGACTTAAAAACAGCATCAAGAGAAAATTCAGAAAGAGTAGCAGGCAGGAAACATTCACTGAAGCTTCCAACTCTGTGGAGACCCCAATAGTTTCTGAAATTACTGAGAAACCAAAACCCAGAGATCCTAATCTGTGAGAGCTGGCCACACCCATTCAGGCTGCATTAAAATAAACACAAGGCCTCCCTAGCTGTTATTCAAGTGGTCTTAACTCGCCCAGCTTGGTAACGATCGTTCAATTTCTCTCTTAAAAGAAACCAGGACAAAATAACTTCTTAAAGCTGCAGCATTGTCACACTAGTCAGTACACTGAGCTGTCAAACAGGAACCAGGGGTAACCAGTCAGGCCCTTGGCCCCGTCAAATCAGACGAGTTTGAAGCCAATCACTCTCTTGAGTCATTTACACATGAACAGAAGGAGACCATTCCCACCTCAATGCACTTACACGGGGGCAGAATGAGGTAATATTTCCTGATTCCTGATGAATGTCTTATGCCCAAAACATCGATGCTCCTGGTCCTCGGATGCTGCCTGACCCACCGTGCTTTTCCAGCAAATGATGCTCTACTATGATCTCCAGCATTGGCAATCTTAAGTGTCTCCTAATTGATGCTCTAACATGATGAACAAGTGGAGCAGAGGCTGCACAGACAGACTGTTCCACGTTGTTCCTCCTGGCTCCGTTTCTTATGATACACATGTGGGACTTTAACGTGGATTTCTAGTGGTGAGCAGGGAAGCCATATGTCTTGGGTGAAGTCTCAAGAAGGCATGTTCCATCTCCGAGAAGACAGCCTGGTGATCTCTATGTAGGGTGGAAGCTTTTGGGAAAAGCTACCTGTTTCAGATGGAAGGTATTGTGGCTGCTGTTGGGGATTGTGAGCAACCTGACGTTCAGTACAGGATCCACTCGCCTGGGGATAACATGGGGATAGTTAATTTAGGCATATGAACTATTAGGAAAGTCACGTTAGAGTGATGAATGGACTCTCTAAGTACAAATAATGGTGATCTTGTTCATGTTGACCTTGTCTAGTGCATGTCCTGTGCAGTGTAACCTGTATGCCTTACTCTGTCCAAGTCTATTTCCACCCTATGATCTGTCTGGCCATGCTTACTATGATCTGCATCCACTGCTCATAAACAAAGTGTTTCCCTGTACTGAGATACACGTGACAATAAATCAAACCAATCAATCCTGGGTAAATTATGGAATTTCTCTCCCTGTCAATGTCTGTTTTGGAAATAAGAGATCGTTGCCACTCATCGTGTTTCAGCATCACAATTTCGTCATCTCTCACAGCTCTACAGATTAAACACTCAGCTTATTCACTCTATCCTCATGTTACCATCACCGGTGCCTGTGGTAAGGGAATCATTCCTTACAAAGGACATCGAATCTGTACAGGGTGCCCCAAATACTCTCTCAGAAAGGCTCTGCAACAGCAGGAAGATGGCTTTACTTATGTACTCGAATCATCTTACAATGAAGCACAGCATACCATTGACTGCACCCATTACTTACACATGGATTGATTCGGAGCAGTCAGCATAGACTTGTGAGTGGGAAATCATGCTTCCCAAATTTCTTAGAGTCCTTTGATGAAGTTACCAGGACGTTTGATGAGGGCAGAGTGATAGACGTAGTCTCTATGGATTTCAGTAAGGCCTTTGATAAATTTCCAAATGGCAGGCTGCTCAGGGAGGTTACATCTCGTAGAATGCGGGGGGGGGACCTGGCCAATTGGATACACAGTTGGCTTGATGGTAGGAATCAGAGGGTTGAGTGGAAGGATGTTTGTCAGACTGGAGGCTTGGTCCATTGCTGTTTGTTATCGATGATTTGGTTGAGAATGTACAAGGTATGATTAGTAAGTTTGCACATGACACGAAAGTAATTGGGAGCATGATCAGTGAAGAAGTTTATCAGAAATTCCAGCAGGACCTTAATCAGGTGGGAAATGGGCCGAGAAATGGCAAATGGAATTTAATATAGAAGCGTGCTGTCTTGCATTTTGGAAACTCAAATCAATGTAGGAGTTTCATGGTGAATGGGAGGTTCTTAAGGGGTGCAGTGGGCAGAGGGACCTTGGCGTTCAGGTGCACGGTTCTCTAAGAGTGGAGTCACAGGTAGACAGGGCAGTGAAGAAGTCTTTTGGCACATTGGCCTTCATCAAGCAGAATATTGAGTATAGAATTTGGGACCTTATGTTGCAGTTACACAGGACTTTGGTAAGGCCGCACTTGGAGTATTGTGTTCAGTTTTGTCACCTTGTTATGGGGAGGATGTTATTAAATTAGAAAGAGTGCAGAAGAAATTTACAAAGACATTGCCAGGACTCAATGGTCTGAGTTATAGGGAGAGGTTGCGTAAGCTAGGATCTTTTCTTTAGCGTGTAAGAGACTAAGGGAGTCCTTATAGAGCTGTATAAAATCACAAGGGGTATGATAGGGTTAATGCTCTCAGTCTTTTTCCAAGGTGTAGAGAATCGAGGATTAGAGGGGATCAGTTTAAGGTTAAAGGGGGAGGAATTAAAGGGAACCTGAGGGGCCACTTTTTTATACAGAGGGCTGGTACGTGGATGAGTTGCCAGCAGATATGGTTGAAGGGGGTATATTAACAACATTTCAAAAACATTTGGTTAAATATGTGGATAGGAAAGGACTGGAAGCATATGGACCAACTGCAGGGAAATGGGGTTAGCATGAATGGACATTTACAAGGTGGACTCGAACCCCTCTGTTAATTAAACCCAAACACCCAGAAAAGCTCGCCTCACTTTGTCATCTGTTAAAATATGAGCGACACCGATCTCCTTCGTTCCAGTATTCAAGCAAAAATTATCAAGTTAGTTTCTTAACTTTAATAGTGAACACGAAACAACAACTATTCACAAATACAAGCCCCTCTTTTCTTAGCTACTTACTATCTGACTCCAACTCTGTAAAAATATGCTGTTCCAACAACCCACATATGAAAATTAAAACCTCAAGACCATTCAGTCTCTATCTTCCCCGCTGTGTTCACTCTTTCAGCTGATGATCTCCCTGGGTCATTTTTTTATTGCAAGTAGGTTTACATGAACATGTGTCTTTGATAGAGAGTCTTTGAGATAGCCGTTAGAACTCCGGCTCTACAACAGTTGCTGTACTGTTGGATGGCAGCAGCTCTCCCTCCAGTGTTCAAAATGCTGCGTTTATATAGTCCACGTGATATAATAATTCTCATAATTTGATTACTGTCCAGGTGTCCAAACAATAATATTCAAATTCTGTTGGTTTCTGATATTCTGAGCATTATTTAAACTCTTTGGTTGCATTTGAATGGCTGTCAAAACAGCAAGCAAAACTCAGGTATCCATTTCTCAGCTAATGGTGACATGTGGAACAGCGTGACCTTTAGCTGGCAACTGTGGCTTTAATTTCTATTCAACAAAACCCGATCTTTCTTAAAGTGCCCATATATGTTTTTGGCTTCATAACATCTTCCCGCTTCAGAAAATAAAATGAACCAGCAGAATGAAAAGATGGCTACATTTCTTTTCCTTTAATTCTTAATCCCAATTATATGAAATACAAAAGTATTAATCTCAGTTAAATCATTCATATTAATTCTGCACACCAATATAACACTGGAATAAGTCAAACCTTATCTACACTGCTTTCCTTTAAATCCGCGAAAACACATCTGCTATCACATTGTAGGAGCCACAGCATGTACATTTTGTGAGTTTAAAGTCAGTAAGGTAAGACTCCAATTAAATAGTCTCATATTCTGGTCTTTAAATATTCCAAAATCTCCGACAATTTGTTTGTCATATACACATTAAAATATTGTCAGGCCAGCGTGAAACTTAATCATTCTTGTTCAATAATGGAGATTTTGTATTTTTTTTTTCTGGTGGATATTGAGTTTTTTCGACAAGTAGCCAATTATCCATTCAATTCCATCATCCTCTTTCTGTATCAATACATCTCTGACCCCGATATCCCGAGCATCAAACACAATTTTCAAAGGGTTTCAGAATATTTGGTGTAGCTAAAGCTGGTGTGATGATTAATCCTGCTTTAAAATTCTCAAATGCGTCCTGGCATTGTTCTGTCCACCACAATTCTGTTTTCTTCTTTAATAAATCCATCAGTGGTGCCAATACGCTGTTGATGTTTGGAACAAACTTCCGATAGAATCCACTCAGTTCCAAAAATCGAAGCACCTCTTTCTTCGAGCATGGTCGTGGAAATTCCTCAAAGCCCTTCATCTTTGTGTTCCATGGGGTCAACCTCCCATGTCCAGTGTAATGTCCCAAGAACGTCACCTCTGCCTTCGCGAATTCTGTTTTCTTTAAGTTTATGACCAAGTTTGCTTCTTGTAATCGTTCAACATGCTCTGCCAACTGTAACATAGGAGTTTTGAATCACTTGCTAAAGATCACTACATCATACAGATAAAATGCACCATTTGTTCATATGGCCACAACTCTGTTTCTGAGTCTTAAATGTGGCTGGTACATTATTCATCCATATGGATAATGGATGAACAACTCGATAAAGTTTTTTTGTCATCTTAGGTATCTTTACGAGATAGTTTAACTGACTCCAAAGTTTTTTTTAATTTGAAAGGGGCCACTAAACCTGGCTTTGAAGAGATTTCTTACCACTGGTGGCAATATTAATACGTCATCCCCAAGGGAAATCTTTAAAGTTTCAGTGTTTTTATCTGCCACCTGCTCCACTCTAACTTTCCAAGGCTCCCTGGGATTCAGGATGGGACGCCCTTGATTTGAAGTGCTATATGCCTAAACTACCCATGACTTCCTTAAACAGCTGAGTGGTAAAATGAGACCCTTGGTCTGACTGAATCTCTCTGGGTAGTCCACAGCGAGTCAAGAAAGTTACCAACTCCTCCACCTCCCTTTTTGCCTTGACAGTCCAATAATGGAATTGACTCTGGAAATCTGGGAGACACATCCATTATGGTCAGCAAGTATTGGTTTCCACTTTTACTTTAGAAAGGGGAGTGACACAATTAATCATAACCCACGGGCAAGGTTGTTCCAATGCAGGAATTGGCAAGAAAGGTGCTGGTTTTATTACTGCCTGTTACTTACCGACCATTTGGTATGTATGTCACGTACAACAAAAGATAACAGTGTCCTTGTGCATTCCAGGCCACTAGAAATGCTTCTGTACATTAGCCTGAGTATTCTTTTCACCTAAGTGACCGCCTGCAGTTAGTTTATGAGCTACCCGTAACTCTGTAGTTGCTGCTAACACAATCTGGTGCACTTCGGCACATTTCCCTTCTGCAGTAACCTATCCGGGTCTCAATTTTAATTTTATCATTCCATCTTTAAGTTAATAACGTTCAACAATATATATTATGATTCCTTTTCTCTGTGTGTGCATGTGTATGTGTGTGTGAATGTGTGTGTATATATCTGTTGTAAGTTCATTCGCCTTTCTGGACTAAACACCTCTGCCTGATCCTCTGCCTCTTCAGGTTTTGTCCTACACCATTACATCAAACAGGGTGTCAGTTCATTGAGCATCAACCCATTTGTCTTTTTCGTTCGTTTTTCCTTCCTGAGGTAACTTATGACAGTGGGATCTTGTTACTGCACAGTCTGGAAAAATTCCTGTGTAAATTTCTTTTAACTCACCAATTCCCTAGTCTTCCTTTGGCTTCTCCACCACAAGGTGTGCCTATCCCACCTCGCCTCCTGCTAAATCGTTCCCAAGAACAAACTGTATTCCTGGAACTGACACTCTGTTACTCACTGTCACTGTTACTTCCCTAATCTTGATTTGGCATTCCACCCTTATGTTACACAAGGGAATGCTTAATTTCTGTCCCCATTCCACAAATTAACACGCTCTTGATTAACATTCCAGAAAGAGTGAAGTAATATTTTCATCTCCTACTATTCGAGGGTGAGAGAAAGTGAGGGCTGCAGATGCTGAAGATGAGAGTTGAAAAATGTGGGGCTGGAAAAGCACAACACGTCGGCAGCATCCGAGAGGCAGGAACGTTGACGTTTCAGGCATAAATCCTTCATCAGGAAAGTGGGAGGTAAGGGAGGGGCAAGGAGGTTGAGAAATTAATGGGAGGGTTGGGGTGGAGCTGAGTGGAAGGGAGCTTGGAAGGCGATTGGTAGATGCAGGTGGGGTGTGATCGTGGTAGGTCGGAGAGGAGGGTGATAGGACTCCAATTGGTGATAGGACAGCTGGAACCCTCAAACTGTACAGCATCAACATTGACTTCACCAAATTCCAAATCTCCCCTCCACCAACCTCTCCCAGATCCAACAGTTCAACCTAGCACTGCCCTCTTAAACTGCCCTAACTAGCCATCTTCCTTTCCACCTATCGACTCCACCCTACCCTCCGACATATCACTATCACTTCCACCTACATCTTCTTATTGCCTTCCCAGTGACCCTCCCACCAGCTCAGCTACTACGCTCGTATTTATCTTTGAGCTCCCTTGTCCCCCACCATGTTCCTGACGATGGGTTTCTGCCTGATATTCGATTGTCCTGCTGTTCGGATGCTGCCTGATCTGTTGTGCTTTTCCGGCACCTCACTTCACAACTATTAGAGACTGAGCAGATCCCGTATCTCACAAAATTATAACTTCATGTCCTTCTCCCCCTGTTCTTTCTGAGTAAACTTTATCTACAGAGGTGTATTCTTTAGAGAGATCAGGCACTGCCTCCATACCCAGCTTTTGCCTAGGCTGTGCAATTTCCTGCAGCTCCTCAGCTCCACTTGGGGTCTCCTTTACCAGTTTCACTAATGCCACTGGGCTTAGCCTCTTCTACCACATCTTTCCCCAAAGTGTCTTCCTTTAACGCCCAGCACGGTGTGTTCCAGCTTACTGCAGTGAAAACAACTTTATCCCTGTCCCCTTCTTAAACCACCAGCACTGTAAGTTTATGTGTTCCACTACCCTATTGTGAGAGCACCTGAGGCCTTTCACCACCTTTCAACCCCCTTGGGCGTCTTTCGTCACCTGTGGTAAACTATTGTGAGCTACTGTTCGCTTTGCAATGTGTGATCGTCTCTTCTCCCAATTTCTATCCCTCACAGGGTAAAATTCCTGCCAGAAGCTAAATTTCATCACATGCCACAATGCATATGTACCTGCCATTTCTGCCGTGCTTCTCACTTCTTGAACTTTCTATTCATTCACATGAATTCTTACTATCTCTAGAAGTAATTCTTTTAACTTCTCCAGCAGATTAATCTCCCTTCAAGCCTCGCAGCCATTTTTAAGGCCAGCACCCACCTGTCAAAATGACTGTGGTTAATTCTTTCAAACTCAATGTAAGCCTGACCTGATTCCGTCTCTACTTTTCTGAACTTCTGTCTATATGCTTCTAGTACGAATTCATAACAAATCAAAATAGCCAATTTGACATATTGATAATCTCTTGGTCCCACATCTGACAGCGCTGCACATACCTCACCAGCTGTGCCCACCAGCTTAGACTAAACTAGCATTACCCATAAGTTCACTGGACATGTCATCTGCCGAGCCATTTTTTCAAATGGAATAAAAAAGGTTTTGACATTTTTCTCACCGAAATATGGAAAGTTACTGACCTAGTTGTATACACCCCTACATTCTCCCTTCATCTCCATCCTGTTAATTTAACTTTCTTGTCTAATTCCCAAGTTCTGAATTTCAAATCCCCTCTCTCTTTCTTTTTCCTCTCTTTCCCTTTCGTCTCTCTCTGTTTCTGAGCCTTTATTTATCTTCTAACTCCAGTTGCCACATTTGCAATTTAAGCTTTTATAACTCTACTGCAGTTGCTTATTTTTCTGATACATCAAAGTGCTTAACCAACTCCATTACAATTTCAACTTCTCTTTTCTCCCTGGTTAAATGCAATTCCAACCTATTTCCTAATTCTAAAAAATGTCCTCCTTCTGTCTTTCTAAACTTCCTTGGAAAATTTGGGAACCTCTTTAGTAATGTTAAAAGCCATTTCCCTCACTTTTCATTTAACCAACCACAAGTAACAAAATTAAACGAATTTTCCCACTGGTTTTATTTGAAGATCAAAGTCACTAATTGCAATGAGTTGGAATTTGCTGGGACCTGTTGTATCTCAAATCTGTTCAAGTCAGTCCAAGTGCCACACGGCAAGGCCCCAAACTGTTATGACATCAATGTCGAACACCTCTGTTAATTAAAACCACACACCTCGAAAAGCTCACCTCACATCATAATCTGTGAAAACTTGAGCGACAGAGATCTCCTAAATTCCACTAATAAACAAAAAATAACAATTTATATGTGTGTAGGTTAGCTCGCTGAGCTTGAAGGTATGTTTTCAGAAATTTCGTCACCATGACTAGGTGACATCATCAGTGGGAGTCTCTGCTGAAGTGCTGGTGGTATGTCCCGCCTCTCTATTTATAGGTCTTGGTTTCTTAAAGTGGGTGATATCATTTCCGGTTATTTTAACAAGGGAATGTAGACAGGATCTAAATTGATGCGTTTATTGATGGACTTCTGGTTAGAATACCATTCCTCTAAGAAGGTCCTTGCGTGTCTCAGTTTGCGTGTGAGCTTTGCCCCAGTCAAAGTGGTGCCCTTCTTTGTCTGTATGTATGGAACATAGTGATAGTGCTTCATGTCTTTTGGTGGCTAGTTGGTGTTCATGTATCCTCGTAACACGACAACAGGACACTTTCAATGGTGGAAAAATGATTTTATACACACTGTTTAATCAATGTGTGTGTGCAGATAAGTCGCATTTTTCATATGTGCACAACACATTGTAAATAAACAACAGAGACACAGTTAACGAAAAATGATGCATATGATGTATAAAATTGATAAAACATTAAAGCATGATTTGATCCTCTCAACGTTCTCTCCTTTTCTGGGATTCCCAACTCTAATATCTCATTCTTACCAGGATATGTGCTCCAAATTCTTGATTCTGGTGTCCCAACTTATTTCAGTTAATCCCCTTTCTACCGGGACTTCAATATGTTGGCCTGCTGGGTTCTTTCCAAAGCTAGTGTCTGTCATATTATTGGAGATAAATATTCTGGCATCAGACTCAGCATTTGAACATATTACTCTGTTGTACATGCACGGTACAAAGGACCACAGCACACAGACATTGCCAAAACATTGGGGGATGTTCATCTCCTTCTTTCGATAATGTAGTTTTCTCATTTTCCACATCTCCATATCTATATCCTCTCTCTCGTTCTCCCTTTGTATCGAGTTAAAAAATCCACCAATTTTTCTTCGTGTACATCTCCCAAAATTCATTCTTTCAGTTTATATCTAATGCTCTCTTCAAGATGTAATGTGGTTATAATTAAGCAAGTAACTACAAAGACATGCGGGCATAGCTGGCCAGAGTTAATTGGTAGGGGATCTGAGCAGGAAAGACCATGGAGCAGCAATGGGAGGAGGTTTGGGGGATAATTCAGTAGATAATACCAGAAATGAAACCCCAAGAACTTGAAACATATTCATGGGAGAACAAGGCAGCCATGAGTGATAAGGCATCAAACCAAAAGAGAAAATATACAATGTGGTGAAGATGTTTGGGAATCCAGAGAATTCATTGGCTCTGCAATTACATAACGCTGGCATCACTGATACTACAGAGCTCTAAATCATGGTCAAGGAAAGAAGCACAGGAAAATCATTCACTTTAAACACAGAAGATGGTATTTCTCAAGAAAAATGATTCAGGTGAATTAAACATTTGAATTAAGATCAGTGAAATGCTTTTGCGGAATGTGTCCGATTGGAAGCAAACCAGGGGAGAGAGACCCCTAGCAGAATGAGAGTACGAAAATGGAAGTATTTCCACATCAGAAACCAGGTTAGGTCACTGAGTGCAGGGCTGATGGGTGAATGGGTCTCAGTGAGAATTGGGGAACAGACAACAGAATTGCATTGCAGGTATTGCAGCTCGAAACTGCGTATTCATGTAGTGCTGTAGACCACAGCAGCAGGAGAAGCAGAACAGCAATCAACCATAACCTGTAACAGTTTGCCAGGATAACACCTCAGTCTGTCATTACCATCGAAACCATCTATGGCTCAGTGACGAGTGTGGGTGAACATGTCAGAGTCAGAATCACATGAACTTTAACCTGATGCTAACTCATTAAAGCTACCGACTTGACCAACAGATCTGATCGAAGCCCTGCAGTCCTGTCACATTCAGTCATAAATGATGATGGACGATTAAACAAATGACTGGAGGAGAGGGCTCCACAAACATTCCCATCCTAAATAATGGAACAGACCAGCACATCAGTGTAAAAGAGAAGGATGTTTATCTGCACTATCTTCTGCCAGAAGTGTGGAGACGATGATACACGTCACCGTCATCATGATGCCCACAAAATCACAGATGCCAGTTTCAACTAATTTGATTCGCTGCACGTGACATGAAGGAACAGGTGAACAATAGATATGACACAGACAATGGGTCCTGACTCCATTCCTGCAAAAGGACTGAAGACTTGTGCTGCACAACAAGCTGTGTCCCTGGGGAAGCTGTTTCATTCCAGCTCCAAACCTGACATCTCCCTGGCAATGTGGAAAATTATTCAGCTGTGTCCCGTCCACTAAGGAGGGAAATATTACAAACTGACCAATTACTATCACCTCAGTCCCATCATGACAGCCAAATTGGTGGGAGTTCTTTTTGACAGAGATGTCAAGCAGCACAGAAATAACCTGTTCAATGTGGTTTCCGATAGATCCCCATGTGGAGATGGTGCTGTGGAAATGTCACTGAATTACTAATCTAGACCAGGCTAATACTCTGGCAGCGGGTGGAAGTTAAAAGCAATTAATAAAATATCGAGATCTAAAATCTGGGGTCAATAACAGTGACCTTGAAGCCAATATGGATTGTAAACAGAATTTCCTTTGCCAATGTACTTTTAGGAAGTGAACCTCCCATGATTTCCTGGGCTGGCCTAAAACTGACTCCAAAGACCCTGACATGTGATAAACATTTCAATGGTCTCTGAAACGGTCAATCAAGGCACTCATTTGTATCTAACTACTCGGAGGTCTGAAAGGATGAAACCGGACAGAACATCTGGCCTCAGCATCAATGTCGGAAAAGGGTATGTGAACACAGTCCTGTCGACACTGCAGAGACCTCCTTCCTGACATCTGAGAGCTTGTGACAGCATTTACCGAGCTTTCCCAGAGACTGCACAGAAACAGTGGGAAAGGAGTAGGTCATACAACACATTGAGCCTCCCCTATTCTAGTTCATGGAAAAAAATCTCCTCAATGCACTTAACTCACACGATATACATATCCGTTAATATGAGTAACCTTGGGAAGCTATAAAATAGGCGGTGCAGTAGTACGTTTGGTCTATCGAGTTTGCTACCCAACTCAATGTAATGATGGTTGGCCCTTCATTTCCACACCGTGCTCCTGCTCTCCCATCATCCCGTTACTGTCTCTCAATCTTTATTTATAATCAGTGTCTTGGTTTCCAGGTGCGAAAGAATTCCCCATGTTCACCAGTCAGTGAGTGCAGACATTTATTCTCATCTCAGTGCAGAGTAACCTGCCTGTACCTAATACTGTTGCTCCTTGTTCTAGACGTCCCAGCCAGGGGAATTATCATCCCTGCTTCCAATCTGTCTCACCCTGTCAGACTTTTGTACATTTCACTGATTTCTCCACTCATTTTCCTAAACGCCATGGAATACGGGCCCAGTCACCACAAAGTCTGCTCTGACAACAAGCTCGCCATCCCAGATATCAGTCTGCTCATCCTTCACTGCTCTCTCTCAATGTCAGTTTGTCCTTTATTAGGTATGGAGATGAGAACTGTCCACAATACTGCACAATGTTTGAGATGATGTCTCACTAAGGCCCTGTACACCTGCAGTAAGACACCATTTCTCTTGGACTCACATCCCCCTGAAATGAAGGTCAGCACACCATTTATCTTCTTTATTGCTTTCTTCCCTGCAATATTGCTTTCAGTGACTGGTGTACAAGGAGATCCAGATCCTTTTCAATGTAGTAGCTCCCCACTTGCTGGTTCTAGGTACACTGGTCAGCGTGGCAATGCCATGCCTAGTATTGACTTCTGGTTACAGAACTCACTGTGCTGCAGGGACCTCAGGGGTTTATGCAGAAGGAAACAACAAAAAGGAGCATACGTCCCTTTGTAAATCAACATGTTTCAACCAATCTTTTTCAAATGGTAGGCTGCCAATTTATCGTTTCCACCAAAGGGCACACCATCGCCTCTATCCACATTGTTTTCCCTCTGTCACGTATTTACCCTTTCACTCCACTTGTCTTCGTCTTCTCGGTGCTTTTTTACATCCTCCTCACCCACTCACAATCCCACATCCGTTAGTGCTGTCAGCAGGCTGGGATATATTGTATCTGATTCCAGCAACCCAATGTTTAAAGGCATTGTGAACACCTGGGCCCCAAGCACCGATCCCTGCGACACCTCAGCAACCATCCCATCCTCTGTTAATTTCTATTTATTTATTTCGTGAATCTGGTGTCACTGGCTGGGCCAGCATTTATTACCTCACCCTAGCTGCCCTTGAGAAGGTGGTGGTGAGCTGCCTTGTTGAACGCTGCAGTCCACCTGCTGTGGTTGACCTCCAATGCCATTAGGGAGGGAATTCCAGGATTCTGACCCAGCGACTATGAAGGAGCGGTGATATATTTCCAAGTCAGGATAGTGAATGGCTTGGAGGGAACTGAAAGATGATGGTATTTCCATACATATGCAGCTCTTGTCCTTCTAGATAGACGTGGTCGTGTGTTGGGAAGATGGTCTCTGAGGATCTTTGGTGAATCATTTCACAGCAGCGTGTAGATAGTAAAACACTGCTGCTGAGCGTTGATGGTGGAGCATTGTGGATGTAGGGACAATCAAACTGGTTGCTTTATCCTGGATGGTATAAAGCTTCTTGAGTGTTGTTGGGGCCGCACTCATCCTGGCAAATTGGGAGTCTTCTATCACACTTCTGATTTATGCATTGTAGATGATGGACAGACTTTTGGAAATCAGGATGTGAGTTACTCGCCACAGTATTCCTAGCTCCTGACCTGCTCTTGTAGTTACTGTGTTTATGTGGCGATACCAGTGAGTTTCTGAGCAATGATTACCCACAAGGACTTTGATGCTGGGGGATTCAGTGATAGTAACACCATTGAATATAAAGGGACAGGTTAGATTGTATTTTATTGGTGATGGTCATGGTCTAGCATTTGTGTGGCCTGAATATTACTTGCCATTTGTCAGCCTGGATACTGTCCAGATCTTGTCACATTTGAACATGGACTGCTTCAGTATCTGAGGAGCCACAAATGTTGCAGAACCTTGTGCAATCATTGGCGAACATCCCCACTTCTGACCTTAAAATGGAGGGAAGGTCATTGATGAAGCAACACTGATGAAGTTTTTGTTCACTGCTCGTGGGACTCCTACAGACTTGGAGCTGAGTTGACTGAACTTCATCAACCGCGACCATCTTCCTACGTGTTAGGTATGAATCGAACCAGCGAGGGTTTGCTTCTGATACCCATTGATTCCAGTTTTGTTTAGGCACCTTGATACCATACAGGGTCGAATGCAGCCTTGCCAAAAAGCGCTGTCACTGTCACCCCACCTCTGTAATTCAGCTCTGTTGTCCATGTTTGAACAACGGTACTGAGGTCAAGAGCTGAGTGGCCCTGGTGAAGCCCAAACTGGTCGTCGTTGACCAGGTTATCGCTGAGCATGTGCTGCTTAAAAGCACTGACACCTTCCACCACTTTACTGATGATCGACAGTAGACTGATGAAGTGGTAATTGGCCGGATTGGATTTGTTTTGCTTTTTATATACAGGAGATACTTGAGAAATTTTCTACATAATCGGGGAAAGCCATTGTTGTAACTGTATTGAAACAGTTTGGCTAGGCGAGTGGCAGGTTATGGAGCACAAGTATTCAGTACTATTGCCAGAATGTTGTCAGATTATGGACCCTATGGAGTATCCAGTATCTCCAATCATTTCTGGATATCACATGGACTGAATCGAATTGGTTGATGACTGGAAACTGAATTGCTGACAACCACTGGAGGAGGTTGAAATGGATCATCCACTCAGCATTTCTGACTGAAGATTGTTGCAAATGCATCAGCCTTATCTTATACACTGAAGTGCTGGGCTCTTTCATCATGGAGGAAGGGATTATTTGTGGAATCTCTTCCTCCAGTGAATTGTTTAATTGTCCCCAATGTTTCTCGACTAGATGTGGAAGGACTGCAGAGCTTAGATCTGAACGATTGCTTGTGGGATCACTTCGCTCTGTCTATCACTTACTGCTTATGCTGTTTGGCGCACAAGTAGTCCTGTTTGGTGGCATCACCAGGCTGACACCTCATTGTAAGGTATGCCTGCTGCTGCTCCTGCCATCCTGCACACTCCATTGAACCAATGTTGATCCTCTGGATTGATGGCAATTGTTGGGAGGGAGATATGCCAGGCCATCAGGTTATGCGGGAGTACAGTTCCCCTGCTATTGATGACCCACAACACCTTATGGTCACCCAGATTTGAGCTGCTAGATCTGTTCGAAGTCTGCCCTATTAAACACCGTGATAGTACCACCAAAATGGTGGAGGTTATTCTCAATATGCAGGTGTGACTTTGTCTCCACAATGACTATGCGGTGGTCACTCTTACCGATACTAGTCATGGACAGATACTTCTGCAATTGGCAGATTAGTAAGGCTATGGTCAAGTATGTATTTTCCTCTTGTTGGTTCATTCACCACCTGCTGACATTTATGTCCTTTACGACCCGGCCAGCTAGATCAGTAATGCTGTAGCTGAGATACTGTTGGTGGTGAACATTGAAATCCGCTACCCGGAGTACATCTTCCGTATGTGCTACCCTCAGTGCTTCCTCCAAGTGTTGGTCAGCATGGAGGAGTACTGATTCATCAGTTGAGAGAGGCTGGTACATGGTAATCAGCAGGAGATTTCCTTTCCCATGTGCAAACTAATACCATGAGACTTCATGGGATGCGGAGTCACTGTTGAGGACTCCAAGAGCAATTCCCTTCCAACTGCATCCCACTGTACCGCCACGTCTGCTGTGTCCCTCCTGCTGATGAGACAGGAGATATCTGGGGAAGGTAATGGGGAGTCTGGGACATAGTCATGCTCACAGAATCATACCTTACAGACAATGTCAGGCTATTACTTGACGAGTCTGTTTATTTCTATTCACTGTTTCCTGCCAGCCCACCCATTCTAGAAACATGTCCATATATTAGCCCCAATCCACTCAGATTTGATTTTGCAAATTGGGCTTGGAGCTTTACCAACATTTTTCTAAAAATCAAAATGTTTTACATCCATTGCTTCTCTTTCATTTGTCTCCCAGTTTGTTTCTCAAACATAATTCCCATTTCATAAATCTATGTTAGTGTTGTCTATGACCATTACTTTCAGACACAATAATTTCTGCTAAACCATTTACTTACTATGTTTATTGTTCCATGTACTCTACCATTTTCCCTCACCAGACAAGGTTTTCCTTTTATTGTTAGAAAGTTCTACGAAGACAGAACTGAAGTAGTAGCTTCATATTTCTGCCATTTCCCTGTTCCCCATTCTCCATTCTCTGGTTTCAAACTGTAAGGAGACTGCACTTGTTTTCTCATATTTCTCACATTGACATAATTTAACAAGCTAATAAAGTTCACTCTTATAACCCTTATGAATATAACTCTTCAGAAATCCATCAATTCCTGCCTTAAACTGCTCAATAGTTGACCTTCCACACCATATACCTCACAGGGGCATAGACTCTGTGCCAACAGAAATACAGCAAGATCTATACTAGTCCCACTTTCCAACAGCAGGCCCATAGCCTGGAATGTTATGACACGTCCAATTGCTCGTCCAAGTACTTTTTAACGATTGTGAGGTGATCATTCCCCTCTCAGGAAGTAATCCCAAAACCCCACACCTCGAGGTGAAGAAATGTTTAAATCATCTCTGAACCTCAAACTCTTCACTTTAAAAGTGTGCTCCTTTGTACTTGACCCTCTCACTAAAAGGAACAGCTGCTGCCTATCCACCCTGTCCGTGCCGCTTATAATCATATCCTTCTGAATCACTGACTCCTCAGCTTTCTCTGCTCCAAAGTAAACAACCCGAGCTTATCCAGCCTCTCTCCATAGCTGATATGCTCCATTCCAGGAACATCCTGGTGAATCACCTCTGCACCCTCTCCAGTACAATCACATCCTTCCTGGAATGTGGTTCCCGGAGCTACATACAGTACTCCATTTTTGCCGAACCAAAGCCTTGTATTACTCTTATAATCTACAGCCTGATTAGGAAACGCTACACCCAAGGGCCAATTTTTAACTCGTCCATTAACCTGTCCAGGAGAAAGTGAGTAATGCAGATGCTGGAGATCAGAGCTTAAAAAATGTGTTGCTGGAAAAGCGAGCAGGTCAGGCAGCATCAAAGGAGCAGCAGAATGGACGTTTCGGGCATAAGCCTTCTTCAGGAATCTGCCCGAAATATCGATTTTGCTGCTTCTTTGATGCTGCCTGACCTGCTGCGCTTTTCCAGCAACACATTTTTAAGGATTAACCTGTCCAGTCACATTCAGGGATGTGTGGAGAAGCACAATCTGAGCTTCCCAATGTGCTGCCATTCATTGATTCCTCCCCTGCTTGGTTCCATCTCCCAAAGTGTATCGCTTCATATTTATCAGGGTTACATTCCATCTGCTATTGATGTGCCCATCTGACCATTCCATCTGCATCTTCCTGTAAACTTAAGGCCTTCCCCCTCACTGCTAACCACCCAGCCAATCTTTATGTCAAACATACACTTATTTATCACACCTTCCCCACTCTCCACCTAGCCCCCTCCACATTCACATCTATATTTTGTTATGAATAACACAAACAATAAGGGACACAGCACTGATCCCTGTGGTACACCAGGGGACACTGGTCTCCAGTCACACAAACAGCCTTCTCCCACCACCCTCTGTCGCCTGCTACTAAGACAATTTTCGTTGTATCTTGCCAAGTTATCCATCATATTGTGAGGTTTTACTTTATTTTTCAGTTTCCGAGGTGGAAATTTGTCAAAGGCCTTCCTACAAAACTAAATAATCGACCTCCTCAAACTAATTCAATCAAATCCATTGGATGGGAATTCCTCCTGATAAAGTCATGATAATTATCCCTGATCAAACCTTGCAACTCTGATTGGAGTTCGATTTTCTCCCTCCCTATGTTATCCAGTAGTTTCCTTAACAGTGATCTAATACTCGCTCGTCTATAGTTCCCTGGTCCATCTCTCCCACCCTTACTGTGAAGTGGAATTGTATTAGCAGTTCTATAGTTCTCTGGTACCTCGCCTATGGTCAGATTCTAATTAAAATATTCAGTCAGTGTCTTTCCTCCTTTGACCCCAACAGCCGCCTGTGATACAACTCATTCAGACATGGAGATTGGTCCAAATTTGTACAGAACAAACCTCAAATACCTGCTCGTATTTTACATCAATCTGTTCAAGAGCTTCCTAGTCCATCTTCTTGAATTCTGTACCTGCATCCTCCTTCTCCCAATTAAAATAGATGTGAAGGTCTCATGTAACAATCCATCAATGTTCTCCATGTTGACACACAGATTGCTCCTTTGGTTTCTAATGGACACTAGCTGTTTGCTGATTATTCTCTTCTACTTGTCCGTGTAGAATATCGTGGGATTCTCCCTTATCTCGCCTACTTGTACTTCTCCATGTTCCTCTGTTATTCAGTCCTTTCGATGTTTCTAAGATTCACTACAATCAACTCTCATGTTTTGAAACTCGAGATTACAGGCTGAGGTTCCCCATCAGACAACCTTGCCATTTTACGGATTAATCTGGATAATACCTTTTAAAGTTCCTCTGTAGTCAATATATTCTTTCTTAGATTGGGACTCCGAACGATACACAATATTCTACATTTAGTTTCACCAACGCTCGATGCAACTGGTGCACGACATCCTCTATCTTCCAATTATATTCACATGAATGTAAACCTAATTTTTACTTTCACATTTGCATATGTTCTTCCCAATATCTCTCGCTTTATTTTTTATTATGAGCTTACTGTGTGAGTTCTTTAAAAAAAGCTCATGAATATCCAACTATATGCTATCCAATGGTTCTTCATTGCCTATGTCCACAAGAATCATCTTCAAACCATTCCAAAAATATGTTTGCCACTTCTGGTTTTCCTTTCATCGGTACATTCTCACACTCCCCAGTTATGTTATTACCTTCTATATATCTAGTAGCATGTTCTTTGTAATCGAGTCCAACAGATACCTGACTGCGGATGACAAGATAACTGGTCTGCAGTTCACCATTCTCCAAATTCGTACTTTCTTCAACTATTGGATAATATTTATAACCTTTGCCTTATCCAGACTGGCAAAATAACTTATGGGAATGTGTCGGAAAATAAAGTGAAAATCCTCGATGCAAAAAATATGTCTATTGCTGCTTCCTCTGAAATTCTTGTATGATGTGCATCTAGTCTGTCAGATTTATAAATATTCAATCCAGCTTTCTTTTCAAAGATAACCTCAACATTGATAAGAATGATCTTAGACATTAGTTATACAAGTCCCATGGTCACTTGGCATTTCTGGAAGAACTTCTGGACATTCTTCCATGAAGATAGACGCAAAGAAACAGCTTCTTTTCCCTGCAATTTCTCTGTTCTCTGCAATAAATTATCCTGAGCGACATGCACTGTTCCACATTTGTCCTTGTTTTTATTTTTTTTCATACATTGATAGACGCTTTTTAGCAGTCTTTCGTTTGTTTGCACGCTTTTTCTCATTTTGATTTTTTTCTCAGTTTCTTGATCATCTTTTGCTGGGTCCTACATTTCTCTGAATCCACTGGCTCACTGCAACACTTGGCATTTTTCTAAGCTGCCTCCTTTTATCTAATAGGAAGATGAAGGTGGGGTTGAATGTTAAAGTCGGAGAGGAGGCTGGACCAGATTGATACCAAATCATCATGGCCAATTCACCTGACCTGCACATCTTTGGACTGTTGCAGGAAACCCACGCAGACACGGGGAGAACGCCACACAGTCAGTCGCCTGAGGCAGGAATTGAACCAGGGTCTCGGGCGCTGTGAGGCAGCAGTGCTAACCACTGTGCCACCGTGCTGCCCACAAGATACATTGGAATGTGAGCGACGTGGGCTCTGGGGAGATGAATGATAGAGATCATCTCACCACATAATTTTTGATCTTCTCAAACTTTAATTTCTACAGATCTCCCGTTATGCTGATGGAGTAGAGAAGTATAATGGTCTTCCAACAATGCTCTGTATTCCCCCAGAGAGCTGAGACAGCTCTAAGCTGGGTGGGAACCTTAAATCAGGCTGGTAAAGTGTTGCTGCTGCTGTACAGGGTATTAGTGAGATCACATCTGGAGTAGTGTGTACAGATTTAATCTCTTCAATGAAGATTGGATGTTTTAAATTGGACGCAGCTCAGAGATGGTTCCCTCAACTCATTCCTGCAATGAAGGTGCTAACTTATAATAAAAGGATGATCAGGTTGACCCAGTAGCCATTGGAGTTTACAAAAATTGAAGATGATCTTATTTGAACATAGATGACCGAAGGATTCAACATGTGAAGTGAATTACACAGATAGTGGAGGAATCCATTCCATTCTCCAGCCTGTTACACAGGAACAACAGGTGGATATTCAGGCCTTCGAACCTGTTACACCAAAACAGGATGAGGCTATTCAGCCTGGAGCCTGATATACACTTACAGAAGGAGGCCAATCAGCCACTCGAGCCTATGCTGCACCAGTATTCTGTTAAACAGCAACAGGATCAGTCCATTCAGCCTCCTCATATCTGTAACATAGGAACTGGAAGAGGTCAAACATTGACTGGAGATTGTTACACTGGGATAACAGGAGGCCATTCAGACCCACCAAGCCTATTGCAAGGGAATTGGATAGGATAAAAACTGTCTGAGACTTCTTTCATGAGAAAGGAAGAGATAATTTAGACACGTGATTGCTGTATGGGAAGAAGAGAAGACCAATCAATCCCACGGTTCCATCTCCAGGATACATGAGGAGACCGTTCAGTATACCCACCTGTTATGGCGAAGTATGAGAAGACACATCAGCCCCTCAAAATGTTACACAACAACAGGAAGATTCCATAATCTCCCAACCCTCTAAAGCATCAACAGGATGAGGCTATTCTGGCCTTGGAGATGACAACATGGGAACACCAGAAAGACGTCAGCCCATGGATATTGTACACCAGCAGGATGATGACTCCATTCAGTGACACATGGCTCTTACACAGCAATTGGAGCAGATCTCTTAAAGCCTTGTGCACATTAAACAGGAATTCAAAAAAAAACGTAAAGGTTTTCGAAAGGGAAGAACTTGTAATAATGGCATACATTAGGGACTAAAGTGCAACAATAAACTATTGTAATTTAAGGCAAATTATTAGAATCCATTGTTCAGGACATTTGCAAACTTAAACCACAATTCGTCAGAGTCAACATGGTTTTATGAAGGCTAAATCGTGTTTCAATTATTTGCTTGAGTTATTTGAAGATGTCACAAACAAGGTGGATCGTGGGAATCCTGGAGCTAGAACATATCTGGTCTTCCTGAAGGCATCGGATATGTCGCTTCTCCAAAGAGTAAGTGGTAAGATGAGACAACGTGGGTCTAGGAGTAATTAGTTCGCTTGGATGGAGGATTGGTTATCCAACAAAATGTAGTCAAATGGAATACATGCGTCATTTTCTTTTGGTAAATGCAATTTGTGGGGTGCCATTGATTTCAGTTCTCATGCCTCAACCATTTGCGATCGATGTTATTACTGTACTCGGTTGACAGGATAGAAAATACGATGCCACATTTTCAGATGACACTAACATTGGTGGGAAATTACTTCGGAATGATGATGCAAGAGATTTTTAAACTATATGAATAGGTTGGGTGAACGGGCCAACATTTGGCAAGGAAAATTAAAGTGAATAAATATGGAGCTATTCAAGTTGGCCAGTGTAATAGAAAGACAAATTATTATCTAAATGGAGAGAAAGTTCAAAGTGCTTAGGTGCAGAGGGATCTGGGTGTCTGCTTGCATATCATAGAAAACCTGCCTGCGGGTACTGCTAGTAATGAGAAATGCAAGCATAATTTCAGTGGTTATTTATAAAAGGATAGAGTAGAAAGGTAGGGAGTGTTGGTGTAGCTATGCAAGGCATTAGTGAGGCTGCAACTGGCGTACAGTTTGGGTGTCCTGCAGAATGAGGTATTTCCATTGGAGGCAATTCAGAAGAGCTTCATTAGATTGATTCTATACTTGAAGTGTTTGTCTTATGAAGAGAAATTGAACAGATATACAGATGCTGAGTTTGGTGATGTCGCTGTGGTAAGCAAGAGATTAAATTACCAAGAGAGGGTGGAAAGTCTGCAAATAGATTCAGAGGGGTAACGATAATAGATAATAGTTTGGCAGGTGGAATTTAACATGATATAACCTGTCATTTCATTTACAGGAATAATGGAAAGTAATATGTTTCTAAAATGGAGAGAGATTACAGGACTTAATGATAATGTGTACTGGGGGGTTCACTCAGATCCGTTCAGACATGGGAGGTTTTGCTCCATCACTGATCGTCAGCTCCCAGACACTCCAAGTGACCCCATTGCTCTCCGAACATATGGAACACTTTGATGTTGTTGATTGGTGGTGGGGACGGTGTTTTGAAACGTGCATCAAGGAGACGGCCTTTATCCAAGATATATTCATTTCTTTCTACGTGGAGACCTGATGACGATGGGAATGGCTGACTGCTTCTGAATGAAGAGGCCATGACTGCTGCCAGGACAGTGGGTATGCACCAACATGATGCACTGTGATGGGCACACTGTAACATTAATAGAGAGAGAACACCATCAGTTCCTCTACCTCTCCCCATTGACATGGATACCCTGCAGATGCCATGTCTGTTGAGGGAGAAACAATCTATATACCTCATCCACCATATATATCCTCCTTCACCGAATGGTGACATTGATGTTGAGATACTGGGAAATGATGGATATGTCACCTAGCCCTGCCAGGAAAGTTATGGATCATAGAAGCTGAATGAAACAGTGACCCTCACAGCCACTGGCAGCATCATCCTCCCTCTGGTGTGAAGCTGCAGGTCGTGTTGAAGGAGGTGACACCATTCTATGACCAGCTCCTTGTTCAGTCAGGGCCCCTCACACTCTGCGCCTTCGTTAAGTGGAGCTTGGGAAGCTGTTCCTGGAAAACCCGGGATGGATATAGTAGATCCCTTTCCCCGCACACACACTCACTTCGTGGATTCAGAGCTTCCCCTCTCTTCTGCCTCTGCTCCATTTGCTGTTCGTGTTGCAGACCCACATGCTGTAACTATAGTCCCCATGCACCATCCGGAGTTGGGTCACCAAATCCTCAGGTCTCCCTGAATGTCTGAAGAAGCTCACAGCACAACTTCCAGCAAACCATCCCCAGCCCCTCCACTAACTTTTCAATTACAGGAGCCAGTCAGAAACCCCTCGGTCCAAGTGTTGTGGACCAGTCCAGATCCCCCCAAAATATTTTAAGAATGCCGTTTAGATCCAAACCTTTCCTTATTTTGAATAAAGATGTGAAGTGTGCCTTACAGATATGTTACGTCTGGTCAGACCACTCGACATTAAGCAAAATATAATCTTTTCAAATGCTTTAGTTAAAATACAATCAAAGAAAAGAAGATTTTGGGATAGCTTATATGTTGGAACACTTACACAAACAATAGATACCATACCTTCTTGGTTTACACCGCTTGGCACAAAGATATACTCAAATACAGATCCTTACAGCAGTTTTCCAATTCAGGAGGGAACAACATCAGCAGAGATCTCAGAGAGAAAAGCAGCTGGGGATCATGTATTGAAACTTCCAACCTTTCTGGGATCCCCAGCAGCTTCTGAATGCTGCAGCTAAAAACAAAATGAGGAAACCTGGTCTGGGAAAGCTGGCTACTGCCCTTCCATTGTTACCACCACTTTAATGAAACCTGAAGGCTTTCTCAGTTATTTGCTTTAACTGTTTTCAGACAACAGGGTTCTGCACCTCTGCATTTAAAACCTCTATTTAAAAAATCCAAGAGAAAATAACCTTTTTACAGTGATAGTATCCTCACGACTCCACATTTAATAAAATAATCGATCAATATACAACCGTAGATTCATTTTAGATCTCCTAGACTTCCTCTGTTGGTAGTCTGCAATGCATGTATATATATTACATTGACTCTGAGCATGCAAATTTTCACAACTAGATTCGATTTCAATCATTTTACTCCTGCCACAGAATGCCTTTGTCTTTCTTCATCCAAGTCTCCACAACGTGTCAAAATTTCGGTTTTCTCACCCTGTCACCTGTATAATTTGAAATTGAATGGCAGCAATAATAAGCTCAATCGAAACAGACTGGTCTTTCCTTCCCTAAACTTCTCCAAAATTATAAGGGTTCATGATCAGTGATAAAGATTTGGCTCATGTATGTTATTCGCAACTTAAATGCTGAAACGTTGTAATGCCAACACGAAGCTCAAAACCTCCTTCCCATTGTGGAATAAATCTATTGATGTTTCCAACGGACACTCCAACCACATGTTACATTATGGAGCACTTCTCATCTCTCCAACAGTCCTTCTGAATAACATAGCTCCTCATGTCTCAGCATAAAAGAATTACATGCTTCTGCACCTCTTAATGCTGTAACCTCTTTCCCTGCTACTCCTGGCCTATGCCAGTAAAGCTTACGTTCTCAGGTATATATTTTAAGATCTCGCGCATTCTTCTCCATGCCTCACAGAAACCAAACATTGATTTTTGTACCAAATCATCATCATCTGCCATTTCAGCTTCTAATCTTTGCCGTTGTAACTGCTCTTCCACACGTGTTCTCACGACTGCAGGAAGTGAATTGTTGAACTTCTCCAAAATAAGAATCTCTCTAACAGTGTCATAGCTTTGCTCTGTTTTAATACCCTTACCCATTATCCAAAATTACTTTGTTTTATCCTTTCAAACTCAATGTGAGTTTAACCAGGGACCCTTTTTTAGATTCATGAAACGCTGTCTGTCGGCTTCTGTGCACTTCAGATGGCTTTCTTAACAACCCCATACTGGCCAGATACCTCCTCCGATAGGGATGCAAATACCTATCAGCTTTGTTTGGATCAACTAAATCCACATGGTCACTGGCCCCTGCATTAGTTTAGCCACTTTCTCATATGAAATTCAAAAGGCTTCCCCATCCTTCTCATCAAATTTAGATAATCCCTGGGTGCATTTAAACAGCACCTCATCAGGCCATTGGCTACTACAGGGTTGCTCAACCTCACAATCCTCCTCATCCAGCCTACCATCTACCTTGATCTCCGCCTTCTATGTCAACTTTCCTCTCTAATTGCTAACTGTTTAAGTTGGAACTCTTTGCTTTTCTTCTCTCCTTTCCTCTCTTTCTTCTTCATTTCCTTTTCTTTTATTTCTACTTTTCATCATAATTCAAACTGTTTCAATTCCTTCTCATGTTCAAAGTGACTCATTTGAAATTGAATTCTAGCCATTTCGAAAGCGTCTGATGACGGTTCCGTCCAATGTAATTCCGGAACTATAGCTGTAATTATCTCTCATTTTCTCACAGACAAAAGCAAACCCAACTCCAGCTTGTCTGTCAATTCATACAGCTTTGCCTTCATTACCTTTTGTAAAACCGCCAAGTTTACTTCTTCCACACCCAGAGAACTCTTAGTGGCTGAAAGAATCTTTATACACAAAGCACTGTTTAAACCAGCCGAATTCAACATCCGGAACAAAAGACACTAACAACTACCATATGCGACCTTTGAACCGAATAGTCTCCCGTGCATAATCTCCAGTGTCTGCATGAGCTTATGCTGGATTCTCTAGTTTCCTCACATATTCCAAAGATGTGCATGTCAGGTGAATAGGCCATGCTAAATTGTTCATAGTTTTCAGGGATGTATGTGGGTTAGGATCCTTTTCGGGGTAAATATTAGGGTAGAGGAATGGGTCTGGGTAGGTTACTCCTCGGAGGGTCGGTGTGGACTTGTTGGGTCGAATGGCCTGTTTGCAGACTGTAGGGATTGTAATTCTAAACCCAATTTGGTATTATCGATTTAGAACCAGACAAGATTCCCCAGTTTGCTATCGACCAACTAGACTGCCTCAAATTATTTTAAGAGGGTAACTTGGATGCCACCCTTTTCTTATTTTAAAGGTAGATGTGAATTGGGTGTTCCAGATGTGATGCTTCTAGTCAAACCCACCCACCATTAAGCAAAACACAATATATTTAAACACTCTAATGAAAATCCATACACAATGAAGAGGAATTTAGAATAATTAAACTATTGGAAACCTTAACGGAATAATGGATATAATACCTTCTACAAATGAACTGTTCCAATATACTAACATTCCATAAACACACCCCTTGGTAAAAAGGAACATTCAGACATACATACTTCATACAGTTCTCCAATCCAGGAGGAAACAGCATCAAGTCAGTTTTCAGAGAGAGTAGCATCTGGGGATAAGTTACGAGGCCGTTGTTACTGCTATTTATTATAAACCCTAAAAGCGTCGTAAGTTATTTACTTGAACCGTTTTCAGTAGGCAGTTTGGCGTTTAAGATCTCTTATTTTAAAAAGGAGAAAATAATATTTAAAAAAACAGTGACAGCATTGTCACACAATTCAGATGCCTGGTCCTTTACTTAAGTGACTTCCTCGTGTTACTGATCGCAAGGTCACCGGAGAGGGACAAATTCAGTTACAGACCAAATTACAAGGATGTGTCTCATATCTTCTAAAACACCCCTGTCCATGGACCATCACATGGGACATACCGGGAAGTGAACAACAGCCTGAAACACATCATTTCACTCTTTCTGAACTACACAATGCCAGCACTTGATACACTAGGGAGCCAAAAGCTAAGCCCAGGGAAAGACGCAGAGGGACAGAAAGATTCACATAAAAGACAGAAACAGACAGTTAATAAATGGAAAAAGTGCTGTGGAAATATGGGGAATCAGACAGGGCAGTGGGACGAACTGGAGAAGTGAGATCTTCGAGAGTAAAATTACAAGAATGAGAACATTGAATAAAGGCATTGCCAGATCAGCTGGAATGGTTTGTTACATCAAATTCTCAATCTGCTTCACAGAACACCACAAACAACATAAACTGGGACAAGATGACAGCCCAGCATGGAGAGCTGTGCAAACCATGCTAGTGTGTTGCTCAGTAAACTGCACTATCTGCCCAGCATAGAGAGTATTACAAACTTTACTATCATATGCTAACCATACTCGCATCAGGTTACTGCCTATAATG
Organism: Chiloscyllium plagiosum; assembly: GCF_037043375.1. Classification (NCBI taxonomy): domain Eukaryota; kingdom Metazoa; phylum Chordata; class Chondrichthyes; order Orectolobiformes; family Hemiscylliidae; genus Chiloscyllium; species Chiloscyllium plagiosum. The sequence goes on along the minus strand of NW_028270184.1, from coordinate 45,954,951 downwards.
GGAAGGTTTGCTGCATGTGTGTGTGCTCATCAGAAACTGAAAGAGAGTGCGTGTGCGCGCGTGCGCGATTGGCGTGTTTGAATGCGAAACTCATTGTTTGAGAAGGAACGCACATGGAGGAAACTATTTTAAATGCGAACAACTGGCAGGCTTTTTGTTAATCAACAGAGAGGGAACGAGAGAAGTTTCATCGACAGATGAGGTAAAATGTTTGAGAATGTTAAAATAAAGGCATTGCCAGACACAGTAGCAATATACATCGGCATGTACATGAATGACAGATGGATGGGAGTTTGGTGTGAGTTCGAAGCAGATTTGCTTTGGCAGGTTTGATGCTGGGAGCGGCAGCAGCAGATTATTGGCTTCATTAAGACTGTATTTCATAGCTCAAGATTCAAACAGCAGATGGAATAAACCAGTGCGATTTATTCTGGAGTGGTGAGTATTTCCAGTTAGAAAAGGCCATGGAATGGCTTGAAGAATGAGCTCATAGTCAAAGGGATCACACACAGTTGTGACTAGTCTGCTTCAGCTGCAGATATTGGCCAGGGATGGGGTGGAAACAGTGGAAGGAAGTGAAGTTTGTAACCAGAACTGTACAGAGTGACCTCCATGCTGTTAATATTTAAATAACAAAGGCCATGATACAATAAGTTGTAGTTCTACGCTGGAGCTGAGTAGGTCAACATAGAGACCCGTGAGTAACAATGCCAGAGCAGAGAGGGAGACAGTAATTGAACACGTTCATTGATGTAGTTAGTAGTATTCTGTCGAGTGAATATCTGGATTGAGAGTTTCAACAGGAACAATAATAGCGACAAGAAGTGTAGACTATATGAAAGACCAGTAATATAGTCATAACTAGTTTATAGAGAAAACAAACGTGACAGTGACACTTACCAGGAACGCCAGACATAACTAGGAAAGGATAATAAAAATATTGAACAATCAGAATAGCGTAATAGATCCGCAATGATAATGACCACCAATAAAATGCAGAAAGATACCAAACATAATTCGGTAAACTCCTGTCTATTGTTGGAACATGCCAGTCCAATGATTCATCCATTGATTCATTCATCTGATCCATTTTTGGAACATTCCAGTCTAATGTTTTCAGATTCTGATCTCTCCTCCCCCTGTCTCTGGATCTGCTGAACCCTATCAGTGCTGTCGGTGATGCTCCCGCTCATGTTATGGGATAACACATTGAACGGCGCCCATTTATCCTTAAAACCCTCCACTGGGATAATTAGAATCAATGGAGATTGGCATTAATCACAGTCACTGAACAAACACTGGGAAACCGAGCAAAGGCTACAACAACGGATGAATGGGCACCACACAACAATCAACAGACAGGAGTGTTCCCTCCCAGTTGAAGACCTCGGACTTCCTGGTGACCATCCTCCAAGGCGGACTTCAGGACAGGCAGCAGCGAAAAGTGGCCGAGCAGAGGCTGACAGCTAATTTCGGTACCCATAGGGAGGGCCTCAACCGGGATCTTGGGGTCATATCACATTACAGGTGACCACCATTGCACTATACACACACAGACACAGACACCACGACACGCACGCATACACAGGCACTCCTATACACACACATACACACGGGCACACATGTACACAGACACGCACACAGACACTCCCACACACCCTTACAGACACCCACACTCACACAGGTATCCGCTCAGAGACTTAGACCACGCTGCACTCATGCACACACATATACACTCTCTCTTACAGACACTCACAGCCCCCACCCAGACACGCACACAGACTGCCACACTCACATATGCACCCCCTCACAGACTTAAGACACTCTACATCACTACACATACATATACACTCCCTCTCACACTCACGACCCTCAACCCAGAAAAAACACACATACACAAACACACAAACAGACGAACCTTCATGCACACATATGTTTTCTGGGGTGTATTTGTACTTGCAGAGTTACATTGTACTTTGCTCAAAAACTGCAGGAATTCATGTAAAACTGTATTCTCAATTTTCAGATTAGAATCAGTCTAAACATCATGGCATAGACAAGAGAACACAGAGGGCTAACACTTTCAACATATTGTCTAGGTAACAGTCAATGTTTCAGTTAACCTGAAAATGCAACTTTTTTTAAAAAAAGGATTTTGTGATTTACACAAGAAATAAGTGAAACGATCATGGTATTTGAACAGATGAAAGACTGAACAGACAATCAAGGCATTTTTCAATGGATAATTTCAGTTACATCACACTGTAAATTTTTGCGATAAATTCTGTGCCTTAGAATTGTGTCCTCCACTATCACCTGATGAAGGAGCGGCACTCCGAAAGCTAGTGTGCTTCCAATTAAACCTTTTGGACTATAACCTGGTGTTGTGTGATTTTTAACTTTGTACACACCCAGTCCAACACTGGCATCTCCAAATCACGACTGAACAAACAGCTCAGTTAACCAGTTCCACACATTACTTTTCATATCAGTATAAAAGGGAACATTTACTGGGTTTGGATGGAATGGGTGAGGATTGCTGAGGGATAGACCATAAATCTTTATAATCTTTTTGTAACTTGTATATGAGAGTATTAACAGAACACTGCAGGGGTCTATGTATATTCCACTCTGTTTATGAAAGGAGGCAGTTATAAAACAACAGATCGGCTGCAAAAAAAAATGTCGAGTGGGCAAGTTTCTAGATACCTTAACACAAAGTATGATATTATTGACCAGTGTGAGGCTACTCATGGTTTTAAGTGCCCTGCTACCAAATCCTTTCATAACCTTGAGACAGCGCATTGAGATTGCTGCTCAGCAACAGGCCGAAGCAATTCTGTCCCTATGGGCCTCTTACAGAGGGATAATAAAAGACCATTTAGCCCATATTAGCCTGTTGCTACTTGAAAAGGTGGAAATCTAGAATATTGGTACATTTTGCCAACAGAATCATTCAAAACAAAGAGATGCGTCGCTGCAGCGGTATGAAGTGTAACTGAGAAGGCACCTGGATTACATTGTGTTGTTTGTGTTTCTGTAACTGAGAATGGATGGACCTCCATCAGATACACTTTAACGGCTGCTCGTAATCCACGGGTTGCTGTGTCATTTAATGTCTCGGATCTGTTACATAAGGATAGGAGGAGGCCATTCTGCCTTTCCAGTCTATTACAGAGGGCCACGAGGAGCCCATTCAGCCTCTCGAGACTGTTACAGAGGGGCAGGAAGTGTTTATTTAACTTTCAAGTCTGTTACACATATACATTAGTTTTAAATTAGTTTTGGAATAGGAAAGACCTGATGTAAACATTAAAGTTCTAACTGTGAATAAGGCCAATTTTGAGTGTTTTAGGCGAGCCCTGTGAAAGGCTGATTGAGATACCCTATTCGCAGGTAAAGAGATGGTTGGAAAATGCAAGGCCATGAAAACTTGGTTTCAGAGAGTCCAGAGCCAACGTGTTCCTATTAGTGACAGGGGCAAGTCTGGTGTGTGCAGGGAGTGCTGGATGGCTAGATATATTGATCCTCTGGTCAAGGCAAGGAAGGAGGCATACGTAAGGTAAACAGAGTTGTTATCAAATGAGTCCCCAGAGGTGTATAAGGGCAATAAGTTTATAGTCAACAGGGAAATCGGGCCAGAAAAATGTGGACATGAGATGGCTTTGGAAATAGGGTTAACAAGGCATTGAAGAATCTCTACAAATCCTTTAATGGCAACAGATTAACTAGGGAGAGAATAGGGCTCCTTAAAGATCAGTAAGGCTACTTTATGTGTAGAACCACAGGAGATTGGAGGGATGCAAAACAAGTTTTTCTCCTCAGTATTTAATGTGGAGGAGGTTACAAGAGCGAGAGAATGAAGAAATATGTAGTGATGTCTTGAAAAGTGTCAATATTACAAGGAGGTGTTTGACATTTTAAAACATATAAAGGTGAATAAATCCCTGGGACCTGATCAGTTGTATCCCAGATGTTTGTGGGAAGCTAGGAAGAGATTGTTCTGCATTTTGCTTATATATTTGTACTATTGATTTTAACAGGTGAGGTGTCAAAAGACTAGAGGGCTGCTAACATAGGGTCATTATAAGAAAGTAATGAAAAACCAGGTAACTATAGATTGGTGAGTCTGACGTCATTGGTGTCTCAATTGTTGGAGGGGATTTTGAGGGAAACGATGTATATGCATTTGGAACGACAAGGACTGAAGAGGGCTTTGTACATTGGAGATCACATCCTACTGACTCGGTGGAATTTTTTGAGGAAGTGATGAAGATGATTGATGAAGGCAGGACAGTGGATGTTGTCTTTATGGAATTCAGTAAGAAAACCAAAATGTTCTACATGGTAGACTGGTTAGCAACGTCAGACTGCCTGGAATCCAGGGAGAGTTCGCCATTTAGATCCCAAATTTTCTTGGATATTGGAGACAGAGCGTGACAGTGGACATTTGTTCATTAAACTTGGAGACATGTGACAAGTGGCGTGCCGCAAAGATCAATAGTGGGTCCACTGCTTTTAGTCACTTATACAAATCATTTGCATTTGAGTATATGAAGTACAGTCAGTAAGTTTGCAGATAATACCAAATTTGTTGGTGTAGTCGTCAGTGAAGAATGATCTCTCAAACTATAATGGGACCTTGCTTAGGTGAACCGAGGAGTGGCACTTGGCATTTATTTTAATTAAATGTGAGGTGTTGGATTTTGGCAAGACAAATCAAGGCAAGACATATAGGTAGGGTCCTGTCGAAAGCTGCCAATCAAGGAGAACTCCATCGAAATTATCGAATCCCTACAGTGAGGAAACAGGCTATTCGGCCCATCGTGGCCACACCGTCCCTCTAAACAGTATCCCATTGGATAAACTCCTACCCTATCCCTCTGAGCCTGCGTTTCCCATGGCTAATCCACCTCGCCTACACATCCCTGGGTACTATACACAATTGAGCATGGCCAATCTGCCCTTACCTGTATATCTTTATACTGTCAGAGGAAAACATAACATCCGGAGGAAAATCACACAGACACGGGGAGAATGTGCAAACACCACACAGGTAGTCGTTCAAGGATGGAATTAAACCCAGATCGCTGCGCTTTGAAGCAGCAGTACTAGTCACTGAGCTACTGTGTCACCATGTGGTGCAGGTTCTCCGTTCGTTTAAAGTGTCATCAAAGGTAGACAGCGCAGTGAAGAAGGCACTTGGTGATCTTTCCTTTTTTGGTGAGTGCTTTGAGTCTAAACATTTGCATGACATGTTGCATCTGTACAGGACATTGGTTTGGCTACGTTTGTAATATTGCCTTTAATTCCGGTCACCCTGCTGTCGGAGAGGTGTTGTCAAACTTGAAAGGGTGCAGAAGAGGTTTGAAAGAATGTTGCAGGTGTTGGAGGGTTAGAGTTACAGGGAGAATTTGAATAGGCTGGGACAATTTTCAAGTGTTGAGGCTGAGGGGGGAACTTAAAGAGTATTATAAAATCATGAGGGGCATAGTCAATGTCTTTTCCCCAGGATTGGCATGTCCAAAATTAGAAGACAAAGATTTAAGATGAGAGGGGAAAGATTTAAATAGGGACACACAGAGACTGCTGCGTGTATGGATTGAACAGCCAAAAGAGGTATTGGAGGCAGGTACAGTTACACCATGTAAAAGGAATTAGGACGGATACATGCATGGGAAGTGTTTATAGGGAAATGGGACAAGTGCTATCAAGGGGGACGAGATTTATTTAGGATATTTGGTCGGTATGGACGATCAGACTGAAAGGTCTTTTTCCGTGCTGTACTTCTCTGAAACTCTATTGCCTCTTGAGTGTATAACACAGGAACAGGATGAGGCTATTCAGCTTCTGAATTCTGTCAGTCAGCTTGTTTGCTCAATTGCTGAGAGTAAAATACAAAAGTACATCATTCAGATTTTGATAGTGTTTTACAGAAACACTACAGAAGCTGTAAGGAATGTGAAGAGGCTATTCAGGCCCTCAATTCCATTCCACAGGAGCAGCAGGTGAGCACAGAGCTATTGGAGCCTGTTAGCCTGTTAGCAGGAGCAAGACATCTAATTTCGCAAACCTTGGATCAGGAGGCAGTCACTCAGTTGTTCACGATTGGGACACAGGGACAGGAGGGAGTCACTCAGTGCTCGAAACTGGGGCACATGGAAATCTGGAGGTTAGTGAGGCCCCAGGATCCTGTTACACAAGGACAGCAGGAGGTGACACACTCCCCACCAGTATGGGACACTAGGAGAGAAGGGAAGTTTGCTTGGAACAAACAGGAATTTGTTAATGAATAAATTGCATTAGTGGTCCATTCAGTCCTTCCACAACATTCATTTAGACTACGGCTGATCTGATGGTGATTCCATCATTCTATTTTGTGGAGACTGTCCTCCATGCAGCCTCTGCACCATTTGTTGGTCATGTTGCAGACCCAGATGCTGCAACAACAGTTGCCATGACCCATCCAGAGGGATGGGTCTAACCGGATGAGTCAAGATTTGAAGAGTCCAATCACAAGAAGTAAAACGCAAAATAAAGGCATTGCCAGATGTCTAGTACTCTCACATTCGCAATCCAACTCACATAACCAGCCCATCAATTACATATTCAGGATGGAGCACTGTGTAGATCCGGCTCGTGTACAGCTGTATGCAAGCCAGCAATGTCCAGAGTGAAACATTGTGCAGCCCACACCAATGCTGGATCTATAATCCTGGGCTAAATGTCCAGCATGTAGAGCTGTGCAGTCCGCACTGGTTTATTCATATATAAACCCAGGCTGTTGCATTGTTCGGTAACACTGTGTTAGATCACTGCCCAGTGTGGAGGAACATGTAACCAATGCTGGAAGTGACAGGATGTGCAGCTCCCATCCAATTACTGCTCTATATCTCCACTGTGCCTTGACAAGGGATGCTGCAAATGTGAAAGTCACTGCGAGGAAGAGATGTAAATGGAAACAATTTAAATACCAATAGTTCTGATTAAGGCACGTATCACTCTAGTATTTAAAGATGAAATAACTGAGATAATATCAAATGAGGTTTTGTGAATGGTGCAAAGAAGTGAGGGGGGGGGGTGGTGGTAATGTTATAGTGGTTGCACTATAAGTCTTCAAATAATCAATGGGAATTAGAGAAACAAATATTCAGCGAGACTGGCGAGACTTGCAGGAGCAATAGGGTTGTCATAATAGATGATTTTAATTATCCTAACATAGATTGGAACTTCCAGAGGGTTAAGAACTTAGATAGAATGTAATTTGTTAAGCGTGTTCAGGAAAGCTTCCACATGCAGCATGTAGAGGATCCTACTCGGGATTGGAAATACTCGACCTACTGTTGGGAAATAGGGCAGGATAGGTGATGGAGGTAAAGTGGGGGAGATTTTGGGAAAAGTGACTAGACCTGTATTAATTTTATAATAGTTATGGTAGGGACAAAAGTGGTCCACAGATTCAAGTTATAAATTGGGGCAAGGCGTATTTTATTGGACTTAGTCAGGGGATTGCAGGAGTTGATGGAGTAGTTTGTTTCCAGGTAGAAGGATCCCGGCAAAGTGGGAGGGCTTCAAAAGTGACAGAGCTCGAGTTCAAGGTCTATATGTTCCTGTGAGGGTGAAGGGAAAGTGAGGCTGGAAGAGAGAACCCTGGATGACAAGAGATATTGAGGTTCTGACCAACAAAAAAAGGAGACGTCACTCAGGTACAGGTAGCTGGGATCAAGGGAATCCCTGGAGTAACACAGGGGATACAGGAGTTTACTGAAGAAGAAAATCAGCAGGGCGAAAGTGGGATATGAGATAGCCTTGGCTGAGCAGATTAGGGTGAATCCAAATTCAGTATAGTAAAGAAAAAGAACAACTAGAGAGAGAAAATAGGACGTCTTAAAATCCAAAATAGGCACGCATGTTTAAAACCTCAAGAGATCGTTGAGGTCCTCAATTTCTCTTCTGTATTTCCCATGAAGAAAGACACGAAGACCTATGACCTTTGGGAAGTTAATTGTCATATCCTGGCACACCTCACAGTAGAGGTGCTGTTGGACACATTAGAATGCACAAAGTCAGATAAATCTCTTGGTCCTGACCAGATATATCTTCAAGCACTGCACGAGGCGAGATAAGACAGTTCAGGGGCCAATGACCCGGAAGACTGGGCAGTAGCAAATGTTGTGCACTTATTCAGAAGGGCTGCAAAGAAAAGCCGAGGAAATATAGACCAGTCAGCTTCACATCTGTTTCCGGAAACCACTTGAGAATGTTTGGAGATATAAGATATGCATGCATTTAGAAAGACAGAGGTTGATTTGGAATAGTCAGCATAGCTTTGTGCGTGGAGATCATGCCTTACAAATTTTGATAGAGTGTTTTGAGGAAGTGACCAGGAGGTTTGACGAGGGCAGGGTGGTGGACATAATCTATATGGATTTCAGTAAGGCGTTTGATAAGATTCCACATGGTGGGCTGCTCTAGAAGGTTAGATCGTATGGACTCCAAGGTAAACTGGCAAATTGGCGACACAATTGGCTTGACATTATGAAGCAAATGGCTATGGTGTAGGTATGCTTGTTGGACTGGAGGCCTGTGACTAGTGGAGTGCCTCAGGGGTCGGTGTTGTGCCCATTGCTGTTTGCCATCTATATCAATGATTTGGACCAGGGTGAACAACGCAAAGTTCGTAAGTTTGCAGGTGACACTAAAATAGGAGGCATCGTTTACAGTGAGGAACATTATCAGAAATTGCAGCAGTACCTTGATCAGCTGGGAAAGTGGGCTGAGAAATAGCAAATGGAATTTAATATAGATAAGTGCAACATCTTGCATTTTGGAAAATCAAATCTAGGTAGGAGTTTAATCAAGAATGAGAGGGCCTTAAGGAGTGTAGTGGAACAAAAGGACGTTGGCGATCAGGTGCACGGTTGTCTGAAATTTGATTCACAGATACACAGGACAGTGAAGAAGGCTGTTGGCACACTGGCCTGGACTCCCTGGGGTCGGGGAGTCCAGAACGAGACAGCATCGATTTAGGGTGAGAGGGGAAAGATATAAAAGAGGCCTACGGGGTAACTATTTCACACAAAGGGTGGTACGTGCATGGAATGAGCTGCCAGGTGAAGTGGGGGAGGCTGATACAAGTGCAACATTTAAGAGGCATTTGGATGTGTAAATGAATAGGTAGGGTTTGGAAGGTTATGGGCCAGGTGCTGGCAGGTAGGACGTGATTGGTTTGGGACATGTGGTCGGCAAGGATGGATTGGAGCGAAGGGTCTGTTTCCATGCTTTACATCTCCATGACTCTATGACTTATACTAATCTCTGTTTTTTGGTGCACCATAATGGTGAGAAAGTCCAAAGGGATATTTTCCATGAGGAGCTTACAAAGACCCCAAAACACCCGAGGAGTTTTCAGACATCCAACGCAACATATTTCCTAGCACAGAAAGTAAGGATTTTTTCCCCATGTGCATCTGTGTAAGATACTCTGTGCAGGCCCAGTAAAAGAAAAACCGGGTCCATCTCCAATTCTGTCCCCAAGACCCACTCTACTACACCTAACACAGTGCTCCAATATATACGAAACTTGCAGCAGGACCACATGCAATGAGCAAGAGTGCCTGTAGTCACTCGGCATTTAGTCCATGCTGAAGATAATCCCACTTTGAATTTTGAGAGAAGATCTGGTGTCAGACAGACCCTATGAAGATTTTTCAACTGCATGGAATTTGTCCTATTACATATCAAAATCCTTCGAGCATTTTCACAAATATCCTCCCATGTCTCCGAAGAGATCTAAACCCCCAACTCTCTCGCACAGACGTCACGAAGCTGCACAGTCTTGTCTGAGGGGACACTATCCACCTCATGATAAAGGGTGCTGACGGAGAGGGTATTCGTAGCAAAAAGAACCCACTTCTCTGTATCGGATCTATAAGTGTCTGTTAAAAGTCTTTTTTAATCAAATCTCTAATCTGGAAAAAAAAACCAGAAGAAGTCTCTGCTAAGTAGTTCATACGTACGAGTTATTTGACCAAATGATATCATTGTTTCTCCCTCATGTAAGACATGGTGGCTCAGTGGTTTGTACTGCTAACTCACAGCACCAGGGTCACGGGTTTGGTTCCAGCCTTGGGTGACTGGCTGTGTGGAGTTAGTATATTCTCAACTGTGTCTGCGTTGGTTTCCTTCCCCAGTCACAAAGATGTGCAGGTTAGATGAATTGGCCATTGCTAAATCGCTCATAGTGTTCAAAAATCTGTAAGTTGGGGCATTAGTCAGGGTAAATATAGGATGCTAGGGGAATGGGTCTGGGTGGGTAACTCTTTAGAGAGTCAAAGTGGATTTGCTGGGCCCAAGGACCTGTATCCACACTGTAGGGATTCTACTAATTCTAAATCACCCAAGCAAGGTACCCCCCTCGCTGGCGACAGTTTAAATCTGGAAACCATCATCCCGGTTGACAACACGGTATACCAATTATAGGGGTAAGCAATATGGTTATGGGTGTGTTGCTCTCGATCTGACGCATTGTCCTTCAAGTTTTGACAGTATTGATCATCATTAGATTATGACAATACTCCATAAATGTTGTCATTTTATGTAAGAATAACAGACTAAGAAGGGTTCACTTTGTCTGAGAGGGCTCGATGCCATATTGATACCGAGACATCAGCGGCCCAGGCACTCACATACGATGAAAAAAAACTGTATTGATTGTTTTTAATCGGGGAAATCAACTCCCCACAATCTGTGTGGCAGTTGCAATTTTGTTAGCTTGATAAAGAATCGCTTATGGTGCCAAATAAACGAGCTAAATCAGCCATTATGTTTCTTAGAAACGTCTTAGATTAGCTTCCTTACAGTGTGGAAACAGGTCCTTCAGCCCACAAGTCCACACCGACCCACCACCCACTCCCGTATATTTACCCCTACACCTAACATTACAGGCAATTTAGCATGGCCCATTCACATAACCTGCACATTTTTGGACTGTGGGAGGAAAGCGGGGCACCCGGAGAATGTGCAAACTCCACGCAGTCAATCGCCTGAGGTGGGAAGTGAACCCGGGTCACTGGCGATGTGAGGCAGCAGTGCTAACCACTGTGCCGCCCACATGTCTCTGCTGTCACTGAAACATCAAAGAAAGCATTCACACAAGGTGTAGGAAATGAGGAAGGACATTCATTTTAATAACAGCTATCCGAATTGTGTAATTTTGTCAAACAAATGGATATTATCCACGTTAAATAAATGATCAAAGACAAATGCAATGAATATACTGAAATAGGGAAACCACCCCGTGGCCATTTAAAAGGAAACCAGGATTTGCCCTCAGTATGAGGTATTTCCCTAAGACCTCCCAGAGGCATGGCCTCCAACTTTGTAAAATTAATCTTATCGTCCAGAAAGGCAACAAGCGAATTAATGCATTGCATCACATCATCTACCGAAATTGCGGAATTTGACCAAAAAAAAATACCCTCATCTGCATACAATATAATCTTACGTGACTTCTATCCCACTTCTGGGGCAGATATGTTGGTACCCTACAGATGGCCTCCGCCAGTGGCTCAATCACCAACGTAAACAACAATGGTGAAAGGTGTCAACCTGGTCGGCAGCCTGGAGAAATATTAATATTACTGGTTGGCACAACATTAGTGAGAACTGCAGCCAGAGGATCACGGTAAAGGACCCTCAACCACTTGATAAAAACTTTGCATAGACCAAACCGTTCTAATGGACAGAAGAGATCCAGCCACTCAACCCAATCAAATACCTTCTCTCATCTAAAGAGATCAGTAATCCCTGGACAGATTGTTGTTGACACTCTTGGATCATATTGAGTAACCTCTTTACATTGTAGGAAGATCTGCGTCCCTTTATAATGCCTGTTTGGTCCTCTTTGGCAACGGAAGGCAGCAAAGTTTCCAGCCTTCATGCACGGGTCTCAGACAGGATTTTGAAACCAACATTTAAATGTGAGATTTGCGTGTAAGAAGCACAATCCTTCAGGGTCTTCCTCCCTTCAGCCTCAGAGAGATATGAGCCTATCTTAAGGATGGAGGGAGGGCTTCGTGACTGTATGAGTGACGGAACGTGCTAAACATCAGCCCTGACAATAGGTTTATAAATTATGTATAAAATTCACGAGGGAATCCATCAGAAACATGCGCCTTTACATCTGAAGCTGCTTCACACCTTCCCGTGCTGACAATGGTGCATTAAGGCACAACACATATTCAGGGGTTACTCCTTGAAGACCCAGGTTCTTGAAAAATGACTCCATCTTAATCCATCTCTCCTCACAATGTTCAGTCTGAAATCATTCGGTGAAAAATCTGGGACAGGAGACATTAATCTTTTTGGAATTGAAGGTAAGGATGCCAGTACCTTCCCTAATTGAGGTAATGGCTTAAGAGGGGGCGATCGTTTTCCTGGCAAGATAGAATACCTGCCTGGCTTATCACCATGTTCAAATAGCCTTTGTTTTGCAAAACTAAGTTCCTTCCTGGCTGTCTGTGTGAGCGTGGAATTCACTGTGGACCGAAGCGTTGTACTCCTCTGCAGCTGAGCCACTGAGGGACAATCACAGTATGCACTGTCGGCTGCCCTCAGCTTTGCCTCAAATCAGCGTTCCTGCTCCCCCTTCTGCGACATCATAAGGAATAATTATTCCCTTGGCATAAGCCTTCGCAATTTCCCATAAAGTGGATGAGTTCCTGGTTGAATCTGAATTAATTGCTAACAAAGATCAGCATTCATTGCAGTGGTCAGCACATTGGCACAATCGTTAGCACTGCTGCCTCCCAGGGCCAGAGACCGCGGTTCAATTCCTGCCTCAGGTGACTGTCTGTGTGGAGTTTACACATTCTCCTGGGTCTGCATGGATTTTCTCCCACAGTCCAAAAGTGTGCAGGTTGGGTAAATTGGCTGTGCTAAATTGCCTGTAGTGTTAGGTGAAGGGGTCAATGTCAGCGGGTGGGTTGGTGTGGACGTTTTGGGTTGAAGGGCCTGTTTCTACACTGTAAGTAATCTAATCTAACTACTCAATTAACCAACTAGTCTTAAGAATAAAGGGATACATTCGCTAGTGTCTCGAATCTATTATATTGCGCTTAATCTTAAGCAATAAGTATACTGCTTCATGGTCAGAAATGGTAATATTCCCAATTGTGCAGGATGCCACCGAATCTAAGATTGTTGCAGGAATGGGGAAGATATCAACCCTCGTGTGGCAATTATGCCGGTTAAAGAAGAAAATAAAATCCCTACTTGTGATGTGGATCTGCCACCAGACATCCACCAGCTCTCGTTCTGCACACATATCCACTAATTGCTTACATTATAACGAGGGTATTGGGGCACCTTTGGACATTCTGTCCACCGTGGAGTCCATAAGACTTGAAAACTTATACAATAATGTGCCACGATGCAGGATAACTGAATTTGGAAAATGCATCTGCCAGGAATGTAAGAGGGTACGCTGGGAGTTGGGGGGGGGGGGGGGCAGCAATAAACATTCACAATACTATATTCTTTACTGTAGTTCAAGGCTTTGGGTATTATGAGCCTCCCGTGAGTGTCAAATACAATCTAGTAGGTTTAATGGAAGATTCTTTTTATCCATTATGGCTACTCCGCTCCACATAATAATAAAAGACGAGAAATAAACCCGACCAAGCCCGACCTGCTGTAATGTCAAATGTTCCTTGTCCTCAAGGTGCATCTCCTGCAATAGGACAACATCCACCCTCTCTTTTTAAGACTAGAAAGTAAAATTTTCCTCTTTTCTGGCAAATGGCTCACCTTAATGCTCCAGGTAGACCATTTAAGCACATCATTACCCAGAACACACTGTAGCAACATTTGAACTCGAGAGAGGAAGAACTCGAATTACTGATCAATAATAAACAAAGTCTTATAGGGCTTAAAAACTACACAAACTGAGGCTACTACAACTGCCAACTCTCAAAACATTCAAAAACTAAGCATTTTAAGTAAATGGCTGGGATGGAGTTGGTTAGGGAACCACTTTGCCGTTCTGTGATGCAGAGCCCAACAAAGCAGACCTTCCAGATCGCCACCATCTTGGATTTCCCCTTAACATTTTATTGATATTATCATTTCATTTTGCTTTATATTCCTGGATGTGCTGGAGCAGTGTGATTTTTTTTACCACTGTCAGCATTTCCCCAACACTGCTCATTCCTGCAATTCCCCGATAATCCTTGACTCCGTTATTCTTTATGAACCTTCTGTCTGTGCCTCAAACATATTCAATATCTCTACCTCCAATGCTCTGCAGGGAAGAGAGTTCCAAATACTCTCACCATTGACAAAACAAAAAATAACTTCATCTGTGTGAGAGGTTATTTTTGTCTCCTTACCTGAGAAAGGATATAATTAAATTGGAAGCAGTTCGGAGATGTTTCACTTCATGTATTCCAGGAATGATGGTCTTATATTATGGAGGCTTTAACGGGTTACTCTTGGAATGAGAGGGGATCCTATTGAAACATACAAAACCTAGAGGAGAATGATCACTGGGTGTTTGTATCGTCCAAACTTCTTGTTGTTTTTATAGAATCTCTACATTGTGGAATCAGGACATTCCGTCCATCAAGTCCACATTGACCCTCGGAACAGTATACCCCCCCCCCCCACCCGGACCTGCCCCCCACTCTATCCATGTAACCCTGCCTTTCCCATGATTAACCTATCCAACCTGCACATCCCTGGGCACTATGGGCAATTTAGCATGGCCAATCCGCTCTAAGCTGCATATCTATGGACGATGGGAGGAAACTGTAACACTGGGAGGAAATCCACATAGACATGGGGAGAATGTTCAAAATCCACATAGAGGGTTGCCCGAGGTTGGAACTGAACGCAGCTACTTGGTGACGGGAGGTATCAGTGCTAACCACAGATCCACCATGTACATCCGTTAGTTTTATTAGTTACTTGTGGCTAACTAAAGAAATCTGCCTGACTTGTTCCAGTCACTGAACCTGACTCAGTCTGAGAACTTTATCATCGGCCATATCACCAACCTGGTTACATTTAAAATTTGGTGTCAGCAGTGGAGGAATGGGATGAGAAAAGGAAACAGTCATACCGTCCAACATCCGTCAGAGCAGGAATTAGGATCAATCCACAAAGTGGGATTTCAGTCAAGTGGGAATTCTCTTTTGCAGAAGTTTGGGGTGGCTGGACCTTTATATTACATCGAAGCTGGCTTTGTCTGATTTTCCATGGACAGGTGACTCAGTGATAATGGTGCATGGAAAGAAAAGTGCAGCTGGGACCACAATGAGATGAGCCATGACCTTATTTACTGGTGGAGTAGTGTGAAAGGGCCGAATGACCCACTTGTGTCCCTCAGCCCTATGTTCTGATGTTCCATTCAGCCCTCGGACATCCTAAACAGGGGCAGATCGAGGTCGCTCCGATGGTTAGCTGTAGTTTTTGAAATGTACTTGGAAAATCCAGGCTGGATCAAGAAGTGTCCACAACCCCCACCCCCCAGTCCCTGTTTCCAGGCTTACTCTCTCTGTAACTTCTGCTCCAGATGTGGGTCATGTTGCAGACTCAGATACGCTGGGAATACAGCCACATATCCCACCCAGGGTTAAAACAACAAATCCTCTGCTCTCCCTGAATGCAACATTGCACAACACGATTTCCAGCAAAATAACCCGTTACTTTCCAAAAGCATAACATGTGAAATTAATAAATAGGAACAGGAGTAGGTCAATCGGCCCCTCAAGCTAACGCTGTCATTTAATAAGAACATGGCTGATCTACTACAGGGCTCAACTCCACTCTCTTGCCGACTCCTTGTATCCCTCCACACCTCTCTGAGTTAGGGAATTCCAGACATTCACTACTTTCGGAGAGAAGACATTACTCCGCAACTCAGATTGAAATCGATGTACCTTATTCGGTATCTATATCATCGAGTTCGATACTTTGCACAAGAATGGAAAAAACTTCTCAACATCTACCTTCTCCAACTCCTTCTGTGTCTTGTAGGTTTCGGCATTATCACTCCTCATTCGTTTAAACCCCAATGAATTATTGCCTCACCATCTCAGAGATTCTCAATAATACAACCCTTTCTTCCCAAGAAACCGCCTAATGTACCAACCAAGTTACTTGCTGCATCAGCATGCTGACTTTATGTTTCATACACAGGAAGACTCCAATGCCCTTACTGTTCCTTTTCTGGAAGTCCTCTCCATTCAGTAACAGCCTACCTTTTGATTCTCAGTGTCATCCTCAAACTCGGATGTATATTGCACTCAACTCCCTCCTTCAGGCCGTCAGCATAGATTGCAAATAACTGATGCCGTCAGGCTGATATTTGTGGTACTCCAGCAGATAAACCTTTACTATAAAGATCCATTAATCCCGACTCTCCGATTTCTGTGTTAACTAATCATCATCCCATGTTAATAGGGTATCCGACGACCTGGAGCTTCTGTTATGTGTAAGAACTTTTGTTTTGTAATACCTTGTGGAAAATCTCTGGAAAGCCTCGTGTCCACCAGATCCCCTTTATCAAGTCCGTTGTTACATTTTCAGGCATCTCCCGAAATACTTTGCATTATTTTACAGGGCAAAATATCATTTCCCTTTCACAAAACCACCCTGACTCTGCGTGAAGCTTTTCTTAATGTCCATGCTTGCCAGGTTTTCCAAACTATACTTGTCCTATCTGTTTTCATTAGGTCCATGTGCTTCTAAATGTTACCCATTCATATGTTTGTCCAAATGAGTTTTAAATGTTGTAGCTCTCCTTGCATCTCCCACTCTTTCTCTGGAAGCTCTTTCCATCGCCACACCGCCCTCTGTGTAAAAACGCTGCCCCTTAGTCCCTTTTAAATCTACCTCTTTCACCTTAAACCTATTCCCTCTATGTTTGGATTCCCCTATCCAGTGGAAAAGACCTTGGCTATTCACCCTATCCATACCTCTCATGGTTTTATAAGTTTCTATAATGTCACTCCTCAACATCCTACACTCCATTTGATGCTAACTTCAAGAACAAGGGTTTAAAGATAAGCACTGCAAATTTGAAACTATAGTAAACATGACAGGTAAACAATACTGTGATTTGTTTTTTCATACTGTGATTTGTTTTTTCTCTCTATTACAATACTAAGGCAGCATGAAACGCTTACTAGTGCCAATAAGAAGTCAAGCATCTGAATTCCTTTATCTAAAGGGGGTAATGATCACGACAGTGAAAACGCATCTGTGGCCAGATCTATATAATACCAGATGATCAACATTCTCCCTCCTGGCCTGCGTATAACTTTTTGTGGTTGTGTCTTTTTTATCTTGCATTCAATAGAGAGAACCACTTTCACCCATTCACACCTTAAATTCGACCCGTTATACAGAATATTCTCATTCACCACTGGTAAAAGCACATTGTTCTTTTGCCGCACCCTCTTTCCCTGCCACCCATCCTCCACATCTACCAAGTGATTAAAAGGCCATTTTGCAATTGTATTCAGTTTTGAAGAATTGTCACACTGGACTGGGCCGTGTTTCTCTGTTTCTCTTTCTCTGCAGATGTTGAAAGACCTGCTGAGTTTCTCCAGAAATGTATAGGCGCAGAACAAGTTTTCAATTAAATCAATAATTATGGATACTGGAAATAAAAATAAAAAACCTTTATGGAAGGTTCACTGGACCTGAAAGTTTAACTTTGCATTTACTCAAGAAAATTCTGCAACATCTTTAGCAATTTCTTCAGCAATTTCTGTTTATGAACAACGACATATTGTCAAAGATGCCCAAACATCCTGTCCAACATGGAGCGTCGTACACTGGGAACTGAACAGTAACGCATGGTGACAAGTTCCTTGAGTCTGAAACTGCATAAGGCTGGCACCACTGATGCTGCAAAACTCTGAATCATTGTCAGGGAGAAAAACAGAAGGAAACACATTCACTTCAAATACAGAAGATGACATTACTGAAAGGAAAAGATTCAGATTAGTACCTTAAATGGATATTGTTTATGTAACAAATTGGAGGCGTGACACCAAGGAAAGACTTCCAGCAGAATGAGAATATGAAAATGGAAGTATTTCCGCTTCAGAAACCAGAGTAGGTCACTGGGTACAGGGCTGATGGGTGAATGGGTCTCGGTGTGAACTTGGTGGGGGGGGGGGGCAGTCAGTAGAATTGAATAGTAGATATTGCAGCTAAAACTGGGTTATCATCTGATGCTGTAAATTTCAATGACAATCTGTAACTTTTCCCCCAGGATAGTCCATCCATCTACCATTTCCATGAAGCCGATCCATGGGCCAGTGACGAGTGTGGGTGAACATGGTCGGGTCGGAATCACGTGCACTTAAACCTGATTACAACCCATTAAAGCTACCGCACTTGACTGGTTGCACTACGAACAGCAGGACTAACATCTGATAAAGAGAGAGATGATCCTAAGACTAACAAATCAGATATAAGCTCTCTCGTCCGGTTAAATCCATGCGTAAAAATCGATGGACCATTAAACAACTTACTGGAGGAGAGGACTCCACAAATATCCGCATTCTAAATAATGGAACAGCCCTGTACATCCATGCAAAAGATACAGTATCTGCACCATCCTCAGCCAGAAGTGTTGAGTTGATTACCCACCTCACCCTCACTATGATACCTGCAGAATCACAGATGTCCTTCTTCAACCAATTCAATTCACTATGTGACATAGAGCAACAGCTGGACACTGTAGATACGACAAAGGCATTTGGCCCTGACACCATTCCTGCAATAGGACTGAGGACTTTTGCTACAAAACAAGCCGTGTACCTGAGGAAGCTGTTTCTTTCCAGCTCCAACTCTGACAACTCCCTGGCAATGTGGGTAATTAGCAACTGCAGTTCTCACTTTCTCCTAATGTGGGTAATTACTCAACTATGTCCCATCCCCTAAGAAGGGAATAATTACAATCAGAACAATTACCACACCCTCAGTCCCATCACGATAGTCATATTGGTTGGGGTTATTTTTGATAGAGCTGTCAAACAGCACAGAAATAATCGGTTCAGTGTGGTTTCCGATAGGCCCGCATGTGGAGATGGTGCTGTTGTGGAATTGTCATTGGATTGCTATTCCAGACCAGGATAATTCTCTGGAAACTGGTGCAAGTTAAAAACAATTATAAAAATATCTAGATCTAATACCTGGTGTCAGTAATACTGATCGTGTGTTCAATGTCGACTATAGACGTCGATATCCTTCCCCAGTGTACTTTCAGGAAGTGCTTTCCTGGTCTGGCCTAAAAGTGACTCCAGACACGCAGACATGTGATACACTCTTCAATGGTCTCTGAAACGGGCAAGCAAAGCACTCAATTGTATCAAACTGCTCCGAGGTCTTAAAGGATAAACCCGGAGAGAAAACCCGTCACCAGCCTCGTTATCAGAAAAGGGAATGGGAAACACAATCCTGTCGAACCTGCAGAGACCTCCCTCCTAACAGCTGAGAGCTTGTGCCAACATCTAAAGAGCTTTCCCGCACACTGCACAGAAACATCGGGAAATGAATACGTCATACAACTCATTGAGCTTTCCTTATTCTAGTTAATGGCCGAACATCTCCTCAACGCAGTTTTCCCCATACAATATTCATATCCCTTAATATGTTTAAATATTGTGAAACATGAAATGAGAACTGCTGTAGTCCATTCAGTCCATCAGTTTTGCGCCTCCATTCAATGTACAGGCAGTTCACCGATAACGCATATTGATTAAATAAAATTTGGCTGCAATGCAATTCATGAACCTTTTTCTATAAAGTGAACTGGCGTTCACTGTGACGTGATTCCTTGCCTGGCACCAGCTGAACAGCAAATCCTGCCTCAAAAACCCTCTCTCTCCAAAAGGTACAATCAATGTGTTCAGCAAAAACAGGAATGCAATCGGCTCTGCAGGCCTTGAAATTGAGCCTGAAACTGGGAATTGTAGTCTATATTTAGAAAGCACTTTATTTCAAACTGTGGGGAGAATCTTGGGGAGAACTGGAATTCGGCATCGGCATCACATGGTCAGTCAGCACCCGCGCGCTTTCTGGTGAAGATTGTGGTGAAAGAAACAGTGCTCCAGTGAGGGACTGTAGTGTGAAAGCGTTACATTTACAGCACTGTTCCATTACAACATGTAATTTAAAGATTTATTTCGACTGTCCTATTGTGTGTTAGATCAAATTTAATTTTTGGTTTTTACTGATATTTTTGGGGGTTCGCCACTTACCCTCTTTTTTTCCATAGACCTCATTATTAATATTGCACGATTTTGTACAACACAGTCTTGCACAGGAACACAGTTATTGCGATATTGGAGAACAACCTGGAATGATAGCTGATTTTCTATCTTCACACCATACTCCTGCTCTCTCCCTATTCCCTTAGTTTCCAGAAATCCTTATTTATAATCAGCCCCTTGACTTCCACAGCCTGATCTGGGAGAGAGTACCACTCGTTTGCCAGTCTCCGAGTGCAGGCATTTATTCTCATCTCAATGCAAAGTGGCCTGTCTGTATCTAATATTGTGGCCCCTTGTTTTAGACGTCCCAGCCTGGGGAATTACCATCCCTGCTTCTAATCTGACTCGCCCTGTCAGAGTGTTATATATTTCACTGAGATTTCCATTCATTTTCCTAAACCCCATTGAATACAGGTCCAGTTGCCCCAAACTCTGCTCCCACAAAAGTCTGTCATCCCAGAAATCAGTCTAATGATCCTTTGCTGCTCTCCCACAATGTCAGGTTGGTCGTCTGTTAGGAAAAGAGACCAAAACTGCACACAATACTGCACAATGTTCGAGATGGGGTCTCACCAAGGCCCTGTACAGCTGCAGTAAGATACATTTACTCCTGTACTCAAATCCCCCTGAAATAAAGGTGAATAGAGCATTTATCTTCCTTCCTGCTTTCTGCTCCTGCAATATTGCTTTAAGTGATTGGTACACATGGCGATCCAGATTCCTTTCAAAGTTACAGTTCCCCACGTGCTGGGCCTACATACAATGGTCAGCGTGCCAATGCCATTCCCAGTATTGACTTCTGGCTTCAAAACCAACTGCCACACATGGACTCGGAGGGCTACGCAGAAATAAACAAAAATGCAGCTTAAGTTCATTTATAGTGCAACATTTTTCAACCACTCCTTTTTCAAATGAGAGGCTGCCAGTGCATTGTTCACATCAAAGTACACATCATCTCATCTCCCCATTACTCTCCACCTCCCACATATTTGCCCAGTCACTCCACTTGTCTCAATCACCTTGGAATATTTTCGCATCCTCATCATCCACTCACAGGCTGACATCGTTTGTGTTGTCAGTAGACTTGGGAATATTGCATTTGCGCCCCTCACCCAAATATATGATGTCTATTGGGAATAGCTGGAGCCCAAGACATGATCCTTGCAATATCCTCCAAGCCTTCCATTTAAAATAAAACATTGTTTTATTCCTACTCACTGTTTCCTGCCAGCTCTCCCATTCTAAATCTATGACCATATATTAGCCCGAGTCCCATTGGATTCGAATTTGCACAATACGCTTGGGGCTTTATCAAAAATCTTTCTGATAGTCCACTCGCATGGCATTGATACCTCCTACATAATTTTATTAAAAGCCACTTTCTAAAATATGATTCGCATTTCATAATTCTCTATTGACTTTGTCTATGCCCATTAATTTCAGTCCAATACTTTCTCTAAACTGTTTAGTTGCTATTTTCATTCTATTCCTTTTTCCTCACAAGACTAAAATTCCCTGGTATTGCTAGGAAGCTTTCTTTTTTTTGTTTTGTTTTCTTCTGTGAAGGCATAATTAAACTATTTGCTCCATAGTTCAGCTATTTCCCGGTCCTCAATTATTTGGTATCAGACTGTAAGAAATCTGCAACTTTTTTCTCTTAATTTTGCCATTGACACATTTCCAGAAAATATTACAAGTTCTCTCTTATCAACTTTGTTAAGGTAATCTTCAGAAACCCATCAATTCCTACGTTAAGCTACTCAATGATTGACCTTCCACAGCCATACAATCACAGAAGCACAGACTCTGTCCTACCAGAAATACAGCACAGTCTACATTCGGCCCACTTTCTGACACAAGACCTTAGCCGTGAATCTTAAAGCATTTGAAGTGCACAACCATGTCGTTTCTAATGGTTTGAGGTTAGCATGACAACTCCACTCTCAAGAAGTGCATTCCAGACCCCAACACGCTCTGGTTGAAAAACAATTCTCAAATCTTCACTAAACCGCAAATCCTTCACTTTTGAAGTGTGGCCCTTTGAGTAACAGCAACAACTGCTGTTTATCCTCCCTGTCCATGTACCTCGTAATCCTATCCTTCTGCATCACAGACCTCGCAGCCTTCTCTCCTCCAAACTAAACAATTTGAGGTTATCCAGCCTCTCTCCATAGCTGATATGCTCCATCGCTGGGAACATCTCTGCACCCCCTCCACTACAATCACATCCTTCCTGTAATGTTGTTCCCAGAACTACACACAGTATTCCATCTTGCCCTCACCAAAGTTCTGCATAGTCCTTATAATCTATACCTCGATTACTAAAGGCTATGTTTACATTCTCCTCGCCTTTCCAAGATTGTGTATTAATCTGTGCAGTCACATTCAGCGATGTGTGGAGAAGCACCCTCTGAGCTTTCCAGTGTGCTGCCATTCATTGAGTACTCCCCTGACTGGTTCCTTCTTCCAAAGTGCATTACATCATAGTTATCAGGGTTACATTCCATCTGCCATTGATCCACTCATTTGACCATTCCATCAGTATCTACCTGTAACATAAGGCCTTCATCCTCACTGCCAACCACCCGGCAAATCTTTGTATCAAATACAAACTTATTTATTACACACCCACCCCTCGTCCATATTCACAGCTGCATCATTTATGAATACCACAAATAATAATGTTAAAGATCTCTCAACATCAGTTACATCACGTGTTTGTGAACTTTGATGAAGAAGCAGCGTTTCGAAAGCTAGTGCTGCTGAATAAACCTGATAGACTATTGTCTGGTTTATGCTATTTTTAGATTTGTCCACGCCAGCCCAACACTAGCACCTCCGAATCACAAATAATAAGGGTCCCAGCACTGATGCCCGCGGTACACTAGCCTCCAATCACAAAAACAACCTTCTACCACTCCCTTCTTTCTCCTGCTACTAAAGTTGATTTAGATGCAACTTGGCAAGTCGCTAATGAGTCTTACGTGTTCACTGGTTATTCTGTTCCGCTTGACACACTTGTAGGTTATCTGGGGATTCTCTGTAATCTTGCTCTGCCTTGCCCCTGTGTTAGTCAGTCCCCTCCACCCGCAGAATTTTCTCTTTATTGCAGTCTTAAATGGTCTGTCCCTTATCCTGCCATTATTTGCTTTGAAGGTGGATTAGACAGCCTAATAAATTTCCTGTTAATTTCCAACTTGTCGTATGTTTGTGAGTTTTATAAAGTTCACAGTGACCCACCGCTGATTCTTTGAAACTTGACAGAACAAAGGCCGAGTTTCCTCATCACGCAATCTCGCCATCTGCGGGATTTATCTGGATAATGTCCATTACACTTCCTCTGTGTTCAGTATATTCTTTCTCAGACTTGGTCACCAAAACTGTTCTCAATACTCCAGGTACAGTGTCACCAACACTCTGTGAAACTGCTTCAACATGCCTTTACTCTATATTCTGAGTCCCTTAAAGGAAGGCAAACCAAACTTTAAGTTCCCACTTACATATATTCCTCCAAATACCCTTCACATCATTGCATTTTCGAACTCACTGTGTGAGTTCTTTTAGAAAGCCTTCTGATAATTTAAAATATGCCAATTTTTATGGATCCCCTTTATCTATGCTGTAAGAATCGAAATCAAACAATTCCAAAGTTTGTCAAGTATGATTCCCCTTTCAGAGATGCGTACTGAGTCTCTCAAAGTTTGCTGTTGATGTCTAAATATCCAATATCACATCCTATATAATAGATTCCAAAAGTTTCCCGGCAAATGTCAAATTAATTTGTCAGCAATTCTCCACACTATCTCTTTTTCCCTTTGTAGATGCTTGGATCCCTACCATGCGTCTATAGTGCTTGGATCACGTTTACTAATGTACATTTATCTACACCAGCTTCCAGACTCTGCAGAATGTACAGGAAAATAGAACGCAATCATCGACAATGCAATCAATACTTCTGTTTGTGATTTATTTCTGAAGAGTTTGGTACGAAGTACATCTGGTTTGTCAAGCTTAGCAATGCTCAATCCAGCTGCATGTTCAATATTGCCTTGTTACTGATATGAATTGACTTTATGTCTTTACTTCCACAAGTCCTATACGATCACTTCGTATTTCTGGGTGATTTTCTGGATCTTACTCCATTAAGACCAACGTAAAGTAACTGGTCATTTGCTTTGCCATTTTCCTGTTATCCACCATAAGCTCGTTTCTCCCGATTGCAAATTTCCACATTTGACTATGTTTTTTTTTCTTTTGAAATATAGATAATATATTTTTGCAGTCTTTGTGTTGCTGTTTGCTTGCATGAATGTTCACTTTTTGATTTCCCGATCAGTTTCATGGACTTCCCTTTTCTGGATTGCAATATTTTGAGAATTCTTAGGATTCCACAATGTCTGGAATTCTTCTGAAGTCACGTCCTGTGATTAATATATTCTTTAATTTGTTATGTTAATCATCATTAGGTCACTTACCCACTCTTTGGTGTTTTCACCTGAAATAAGTAGACATATCTTTCAGACTATGCAGTAATTCTATAAATCTCCTGGTCCTGACCAGATATATTCAGGAACACTGCAGGAGGACAGAGAAGTCATAGTGGGGGCCCTGGTTGGTACTTTTGCATCATCAGTAGCCAAAGGGTGAGGTCTCGGAGGACTGGAAGGTAGTGAATGCTGTGCCCTTATTCAAGAAGAGCTACAACTAAAATCCTGGGACCTATAGACCAGTAAACCTGACATCTCTAGTAGACAGGTTTCTTGAGAAGATTCTGAGAGAAACGATATACATGCATTTGGAAAGGCTGGGTGTGATTATGAGCAGTCAGCACGTCCTTGTGCATGGTGAATCATGGCTCAAAGATTTGTGAGAGTGCTATGGTGAAATGACCAGTAACTTTGACAAGGGCATGGTAGTATACGTAGAGTATATGGATTTCAGTAAGGCCTTCGGTCAGGTTCCACATGGTAGGCTGCTCTGGAAGCTTAGATCATATGGAATTGAGGGGGAGCTTGCAAATCAGATCCAAAATTTGCTTGATGGTAGGAAACATAGAGTTATAGTGGAAGCATGCTTGTCGGACTGGAGGCCTGTGATGAGTGGAATGCCTCAGGAATCGGTTCTGGGACGGTTACTTTTTGTTTTATACATGTATATTGTATATATATTTACATATTGCACACACCTATGATTTAGATGAGAATGTACAGGCAGGAATTATAAGTTTCAAGGTGGCACTAAAATAGGCGGTATCGTGGACAGTGAGGAAGATTATCAGAAATTTCAGAAATTACAGCAGTGCCTTAATCAGGTGAGGATGTTTGCCGAGAAATAGCAAGTGGAGTTTAATACAGATAGGTGTCAGAACTTGCATTTTAGAAAGTCAAATCAAGATAGGAGTTTCATGGTGAATGGCAGGGTCTTAAGGAGTGTATTGAGACAAAGTGACCTTGGAATTCTGGTTCAAGGTTCTCTGAAGGTGGAGTCGCAGGGAGATAGGGCGGTGAAAAATGGCATTTGGCACGCTGGCCTTCATCAGTCAGAGTAATGAGTATCGAAATTCGGGAGTTATGTTGCAGTTATACAGGATGCTGGTGAGGCAATACTGGTAGTGTTAAGTTCAGTGTTGTTCACTTTGCGATAGGAAGGATATTATTAAACTGGAACTAGTGCAGAACAAATATAGAAGGATGTTGCCCGGACTCAATGGTCTGAGATACAGTGAGGGGTTGGGCAAGATAGGAGTTTTTACTTTAGAGTGTATGAGACTAAGGGGGATCTGATAGCAGTGTATAAGATCATGGGAAGCATGGATAGAGTGAATGCACTCAGTCTTTTTTTCCACAGGATTGAGCAACCCACCGACGAGAGGGCATCAATTTAAGATCCGATGGGAAAGAGTTATAGGGGACCTGAGGGGCAACTTCTTTTACACACAGAGTGGTATGCACATGGAATGAGATGCCAGCAGAAGTGGTTAAATTCACAAAATTTAAAATGCATTTGGACAAATACACGGATAGGAAAGAAAACGAAGGACATGGGGCAAGGGCAGGGAAATGGGGTTAATGTGCATGGACATTATGTTTGGAATGAAACAGTCTGGGCTGAAGGGCCTTTCTCCGTGCTGTCGGACTCTTTGACTCTCACAATCATTGCTTCTCCCATTGAATGTTATATTATACTTCCCCAATTCAGTGGAGCGTACTTGACCCTCTGGCCTCCGGGCTTCCATGATGTTTGACCAGAATATTCAGACATTCGATATTGTATTCAGACGCCGTGTAAAAATGCAACATATTGATGTCATTATTCCTCAGAGCAAGGTTATTAGTTAGCCCTCCTGACAAAGCAACACCAAATCTGAAATACCCTGCTCTCCAGTTTGGTTCACAACGTACTGTTCAACATACCCAATACACACTTACGGAAGTTTTTCTTCACAGTATTAGTAGTCACTGCAGTTTCAGTGCAATTTGAGACCATCTATTGTTACTGCAGCACCACGATTATTTGTTACTCATTCACAGGATGAGGGCGTCGCTGGATTACCAGCATTTATTGAGGAGAAACTGAGGTCTGCAGATGCTGGAGATCAGAGCTGGAAATGTGTTGCTGGAAAAGTGCAGCAGGTCAGGCAGCATCCAGGGAACAGGAGAATAGACGTTTCGGGCATAAGCCCTTCTTCAGGAATGAGGAAAGTTTGTCCAGCAGGCTAAGATAAAAGGTAGGGAGGAGGGACTTGGGGGAGGGGCGTCGGAAATGTGATAGGTGGAAAGAGGTCAAGGTGAGGGTGATAGGTCAGACTGGGGTGGGGGCGGAGAGGTCGGGAAGAAGATTGAAGATTAGGAAGGCGGTGCTGAATTCGATGGATTTGACTGACATAGGGTGGGGGGAGGGGAAATGAGGAAACTGGTGAAATCCGAGTTCATCCCTTGTGGTTGGAGGGTTCCTAGGCGGAAGATGAGGCGTTCTTCCTCCAACCGTCGTTTTGTTGTGGTCTGACGATGGAGGAGTCCAAAGACCTGCATATCCTTGGTGGAGTGGGAGGGGGAATTGAAATGTTGAGCCACAGGGTCCATGCACCCAACCACCCTGTGGCTCAACATTGCAATTCCCCCTCCCACTCCACCAAGGATATGCAGGTCTTTGGACTCCTCCATCGTCAGAACACAACAAACCGACGGTTGGAGGAAGAACGCCTCATCTTCCGCCTAGGAACCCTCCAACCACAAGGGATGAACTCGGATTTCACCAGTTTCCTCATTTCCCCTCCCCCCACCCTGTCTCAGTCAAATCCATCAAATTCAGCACCGCCTTCCTAAAATGCAATCTTCTTCCCGACCTCTCCGCCCCCACCCCAGTCTGACCTATCACCTTCACCTTGACCTCTTTCCACCTATCACATTTCCGACGCCCCTCCCCCAAGTCCCTCCTCCCTACCTTTTATCTTAGCCTGCTGGACAAACTTTCCTCATTCCTGAAGAAGGGCTTATGCCCGAAACGTCGATTCTCCTGTTCGCTGGATGCTGCCTGACCTGCTGCGCTTTTCCAGCAACACATTTCCAGCTACCAGCATTTATTGCCCATGCTAGAGGGCAGTTAAGAGTCAGCAGCGTTGTCTTGAGTCTGGAGTCACATGCAGGTCACACCAGGTAAGGACAGCAGTATCCTTCACTCAAGGACATCAGTGAAGCAGATGCGTTTTTCCAACAATCGACAATGGATTCCTCGTCATCATAAACGCTTGATTCCAGATACATATTGAATTCAAATTCCACCATCTGCCATGGCAGGATTTGAATTCATGTCCCCAGAATATTACCTGGGTCTCTGGATTAAGAGCCCAGCGTTAATATCACTGTGTCATTGATCCCCCTTGCATATACTTGCATACCTAATTTCCATAGCATATGTTGTAAAGTATTTACGTGACAGATTTAGTTTTGATATATAACACACTAATGTTTGCTTCATCTTGCTATTTGTAAGATCCACCCAAACTGATTATTCCGGAAGTGAGGGAAAGGGTCTGTGGCGTTATTAGCGATAGACTTGGACAATACTTTCCGGGAGACTCACCTCAACGCTGAGATGATCTGAAGTATTGGTCAGCAATACAGGACAAGCATCAATATTCTTTCCTCCCACTTTTCCAGGATAAGTGTCACCATATTCTTCTGCTCCCTCGCACTCGCTGTATATCTGTTTTAACACATACCTCCGACAAGGCTCATACTCTATCTTCAAATAAGGCTCAAGCACGACCACACTCACTATTGACTTCAGCACCTTTCTTCCCCCATTTTTTCTGTCACTGACGCAATAGCGCCGCACACTAATACCACTGCATGGATACAACACTGTGGTCAGACTCCCTCCGGACATCTCACCCTTCCCCTCTTCCCCTATACCAGCATTGACAGCAGGGACACCCACTCCCACCCTCACTTCGTCCCTTCTCTTCTCCCATTCCAGGAGAAACATCCTGGAATATGACATAAAGGGCCAAGCCTGGTTTTAGAGTGCGCGATATCCGTTCCCTCACCCTCTACCTCGAGATGTGGGGAGGATCCTGGAAAGAGCCAGAGAGGACAAGGACACCTTGTGTGGAGATTCTGAAACATCGACGTCCCACCAACCAAGTCAGCAGCAATGTTCAGTAAAGAGCAATTCTCAATTTAAACTCGCTGGCATTTCCAATCTCATCTCTCTCACTTTTCAGGCTTAGTTAAAAGCATTAATGAAAGACTAAAAATAAAAATAATGTTTATTCTCTTCAGTAAAAATGTTAAAAAGAAAAAAATAAACGATATAAGTTCATTACGAAATATCTAAAACATGACGTTCATTCAAAATTATGGGTGTTAGAAACGAAAATCGCTTCTCAATAATCGCTCTAGACAAATTCAGGAAAACAAAGTTTTATTAACAAGTCAAGTCTGCAGAGTCGGGCACCCTTAAAGAAAAGGCGCGCTGAGGCTTACAAAGTCTCCATTATATATAGCACAAGTCCCTCCTCTCCTTGGCTCCAACAAGCCATGAGGTTCACATTCTTAAAAACATCATTATTTTTATCACAAAGTCTGCAACAAATGTCTTCAGAGTCTCTAAAGTTGCTGTTTTTCTCACCCTGTAGTCTTATCAGTCAAAGACTTATTCTTCTCTGTCTGTGCTAGCAGTCTTATCAGTCAAGGACTCATCCTTGACTGTGTTAATGGCTTCATCAATCAAGAGCCTGCTTGTTTTTACTATCGCTCACAAATTGTCAGCATTCTGCACAATTTAAACTATTCTACTTTTGAGTATATAAAATGGTTGTTAGAAAAGAAACAAAAGTTTTGTCTTTTATTATAGACCAGTCCGTGGTCCAGGCACATCTTAAAGTTTAAACCGAAATTACCTCACACAATTTCACCCTTTTCTTTCTTTAAGATGTGCCTGACCAAGATAAGCCCCCCCTTCCCTCAAGGGCCCGGGAAATTCTTGGTCTTTCGCAGCAACATCACTTTAAGTTCCCGCGTCCCATGCTGTGGAACCACCACTGCCTGGAGTCGGGAAATATTTTTCTGAATTAAAAACTGAATACAAGGAATTAGGCAGGGTGTTACAAGAAGAAGAATCATGCCTCCCCCAACCACCAGCAACTGCTAACATTTAAAACAGTGGCTATTCTAGAGGTGAGATCAATAAACAGGTTTTGTGTAACATCAGGGAGTTCAATCTGTCCTTCTACCTCTTCGTATACAGATGGCACTTTAGGGAGCACGACCGTTCCCTGACGGTCTTGCCCTTTCCCCAACCCCCGATCAGGGATCTGTATCTTGGTCTCCTTGACTCTGTCAACCTGCTCCCTGAGCAACACGGAGGATAGGTCCCACCTCCCAGTTTTGCCAATACACACCCAGCGGTCATTTATAGGGCATCCATGGATTTTGCCACCGTATCCTTTATT
This sequence comes from Chiloscyllium plagiosum, assembly GCF_037043375.1. Lineage (NCBI taxonomy): Eukaryota > Metazoa > Chordata > Chondrichthyes > Orectolobiformes > Hemiscylliidae > Chiloscyllium > Chiloscyllium plagiosum. The sequence goes on along the minus strand of NW_028270184.1, from coordinate 45,924,705 downwards.
ATATACCTGATAATAGGGTCTCCCATCCTCCCAACATTCATGGCGTGCACTCACATCGTAACACCTATCGTCCACATAGGAATGGGACACAAATGATCCCGAATAGATTCGAATCCCAAGTCTTACTGTAGTTCGACATTTGTCACATCTCCCCTCACCCTCCCCCACATACAGGAGTAATCTGATCAATATCCCCACCAATACAGTCCAAGTAGAGTTCATTATTGCTGTCTTTTCAGTTTTACCGACAACGGCTTGTCCCCTTGCTCGCATGTCCAGGTGCTTTCTTCTTCAGGCGGAACAGGCCCCTTTATCCTTAATACGTGGACCCACCCTTTTTCTTTCGTCCGAACAGCTGCTTCATTTGTTAACAGAACCAGGAACGGTCCTTCCCACCGCGGCTGGAGCTTTTCGGCCTTCCAGGTTTTAACAAGTATCCAATCTCCGGGCTCCACCTTATGCAGGAGGAAGTCGAGCGGCGGAGTCTGAGCCAGGAGACCTTTCCTCCAGAGTTCGGCAAAAGAACGGGATAAGGCCAGTAAATAGGTTCGGATAAATACATCCCCCCCTTGTAGAGTGGGACATCCATCAACCTTACTCCAATACGGTAATCCGAACAGCATTTCATAGGGGGAAACCCCGACATCTCGGCGAGGTGCCGTACGTATCCTCAATAGGGCAATGGGCAGGCACTTTGGCCAGGGTAACTTAGTTTCTAAAATCAGCTTAGTCAATTGGGTCTTGAGCGTGCCATTCATTCTCTCAACTCGACCCGAACTCTGAGGATGCCAGGGTGTGTGGAATTTCCATTGGATACCCAGGGTAGTACAGATCAAATGGTGTAGCTTAGAAATAAAATGCGTCCCGCAGTCGGAGTCGATAGATTCCATTATGCCATATCTCGGGATTATGTTCTCTAACAACAGTCGGGCCACGGTTGGTGCATCGTCTTTGGCAGTTGGGAAAGCCTCTACCCAGTGAGTGAAATGGTCTACTATTACTAGCAGATATTTCCATCTCTGTACTGGGGGTAATTCTGTAAAGTCGACTTGGATCCTCTGGAATGGCCTAATCGCGAGGGGCTGACCACCAGCTGGCATAGAACGCATGGCTTTCTGATTAATACGCCGGCAAGTGGGGCATCCGACTACCTCTTGTTGGGCTAATGTGTATATCCCCCTGCATACATAGTCTCTCAGGATTGTGTCACACATGGCTTGCACCCCCCAGTGGGTCTGATGGTGTAATCGGTGCAGAATACCCCGGGTGATCTGTTTGTTCAGTACTTGTCTCCCATCAGGAACCGTCCACTTCCCGTTAGTATCTAGCCGGGCACCCAATTGATCCATTTTATCAATCTCCCCCTGGGTGAAGACGGGTTGTTTAGCGAGCCCTTCCCTCAACGGTATTAACGTTAACAATTGGACGGATTTTTCGACCGCTGCCCGCTTGGCTTCCTCGTCTGCCAGCCGGTTTCCCACCGCTTCCGGTGTCGACCCCTTCTGGTGACCGGGTACATGGACTACTGCAAGTTCCGTAGGTAACGCCAGGGCTTCCAACGTTAGGCTGATCATTTGTTCGTGAGCTAATTCTTTTCCCCGGGAAGTTATCAATCCTCGCTCTTTCCAGATTTTCCCGAAAGTATGAACGACTCCGTATGCATACTTTGAGTCAGTATATATGGTCCCCACTTTCCCTTCCAACAACTTCAGGGCTCTCTGGAGGGCGTACAACTCACAGGATTGGGCTGACCACTTCCCGGGCAGTCTTCCAGACTCAATCGTCCGTTTCGTTGCACCATCTATAACAGCATAGCCACTGTATCGTACTCCACTGATGCACCGGGAGGACCCGTCGATATACAGTTCCTGTCCCTCACCCAGCGGGGCTTCCTGCAGGTCCTCTCGACTTTTGGTCTGCAAGTCCACAAATTCCACACAATCATGCTCCTGTTCCCCGTCTGCAGGTCGTCCGTATAGAAACTGGGCAGGGTTGCAACTGAGATCTTTTGCAAAATTGAGATCATCTCCGGTCATCAAAATCGCCTCATACTTCAGGATGCGAGAGTCTGTTAACCAGCGGTGAGCCTTTTGAGCCAGTATGGTACTAACCGAATGTGGGGAGTATACTGTGATCCTTCCTCCAAAGGTAAGTTTTCGGGCCTCTTCTACTAACATTGCCGTAGCTGCCACTGCCTGTATACAGGTCGGCCATCCACATGACACAGGGTCTAACATTTTTGACAAAAATGCAACCGGCTGACGTTTCCCTGCCCGCAGCTGAGTGAGCACACCCTGGGCAATTCCGCCGGCGCTATTAACATATAACTGGAACGGTTCCTTCAGGGTGGGTAAAGCCAATACCGGAGCTCGAATGAATTTATTTTTAATAATATTAAATCGCTGCTCCTCCTCATCTGACCAGTACACCTGTTGTCCTTCTTGTCCCAGTTTGTCGTACAAAAATTTTACTAAAGTGGTGTAACTTTCAATCCATATCCGGCAATACCCTACTAGTCCCAGGAATTGTCTGACTTCCTTCTTCGTCCTGGGTATTGGCATACCCTTAATTCCTGATATTCGTTCTGGCGTGATACGGCGGTGCCCCTTACTGACTTGATGGCCCAGATATCTTACTTCTCGCTCCACAAACTGGAGTTTTGTCCTGGAGACGCGTAGACCCTGTTTCCCCAGGAAGTTCAACAGGGCAACGGTGTCTGCTCGTACCTCCTCTTCTCTTGGTCCTGAGAGTAAGAGATCATCGACATATTGGAGCAATTGATTCTCCGCGTTACACCGAAATCCTCCTAAGATCTGCTCCAGTATTTGTCCAAACAAATTGGGTGACTCCGTGAATCCCTGCGGCAAGACCGTCCATCTTAACTGTCGCTTTCGTCCTGTGAAGGGATTCTCCCATTCAAAGGCAAAAAGGTTCCGACTTTCTTCGTCAAGGGGGCAACTCCAGAAAGCATCCTTCAGATCTATTACGCTGAACCATTCATGTTCGGGGGGAATTTTACTCCTTAACGTGTAGGGATTAGGTACCACCGGGTATCTAGCCTGGACTACTTCATTCAACCCCCGCAGGTCTTGCACCAGCCTATATGTCCCGTCCGGCTTCCTCACAGGGAGTATTGGAGTATTGAAAGGGGACATGCATTCCTCCAGTAGTCCATCTGTGATTAATCTTTCTATCACAGGTTGTAACCCCTCCCGTCCTTCCATAGTAATCGGGTATTGTTTCCTTCTTACCGGGCCTCTTCCTGGTAACATCGTGATTTGGAGAGGTTTGATGTTTAGACACCCTCTGTTCCCCTCTCGGTACCAAACTTCCGGGTCTATTTGTTGATCATCTTCTTCGGTGAGGGCGAACAACCTTACCACCATTTCCCCGTTACTTGGTACCGTTCCGATCCCTAGTTTGATCTGCAAGTCTCTTCCTAACAAATTAAACCCCGCCGATGGCAGTAGAAGGAGGTCTCGTTTAGTAGTTCTGTTTTCATACCCAATTTCCATGTCCTCCACCACTGGGACTTGTAATTTCTGTCCTCCAATTCCAGATACCCCCATAACTTTTCCTCCTGCTCGGGTGCCGGGGGGTATTTGGATTATACTTGATCTTTCGGCTCCCGAGTCCACCATAAATGTGATCTCCGATCCTTGGGGCCCTACTTTCAAGTTTACCAGGGGTTCCTATCGATAGTCCTTTTGCCCCAAGGGTAGGAACCCCCGACCTCCCTAATCTTCCTCCATCAGGGCGTACGACCTCACCTCCTGCTTGTAGCGGGAGCACTCCCGTTTAAAATGTCCCTCTTCATTACAATAGTAACATCTGAGTGTCCTCTTCGTTTCCCTGTCGTGGTCTCGCGTTCCTCCACTCTTCCTTTGTTCCGGCCATGGTTCTCTTTTCCTCTGCTCTTGCCACAACTCTCCCCTTTCCTGTTTCTGCCACGGCTCTCCCTTTTCCTTTCTTCCAGCTGTCATTTGTTGCACCGTTTGCATCATTATCTTTGTCGCCTTCTTTTGCTTCTCATCGTCCCTTCTCACAAACACCTTTTGCGCCTCCCGTAGTAATTCACTTAAAGATTTACTATCCCAATCATCCATTTTCTCTAACTTCTTTCGTATGTCCGGCCAGGCTTTTGATACAAACTCTACCCGTATGAGTTGTTGCCCCACGTCCGTCTCAGGGTCCACCCCAGCAAACTGCTGCAAATTCTTCCTAATCCTGTCTAGGAAATCCGTAGGGGTTTCCTCCGGGTTTTGATGATTACCAAAGGCCTTGGTAAAATTGTGCCCCTTCGGGGCTGCGTGTCTTATTCCTTTTATCCAATATTCCCGCATGTCTCTCATGTTGCGCCGTCCTCCCTCCGTGTTCTTATCCCACTCGGGGTCGGTGAGGGGAAACTTCTGCTCCCCTCCTTCTCCCCCCTCTCTCTCCCAGACCAAGAGCGCAGCTTGTCGTATCATCTGACGCTCCTGGCTAGAGAACAATGTTTTCATGATGGAACACATCTCTTCCCACGTGTAAGTATTCGGACCCAGGAACTGATCCAATTGTTTAGCAAGTCCCATGGTGTCCTCTAGTAGACCCTTCATCTCCCTCCTGAAATTCCGTACTTCAGTACTCGTCAAGGGAACGTTCACATATCCCGTCCTTCCTCGCCTCCCATGGGCACTTCCCGGAGTGGATTCATTCTTGCAATCGGGACAGAGTTCCGTCTGTGACTCTTTTCAGCTTGAGATCTAGTCTGTACTCCTGAGGCACCTGGTGGTTCCTCCCCATTTTCTTCCCCTTCCCCTGAATCGTCGTCACCCGAAGGAACATTCTGTGGGGCAGACGGGGACACGTAGGGCGGCGGTAAGTGATCTAAAGGGTCCCATTCTTTCTGCCCTTTCGTGTCTTTATTAGTTACCTGCATTTGGCAAGATATCGTAACCGGTAGCCAACAAAGGGCATAATCACTTTCTTCCAGATTAACATCAGGTTTTGAATTGACATATAAAATGAGGGCTTGCCGGACCCAGTCTTCGTCAGTACCGAATCTAGGCCACCACACTGAGTCGCCCTGAATAGGTTTCTGGGACCACTTTTGACAGTATTTTACCATCTTCCTTTTAGATTTTCCCTTTCTTCCACCCTGATCCCAATTATTTAGCATTTTCCCTAACGGACTATCGTCAGGTACCCCGGGGTATGTGTCATTGTCCCTGTTTAAGCCTACCTTTCCCTTAATCACCTTAGATCCCTTATTTCCCATTTCCGAGGACTTCGTATTTTTCCCGTGATAATCTATCACAATGTAGCCAATTCCCGGACCTTCAGTCCCGTGATCGCCCAGGTTCCTTTGCAGGCACCCCCGGTCTTTGGATTCCTGTGTCCTACGTCTCTGTGACACAAATCACAGGCACCCCGTAGGTACACGTTCCTCCTCAAACACGGTCTCTGCAAAATCCCTCACAGGCGAGCCCCGGTCTCGAGATTCCTGAGTCCCACGTCTCTGTAGAAAAAATCCACAGGCACCCCGTAGGTACCCAGTCCTCCGGAAACACGGTCCCCGCAAGTTTTTTTCTTACCTGGGTTCGGTGCACCGAAATTACTCGATCGTTAACCGTCCCCACTGCCTCGGGTACACCCCTCCTTTGTTTTCCTGAGCCTCCCGGATATAACTCGCTCAAACCGCGCGGGGCGACAAGCAAGGAATCAGGGACTGCTGAACTCAGCAGGGTGCACCTTCTCCGATATCCTTCCTCAACTCCCCTCGCGGCCGGAGTGTTGATCCCGGATGACGAGCCCCCAAGTTGTTAGAAACGAAAATCGCTTCTCAATAATCGCTCTAGACAAATTCAGGAAAACAAAGTTTTATTAACAAGTCAAGTCTGCAGAGTCGGGCACCCTCAAAGAAAAGGCGCGCTGAGGCTTACAAAGTCTCCATTATATATAGCACAAGTCCCTCCTCTCCTTGGCTCCAACAAGCCATGAGGTTCACATTCTTAAAAACATCATTATTTTTATCACAAAGTCTGCAACAAATGTCTTCAGAGTCTCTAAAGGACTCATCCTTGACTGTGTTAATGGCTTCATCAATCAAGAGCCTGCTTGTTTTTACTATCGCTCACAAATTGTCAGCATTCTGCACAATTTAAACTATTCTACTTTTGAGTATATAAAATGGTTGTTAGAAAAGAAACAAAAGTTTTGTCTTTTATTATAGACCAGTCCGTGGTCCAGGCACATCTTAAAGTTTAAACCGAAATTACCTCTCACATGGGCAATCCCTAGTAAATACTCGACATCATTGTTCTCACTAAATCTTCTTACGAGTGTTTGAATTCTAGCATCTGCTTCTTTAATTTCAACGGAATATCGTTCCCTGCTATCAAATGCTCATAGCAAATGTCCCCTCCTGCCTGAACTTTTCGTAAACTGTCAATATATTTCCAAATAACTGGATGTTCCACATCAAGTTCGCATTGTCATCTCCTGTGGGCAGCTTCTGCATTATTGTTTATTTTGTCCTCATTGTTTAAAGTTCTTTCATATAAATTCCTCATTCCAAATGGTAAAATCAGTGAACGTCAACCATTTCCTCGGCGTAATCTTCTACCTGCATTGTTATCCTCGAATCAGTCCAGCAGCGGTTGCAATTAATCTGGAAGCACATCAGACAAATGTTGAATAGCTGCATGAATTTTTTCAATCGGAATAAATGCAAGGCCAATTATCATTTTAGCTCTGAAGTCAATGTTGTACTTACTCAAGTGTCTTTTTTAATATTTTTACTTAAGGGAAAAAACATTATTTTTATTTTTACTGCTTTGATTAATGCTTTTATCGAAGCCTGAAAAGGAATAAATATGAGCTGTGCTGAAATAGTTCTGCCCTAAATGGGTCTGCGGCAAAATGAGCTGCACCAAACAGGCCGCACCAAACAGAATGAAGTACTCAGTAAATTACAAAGCACAGGGGGACGACATATAACCATCCCAGGCTGTTATGCAGAAGCAGGGATGTCCTGGGTAGCTGACAGGAAATGCAGAGTAGAGATCATTTCTCATTTTGTGTTTGGAAAGCTGCAACGAGTGGAATTCTTCAGGGATCTGTATGAGGTCATCAACAAGTTGCAATCTATTCTAATGAACCGGATGAAGGAGATGGAGCTCAGTTTGATCATGCACCAGGATAGTCATTCAAAAAGATGTCAAATGGAGACAGAACGTCTGCAATGGGATACAGACAGGGGACGGCAGAGCGTCAGCAATGGAATAATACAGGGGGGAGCGCAGATCATTTGTAATGGGATACAGACAGTGGAGTGAATACTGTCTGCAATGGGATACAGACAGGGGGAGGACATAGCGTCTGCAATGGGATCGGGACAGGAAGAGGGCAGAGTGTCTGCAATGGGATACAGACAGGGGAGGGCAGAGCGCCTACAATGAGATACAGACAGGGAGAGGGCATAGGTTCTGCAATGGGATAGGTTCAGGAGGAGGGCAGAGTGTCTTCAATGGGATACATACAGGGGGAGGGCAGAGCGTCTGCAATGAGATATAGACAGGGGGAGGACGGAGCGTCTGCAATGGCATACAGACAGGGGGCGGGCAGAAGGTCTGCAATGGGACGCAGACTGGGAGAGGACAGATCATCTGCAATGGGATACAGACGAAGGATAGTAGAGCGTCTGCAATAGGATATGGACGGGGAAGGGCAGAGCATCTGCAATGGGATACAGACAGGGGAGGGCAAGGCGAGGGCAATGCATCTACAATGGGATACAGACAGGGGAAGGGCAGAGCCTCTGAAAGGGAGATAGACTGGGGAAGGGATGCACGCCTGCAATGGGATACAGGCAGGGGGAGGGAAGACTGTCTGCAATGGGATACTGATGGGTGAGGGCCGAGCGTCTGCAGTGGGATTCAGACGGGGAGGGCAGAGCGTCTGCAATGGGATACAGACAAGGGAGGGGAGAGCATCTACAATGGGTTATAAACGGCTGAGGGACGTGCGTCTGCAATTGAATACAGACAGGGGAGGCATAGCGTCTGCAGAGGGATACAGATGGGGAGGGCAGAGCATCTGCAATGGGATCCAGACAGAGGACGGGCAGATTGTCTGCAATGGGATATAGCGAGGGGAAGGCAAAGCATCTGCAATTGGATACAAATGGGGGGAGGGGCGGGGCAGAGCGTCTGCAGTGGGATACAGACGGGCAGGGCAGAGCGTCTGCAATGGGATACAGACAAGGGAGGGGAGAGTATCTACAATGTGATACAGACGGCTGAAGGCAGTGCGTCTGTAATGGAGTACAGGCGGGGGGAGGGCAGAGCGTCTGCAATGGGATACGGACAGGAGGAGGGCAGAGCGTCTGCAATGTGATACAGACAGCGGAGGGCAGAGCCAGGGCAGTGCATCTACAATGGGTGACAGACAGGGGAGGGCCGAGCGTCTGCAATGTGATACAGATTGGGGAGGGCAGAGCGTCTGCAATGGGATACAGACAGAGGATGGCTGTGAGCAAAGCTTCAGCAGAAAAAAAAGCAGTACAATAGAAATGTGATGGAAATTTTCTGTTTTGGGGAAAAGACGAAATAGCAGAAATTTATTTAAATGCAAGGAGAATGCAGAACTCAGTGTTACAGAGGGATTTGTGTGTCTTAGTACATGAATCACATCAAATTAACCTGAATATGTAGCAAGTGATTTGGAAGGTAAATGTGATTCTGTTTCGTGCAAGGGATGTTGGGTATGATCTTAACGATGTTTCTGCAACAGTACAGGGCATTGCTGAGATTACATCTGTTGTATTATGTGTAGTTATAACTGTCTAAACTGAAAATAAAAAAAAACAAAATTGGTTTCGAAACGTCTCAAAGATGTTTCTTTTTTCTCATTCTTGGGATGAAGGCATTACGTTATGAAAAATTAACAGTTCTGCCTGAAAATGAGGGTTGTTTTATTGACCATATAAGATCTTGAGAAGAGTGTAGTTGGTGAATACCGGATGGATATTTCTTCTTGTGTGGGAGAATAAAACTGGGGAAATACTTTAAGAATAAGTCAGTTTCAAAGGAAAGGTCATTGGACAGAAACATTGAACTGCGAATTCTCTTCCTACATGCTGACAGACAGGCGGAGCTTTTCCAGCAATTACTGTATATGTTTAAGAATATTCATTATAACACAGATATTGTGACGACATGGAACGCTTATTTTTACATTATGCAAGCACATATTAACACATCTTCAAAACAAGTATGACCATTTATTATTAATAAATTGATTCTACAATAATGCACTGACCTGGAGTCGAGAATGCGATGGAGTCATACAGTTCAGACAATGTTCAAGAACAGCTCACAGAGTCCAGTGTGAGACTGATAACGTTACTGATTTAACTTACAGATGGAAAATGTAGCCTATCTCTGGAGGAACAGTCTATTACTCCCTTTCTGTTACCCTATCACTCATCACAGAAATGAGTGGGAGTGAAAAAAAGCCCAGTCGTCTTTCCCACTAATGGAGGATTCCTGATGAGGATTCATTGGAATCTCCCCATTGCCTGAAGCAAAACAATTCAGCCAAATTCAACTGTTTCATGAAGAAATCCCATTGCCAGAAGGCTGTGCAAGCAGAATAACTACAGAAGTAATAATCCGACGCGATAGTGAGGGGAACAGACAGGAGATTCTGTGGTTGCAAATGGGAATCCGGAATGGTGTGTAGCCTCCCACATGCCAGGGTCCTGGATGTCTGAGAGCGGCGGCAGAAAGTTCTCACCAGTGGTGCGGGTGGGGGTGGGGGGCGCGGCAGGAAGCAGCCAGAAGTCATTTTGCACATTGGTACAAATAACAGAGTGACACAGGTAGAAATCGTGATGACATCCGACACAGTGATTGTAGAGAGTTAGGGAAAAGAATAAAATAAAGGACCATGACAGTGGTAATATTCAGTTTACTTCCACTGCTCCGTGCTAGTGAGGGTAAGAACAGGAGAATATGGCAAATGAAGGGGTGGATAAAGAATTGGTGCAGGGGGCAGAGATTTTTGGATCACTGGGATCTTTTGTGGGGCAAGGTGACGTGTTCAGGAAGGACGGGTTGTACCTGAACTGGAAATGGACCAATATCCTAGCAGGCAGATTTGCAACTGCTGCAAGAGGATTTAAACGAGATTGGCTGGGGTTGGGGAGGGGTGGGATGCTCAACAGCAGGGAGGCCGGTGCGAGGCTGGAAGGAGATACAGTAATTAGAAACAGTAAAATGAAGAGACAAGTCAGGCTAGACAACGACAGGGAACAAAGAAAGCATGTTGGATTAAATTGCAACTGTTTCAATGAAAGATGGCTGACAGGTAAGGCCGATGAACTCAGGGCATGGATCGGTGCGTGGGACTGGGATATTATAGCCATTACTGAAACATGGCTAAGGGAGGGACAGCACTGGCAGCTTAATGCACAAGGATAGAGGTGCTTTATGCGGGATAGAGATGGTGGAAAGAGGGGACCAGGAGTTTCATTTTTGATTAAGGCGAAAATCACAGCAGTAATCTGAGATAAAATAACTGATGGATCATCCTGTGAGGATTTGTCTGGGGAGCTAAGAAATAAGAAGGGAATGGTGGTAGTATTTGGATTGTACTATAGGCCCCCAAATAATAAATGAGGAATTAGGGGAACAAAAATATGTAGACAGACTGCGGAGACTTGCAGGGCCAATAGGATTGCATTAGTAGGAGATTTTAATTTTCCTAACATGTCATAGAATTAAGGACGGAGACGGGGTGTATTTATTAAGTGTGTTCAGAATAGCTTCATCAAACAGTAAGTAGAGGGTGCAACTCGGGACGGGACGAAACGTGACCGACTCTAAGATCTAGAGCAGGACAGGTGACTGAGGTGACAGTGGTGGAGCACTCTGGGACCAGTGACCATAGCTCTATTAATTTTAAAATGCTAATGGAGAAGGACAAAGCTGCTCCACATGTTCAAGTTCAAACTTGGGGCAAGGTGAATTTTGTTAGAATTAGACAGGAGCTTGGAGGAGTTGTTTGGAGGCGTTTGTTTGGAGGCTAAGGGACCTCCTGCAAGTGGGAGGCCTTTAAAAGTGACATGTATACAGTTCAAGGTCTATATGTTCCTGTGAGGGTAAAAGGCAATGTTGGTAAGAAGACGGAACCTCCGATGTCAGGAGATATTGAAGCTTTGACCAGCAAAAAGGAGGCGTGACTCAGGTCCAGGCAGCTGGAATCGAGGGAATACCTGGAGGTATACAGCGGATACAGTACTTTACTAAAGGAGGAAATCAGGAGGGCGAAAGGGGTGCACAAGATTGTTTTGGCTGAGACGATTAGGGTGAATTCAAAGAGTTTATTTAAGTATATTAAAGTAAAAAGAATAACTAAATGAGAATATGACCCCTCAAAGTCCAAAGTGGACATGCATGCCGAGAACCGTAGGAGATTTGCGAGATTCTCAATGAATATTTCTCGTCTGCCTTTACCGTGGAGAAAAACATGAAGACCAGGGAGGTTAACAAAGGTAGTAGCGTTATCTTGGGGTGAGTCAATATCACAGGAGAAGACGTGTTGGATGCATTAGAATGTATAAAGGTGAATAAATCTCCTGGTCCTAAACAGGTGCATCCAAGAACACTGTAAGAGACTACAGAAGAAACTACGGGGACCCTGGCTGATATTTTTGCATCATCGTTAGCTACTGTTTAAGTTCCAGAATATTAGAGATTAGCAAATGTTGTACCATTATTCAAGAAGGGAATCAAAGAAAAATCTGGGATCTATAGACTAGGAAACCTAACATCTGTGGTCGGTAGGTTACTAGAGAAGTCTCTGAGGGATGTGATACACATGCATTTGGAAAGATAAGGTTTGTTTAGAAATATTTTTTTTGACAAGATTCAGTATGGAAACAGGCTATGTGGCCCAACAAGACCATACCTGTATTTACCCCTGACGAATGCACATAACACTATGGGTAACTTAGCATGGCCAATTCACCTGAACTATACATGTTTGAATTGTGGAAAGAAAATGGTGCACCCAGAGGAAACCCACACAAACACAGTGAGAATGTGCAAACTCCACACAGAGAGCCACCCGAAGCTGGAAACAAATCCGGATTCATGGCACTATGAGGCAGCAGTACTAGCACTGAACCACCATGCCACCCTTGCTTTTTTCAACACTGTTCAATGACACAGGGACAAAATCTATTCTGCTCTTCACCCATGATGCACGTTCCAATATCCATTGAAAATGTCATCTTTTTTTAATTAGTTTGTTATTATTTATATAGGACGAACAGGAAGACAGCTAACAATCCACATCCAAGAACATCAACTAGCCACGAAACGACACGACCAGCTATCCTTAGTAGCCACACACGCAGACAACAAGCAACATGAATTCGACTAGGACAACACTACTATCATAGGGCAAGCCAGACAGAGAACAGCCAGGGAATTCCTAGAGGCATGGCATTCATCCACAAACTCCATCAACAAACACATCGACCTGGACCCAATATACCAACCACTACAGCGGACAGCTGAAACTGACAACCGGAAGCGGCAGGGACAAACCACTATAAACACCGGAGGAAACATCAAAGAAGCGCTCCACAGGAGGGTCCCAAGCACTGATGATGTCGCCTAGCCAGGGGACGAAACGTTTGCAACAAAAACCTCCAGCTTGGCGAACAGAACCACAACAACGAGCACCCAAGCTACAAATCTTCACCCAAACATTGAATTATTATTAATAGTTGTTTTTAGACTGGAAAGATTGCATGGCTTTGTGAGTGGGAGATCATGCCTATCAAATTTGTTTGAATTCATTGATGAAATGACCAGGAATGTTGATAAGGGGAGGGCGGTAGATGTAGTCTGTATAGTTTTCAGAAAGGCCTTTGACAAGGTTACCATTGATAGGCTGGTTTGGAAGGTTAGAATCGCATAGAATCCAGAGGGAGCTGGCAAATTGGACACACAATTGCCTTCATGGTAGTAAGCAATGGGTACTAGTGGAAGGATGCTCTCGGACTGGAGGCCTGTAACACCTGAAGTGCGTCAGGGGTCGCTGCTGGGCCCATTGCTGTTTGTTATCTGTAAGAATGAAATTCTGGCGAATGTACAAGGCATGATTAGGAAACTTGAAGATGACACTAAAATAGGTGGTATCACGAACAGTGAGGAAGTATATCAGAAATTGCAGCAGGGCCTCGATCAAACTGGAGAAGTGGGACGAGGAATATTTTGGCAACGTTAGATCAAGGTAGGAGATTCATGGTGATTGGTAGGACTTTAAGGAGTGTAGTTGAGCAGAGGGACCATGGAGTTTAGGTCCACCGTTCTCTGAAAGTGGGGTCATATTTAGACATGGTAGTGAAGAAGTATTTTGCCACACTAGCAAGCATCGGTCAGGAAATGGAGGAAAGCAGTTGGGAAGTTATGTTGAAGTTATTCAGGAAGTTAGTGAGGCTGCACTTGTAGTGTTGTGTTCAGTTTTAGTCACATTGCGATCGGAAGGATATTTTTAATTTGGAATGTGTGCAGAGCGAATTTACAAAAATATTGCCAGAACTCAACAGTATGAATTATAGGGAGAGGTTGGACAAGGGAGGACTTTTTTCTTTAGAAAATAGAAGACTGAGAGGAATCTTATAGAAATTTACATGGATAGGGAAAATGGATCCAGTTTTTTTCCTAGAGTTGGGGAATCGAGGAGGAGAGGGCATTAGTTTAAGGTGAGAGGGGAAAGAATAAAAGGGAAACTGGTGGAAACTGCTTGACACAGAGAGTAGTACACAAAGGGAATGAGCTGCCAACGGAAGTGGTTGAAGCATTTGTATTAACGATATTTAATGGGCATTTGGGCAAGTACATGGACAGGAAAGGACGAGAATGCTATGGGCCAAGTGCTGGGAAATTAGGTTAGTGTGGTTGGATATTTGGGTCAGCATGGACGAGTTTGGGCCAAAGGGCCTCTCTGCCTCACTCCATGCTGTAGGACTTGATGACTACAAATAGAACAGCATTTGAGTCAAACTCTCATTTTTCCTTTGGTCATGAGTTCGAATCATATTTGGACAATGTTTTTTCAAGTTAACCTTGCAGATATTTTGCTTTTCAGTTTGTTATCGACAATACGTGTGTGTGTCTCTGTATGTGTGTGTGTGTATGTGTGTGTGCATGTGTGTGTATGTGTGTGTGTGTGTGTGTGTGTGTGTGCATTTCGCAGTATTTTTCAAAAGGAAATATCAATGTACGTATTTGCAATATCTTCTCGTCATTCCACTTTCCATCATAGTTTGAGCAACTTTGTTTTGTCATAAACGTGTTGGTTTAGTAGATTAAAGAAATGTGCCTGACTTGTTCCTAACACTGACCCTGACACACTCTGAGAACTATATCATTTGGCCACATCATCAACCTAGTTGTATTTTTTTTTGTGGCCACTGGAAGCTTGGGGCTCGAAAAGGGAGCAATAAGCCAAAAAAACACAGGGAATTATCGACTCAATCAGCCAACGTCAGTGTCGAGGAGTTCGTTGGATGGGATTCTGAGGGATTGGATTTACATGTATCTAGAAAGACAAGGAGTGATTAGGGGTAGTCAATATGGATTTGTGTGATGGAAATCATGTCTAATTAATGCGAGTGAGTATTATGAAGAGATGGCAAAGAAGATTGAAGAAGACACTGTGGTGTACATTGTTTACACAAACTTGAGCAAGGCATTTAATAAGGTCCCCATCGTAGACAGATTACTAAAATTAGGTTATATGTAATCTAGGGAAAGCTAACCAATTGGATACAAAATTGGATTGAAGGTAATAGAATGTTTTCCAGACTGAAGACCTGTGGCCAGCGGTGTGCTGAAAGAATCAGTGCTGAGCTCACTGCTTTTCATCATGGCTACAAACAACTTTGATGCGATTATTGGAGGCATGGTTAGTAAGTTTACAGATAACATCACCAAATTGGTGCAGTGGACAGTGAAGAAGATTATCTCAGAATATAAAGGGATCCTTCACCATCAATAAACCAAGGACTGGCAGATGGAGTTTAATTTATATATTTGTGAGGTTTTGCATTTTGGTAAGTTAAAGCGGGGTAGTGCCCTGGGGAATGTTGCTGAACAAAGAGACCTACGGGCGAAGATTCATAGTCCCTTGAAAGTGGAGTTTAGCTCTGTAGAGTGGTGAGGAACGTGGTTGTCATGCTTGCCTTAATCGGTCAGAACATTGAGTACAGGAGTTGGGATAGCGTGTTGCGCTTGTACAGGACGTATGTGAGGCCACTTTAAGAATACTGCATACATGTCACTTGACTCTGCTAAAGGATGGATGTTGTTAAGCTTGAAAGGCTTCATAAACGGTTTACGAGATTTTCTGGAATCTGAGGGTTTGAGCTACAGGGAGGTGATGAACAGGATGGGGCTTTTTCCCCTGGCCTGTCAGAGGCTGAATGGTGACATGATAGAGGATTAGAAAAGTCCTGAGGGGCATGGATAGTCTGAATGGGCAAGATCTTTTTCCCAGAACTAGATGGCATAGGGTAAAGGTGACAGGGCAAAGACTTGGAATGGACCTGAGGTGAAACTTTTTTATACAGAGGCTGGTGGGTGTACTGTCAGAGGAAGTGGTGAAAGTGGGTACAATTACACGTTTAAACTGTATCTGGTACATCTGGTATCTGTAAAAGGTACATAAGTCGGAATGGTTCAGAGGGATGTGGCAAGTGGGACGAGATCTGATTAAGATGCTTGATTGGCGTGGACAATTTGGACAAAAGGATCTGTTTCCACTCTATATGACTCTCTTATTCTCACAGCGATATGAGGAAAAATTCTAAAATGGCCATTCGAATGGGAATTCTCTTCGCCAAGTTTGTGGTGCTTCTCTGATTACAAGTATTCACAGCTGAGTCAGTTAAAGATTTGACAGAGGACTGGGATAATGGGACACAGAGAGGAAGATGAGGCTGAGACCACAATCTGATCAGCCACAATCTTAATGCCTGGTAGAGAAGGCTCAACTTCTGTAATGACCCACTCCTGCTCCTCAGCCCCATGTTTCTGTGTTCCATTCAACCCCTCTATCCTGCTAGACAGGAGCAGTTGGAGTCCACTTATTGTTATAGCATGGTGCACAGAAACAGAGGAGACCATTTCGTCCCTCAAAACTGTCCAATACGGTTTGGGACATTTGGAAAATGTAATTTGAAGCCCAGGTTGGTTATGAAAGAGGTCGCTCATCTCTTTTTACAGAGCTCCCCCTCTCAGTAACTTGTGCTTCATTTGTTGATCATGTTTGAGACCCAGATTCACTGTGAATATCAAATCTCATCCAGCAATGGCTCATAAAATCCGCTGGTCTCCCTGATTGCAACATTCCATAAAAGACCTTCCAGGAAAATAACACCTACTAACTTTCCAGTAACAGAATGGGAGAACATCAGAAACAGGGGCAGGTCATTCCCCTTCCAAGCCTGCCTTGCCCTTCACTAAGATCAAGGCTGACCTGCTCCAAGTCTCACATCCTCCTCAATGTCCAAGTCTTCTTGAGCACTTCCATAGAACACAGAACAAAGAACAGTACTGATTTGGAGATGTTGGTGTTGGTCTGGGGTGTACAAAGTTAAAAACCACACAGTACCAGGTTATAGTCCAACAAGTTTAATTGGAAGCACACTAGCTTTCGCAGCGTCGGTCCTTTATCAGGTGATAGTGAAGGGCTTAATCCTAACACAGAATTTATAGCAGAAATTTGCAGTGAGATGTAACTGAAATTATACAATGAAAAATTGATTGTCTGTTAAGCCTTTCATCTGTTAGAATACCATGATAGTTTCACTTCTTTCATATGTAAATCACAAAACACTTTTTTTTTTTAAAGTTGCATTCCCAGGTTAGCTGTTTACAATTGTGATAGCCAGACAATATGTTGAAGGTGTTGGCCCCCATGTTCTCTGTCTATGCCATGCTGTTTAGCTTGATTCTAATCTAAAAAGCGAGATAACCGATTTTTACATGAATTAATGCAGTTTTTGAGCTCAGAGTTCTGCATGAATGCATGCAGTTAGGACCTTCAGCACTCGACGTTGTGCCGTTTATCCTACTCTAAGATCAGACTAACCTACATGCTTCCATTCACTTTGTTCTATGTGTCTATCCAAGAGTCTCTAAAGTTTCCCTCACGTATTTGACTCCACTACCACCGCTGGCAATGCATTCGACACACCTACCACTCTCTGAGTAAAGAATTTACCTCTGACATCTCCCCTAAACCTTCCTCCAATTACCTTAAAACTATGTCACCTAGTGACAGACATTTCTGCCGTGGGAAAATGCTTCTGGCTATTCACTTTCTTTGCCTCTCATCATCTTGTACACATCCAGTGAGAAAAGCCCTCGCTTCCTCATGGTTTCTTCATAAGACCTGCCCTCCAGTCCAGGCAGCATCCTGGTAAATCTCCTCTTTACCCTCTCTGAAGCTTCCTTGTCCTTCCTAGAATGAGGGTCCAGAACCGAACACACTATTCCCTGTCCGGTCTGAGCAGGGCTCTATCGAGCTGCAGCATAACCTCGCGGCTCTTAAACTCAATCCCCCTGCAACTGATAACCAACACACCATACGCCTTCTTAACAACCCGATCAACTTGGGTAGCAACTTTGAGGGATTTGTGGACACGGACCCCAAGATCCCTCTGTTCCTCCACACTGCCAAGAATCCTGCCTTTAACCATGTATTCAGCATTCACATTCGAGCTTGCAAGGTGAATCACTTCAGTTTAAACTCCATCTGCCACTTCTCAGCCCAGCTCTGCATCCTGTCAATGTCTCGTTGCAACCTACAATAGCCCTCCAGATTCTGTACCACTCCAACCACCTTTGTATCATCGGCAGACTTACTAGCCCACTCTTCAACACTCATATCCAAGTCATTTATAAAAGTAACAAAGAGCAGA
This sequence comes from Chiloscyllium plagiosum, assembly GCF_037043375.1. Lineage (NCBI taxonomy): Eukaryota > Metazoa > Chordata > Chondrichthyes > Orectolobiformes > Hemiscylliidae > Chiloscyllium > Chiloscyllium plagiosum. Next base: position 45,906,719 of record NW_028270184.1, on the reverse strand, counting down.
GGTTCCAGGATTGATCCCTGCGGGACACCACTGGTCCTTCTCAGTGATCTAGCTCCCCTAACTCTCTGCGTAAGATAATTCCTGACATTTACTACCCTCTGTTTGAGGAAAGCGTTCTCTGCTTCTGCACCAAGACCTATTGATATGAACAAAAGAGGGAACACAGGGGTTCAGGTAAGAGAAACTGACCCTGAACTCAAGGCAGTATTTGACTGAGGATAACATCTAGGAGCCTGAACAAAATCACACTTTATGAGAATTAATTGTGACCTCTCCAGTGTTTGGAGTCATTCATGACACAAGGGAAGATGATTATTATCGGTGGGCCTCAATCATCTCAGCCGTGGGTCACATCTGCAGGGGATCTTCAGCATAGCTTCCTCAGCCCAGGCATCTCCAGTTTGTCATCATAGAATCTCTACAATGCGGAAGGAGGCTATTCAGCCCATTGAGTCCTAACTGAGCAGATTGGATTCCCTACAGTGTGGAAACAGGCCCTTCGGCCCAACCAGTCCACACCGACTCTCCGAAGAGTAACCCATACAGACAAATTTCTCTCTGACTAATTCACCTAACATAATGGACACTTTAGCATGGCCAATTCACCTGACCTGCACATCACTCATGGCAACCATAAACCATCAGGATTTCTTATTTCATTGATAACCTTTAGTAAAGAAACCTAACATTTTTGCCCTGTCTGAACTAAGTATCACCTCAGATCCACAACAATGTGGTTGGCTCCATATTGCCTTGACAAATGGCCGCACGGTCAAGGGCAGTTAGGATGGACAACAAATGCTGCCCTTGCCAGTGATGCTGGCATCCCGCGAAACAACAACATTAAAGTGAAATAACCAAGGAAATGTGGATGCTGGCGATCTGAAATAAAATTCTCCACTGTCTGAAAGAATGTTGGAGAATCTCAGCAGGTGTGGCAGTGTGTCGGAAGAAACACAAATAACGTTTCGAATTCAGTGAGCCTATCAAAACTGAATGCAACTGAGAAATAATATTATTATATCAGGGATGGTTGGAAGGGTGAGCAGAAGGAAACCGGAGCACCCGGAGGAAACTCATGCAGACAAGTATCTAGTTGCCACGTTCCTTATAAAAGGTTCCAATTTTTTTTCACAGCTGACATCAAGCTATTTAGTTTTCTGTTTTCCCTCTCCATCCTGTTTTAAATATTTAAGTTTACAATAGTTGTTTTCCAGTCTGCAGCGTCCTTTCCAGAATCTAACTAGCTTTGAAGAATAATCAGTAATTATTTCATTAGCTCTGTTGTCATCTCAATCACTCTGAGATGTAGCTCGTCAGATGCAGCAACTTATGAAACTTCAACTCAATTAGATTTTCAATAACATACTCTTCATTAATTCTGATTTCCAGCAGTTTCCCATTTTTACCAGTCACTCTGTTCCCTAATATTTCTGGAAATTAATTTCTATACCTTCATCTGTGGAGATGGAACCAATGCATTCATCTCAGCAGGCAGATGATTTCAGTCAGCTCGTGAATACAGTGGAGGATTGCACTTCAGAGATGGTGTATATATTACCCACTGCTGCCTGCAAAGTTCCAGAATCAATCCAGTTTAATTCATCGTGAGTGTCAGCACAATCCTGTCCCCGGTGTGAGACTGCAGATTATAATGAAGGAGGGGATACAGCACAGTGACCACTTCAATTTTGAGACAAGCTGGTTTTACACTTTACACCTGAATGGGTGCAGCTTAGACAAATGTTCCTGGAAATCCCAGAGAGTATAGTACAGTGCCCTGCTCCTCCCTGTTCACACAGCTTCCCTTCTTTGGATTCTCAGCTCCATTTGTTTCCCATGGTACTAGACACACTGTAAATGCAGTATTCAGAGTGGGGCCCCAGATCCTCGGGGGCCCCTGAATGAACTCAGTAGCTGGCATCGCAATCCTGAGAACACCATCCACAGAGCCTCCACTGACTTTCTAGATGACAGCAGCAAGTCAATTCCCCACACCCATAGTGCATCTATTCAGTGTTGAAAATGCCTTGGTCTCCTCAGTTTCTCTTCCTGGCTGAGAAAGCTGTTACATCTCCATAAAGTCACACAGTAACAGTTTCTCTCTCCAAAGAAGCAGTTGACAATGTAACATATGTTTCTCTACATCTCAGCGACTACAACTATTGCTGATGGAGTTGATCACCACACTCAGAGACGAGAAATAGAGGAACATAACTCACAGTAAGCAGGGACATCCCATAATAAATATGATATTCAGGAATATGTGAAAAGGGGAAATAGAACATAGAACATAGAAGAATACAGCGCAGTACAGGCCCTTGGGCCCTCGATGTTGCGCCGATCCAAGCCCACCTAAACTACACTAACCCACTATCCTCCATATACCTATCCAATGCCCTCTTAAATGCCCATAAAGAGGGAGAGTCCACCACTGTTACTGGCAGGGCATTCCATGAACTAACGACTCGCTGAGTGAAGAACCTACCCCTAACATCTGTCCTATATCTACCCCCCCTTAATTTAAAGCTATGCCCCCTTGTAATACCCGACTCAATACGCGGGAAAAGGTTCATACTGTCGACCCTATCTAACCCCCTAATCATCTTGTACACCTCAATCAAGTCACCCCTAAACCTTCTTTTCTCTAGTGAAAACAGCCCCAAGTGCCTCAGTCTTTCCTCATACGATTTTCCTTCCATACCAGGCAACATCCTGGTAAACCTCCTCTGCACCCGTTCCAATGCCTCCACATCCTTCCTATAGTATGGCGACCAAAACTGCACACAATATTCCAGATGCGGCCGTACCAGAGTCTTATACAACTGCATCATGACCTCAGGACTCCGGAACTCAATTCCTCTACCAATAAAAGCCAGTACGCCATATGCCTTCCTCACCGCACTATTTACCTGGGTGGCAACTTTCAGAGATCTGTGTACATGGACACCAAGATCCCTCTGCTCATCCACACTACCAAGTATCCGACCATTAGCCCAGTACCCCATCTTTTTGTTATTCTTCCCAAAGTGAATCACCTCGCACTTAGCTACATTGAATTCCATCTGCCACCTTTCTGCCCAGCTCTGCAGCTTCTCTATATCCTGCTGTAACCTGCTACATGCTTCCTCACTGTCAACAACTCCTCCGACTTTCGTATCATCCGCAAACTTGCTCACCCAACCTTCTAACCCCTCTTCCAGGTCATTTATAAAAATGACAAACAGCAATGGTCCCAAAACAGATCCTTGCGGAACACCGCTAGTGACGGCACTCCATGAAGAAACTTTGCCATCAACTACTACCCTCTGTCTTCTTCCATCCAGCCAATTCCTAATCCAAACCTCCAACTCACCCTCAATGCCATATCTCCGTATTTTCTGCAGTAGCCTACCATGGGGAACCTTATCAAACGCCTTACTAAAATCCATATATACCACATCTACCGCTTTCCCCTCATCAACCTCCTTCGTCACCTTTTCAAAGAATTCAATAAGGTTTGTGAGGCACGACCTGCCCTTCACAAAACCATGCTGACTATCCTTGATCACATTATTCCTATCCAGATGTGCATAAATCCTATCCCTTACAATTCTCTCTAAGACTTTGCCCACAACAGAAGTGAGACTCACCGGCCTATAGTTATTAGGGCTATCCCTACTCCCCTTTTTGAACAAGGGAACCACATTTGCTATCCTCCAGTCTTCTGGGACTACTCCTGTAGACAAAGAGGACATAAAAATCAAGGCCAATGGCTCTGCAATCTCCTCCCTTGCTTCCCAGAGAATCCTAGGATAAATGCCATCAGGCCCAGGGGACTTATCTATTTTCACCTTTTCCAGGATTTCCAACACCTCTTCTCTACATACCTCAAAGCCATCCATTCTACTTATTTGTGCCTCAGTATTCTCATCGACAACAATGCCCTGTTCCTGAGTGAATACTGAAGAAAAGTATTCATTCAGTGTCTCCCCAATCTCTTCCGCCTCCACACACAACTTCCCCCTACTATCCTTGACTGGACCTATTCCTACCCTAGTCATTCTTTTATTCCTAACATACCTATAGAAAGCCTTAGGGTTTTCCCTAATCCTATCTACTAAGGACCTTTCATGTCCCCTCCTTGCTGCTTTTAGCTCTCTTTTCAGGTCCTTCCTGGCTACCCTATAACTCTCAATCGCCCCAATTGAACCTTCACGTCTCATCTTGAGGTAGGCCGCCCTCTTCCATTTAACAAGGGATTCCAATTCCTTATTAAACCACGGCTCCCTCGCACGACCCTTTCCTTCCTGCCTGACAGGTACATAATTATCAAGGACACTCAATAGTTGCCCCTTGAACAAGTTCCACATATCATTTACACTCTTGCCTTGGAGTCTACTTTTCCAAGCCACACATCCTAAGTCATGCCTCACCGCATCATAATTTCCCTTACCCCAGCTATAATTCTTGCCCTGTAGTACACACTTATCCCTCTCCATCACGAGTGTAAAAATCACCGAATTATGGTCACTATCCCCAAAGTGCTCACCTACCTCTAATTCTAACACCTGGCCTGGTTCGTTACCCAGAACCAAATCCAGTATGGCCTCACCTCTTGTTGGCCTGTCTACATATTGTGTCAGGAAACTCTCCTGCACACATTGAACAAACACTGACCCATCTAACGAACTTGAGCTATAGCTTTCCCAATCAATGTTAGAATAAATTCCCATTCTATTTTCCTTCTAGTCCATCATCAGCAACCTTTTTCTTGCTTTTCTTTTCTCTCCCTCTCTCTCTTTCTCTCTCTCTTGCTGCACATGATCCACTCACCACAAACCTCCCGCTCTCCCTTCCAACCGTCCCTGATATAATAATATTATTTCCCAGTTGCATTCAGTTTCGATAGGTTCACTGAACTCGAAACTTTCAGTCCCGACAGACTGCCATACCTGCTGAGATCCTCCAACATTCTTTCAGACGGTGGATCATTTTATTCGGATCTCCAGCATCCACATTTCCTTGGTTATTTCACCTGAAATGTTGTTGTTTCCCTGGACGCCAGCATCACTGGCAAGGGCAGCATTTGTTGTCCATCCAAACTGCCCTTGACCATGCGGCCATTTGTCAAGGAAATATGGAGCCAACCACATTGTTGTGGGTCGGACGGGACTCTTAGTCCAAATAGGGCAAAAATGTTAGGTTTCTTTACCAAAGGTTATCTATAAAATAATAAAAGAAATCCTGATGGTTTATGGTTGCTTTGAGTGTAATTAGGTTTCATTCTAATTTTTGTCACTGAAATTTAAATTTAGTCATCGACATTGGTAAGATTTCAAACAATTCTTTTAGAGTCATAAACTGTGCCTCTGAGTTACACGGTCAGTGACGTTATTACTCTTGATACAGAGTTCCGATTGTGAAGTAATTATAGAGAAAGTTTGTGGTCAAACTATTTGTAACTGGAAGAGAAGTCAGATGAGAACTGAAGCCACATAATTTCTCGTTAATTAAGGGATAGATGATGGCGAAGTCAGCAACAGAACTCAGGCAGAGTTGGAAACTGGCCATATTATGTCGGTGGGTGTCGGTATGTTTGATGACAGAGAGAATATGGAGACATAAAACAGTTCACGGTAAAAAGGAGACTCAAGGTTCCGAACAGTCTTTTTCCTTCTCAGATGTTTACAAGTAAGTAGGTTGGAAAGACATGAAAAGGAAGTGACGTTTGTGACTGAAAGTTTATGTATTTGTTAAATGTAATTAACCAGAATAACAATAACATTCAGCATACTTTATAGAATTGACAGAGAATAAGCTTACCAGGAACACCAACAATAGCGAGAATGGGATAGTACCCAGCTTGAATAATCATCAGTCCCGCTCATATCCGCCATTCTAACCATGCCCAATCCCGAGAAATCCAGTAAAGACCCCAAGATAAACTCCTGTCCATTGTTGTAACATTCCAGTCTAATGTTCTCAGATTCTGATCCATTGCTGGAATATTCCAGTCTAATGTTCTCAGATTCTGATCCATTGTTGGAACATTCTAACGTTCTCAAATTCAGGTCTCTCTCTCTTTCTCTTTAGCTGCTGATCCCAGTTTTGGTGATGATGATGCTGCCTCTGATACATGTTGATACAGGTTGAAAGAAGCCCCTGATAATGGAAGAGGGAAACCCTCCAGTGACCCAGTTAGATTTAGGGAGACTGGTATTAATCACAGTCACTGAACAAACAGTTCCAATTAACCCCTTTCACGGGAACTCTGACATATCACAATAATACTTGGTGTGTGTGGGATTTTGATATCACTGATTATTGGGCTAATGGCATATCTCTATCTGTAAATGTAGAGGTGAAGGAGAGAGATAATGCTTTTCTTCAGAAGTTCGAAGATTCTACTGTGTTTTGACAAGGTAGGAATTGCTGAGCTCCCGAGGCCATTTGTGTCTGATCACCAGGCCTGCTGCATCTTTTTGTTTTATTTATTTATGTTTAACTTTGACATTTATCTGTCGAGCATTAAAAGGCTGAGGTGGGTTGAGGCATTTTTCAGAGACACTTACAGGGCCATAGACGGTGTAGATAGAGTCATTTCCTTGTGGTCTGATCCTGTGGAGTAATGGTCAAACTCTCACAGAATCAGGATTCATAGTTTTTCCTTTTGCCAGTTATTGCTCGGGTTTCAGCAGGGTTGGAAGGCAGGAAAACTATCGCAGGTGCTACACACTCTCTCTGTGATTTCTCTCGGAACTGTCTTTTGATGTTCTTTCCTCCTGGATTGGAGAATTGCATGTCAGACAATCTGTTTCTTGAATTTGTTTTTTGACATTTGTGTGCTTATTGTATGATACCATATTGGAACAGTTATTGTATAGTAGTTAAATAAATTATTGTTCTGTTAGGTTTTCCAACAGAATTACGTTATTGCAAGTTCCTCTTCCTTTTGTTGTCTTTTGTGTTTGAATAAATTGTGTTTTGCTTAATGTCGAATATTTTGACCAAGTAAATTCTGAAACACAACTCCTCCTATTTACCAGCGGAATTGACTGAGCTGGAAGAGTGATAATTTTGTCAGGAATTATATCGGATACTCAGTCCACCTCACAGATCTAGCCCAGACACATATACGCCCAGATGAGAAACCTGCTCAGCATGAAGCACTGCGTAGACCAGACTAGTGTACTGCTCAGCAATCCGTTCAGGATCGAACACTAGTTAAAGCTCACCAGTGCACTACTTATCTGTCCAACAGTGCACTATTTCAAGGAATGATGGATGAACAGGATATTGGTCTAAGTTAAGATGATGGAGAGGTTTGAATAAGCATTTGTCCTGCAGATTTGTAAATGGGAGTAGAGTCAGCAGAGTCTTCGCCTCATTGGGCTGAACCTAACAATAATTTGTCTCAGTGCCATTTTCATTGAGTGTGACAGAGGTAATGTCTGCACGAGGCAGAGCTAGTTTCCTCGTGCTATCTTATCGAACTCATCTCATTAACTACCCACTCCACTCCATGGTGTCGCTCTCATTCAATGCCAGCCCTATTCTCTCACCCATCATGGACAGAGGTTCTCGCCATCGTCCGTATGCCCATGGATATTCCGTGATCCCTGGCACGGCTGCCATCTTGAAAAGGCCAATGGGTATACGGTTGAGCTTTCTTAGCTTGGAGCTGCCCTGCACAGTTTACCCGAGCATGGCAGATAAGGGGAAATGACGCCACAGCTTGTCGACAGGGGCATGGAGATCCTGGTGAATGAGCTAGTACAGAGCAGAAGCATTCTCTTCCCAGAAGGGCCGCACCACCAGTCCCACCGAGCATGGTCTGAGCTCACCATCCAGCTTAGTGCAGTATCTGCGGTCTGAAGAAATTTCCAGCAATATAGGACAAGCATCAATAACCTTCCATGCTATCTGTCAGGATAATGGTCGCTGTATTCTCTCTGCTCCCTCACGCTCACCGTATATCTGTAATAGTACCTACCCACCAAATAAGGCTCCGTCACTCTCACTGCTGCATGCAGCGCACCTTCTCTCACTGTCACCTGTGCAATACCCCCACATGGTGATGAAATGTTCTCAGGAGTGCTGTTTCCAGAATTCTCTGGATGATGTCATTTGTACAATGTTCCAGATAATTTTCAAAATAATTCCCAACTTTAGCAAAGTGTTCATATCCCAGTATGTTCGGCATCAGAGGAAGGAGCAGAGTTTTACTTTGTTTAAATCACTCAGGATGAAAGTGCATCAAGAGGCCATTAATCCTCTCAAATATGCTCCATTGTTCAGACAAAGGGAGCACCGAAACACTTGAAGACTCATTATGTTCTTGAAGATAGGTGCCATATTTGTGGGTCTCCAGTTTCGCTAGAACACTCCTGTAATCCAGAGAGTTATCGAATATTTCACACAGTGCCACCAAAACACTCTGTAACCACTTCTATTAAGACCAGCTATGAATTGCTGATGACCTGTTTACCCTTGGTCTTTTCTGTTTGAGGAAATCTTTGTTCGTTTTGTTAGAGACAGTGCAAGAACTTTCATCCGACTACAATTTTGTTTGTATTATTGTACGATTTTGCGCCTTCCCCTGTGAGGAACAATGTAAAATACTGTATTAAATTCTTTGCCTGTTCCCTGAAACCAAATCCCCAGTCACATCCTCCAGGTGTCTCACATATACACTCCTGCGTTTCTTCCAAGGGTCACACACACATCATAAAAGTTTTTGATTCGATAGGAGAAAACTCTTGCGGTTAGTTATTTTTTTATACTTCTTGCCAGTTTTGGAATATTTTTCTTTGTATTTTGTTTTATACAATCTGCTTTTGGTTCCAAAAATAAACTTCCCAACTGTGGCCGACGCTAGTGCTCGCCAATCTGAATTCTTCAGTTTGTGAGTGATTAGTATTCTTCACAGCCTTTGTGCATCATGGGTGGTTCATCTTCACATCTTCACATCAGCTTCTTGTTGACTAGAGACCATCATTGCTGAGCGTTATTAAGCAGTATATGCTTAAATGTCTCCCCGACACATCTACTGATCTTCACCTGAGTCTAGTTTCACATTCTGTTTTCGACCAAATATAAGACATAAATCGGCAATTGAAATACCTGGCTCTTTTCAACCATTTGAGGGAACCTCCGTATGTGGATGCGCACATGATCAGCTGAGAGTGACTCCATTCTCCCAGTTTCTCTGGCCCTGTGATTTCTGTTTGATGATGCCACATTCCAGTGGGAAGCTTCCTACGTGACCACCTTTTCTCTCAAACAAGAAATCCTCTAACTCTGATGGACTGATCTTTCAGCTGTGACTGTCTCATCTCCCTCACTTCTGCCCTCACTCTGTCCCCTCCTTCCCAGAACAATGATATATCTCCCCTAGCCCTCACTTCTCACTGCACTAGAATCCACATTCACAGAATCATCCTCCGCCAATCCCACCACCTCCAGCAGGACAACACCATCAAACACATCTTCCCCTCCAGTTCACTGTCAGTATTTCACAGGGACCATTCCTCTGTGACAACCTCCACCACCCGAACACTTCCACACTGCCCCCCATGGCCCATTCCCATGTAATTACAGAAGCTACAACACTTGCCCATTGACCTCATCCTTCTTCACAGTCCAAGTCCCCAATCACAACTTCCAAGTGAAACAGCATTTCACTTGTACTCTTTCAATCCAGTCTCCTGTCTTTGCTGCTCACAATGCAGACTCGTTCACATTAGCAGACCAATCAGAAACTGCTTTGAGGAACATCTCCACTCTGTCTGTATGAATGACCCCAACCTTCTGATTGTTCGCCATTACAATAATCTAGGGAACAGGAGAATCGACGTTTCGGGCATTAGCCCTTCTTCAGGAAGAAGGGCTAATGCCCGAAACATCGATTCTCCTGTTCCCTAGATGCTGCTTGACCTGCTGCGCTTTTCCAGAAACATATTTCCATCTCTGATCTCCAGCATCTGCAGACCTCACTTTCTCCTCAGTACAATAATCTACCTTGCTCTGAAGCTAATGAGAATTATTTGAAGAGGTAAAAAGCCGGTTAGATAAAGGAGAGCCAATGGGAGTTAACTATGTGGACTTTCAGAAGGCATCTGAGAATGTACCACACAGGAGGCTGCAGAGTTAGACAAAGGCCAGTGGTGTAATTGGCCAGGTATTAACATAGATACAAAGTTGGCTGTCTGGCAGGAGGCACAGTGGAGATAAAATGGTCTTTCTCAACGTAGCAGCCGGTGACTACTAGTGTTCCACAAGGGTCAGTGTTAGGTCCACAACATTTCACTTTAGAGGTTAATGATGTGGATGGCAGAACTGAGGGCATTCTAGCTACATTTGCAGATGATGCAAAGATAGTGGAGGACCGTGTATTATTCAGGAGGCAGGGAGCCTGCAGAAATATTTCGAAAGTTCAGGTGAGTGTGAAAAGGAGTGGCAGATGAAATACAATGTGGGAGAGTGTGAGGTCATGCATTTTGTTATGAAGAATGAAGGCATGGGATATTTGCTAAATGGGAAGACAATTCAGAAATCTGAAGTGTAAAGGGACTTGTGATTCCAAGTCCAGGATTCGCTTAAGAGAAACTTGCAGGTTGAGTCAGTAGTTAAGAAGGCTAATATGAAGTTCTCATCCATCTCAAGAGTACTATAGTATAAAGGTAAGTATTCTGACGCTTTCTACGTCTCTGGCCAGACAACATCGCCAGCATTTTGTATCTTATACCTTAGGAAGGATGTATTAAACTTGGTGCTTTTCGAGAGAAGGTTCGCCAGAAATGAAAAGCTTAACACATGAGGAACCTTTGCGGACTCTAGTTTATATTCGATGGAGAATAGAAGGATGGGGTAAGGGATCTGATTGAAACTCACAGAATACTGAATGGCATGGACAGAGAGGACATTGGGATGACGTTTGCATTGGTATGAGAGACAAGGACCTGAGGGCACAAGCTTAGAGCAAAGGGAAGACCCTTTCATACGGAAACAAGATGAAACTTCTTTAAGCAGAGAGTGGTGAAACTGCAATTCCTTACCACCGAAGGCTGTGGAAACCAGATCGTTGAGTATATTTAAAATAGAGACGGATAAGTTCTGAAATGACAATGGGATCAAAGGTTACGGAGAGATAGCAGGGAAATGGGGTTGAAAATCTGTCAGTCATAATTGAATTGTGGAGCAGACTCGATGGACCGAATGTTTTCTTTTCTGCTCCTATAGTCTTGTGGCCTTATACAATTTCATTCCTGGAAGGTGCGCTGTCTCAGTGGTTTGCAGTGCTGCTTCACAGCAACAAGGGCATGAGTTCCATTACAGCCTCGGGTGACTGCCTGTGAGGGGATTGCACATTGTCTGCGTGGATTTCCTCTGGGTGCACCGGTTTCCTCCCACAGTTCGAAGATGTGCAGGTTAGGCGAATTGGCCATGCTAAATTGCCCATACTGTTCACGAATGTGAGGTTAGGTGCAATAGTCATGGGCCAATGTATAATAATAGGGTAGAGAATGGATACAATTTAGATGGTCCGCATGGACACGTTGGGCCGAAGGGCCTGTTTCCACACTGTAGGGATGTTAAGAAAGTACAGACTGCTGCAAATTTCCAATGAAGTTCAATCCAAGCTCGAGTAACACCTCACTTTACACTTTTGTACGTTCTAGCTTGTAGGGGTTAATATTCAGTTCCATAAATTCACAGCTTGACCCCATTATGGCTGTTCTTCATTTATCATAAACTCTCCCTCCTGGCTCTCTACGATTGTGTCTTGTTTATCTCGCACTCAACAGAAAAAAAATCCATGTCTAATAGTTGCACATTAATTTGCACCCATTTTACATCTGTGTCTCTTTCACCACAATTTAAAGCCCGTTTGTCTTTTGCACTGGGCCTCCAAACACTCTTTCCCACCTCTACCAAGGTGGTAAAACACTCACTTTCCAACCATTTCTGAAGCAATTTTACACTGGACTTGAAAGTTTAACATTGTTTCGTTGTCTCTGCAGACGTTGCCAGAGCAACTGAGTTCGTTCAAAAGCGAAAGGTGGCAGAAATTATTTTCAATATAGCAAACACCATTGGATACTGGAAATACGAAACAAAAACACGAATTGTTGCAGACACCAAGAGCTTTGAAGAAAAGTCACAGGACCCGAAAGATTATCTCTGCTTTCACTTCACAGATGCTGCCAGACCTGTTTTGTGTTCTTGGACAAGTTTCAAACACGTGTGTCAAAAGTACTCAAACACCTGGTCCAACATGCAGTTCCATGCAGTGGGAAGTGAACAATAACGCAAAGTACACAAATTCATTTGTTTTAAAACTACATAAGGCTGAGTTCTGAATCATGGTGAGGGAGAGAAACACATTCACTTTCAACAGATGATGGCACTACTGGAAGGGAAATGATCCAGATTCGGATGAAAATGTTAAATGCGTTTGAGGAACGCAAAATTGGAGGCATGACATCATGAAGGGACCCTAACAGGACGAGAATTTAAAAAAAGCGTTCCCACATCAGGAATCAGGATAGGTCATGGAGTAAAGGGGTGATGGGTGAATGGGTCCCGGTATGAACTGAGGACTGGCAGCAGAATTGTATTGCAGATATTGCAGCTCAGACTGGGAATTCGTGTGATGCTGCAAATCATAGCAGCAGCAGTAGCAGCAGCAGCAGTAACAGAACCAGAATTATATTCTAACACAATCTGTAACATTTTCCCCTGGATAATCCCTCAGTCTAACATTACCATGAAGCTGATCTATGGTATAGTGATGCGTGTGGGAGAACATGCCAGGGTCAGAAACCTATGTACCTGAACCTGATGACAATGCATTAAAGCTACTGCCCTTACTGCTTACATTAACAAACAACAGAAATAATATCTGATAGAGAAGGTGCAATGATCCCAAGACTATGACCACTTCTTTTCAAACCAACTAAGAATTGTTGCTGATCTGTCTACCTTTATTCTTATCTGATTGTTAGAAACCTTGTTCCTTCTGTTCGAGACGGTTCATGAACTTCCCTCCTATTACAGTTGTGTTTGTATCATTGATATACTTACAGTGCCTTTCCCTGTGAGGTATGATGTAAAATACTGGTGTAAATTATCTGCCTGTTCTCTATAGCCAGTTCCTCAGTCACACTCTCCAAATGGACTCAGTATGCGTTCCTGACATCATTTCTACCTAAGGTCACACAGTCATCTTGAACATTGTTTATGTACACAGAAAAGTTTGTGATGCTTGTTTTTATATTTCTTGCTAATTTGCTTACATCATATCTTTTCCTCCCATACCTCGCTTTCTCGATTCATACGGTCATATCACGCACAACCAGACCCTTTGGTCCAACCTGACCATGCTGGCCAGGTTTTCCAAAGTAAACTAGTCCCATCTGATTGCATTTTGTCCGTGTGTCTCTAAACGATTCCTATTCCGATGTTTGTACAAACGACTTTTAAATGTTGTAGCTGTACTTGGATTTACCATTCTTCCTCTGACAGCTCTTTCCATACACACATCCCGTCTGATCAATACGTGTGAAAACGTAGCCGCTTCGTCCCATTTTAATCTTCCGCCTTTCACCTTAAAGCAATATCCATTATGTTTGGACTCCCCTATCCTGTGGAAAACACCTTGGCTATTCACCCTATCCATGCCTCTCATTATTTTATAAACTTCTATAATGCCACCCCTCAACCTCCTACACTCCATCTGATAAGAACTTCAAGAACAAGCATTTAAAGATAAGCACTGCAAAGTTGAAACAATATTCAAAATGACAGGTAAACAACACTCAGAGCAAAACTTCATAGTGTGATTTGTTTTTCTCCATGTTACAATACGAAGGCAGCATGAAACTCTTGCTAGTATCAATAGGAAGTCAAACACCTGAATTTATTTGTCTAAAGGGGGTGATGATCTCTCCAGTGAAAACGTATCTCTGATCAGATCTATGTAAGAAAGGGAATTCTTAGACCACACGGACAGCATGCGTTTGCCTTTAGCAGGGTGAGATGAAGTCTGAGTATACCTTTTGAAATTTGGATCACAGTGTGAATTCAGTGCAAAGGGGGAGAGGTGTTTTCAATAAGGTTTACTCCAAGAAGGAAACTTTCCAGAATGAGATGTGAGTGGGAGGTGTAAAGCAGCATGAATGGTGAGGCCGAGCCACACTGAGACCAGAGGCAAAATGGCAGCACAAAACACAGCTTGATGCTAGTGCAGGGAAAGTAGACTCAATCAAAGGGCTTCAAGTGAAGTGGGGAGGCATCATAATGTAAGAGAATGTACTCAGTAATTTGAGAGAGAGAACCTGGAATCAGGAAGGGGAGAGCAGCGGCGAAGAGGATGGAGCAGCAATGGGATTTCTGGGGATAATTCAGTATTCTTGTCAACCTTTGTCAACCATGGGTACTTCATCTTCTTATGGAGTCCTTCTTTTTGAAAGAAACAATAATTGCTGAGCATTATGGGATATCTGCTTGAATGTCTGCCTCCATATCAGCACGGACCTTCCCCTCAGTCTATATCCACATCTCACTTCAAACCAGATGTGTGACAGAAATCCTCAATTTAAATACATGGTTCTTTTAAATAATTCAGGGGGATGTTCTGCATGTAGCTAAACACATGATCAGCGTAAGCTTGTGCATTCTCCCAGTTTCTCCATCTCTGTTGTTTCTGTTTGATGATGCCACATTCCAATGAGCTTCGTCTGATGTGACCTCATTTTCCTTCAAACCAGAAATCCCCTAACTACGGTGGACAGGGCCTTCATGTGACTGCCATATCTCCCACGCTTCTGCCCTCACTCCATTCCCTCCTTGCCAGAACCATGATAGACCTCCCCTTGTCGTCGTTTCCTACTGCATTAGAATCCACATTCACTGACTCATCTTCCGCCACTTCCACCATCTCCAGCAGGACAGCAACATCAAACACATATTCCACTCGCGTCCACTGTCAGCATTTCACAGAGACCATTCCCTCTGTGATACCCTCCATCAACCCAAACACTTCCCCACTCCCCTCTGACACCTTCCCATGCAATTACAGAAGCTACAACACTTGCCCATTCACCTCTTCCCTCCTCACTGTCCAAGGTCCCAATCACACCTCCCAAGTGAAGTAGTATTTTATTTTTACTCTTTCAATCCGGTCTCCTGTCATAATGCAGTCTCCTTTACATTGGGGAGACCAAACAGAGACTGCTTTGATGAACACTTTCACTCTGTCTGTAGGAATAACCCTGACCCTATCATTGCTTCCCATTTCAATAATCTGCCTTGTTCCCATCCTAGCATTTCGGTCCTGAGCTGCTGCAATGTTCCAATGAAGCAATACTCAAGCTCGAGTAACATCTCACATTACACTTTGATGTGTTACAGCCTGTATTTGTTAATATACAATTCCAAATGTACAGGCTGACCCCATTATGGCTGTTCTCCATTTTTCATGCATTCTGCTTCCTGGCCTAACAATTATCTTGGCCTCCCATTGATCTCGTCTGTATCTTGTTTATTCTGCACTCAATATAGGCAACCCATTTCTCCCATGTACTCTTTAATTTACACCAATTTTACATCTGTTCCTCTTTCACCACAATTAAAAGCCCATTCCTCTGTGCCATTGCACTTCCACATGCTCTGTTTCCCATCATCCCTCGTCCACTTTTGCCAAGGCAATAAGGAGCCCTTTTCAGTTCTGAACAAGGGCCACGCTGGACTTGAAACGCTATATTTGTTTCGCTGTCTCCACAGCTGCCAGACCTGCTGAGTTTCTCCAGAAATTTCTGGTTTTGAACATGTTCAAAGATGTGTGTCAAAGCTGCTCAAATGTCCTGACCCACATGGAGTGCCATACACTTGGAAGTGAAAAATAACACAAGGTGCACAAATACCTTGGTTCTGAAACTACATAAGACTGGAATTATTGACACTTCAGAGTTCTTAATGAAAGCCTTGGAAAGGAACAGAGGGAAGCACATTCAATTTAAACACCCGAAAGTGGTACGACTGGAAGGGAAAACATTCAGATGAATGTTAGAATTAAAATCGTTGCAGTGTGGAAACAGGCCCTTCAGCCCAACAAGTCCACACCGATCCTCTGAAGAGTAAACTAACCAGACCCATTCTCCTATTTTATATTTACCCCTGGCTAATGAACCTAAACTACATATCCCTGAACATTACAATTCACCTAACCTGCACATTTTTGGTTTGTGGGAGGGAACCAAAGCACCCAGAAGAAACCCACAGGGAGAATGTGCAAGTTCCACATAGAGAGTCGCCAGAGGAAGGACTCGAACCTGTGTCCTTAGCACTGTGAGGCAGCAGCACTAAACACTGAGCCATGGTGCTGCTTCAGGGAATATGTTTAGGAGTTTTGAAAAAAATTACAAGAGGTGTGACACCATGGACAGACACTCAGAGGAATGAGAATATTAAAATGGAAGTGTTACTATATCAGAAACCAGAGTAGGTCAGGGGGTGATGGGTGAATGGGTCTCGGTGTGAACTGGGGACAGACAGAAGAAATGCATTGCAGAAATCGCAGCTGAAAACTGGGAACTCATTTGGTACTGTAGATCACAGATGGACAGAAGGAGCATTGTATTGAATCACAATCTGTAACTGTTTGCCCAGTTTAATCCCTCAGTTTATCATCCCCGTTTTTAAATAGATATTTTTATTAGAAACTTAACAGTTTTACAAGTTTACAAAAATAAACAAAACTCTTAAGTACAAACATTGATATATAATGATATCTTAAATAAATAATAACCAAAATTCAACAAAAGAAAAATACCGAGAAAAAAAACTACTAATCTAACCTACAACTAACCCGAGTGTATAATTAAGTCTCTTACATTATTCAAATAAGAAAAGGAAAAAAAAAATGGATAACACAGAAATTGGGTAGCGAGATACATGCTCGGAATGTGTTAACATCAAATGTTACAAAACCTATATTCGTGCGGGATTCCTCTCCCAAGGGGCCCCGGACCAGCCAGGTTTTTAATCTCAATTAAATAAAAGTCCTTGTTAGGATAGCCGAAATGTCTGTATTTGTGTAAAACAAGAATGGCTGCCATATTTTATGAAATAATTCGGTCTTTCGGTGCACCATATTTGTAAGGATGTCAAGGGCAATACGTTCCATAATTAATCTGTGCCAATATGAAATGTCCAGGGGGCCCTCAGCCATCCAGTTTACTAAAATATTTTTCCTTGCACAGAAAGAGAGAATAGAAAATAATCTCTTCCCGTGCATATCCAGGGAGGGTAAGTTTGAAAAGCCCAAAAGGAGAGATACAGGGTCCAGTTTAATTTCCGTTCCTAAAATTTCTCTCAGGGTACTTGCTATTTTAGTCCAGTATCTACGGATCTTATGACAGCTCCATAGGCAATATACAAGAGTGCCCACCTCTATTTTACATTTGAGACACATTGGAGATGCTCCTGCCTTAGATTTTGCCAATCAATCCGGTGCTATATGGGCTCTATGAAGTATCTTCAGCTGGGTAGCCTGAGTTCTGTTGCAGATGGTGATTCATCTGGCGTTTTCCCAAATGTCATTCCACATTTCTATAGAGATCTCTAGTCCCAAATCCTGATCCCATGTCTTAAGCAGATTGTCCATATCTCCCGATACTTCATCACGTAGTAAATGATGAATAGTACTGACGGAAGATACCCCCATTTTTCGTAGGACACTACATTCTCTATCTGATTTATAAAAACTATCTAATAACATAGTCTTCTTCTGCATACAATCTCGAATTTGGAAGTATCAAAAGAGGTCTCCATTCGGTAATCCTAAATTCTGACACAGCTGTTCAAAAGACATCAGGACACCATCTTTAAATAGGTCCCCTAGACATGAGATAACCCTACATCTCCAGAGTTTAAAAGTGGCATCTGTAAACCCCGGTTGAATTCCCCATGCTCCCACTATCGGAGCATCGGGGGATGTCTTATGTGAGTTGCCCTCATTTTGCCGGATTATATTCCAAGCTTTAATTGTGTTTAAGGAGAAAGTGAGGTCTGCAGATGCTGGAGATCAAAGTTGAAACTTTATTGCTGGAACAGCACAGCAGGTCAGGCAGCATCCAGGGAACAGGAGATTCCCGAAACGTCGAATCTCCTGTTCCCTGGATGCTGCCTGACCTGCTGTGCTGTTCTAGCAATAAAGTTTCAACTTAATTGTGTTTAGCATTATAGGGTTTTTACAGTGATCTGTAATGATTTTCGTCTTGTCTGAAAATAAAAGGTTAATAAAAGGGCATTTTACTTGAGAAGCCTCGATGTCCAGCCAGATTGATTGCGGGTCAGACAAGACCCAATCAGCTATGTAACTTAATAGGGAACTTAACTGATATTTCCTAAAATCTGGGAAGACCAATCCTCCCCTTGCCTGTAGAAGCAATAGCTTCTTGAGCTTAATGAGGGGCCGTCTATGATTCCAGATAAAGTTATCCAACCAACCATATAATTAACGTAGTGCCAGCCTCGGCAGCATCACCGGAAGCATTTTCAAAGGGTATAGGAGACCGGGCAGGACATTCATTTTAATTAGTGCTAATCTACCTAGCCAAGAAATTGGAAGGTCTCCCCGTCGCTGGAGGTCCCGCCTTATCCTTTCCAGAAAATGCACAAAGTTAGCCTTGTATAACTGGGGTAATAAAAATGCCTAAATATAAGAAACCCTCCAGGGACCAACGAAAGGGAAAGTGGGATCAGTCCACTAAGTGGGGTATCTTAGATAGGCCTCCCATTGGTATAACCTCCGATTTTGAGAAATTAATTTTATAGCCTGAGAATGCGCTAAATGTATTAATAACTTGGATTAGGCGAGGTACGGACCTCAGAGGATTACTGAGGAATAGAAGAACATCATCTGCATAAAGGGTAATTTTATGTTTACCTGTACCAATCCTCGGGGCCGTTATATTAGGACCATCCCGTATAGATTTTGCTAGTGGTTCAATTATTAGCATAAATAACAATGGCGAGAGAGGACATCCCTGACGGCAGCCCCTATCCACACTTAAGCTATCCGAATCTAATCCATTGGTAACCACAACTGCTTTGGGATCACTATACAATGTTGAGACCCATTTGGTAAACACCCTTCCAACGCCAAACCTTTCCAATGTGTAAACCAAATAGGACCATTCAACCCTATCGAATGCCTTTTCCGCATCTAATGAGACTACTACTCCTGGTATCTTTCCCTGATGTCAGGCTTGAATCATATTCAAAACCCTTCTAATATTATTGGATGATCTACGGCCCTTAATAAACCACGTCTGATCCTCCTTTAAGATATGTGGCAGTACCCTTTCTAGTCTCAATGCTAACGTCTTAGAAAGGATTTTAAAATCTACATTTAGCAAAGATATTGGTCTGTATGACGTACAATCTTCTGGATCCTTTCCTTTTTCAAGGATAAGAGAGTATTTGCCTCTTTCAACGAAGGTGGGAGACAGCCCTGACTATATGCACAGTTATACATTTCCAAAAGTGTACCCGCCAATATTCCTGTAAATTCTTTATAGAATTCAGCTTGAAAACCATCTGGGCCAGGTGCCTTACCGCTCTGAAGTTGCCTGATTGCGTCAAGTATTTCTTGGACTGTTAGGGGAGCATTTAAGACCGACACCTGTTCCGGAGTTAGGCCCGGAAAGGTCAAATTTTTAAAAAATGATTGCATCCTCCTAGTCCTGTCTTCACAATCCTGCGATTTATATAAATCAGAATAAAATTTTCTAAAGATTGCATTTATCCTTCTATGATCATGAGTCAAAATACCCGTACTTTGTTTGATAGATGTAATAGTTTGAGGGGCCTTTTTTTTCTTTGCAAGAAATGCTAAGTATCTACCCGGTTTGTCGCCAAATTCATATAACCTTTGTTTTGCAAATAATATTTCTCTCTTAGCCATTTGGGTAAGCGTGGTGTTTAGAGCAGTCCTAAAGGCCGGAATCTTTTGCAATTTGATAATAGAAGGTCTATCAGCGTATGCTGTTTCAACTGCTTTTAAGCGAGCTTCGAGCAGATGCTGTTGTTCTCCCTTTAATTTTTTCTGTGTCGCTGAGTAGGAGATGATCAAAACTCACGCGTAAGCTTTGATGGTCTCCCACATCATTAATGGGTTGCTAGTCGCACCTAAATTAATTTCTAAAAAAGTTTTAAATTCTTGAGAGAAGTACTTTAGAAATTTACTATCTTTCATCAGGAAGGGGTCCATACGCCAATGCGGAGGGGATGTCCCGTTGTTCCTCGCCTTGATTTCCATATATACAGCAGCGTGGTCGGAAATTGCTATACTACCTATTTTACAGGATAATATGGAATTTAAAAAAAAACGAGGGGACAAAAAAACATATCACTTCTGGGATGACATTTATGTGGATTGGAGTAAAAAGAAAAATCTCCGCCCTGTGGATGAAGACATCTCCATATATCTACTAATCCTAATTCTTTGTTCAGATCCACCAATTCTCTAGATCTGGGAGATATTCCTGCCGTACTCTTGGGAATCCTATCTATTTCCGGATCCATCATACAATTAAAGTCTCCCCCTATAATTGTATGACGGCACCAAGAGCCATCAATTTTGAAAATGCTTCCTTTACAAATTTAATGTGGTGTGCTGGGGGGCAGTACAAATTTAAAATCCCATATTCCTCTCCATTTATAAGGGCTTTACTCAAAATATATCGTCCAGATTCGTATTTTATCTGCTTTAGGATATTGAAAGGGAAATTCTTCCGAACAAGAATAACAGCTCCCCTGCTTTTTGAGCGAAAAGAAGAAAAAAAGGCCTGATCAAATCCACCCTGTTCTTTATCCAACAGGTGTGTCTCCTGTAGGAGAGCTATATCAACTCTTTCTTTCTTAGGATTTGATAATATTTTCTTCCTTTTGACTGGGGAATTACTTCGCTTGACATTCCAGATGCACCACTTAACCAACTGATCAACCATAATCATCCGGGCAAATCCGAGACCCCTCGGGAGGGGAAACCCTATCCAGAACATCCCGAGCATAGAGAATACAAAGTTCACAGGAATAAAGGCTCTCTGAAACACTCACAACAATATAATAAAAACTATTTCTAAATAATAAAAAAAAAACGTATTTAAATGAAGATTTTCCCCCTTGTTCCCAGGGGGTGTCACTTCATCTCCAAAGGTCCATCGTATCCTCTCCCAACCAAGGCCCACCCTGACCCAGGCGCTCCTCAGTAGGATGAGGAGAATTCAGATATAACACAAAGCTAGAGTTAACAGTGAGTACCCTACCCCCGCCGCCCCCCCTAAACACAGACCAACACCTGAATATATTTGGTAATGTTAATAACATGTATAAACATATATAACTATAAAATTACAACCTCAACAAATAATAATTAAATAGAATAATACAAAATAACAAGGGAAAACAACCCCGCTCCTAGAGACAGAGGTAAAATAGAATGAGGTAAACATCTCCCCCCACCAACATTAACTAAACATCTACACACACACATACATACCCACATACATACATAGAATAATTTCAAAAAAAACAACCCGGGGGAGAAAAAATCGTTAAATAGAGAACAAATAAATAAATCCCTCTCCCCACCCCAAGATAATATTAAACAATAATGTAAGAAAAAAGAAAAAAAATAGGTGGGATATAAAGCGGAGTGGGGGAAAGGCAAACCAACATCCATTATCTCTTACAATTTATCTAAGAGAGTCCAAGAATTCCTTAGCCTTTTCTGGCGATCTGAAGTTATACACGGATCCTTCATGTTTAAAGCGTAGCGTTGCTGGGTAGTGTAAGGAGTACTGAATAGTTAAGTCTCTTCAACAGTTCTTCGCCTCATCGAATGCTTTCCACTTTCGGACCAGAGCTCAGGAAACGTCCTAGAATAACATGATCTTGGATCCTTTATAGATCATGGCTTGGGAATGTTTTCCAAGATTTCTAGAAGCTTCTAGGAGTATCTGCCTCTCCCTATAGCTCTGCAGCCGGAACAGGACCGGGCGTGGGCGCTGGTTCGAGCCGGGCTCACATATTGCGACCCGGTAGGCCCATTCTACCCTTACCTGGCCTGATCCAGCTTCCAGATTTAAAAGCAGCCACTGCTCGAGAAACGCTGTAAGCTGGCCTTCCTCTTCCCGTTCGGGAAGACCCAGCAAACGAATATTTCTTCAATGTGATTCTCTAAGGTCCGGACTCGCTGTTCGAGAGTCCGGATCTGTTCCACGGCCGATTGCGCTGTATTTTCGGAGGTCGTGGCCTTTAGCTCCGCCCCTCCGACTCGGCGCTCGATTTCTTTAATGTCTAGCTCGTGCTTTTTCAGTGCGGCCGAGAGTGAGACCCATCGACTTCGGAATTCTTCAATGAAAGCGTCGATCTTCGCATCGAGTTTAGACATGATTTCCACAAGGCTTGTCACCTTGTGGACGCCTCTGCTGCAGCTGGAGAGGGTGGGGGAGGGGGTCCTGCTTGCTGAGAGCTGCGGGCTCCCTTCCCTTTGGTCATTTTTACTAAAGATTAGATTGTTTAAATTTAATATTAAGCAACTAATTAAATTAAACAGCTAATTTAAATGATTTGGTGAGTGTGGTGGGGGTGGGTGACCCACTTTACCCAAGTCTTGGGAGGAGCACTTTCGACTCAGACTTGCTGGGTCGCCGCCATCTTGGATCCCCGTGTTGTATTAATTCTGAAGTTCTCTGACCCACAGTAACAAGTTTTGGTGCCTGGAGAGACAAGCTGGTCCAGTGAAGGACACAGTGGACAATTAACCATTATCTCTTCCTATTTTCTGACATGCAGCGACATAGAAATATCTGTTCAAACAAACAGATTCCTCATATTAAAATCAGCACACTTCAGACAGCCAGGCCACTGTGTTCAGTGCCCTCTTTTTTTTGGTTGGTCTTAGCTGTCCTGGGATTAGTCTCCAATTCCCCCTCAGTCACTGGACCTGTGGACCTACTGCTGTGGTTCCATACACCCCTCCCCCACCGCCGCCACACGATAGTTTGAACCCTCGTTAAGGACACTAGCAAACCTGCCTGCCAGGAGATTGCTGCCAGTTCAAGTCCATCCCGTCCATCTTGTGTATATCCTACCAACCCGGGAATCCCAATGATCCACATATCGGAGATTGTTATCAGTTCATGTGCATCCCGTCCTTCTTGTGTGTATCCTACTGACCCGTGAATCCCAATAATCCACATGTATTGTAAATTGCTGCCAGTTCAGGTTCATTCCGTCCTTTTTTGTGTATTTCCTACCGCCTCGGGAATCCCAATGATCCACATATCGGAAGTGCTGCCTCCTCGACCAGCATTTTAATCGTGTATTTAACTGTGCTACCTTACGATTCCTAACTTCTCTCGCAAATGACATATTCTAATGTCTCCAAAATTCAAATATCCTTTCAGCACAACTCCAGCAAGGCCTTTTCTTTAAACTGGATAGACTTGATAATAAAAACTTAAGTGTGATGTCAGGAAAGTGAGACCACTGAATCAGTCCAATGACCACCGGATCTGATATCTATCCCCGCCACCAAACCTGTTTGACAAGGCATACATATGGACCATCTCTTTGCAGATGGACGAGGATAAACAGAAGATTAGAAAATGTCAGAGCAGATGGATGTAATTCAGCCTGTTTACTCAGCTTTGCTATTCAACTGGATTCTAGTTATTCTATTCCTTTCATTGGCAAAATGGTTACCCAGCATCCCCAGCGGATCAGAAAGTTCCCAGTATCGTTGCGTCCATAGTACTGCGAAGGGAGTATCCAGTGCCAGGCAATGGTGTAGGGGGAGTCCCAGGAGTGGCACAAGGAAAAGTTGCATGTAGTGATGTTGGACTGAGGGAACTGAGAGAGATGGAATGGGCATCCTGGAACACTGCACTCAGACAAGTGGTCGGGCAAGATTCCTAAATACCAGAGGAACCCCCGAACCACGGCTGATTTTACAAAAACCTGTCACATTTGCTGCATTTCTCCATCGAACAAAAGCAAAAATACTGTAGATGGTAGAAATCTGAAGTAAACACAGAGACGTACTGTGGAGAGAGAAAAGAGTTAATGTTCCCAATCCAGACACAGGAAGAATGTACAAAGTCCACACAGACAGGGCCCAGAGATTGGAAATGAACCCAAGTCCCTCGCACTGTGAGGCAGCATTGCTGTGTCACCATGCTGCCCAATGATCGATAATTTGGGATAGTATAGTTAAAAAACATAGATACTGCTCTCCGTGATCGGGATTAAGAGTCCTGAAGGTTGTGTTGCCTACATGGTGCTTGGGTTTGGGATATATCATTTGGGTTGCAGAACTTGGAGCGGGAGGGGAATGATCTAGTGGTCAGGGTCCGTGTAGGTACCAACGGCTGGACAAACAAATGACAATGAGAAGAACGACGGGTAATACAGGACTGAACTATTATATCGGAATGCATTCAGTATATGGAATAAGGTAAATGAGCTTGTGACTCATCCATAGTGGGCATTATTTGACATCGCTACAAGAGGATCAGGATTGGGAGCTGAATATTCAAGGATATTCATCCTGTCGAAAAGATAGGCAGTTGGGCAGACAGATAGAGTTGTCTCAGTATTAAGAATGGAATTTGAATCAATAATCAATAATGAGAAATGAAATAAGTTAGAATCTGTGTCGGTAGAATTGAGGAATCAAAAAGGTGACAAAATGCAGTTGGTGTTATATACAGGGAGTTGGGGTGTAAGATACACCAGGATCTGGAAAGATCAGTAGGAAAGGCAAAGTTACAGTGGTCATGTGGGATTTTACTTTTCAGATGGACTGGGAATTCAGATTGATAGTGGTTGGCAAGAAAGGGAATTTGTGGAATGTTTACGAGATGGCTTTTTGGAGCAGCTTGTGCAGGCAGACTAGATGAGGGGAGCTTAACCTGACTGTGATCATAATATGATTGAATTTACTCTGCAATTTCAGATGGAGAAGTTCGAATCAGAAGTAATGGTATTACAGCTGAATAAAGGCAATTACACAGACAAGAGTGAGGAGCTGGGTAGAATTGACTGGGAGACGGGCCCAGCAGGAAAGACAGTACAACGGCAATGGTAAAAGATTTTTGGAGTAATTCAGGATACAGCAGAGATTTGTCCTAAGGAAAAAGAGGCTTGAATAGGGAGGACGGGACAACCATAGCTGACTAGGGAAGTCAGGTATAGCATAAAAGCAAAAGAGAAATGATATAATGGGACAAAGCGCAATGAGAAACCTGAGGATTGGAAAGATTACAAAGACAAAACAGAGGGCAAACAAAATAAAATAAGGAGGGAAATTATTAAATATGGGGGTAAGCTAGCCAGTAATGTAAAGGAAGACTATAACAGTTTCTTTCGATATGAAAAGTGCAAAAGAGCGGCAAAAGTGAACATTGGACTGCTGGGAAAGGATAATGGAGAGATAGCAGTGGGGAACGAGAAAATGGCCAAGGAACTGAATAATTACTTTGCATCAACTTTCATGGTGGAAGGCACAAGTAATACCTTAAACATTCAAGAGACTGAGGGGCCAGAGCTGAGTATGATGACCCCCACCATGGAGAACATGTTAGAAAAAAATGTAATGGACCGAAGATGTTAAATAACCTTGATCAGATGGACTACATCTCAGTATTATACGGGAAATAGTTGAAGAGGGAGTGGAGGCAATCGTGGAGATCTTTCAGCAATCACTAGAGTAGAGAACGATCCTTGAGCACTGGAAACCCACTAACGTGACACCCCTTTTTAACAAGGGAATAAGGAAAAAGACAAAAAATAAACCCATCATGAATAGTTTAACCTCTGTCGTGGGTAAGATCCTGAATCCATTGTGAAAGATGAGATTTCTGAATACGTGAAAGTGTTTGGTAAAATAGGGCAAAGTCGGCATGATTTCATCAAGGGAAGTTAACTCCAAAGAATCTATTGGAGTTCTTTGAAGAGGAAATGAGCAGGCTCGAACAAGCACAGCCAATGGATGTTATCCACCTGGAATTCAAGAAGGCCTTTTGACAAGGCGTCACACATGAGATTACTGAGCCGGGGTGTTAGAGGCAAGGTGGTGGCATGGATAGAAGCTTGTCTGTCTGGCAGAAAGCAGAGAGTGGGGATAAAAGAGTACTTCTCAGGATGGCAGCCGGGGACAAGTGGTGATCCAGAATGCCCAGTGATTGAATCATAGCTTTTTACTTGTTACATTAACAATCTAGATGAGGGAATTGAGGGCACTCTGGCTAGGTTTGCAGACGATACAAAGACAGGCAGATGGGCAGGTCGTATTGACGCAGCGGAGAGGCTGAACAAGGATTTGGACAGGTAAAGAGATAGTCAGATGCATTCCAAGTTGGAAAGTGTGAGGTCATGAACTTTGACACGAAGAATATAGGCATGGTCTATTTTCTAAATGGCGAGAAAATTCAGAAATCTGAAGTGCAAAGGGACTTGGGAGTTCTAGTGCAGCGTTCTCTCAAGGTCAGCTTGCAGGTTGAGGCAGTAGTTAGGAGGGCAATTGCAATTATGATTGGGAGCATTTACGACGAGAAGAATTGAATATAAGAACTGACTGTATACGGCTCTGGTCAGACCACATTTGGAACATTGTGCTCATTTTTGAGCTCCATACCTCAGGAAGGATATACTGGTCCTGGAGCGTGTTCAGAATATTTTCACGAGAATGGTCATATGAATGAAAAGCTTATTGCATGAGGAATATTTGAGTACTCTTGGTCTATACTTGATAAAGTTTGAAAGGATGAGAGGGAATGTATTTGTAATAGACAGAATACTGAACGACCTGGAGAGAGTGGATGTTGATAATATGTTTCCTTTGGATTAGAATCTGAGGTCACAGCCCTAGATGAAAGGGAACACTTTTTTAGAACAGTGATAAGAGAAAGTTATTTAACCATAGAATGGTGAATCTTTGAAATTTATTGCCACAGAAGGCTGTGGGGGAGGTCATTGAGTATATTTGAGACGGAGATAGATAGTTTTTGATTATCCAGGGGATGAAGGGTTATGGGGAGAAGGTCGGAGAATGGGTTTGAGAAATCTATCAAAGATGAGTGAATAACGGAGCAGATCCCATGGACTAACTGTCCTAATTTATGCTCCAATGTCTCATAGGCTTTTGGTCTAAATCTTAAGGAAGTACCTTGCATCTCCGAGAAGATAGATTCATGTTCTTCATGAAGGTCAGAAGCTATTGGGAATGGGTAACTGTTTTAGAATGAAGGTGTTGTGGCTGCTGTCAGGGTGGTGGATAATATGACATTCAGTGCAGGATCACACACCAACTGCACTGTATTAATGTGGGGAGAGTTTATTCAAAACTTAGAACTCTCCGTCTCTCTCAATGGGGAGTAGGGGTTGGGGTGGGTGGGTGTAACGTCTGCCCAGGCATTTAAACTATCCATAATCATGCATCCTGAGTGAAATAGCAGTCATGAAATTTATCACCTTCCCATTGTCTGTTTCGAATATAAGGAGTGATTGTCCATCCCTCTCAGGGTTCAATGCAATCATGTCTTATTCTCTCACAGCGCTACAGATCAACCTTCATTCACTCCTCATGGTGCCATCATCCTAGGGATTAATCTGGTGGAACTCCTCTTCACTCTCTCTATGGTAAGGAGATCACTCCATATAAAGGAAAGAAAATCTGTCCACAATACCCCAAATACTGCCTCAACAACACTCTCAGGTTTGATCACAATAATTCCTTTCCCTCATTTAGCTGGCTCCATTTCTTTCGTGTGACACAGGATGCAATTCATTTACAATGCACTGCCACTGATGTAGAATTTAAAAACATCCTTATATCTGTAGGTCAGCATCAATAAAGCCAGCACGAGAGGTGCCCATGGAGATGGACATCACTCAGACTTGGAAGAGACTCAATCAGAAAGAATACATCTAAAACAGTGAATGGCTACCTACCTGAATGCAAATGAGTCGCAAGAATATGGGATTCATGCCGAGGAAGGGAGCTACCTTTCCTTTTGTTCTGCTTTCACGGGATGTGTGCAGCCATGGTCAGGCCAGCATGTTATGCCGATCTTGAACGGAGTGGCTATTTCAGCTGTTCCACAGGACAATAAATAGTAAAACAAATTGCCGTGGTTTGCAGTTAAACAGAGACTTGACCAGAGAAGGATGACCCACTGCCTTCTCTAATGGGCTTAAGGCAAGCCGATATCAACAGATTTTCATTCTGTGGTTCTAGAATACGAGTCAATGGCGTGACCACCATACACCGTCTGCCCGTCTTTCAGATTTTGTGCAGAGAACAAGTTAAACATCTCAAGTGCAATTATTTTGTAATGGACACGTGGTTAGAAGGGACTTGAAACAGATGTATCTGGAATTAACAAAGGAACAAACGATTGTTTATTCAGGAATTGAAATGAGGATGAGGAGGAGACTGGGATGTCGAAATGGTGGTACCGGACAGGTTTGGTATGTGGGGAGGATATGGAGATGTACACTTTGCAGGAGAAAACGAATCAAAGAGGTAGAGAACAGTGTGTTTTACCCTCGCGTGTTGGTGAGTAATTTGTAAATAATAGTTTGCTAGTTATAATTTCTAAGGAATGAAAATTTGATTGGAGCTGAAAACGTCGGCTTGCACCTTTACAAAGTCTGCATATCATGAGCATCGAATCAGTTCAGACCATTTCACTAAACAGACAGAGTGACTTACCAGGAAAACCAACTGTCGCAAGGATAGGATAGTCACCAGCTTGAATAACCATCAGTACATCTTCAATCCGCGATGCCAATGAAATCCAAGACTGGGAAAGCCAGTAAAGACCAGAAGATAAACTCCTATCCATTGTTGGAACATTGCAGTCTAATGTTCCCCGATTCTGATCCAGTGTTGGAATATTCTAGCCTACTGTTCCCAGTTTCTGATCCATTGTTGGAATATTCCAGTCTAATGTTCCCAGATTTCCATTTCTCGTGCCTTTCTCTCTGAAGCTGCTGATCCCTCTTATTGCTGTTGGACATGCTCCCGCTCTCTATGGGATAGATCACTGAAAGCATTCCCTTATTGATAGCAGAGAGAAACTCTCTAGGGACGCATACGATCCATGGAGACTGACATAATTACAAACGCTGAACAAATAGCTCCAGTTACCCCCTTTGAATTCAAAGCTACTTTATGAACATTCAAAATAACGTTGAACATTTATGCATTCTGGGTTTTTATATGCGAGTGTGACTGAAGGAAGGGATGTTGAAGATGGCAGATTGATTGTGTGTAATCATTCAGTCAGCCTTGGATATGGAAGTAATGCCAAAAGTTTAACGGAACATAAACATGCTTCTCTGTCCATAAATACGGAAATGAATCCTGTAACTACTGACCAGTCATTGCAGTATCTGTAAAACATTGAGAAAACATCTATCATCCATGATATGATAGCAAAATATGCCAAAAAACTTGGGCTTCAACAAACAAACGGCATGGATACGTTAACAGAGAATTGCACATGGCAAACACAGTTCAGTTGTTATTGCAGGTTCAGAGAGGGCAGCTGTGAGTCATGGTGTTGATGTTATCGATAGTAGTCATGATTTGGAGATTCCGGTGTTGGACTGGGGTGTACAAAGTTAAATATCACACAACACCAGGTTATAGTCCAACAGGTTTAATTGGAAGCTCACTAGCTTTTGGAGCGACGCTCCTTCATCAGGTGTTGTGTGATTTTTAACGATGTTATCGATGTTAAGGAACTGTCATGAAGTGTCATTGAATGGTCTTCAATTACATTGGGATTCTGATATTGGGGAAAAGACACAAGACGGAGAAGACTGGAGGACATGGCTGATTAGACTGGTTAGAGGGACAGTGATGTTCCCCAGTTATCAGAATTGGAATGTTACTCTTTGTAACTCCGATGAAGAACAGATTCAAGAAGACATCTACAATGAGGAATTAGCAGACACAATGTTAATGAAATGCGTTTATGCAATATAAAACACAGAAACAAAATGATTTTCTGCACCCACCAACATATGCAAAATACAAAGAGATAAGGTTGTTAAAATACACTCCTGATATTGAGCTATATAAATTGAAATGTGAATTACATAACTTGGAAAGTGGTATGCAAACTTTATCAATCATTATTTGACCCACAGCTAAGATCGTGATTTCACCTCTGTCAGTGAATCCTCTCACCGAGATTCTCTGGCCTAGTCTCTCATACAACATCGGTGTGGGCAGGCAGGGGGTGTGGGGGGGTCATGGAGGTGGGGTGGTGGTTATCGTTTCCTGCTGCTCTTAGCACAGTCTATTTAAAAACAACTTGCCTTCTCCATGGAACCAATCTATTGACCTAATGGGTTCTGTTTAGCTGTCAGTAACCCAGCTCTGTGATATTGTGGGAAATAAATAATTTGGGATGACAGCCAGTATCAGCACAGTGCTCACAGTGTATGGTGCCCAGGCAAAGGGCTTGCCGTCCAGAGGAATTTCTAAATAAAGCTTCTAACTTCTGTCTCTCCATAGTTATCTACCGTAATGCAGTCTTCTGATCTATCTAACTTCACTCTCATCTAACACCTCTTCCTCTTGCACTCAGTCAGTCGCTCCCCCTTCTATCCTCTCTCAGTTTATCTCCCTTCACTTGCTTTCTCTCTGTTTATTTCTCTCTCACACAATCTCTCTTCAAACAATCTCTCTCTCTCCGATTGTGCAGTTGGAGAGCTTGTGACTCCACGATGGGCTGTATGGCCTCCATCCATGCCATAATAATTGAGGTTCTCTGACCCACAATAAATACTTCCTGGACAGACCTGCTGGTCCGGTGAAAGGTACAGTGCACAACTACCCGTTATCTTTTCCTGCTCTTCTCTGGTGTACAGCTGCCTTGAAATGTCTGTTCAAACAAAACAGACTGAATGAAATCCGAGTAGTTGAGAAGGCGTTCATGAGTGTGTATTTCAATCAGGATTTTATGAAGGATGAGATTCCAGAATAACATAAGCAATGAATGAAAAGCAGGGTAACACAAGAAATGGCAGTTGAGTACAACATGTGGTTCCAAGTAGGTCTCATTGTATTACCAGAAAAGCGCAGCAGGTCAGGCAGGCATCCAAGGAACAGGAGAATCGACGTTTCGGGCATAAACCCTTCTTCAGGAATCGTCGATTGTCCTATTCCTTGGATGCTGCCTGACCTGCTGCGCTTTTCCAGCAACACATTTTCAGCTCTGATCTCCAGCATCTGCAGTCCTCACTTTCTCCTCATTGTATTACCAATAGATTATCAATCCAGAAAAATCAGCTCCTGTTCTGGGGATCCCGGTTGAATCCCGCCACTGCAGATGGTGGACATTCAATTCAATAATGTAAAAATATCCCTGCAATTAAGAATCTACTGATTGAAATCATTGTCGATTGTCAGACAAATCCATCTGGTTCACCAATATCCTGCAATGAAGGAATCTTCCATCCTCACCTGGTCTGGTTGACATGCAACTCTAGACCTAAAGCAATGTCATTGACTCCCAATCGCTCTCTGAAACGGTCTAATGAGTCATTCAGTTGTACCAATCGCAACAAAGTTTTTAACAAATGAAACCGGATGGACCACCTGGCATCGAAATGGGCATCGGAAAAGTCAACATTAGAAACATCACTGTAGAACCTGCAAAGTCTTCCTTACTAACATCTGAGGTCTGGTGCCAACATTGGAACAACTGCCTTACAGACTAGTTAAGCAACAGCCTGACATAGCCATACTCACGGAATCATACCTTACGGAAATAAAATAATTAAACATGGAAAAAAGGAGTCTCTTATTGATTTCCACGTAACGTCGTTCCTCAGCTGAATCAGTCCTCCACCATGTTAAACAACATTTGGAGAAAGCATTAACTGTGGCAAAGGGACAAAGTGTATTCTGGCTGGGGGATTTCAAAGCCGACTGTCAAGAGTGGTTTGGCAGCGGTACTACTGATCATGCTGGTCGGCTCCTCAGGACATAGCTACTAGATTGGGTCTGCAGAAGGTGATGAGGGAATGAACGAGAGGGTTAAAAAAAACCTGACCTCATCCTTACCAATCTACCAACAGATGTATCTGTCCATGACAGGATCGGTAAAAGTGACCACCACTCTCTCCTTGTGGAGACAAAGTCTATTGTCTCCATAAAGTCTATTGTCAGGCTGTTGTGTGACACTATCACCATGCTAAATGGCACAGACTTTTAGCAGATCCAGCTACTCAAGATTGAGCGTCCATAAGACACTGTGGAGCATCAATAGCAGCAGAACTCTACTCCAGCACAATCTGTAAAATCACGGCCCAGCATGTCCCCCACTCAACCAATAACATCAAACCTCCTGGATCAATGGAGAATGCAGGAGGGCATGCTCGGAGCAGAACCAGGAATATATAAAGATAAAATGTTCATCTGCTGAACCTTCCAAACAGAAATACTTGCGTGCCAGATAGCATAAACAGCAAGGGACAGACAGAGCTTCGCGATCACAGAACCAATGCATCAGAATTAATCCGTTCATAAATGGTGGCGGACGATTAAACAACTCACCAGAGTAGGAGGCTCCACAAATATCCCCAACCTCAATGATTGAAGAGCCCAGCACATCAGTGCAAAATATAAGGCTGAAGCTTTCGTTGCAAACTTCAGTCAGAAGTTTGGAGTGGATGATCCATTCCGGCCTCCTCCCGTGGTCCACATCATTACAGATACCAGTCTTCAGCAAATTCGATTAACTGATATCGAGAAACGGTTGTAGGCACTGGATATTGCAAAGGCTATGGGCCCTGATATCATGCCGGCAATAGCCCTGAAGACTTGTACTCCAGAACATCCTGCTCCCCTTGCCAACCTGTTTCAGTATGTTTACAAACCGACAATGGGGAAAAACTGCTCAGTGACGCCTAGTTTGGGTTTTGCCAGGGTCACTCAGCTCCTGACCTCGTCACAGCCTTGGTTCACACATAGAAAAAGGAACTGAATTCCAGCCCTTGACATCAAGGCTGCATTCTGCCAGATGTCACACCAGTGACCCCAAGCACAAACGGTATCGCGGGCCAACACTCCATTATTGGAGTCATACCTGGCAGATAGGAAGATGGTCATTGTTGCTGGAGGTCAGTCATCTCAGATCCAGAACATCTCTGCAGTAGTCCATTAGGATAATGCCATAGGTCCAAACATCTTCAGCTGCTTCATCAATGACCTTCCTTCCATCATAAGGTCAGAATTGGGGATATTCGATGATGACTGCACAATGTTCAGATACGGAAGCAGTCCATGCCCAAAGAATCAATATCTGGACAATATCCAGGCTTGGGCTGGCAAGAGGCAAATAACATTTGCGCCACATAAATTCAGACAATGACTGTCATCAATAAGAAACAATATAACCACTTTGTATTCAGCAGCAGCATCATCACTAAACACCCCCACTATCAATATCCTGGGCGTATCATTGACCAGAAACTCAACTGGACTCGCCAAATGAATATAACAGCAGATCAGAGACTAGGAATACTGCACGAGAAACTCACCTCCTTACTACCCAAACCCTGTCCATCATCTACAAGGCACAAGTCAGGAATGAGATGGAATATCCTCACTTGCCTGAATGAGTGCAGCCCCAACAACAGTAAAGAAGCTTGACACAATCCAGGACAAAACAGCCCATTTGATTTTCACCACATCCACAAGCATTCACTCCCTTCACCATGGTCACTCAGGAGCAGCAGTGTGCACTATCTACAAGACACAATGGAGAAATTCCCCAAAGATCCTCAGACAGCCTCTTCCAATCTCACAAACACTTCCATCAAGGGCAGTAGACTTTTGGGAACCTCACCACCTTTACATTCACCTCCAAACCAGTCAACATCCTGATTTGGAAATATATCGCCTTTCCTTCACTGTTGCTGCGTGAAAACCCTGGAATTCCCTCTTTAATCAATAGTGGGTCACCGCACAGCAGGTAGTTTGCAGCAGTTCGAGAAGGCAGCTCAGCACCAACTTCTCAAGAGCAATTGGGGACGGGCAAGAAATGCTGGGCACATCCAGCGATGCCCACATCCAATAAAATCTTTTTTTTTAAAATTAGTTCCAAGTTCAGCTTCTCGATGGGACAGGTTATCTGATTTGAACATGAACAGGAAAGCAGTGTTTCTAAGATGAAACATTTTAGACTTTTCTGTTATTAGATGTGTGTTCAGTATTCGATGGCATATTGTTGCTGAGTGCTGTGATAAATTGCACCTGCTTTGTTTAAATCAACAATACTGGCATAACAGGATCAATCCTTCGGAAGTACCAGACAGAAAATGACACTCATCGTAGAGAGAATGTACTCCCGCCAGATGAGACTCACTGATAGTAACTCATATTCAAAATATTGATGGAATACTGGTTGACACTGAATCTTCCCACCGTTCATGTCACACGGGTTACCATTGTCCAGAACGTGAAGTCAAATCAACATACAAATACAAGGGTTACAAGAGCAGGTCAGAGACTTACAAGTCTATACTGAATAATAGATCCTGTGACCTAAACGGCATGAGATATAGCAATAGATTTAGGCCATTCAGCCCATTCCTTCACTCTGATACTGTGCCATTTTGTCATTGTCTGTAAGAAAAGTGGAAATATCTTCTACATAGTGACTGTATCAACTTTGCAGTAATCCATTAGTTTCAATCAGACCCCCCAAACCCCCACAATTCTTCTAAATTCCATGGAGTACACACTGCCGCTCATATAACAAGCCGTCATACCCAGGATGGATCACCTCCAACACCAGCAGATCTTTCTCCAGAAATAGTATCCAACACAGCTCACAATTAGCCAAATGCCGTCTGTCCATAGCCCATTACATTCTCAACAGTTTGTATCCCGTCTTGCATTCTTGCTCTCTTGAAATGAATGCGAACATTACTTTTGCTTTCCTAACTGCCAACTGAACATGCACGATAACCATAAGAGAGGACGAGTTGCTTCAAAATACTTTTGTGCTTCAGATTTAATGGATCCTATTAGAACATAGTGTCTCCTCTATTCCGCCTACCAAAGTGCATATTCTCACACGTCCCCATATTGTGTTCCATCAGCCATGTGTTTTCCCACAGTCCTAAACTGTTCAAGCCTTTCTGCAGCTTCCCCGATTCCTCAATATCCTCTGCAAACTTAGCAAAACTGCCCTCAAGTCCTTTGTTCAGTTTGTTCATATGTAATACACTTCCTGGTTCCCTTAGGACCGTCCACCATCTACAAGGCACAACAGTCAAGGTGTTTGACTCCATTCAGGTTGAAGCAGTGGCTTGACTTGAATTATACCTATAAAGTCTTCACTCCCTGCACCATTGACTCTCAGTAGAAGCACACCATACTCTCCTTTTGTTGTGAGTTTACTTCATTATGGCGCACAATCCCAGTCTATTGATGTCACTCCGTCTCAACATTAACTGAGTGGTGCTCACACCAACCATGTCACTGTGTATTGATAACGATGGAGGGAGAGAGGTCGGCGAGGGGATGTCTATGATGAATAACTGTGTGACTGCCAGTCTGAAACCCGTCCCGACAGCCTCGGATGTACCTGTGCCCGCTGTCAACGCTGCAGGCATGATCAGCCTTCCTACAGGTCAAATCAAGGAAAGCGACGGACCTGGACAGTGTTCCCGGCTGAGCTCTCAGATCCTGTGAGGACAAACTCGCAGAGGTATTCATATACAATTTCAGCCTTGCCCTCCCACAAGCTGAAGTCCAAACTGCTTCAAGAAGACCAACATCAACCTTGTAAGTGAGAAAGCTCATGTTTTAATGACTTAATGATTACTGCCCAGTGGCTCGAACCTCAATAAACATGGAGTGATTTGAAAGGCTGGTTATGGCGCATATGAACTCCAATCTCCCAACCTGACTTGATCCCCTATAATATGCCGACTGATGTAACGGGTCCACAACAGATGTCGTATCCCGAGCCCTGCACTCATCCCTAGGACATCTGGATAACAAAGATACCTACGCCAGACTCCTGCTCATTGACGACAGCTCCACCTTAAACATCATTGGCCCCTCCAGACCGATCTCAAAATTCCGTGACCTTAGTCGTGACTCCACCCTCTGCAACTGGGTCTCCCGGTTTCTGACCAACAGACCCGAATTAGTGAAGGTAGGTATCTGCACCTCCGTCACAATAACACTCAAAACTGGAGCTCCTAGAGGATGTGTCCTCAGTCCCCTACTGTACTTCCTGTACACACACGGCTATGTCCCTCAGCCCCCTACTGTACTTCCTGTACTC
This sequence comes from Chiloscyllium plagiosum, assembly GCF_037043375.1. Taxonomy (NCBI): domain Eukaryota; kingdom Metazoa; phylum Chordata; class Chondrichthyes; order Orectolobiformes; family Hemiscylliidae; genus Chiloscyllium; species Chiloscyllium plagiosum. The sequence continues at coordinate 45,870,339 of NW_028270184.1, read as the reverse complement.
ACACAGCTGTACCCTCAGCCCCCTACTGTACTCCCTGTACACACATGACTGTGTCCTCAGCCCCCTACTGTACTCCCTGCACACACGGCTGTGTCCTCTGCTCCCTACTGTACTCCCTGTACACATATGGCTGTGTTTGCAGTCCCCTACTTTACTCCCTGTACACATATGGCTGTGCCCTCAGCCCCCTACTGTAATCCATGTACACCAATGGCTGTGCCCTCATCCCCCTACTATATTCCGTGTTCATCCATGGCTGTATCCTCACCCCCGACTGTACTCCCTGTGTACCAAGAGATGTGCCCTCAGCTCCCAACTGTACTTCCTGTACACACACAGCTGTGTCCCTCAGCTCCTTACTGTACTCCCTGTACATCCACGGCTGTGTCCAATGCCCGGTACTGTACTCCCTCTACACCACGGCTTTGTCTCAGCCCCCTACTATAATGCCTGTATACCAAAGGCTGTGTCCTCATCTCCCTACTGTACTCGCTATACACACATGACTGTGTCCTCAGCCCCATATTGTACTCCCTGTACACACACGATTGTGTCCTCAGCCCCATACTGTACTCCCTGTACACACATAGTTGTGTCCTCTGCTCCCTACTGTACTCCCTGTACACATATGGCTGTGTCTGCAGTCCCCTACTGTACTCCCTGTACACACACGGCTGTACCCTGAGCCCCCTGCTGTAATCCCTGTACACCGATGGCTGTACCCTCATCCCCCTACTGTATTCCGTGTTCACCCATGGCTCTATCCTCACACCCGACTGTACTCCCTGTATACCAAGAGATGTGTCCTCAGCCTCCAACTGCACCCCCTGTACACACTGGGCTGTGTTCTCAGCCCCCTACTGTACTCCCTGTATATCCACGCCTGTGTCCAATGCCCGCTACTGTACTCCCTCTACACCACGACTGTGTCCTCAGCCTCCTACTGTACTCCCTGCACATACACGGCTGTGCCCTCAGCCCCTACTGTACTCCCTGTACATCCATGGCTGTGTCCAATGTCCGCTACTGTACTCCCTCTACACCACGACTGTGTTCTCAGTCCCCTCCCTGTACACCGATGGTTGTGCCCTTATCTCCCTACTGTATTCCCTGTTCACCCATGGCTGTACCCTCACCCCCGACTGTACTCCCTGTATACCAAGGGATGTGCCCTCAGCCCCTAACTGAATTCCCTGTACACACGCGGCTGTGTCCCTCAGCTCCCTACTCTACTACCAGCACACACACGACTGTGTCCTCAGCCCCCTACTGTACTTCCTGTACATCCATGGCTGTGTCCAATGCCCGCTACTGTACTCCCTCTACACCACGGCTGTGTCCTTAGTCACCTACTGTACTCTCTGTACATCCACGGCCGTGCCCAATGCCTGCAACTGTACTCCCTCTACACCACGGCTGTGTCATCAGCCTCATACTGTACTCCCTGTACACACATGACTGTGTCCTCTGCCCCCTACTGTACTCCCTGTACAAACACGGCTGTGTCATCAGCCCCCTGCTGTACTCCCTGTACACACACGGCTTTGTCATCAGCCCCCTGCTGTACTCCCTGTACACACGCGGCTTTGTCATCAGCCCCCTGCTGTACTCCCTGTACACACACGGCATTGTCATCAGCCTCCTACTGTACTCCCTGTACACACACGGCATTGTCATCAGCCCCCTACTGTACTCCGGTACACCCGGCTGTGTCGTCAGCCACCTAATGTACTCCTGTACACACCCGGCTGTGTCCTCAGCCACCTACTGTGCTCCCTTTACACACACGGCTGTGTCCCTCAGCCCCCTATTGTACTCCTTGTACACACCCGGCTGTGTCCTCAGCCACCTACTATACTCCGGTACACCCGGCTGTGTCGTCAGCCACCTAATGTACTCCTGTACACACCCGGCTGTGTCCTCAGCCACATTCTGTACTCCTGTACACACCCGGCTGTGTCCTCAGCCACATTCTGTACTCCTGTACACACCCGGTTGTGTCCTCAGCCACATTCTGTACTGCTGTACACACCCGGCTGTGTCCTCAGCCACATTCTGTACTGCTGTACACACCTGGCTGTGTCCTCAGCCACCTACTATACTCCGGTACACACACAGCTGTGTCCCTCAGCCCCCTACTGTACTCCCTGTACACACATGGCTGTGTCCTCAGCCACCTACTGTACTCCTGTACACACGTGGCTCTGTTGCCAAATTCCAACTATTGCCAACTGTAAATTTGCTGATGCCATCACCAAAGCAGGAGTGATATCAAACAACGATGAGTCTGAACACAGAAAGGAGACAGTGGGTTTGGTGGCATGGTGAAATGATAATAACCTCCCTCGCAAATTCGGCAAAAGTAAAGAACTGGTCATTGAGCTTAGAATGAAAGGAGGGGAACAAGCCCCTATCTACATCAACGGTCGAGACAGTGCAGAGTGTCAAGTCCATCGGAGTGATGATAACTGGCAACCTACCTTGGACTTCTCAAATAGGTGTGACAGACAGGATGGTTCAAAAACGTCTCTCCTTCCTCACTTGGCTCAGGATATTTTTCATGCGCTACTTCTACAGATGCACTATTGTGAACGTACTGTCCGGGTGCGTAATGGCCTGGTACGGCAACGCTCTGCCCAGGACCATCAGAAACTACAGAAGATTGTGTTCACAGCCCAGACTATGACGGGCTCCAATCTCCTAACCAGTGACTCTATTTATACGGCTCGTTGCCGCAGAAAGGCTGCCAACATCTACCCAAAATTACTGAGGGAAGAGAGAGAGGAAATATCTGGGGCCTTAACAGATATCTTTGTCACATCCTTTAAGGTCCCAGAGGATTGAAAAGTTTCTAATCCCCTTGTTTAAGAATGGTAGCGTGAATAATCCAATTAATAATAGACCGGAGAGCCTGAAGTCTGGAGTAGGGACTCTGCGAGAGAAGATACTGAGGGATAGGACCTATTCTCATTTGGATGAAAATGGTCTTATCAGTGATAGGCAACATGGCCAGTGCAGGGAAGGTTATGTCTTACCAACTTAATAGAATTATTTGAGGAAGTGACAAAGTTGAATGATGAGGGAGGGGCTGTAGATGTCATGTACATGGACTTCAGGGAGACGTTTGATAAGATTTCCCATGGTCGGGTTATTGAGAAAGTGAAGTCACATGGTGACCAGGATGTGCTAGTCACATGGATAAAGAATTGGCTTGTTAACAGGGGACAGAGCGTAGTAGGGGAAGGGAGTTTCTCAAAATGGAGAACTGTGACCAGTGGTGCTCCATTTAAGATGTTACGGGAAAGATACACGAATGGGCCGGGAGCATAGGGATACAGACCTTTAGAAAATACGAGACAGATTGAGATAGAGGATTTGGATCTGCGCAGGCTTGGACCGCCGAATCGCCTGTTCCTGTACTGGAATGTTCGTCGTTCTAACATTGCCAAAGACCCATCATATGCCTATAAAGATCTCCCACAACCTCTTCCATCAGGCTAAATGAAAAAGACGCTTGAACACACAGAGCAGCAAGCTCATGAACAGCTTCTTCCTAGCTGTTATTAGACTGATGAATGGACTCCCTAATCTCAGATAATGCTGATTTTGTTCATATTGATCTCGCCCAGCGCAAGCCCTGTGCAGCGTAACCTATATGCCTCTCAGACATGTTTTACAGCCATCGTTCAGTATATCCATTCTTACCATGATCTTCCTGGACATCTTGGCACAGGACAAAATAAATCCTCACCTCTCTACCCCCAGCTCCCTCCAGTGCTCACGCCCAGGTCTCTACGGTCCTCACCCCAGCTCCTCCCTTTCTCCCCAGCTCCCATTGACCCTATCCCCAGCTCCCTGTGACCTTTGTCTCTACCGGTTTCTCTCACACTGTCTGTTGCCCTGTGATTTGCTTTTCTCTGTCTTCTGTTTCTTTCCCTGAACCTATTACCTTCCCTTCTCCCTGCGCATGTGACTGTTTGTTTCCTTGTTTTGTTTCCTTTCTCTCTTTGACTGACTGTCCATCTGTTTCCCTCGCTGTGTTCTCGCTCTCCTTCCCTTTGTTTCTATCTCTTTCTCCTTCGTTGTGATGGTGATGGCTTCTCTATTCGTTTGAATCAGGTGATGGCTCATTGGTTCGATGTTGGCAATACAATACACTCCACAAGGTTTTGGTATAGAGGATATAATTTAAAATTATCAGTTACATTTCAATTGTTGTCAAAACAGCAACCAGAACGTGGGTATCCATTTAACAGCCAATTGTTACATCTAACTATTTTGAAACCAAGTGCTCTGCATGCTGGCAACTCAAAGCATTCTATTCTGGTGCACAATGACCTCACATTGTAACTGCTCTGCCGAGGACCATAAGAAACTACAGACGGTTGTGTACACAGCCCAGCCCATCACGGAAGACCTCCTTCCGTCATTTATACTTGTCATTGTCGCAGGAAGGCTGGCAACATCAAAGATCTCTCCCAAACCAGTAATGATCTCCTACAACCTCTTCCAACAGGGAGGAGACGCAGAGGCTTGAAAACATGGGCCAGCATGCTCAGGAACACTTCCTTCTCTACCATTATTAGACTGACAAATTGACATCTCTCACTTTTCAAATAATGTTAATCTTGCTAATGTTGATCTTACTTTGCCCACCTCCTGTGAGGCTGTAAGCTTACATGCCTCACTCTGTCCAAAGACCCTGTGATCTCTGTTTTCCTGTTTAGGGTCATGTGCCTGCACTACAATAAAAACAAACCTTTCCATTGTACATTTGACTAAAATAAATGAAATCAAATCAGATCAAACACGTGGACTGCAGTGGCTCAAGGTCTTCTCAAGGGCAACTGGGAAAGTGAATAATGCTGCCCCAGTCAGAGATACCCATATCTAATTAATGAATATAAGAAGATGGTCACACTTAGGAAGGACAGACAGAGGAATCAAATCGCTTTAAACTTGATCTTAGATATATACAGGTTTCCTTCACTATTTGTAAGTAGAGTGTTCCTACGAAACTGTTCGCAAGCTGATAAGGTGTAGAGTGCAGTAGCACTAATTTATATGGGAATATTTTCGGCTTTCTTCGTAAAAGTGAAAATCCTGTTCGGATTTCATTTGGTTAGCAAAACAATGTGCTAATGTAAGTCATTCGAAAAGGGAAGTGGCGAAAATTGAACTCATACCTGTATTTACAAGGGCATGATATTCACGAAGATGGGAACGGTGAAAAATAAATGAGATGAATCTCACATTTTATTTCCAGCCCAGCTGATCATCATTCTTTTTGTTTGCTCTTTTTCTACTATATCGCTCTTTCTCTGTTGATTCCTCCTCCCCTTCAAAGCAGACTTCCCTGTCAATGGTATTAATCACACTCCTTTCCAGCTGCTTTCAGTTCAGGAAAGTTCCCCAGAACTTTCTGTTCATTTCTTTGCATTTCTTTCTATAATTTCAGATTTTCAGCATCTTCCTTTACTTGATTTCACCTTCAATTTTTTTAATTCGTGGGATGTTGGCATCTCTACCAAGGGCATCATTTGGTGACCATCACTAATCGCCCTGACTCTGAGGCCATTCCACAAGCCAATATAAAGTTAAAAACATTGTCATGGGTCTCAAGTCACAATTAACCCAGACCGGGTAATAACGTTGGATTTCTTTATCGAAGGTGATCAGTGAAAGAAGAAGGTTTTCAGACAAATTGTAGCTTTTATGTTTGTTTTTCGTGAAATTCACTTTTATTCCAATTCTTATCATTTTTATTTAATTTCTGTCATCAGCTGTGGTGGACTTGAAACAAATCACTTGAAACAATCTCTTTCCTTTAATAAGCTTTGCTCCTGAATTACATCCAGCGACATTCCTACATTCATACATTGTCCTAATCATGAAGTAACGTCCGAGACAAGAACAATTTTGTGATTGAAATATTTGTATTTGGAAAAGTGGTCAGAAGAGAGCTTGAAACATTAAGTCTGAATTTTACCAACGTGCAGCCAATGGTTTATTCAGCAACAGCACTGACACAGAGATGGAGATTGGGGATATTAGGAGCTGGGAGTGGACAGGTTTAGTGACAGAGAGAACAGGAGATATAAATAAGTTCAGGGCAAAAAGGGATCTCGAGGTTGTGCACAGTTTTGTTCGCAGATATTTGTGAGGGAGTGATCTGCAATGCATGGGTAATGAATGGAGACTGCAATTGAAACTGAAGACAATAGTTTCTTTCTCTGACAAATATAGATATCAGAAATTGCAACGGAGTTCAAACTTGTTTATGGGATTAATGAATGGACAGAGGTAGAGAACACCAACAATAGCGAGAATAGGTGAGTAGCACACCCTCCACCCCGCCCAGAATAACCATCAGCACTGCTGATATCCGATATGGTAGAAATCCCCAAGAGGGGGAAATCTTGAAAAGACTCAAGGAAAACCTCCTCTCCGTTGTTGTAATGTTCCAGTCCGTTATTCTCAGATTCAGATCTATGCAGCTGTTGATCTCTGTTACTGTTGGAGCTTATGCATCTGTTACTACAGTGGGATAGCGCACTGAATGAAGTCTTTTACTAATAGGAGAGAGAAACCCTCCAGTGACACAGTTGCTGGAGATTGACATCAATCACAGTCAGAGCAAACAGTCCCAACTTTCAATCCAGCACATTCAGTTCACAATATATCTGGACTGGACGACATGTTGAAATTGCTGGCTATTGGTCACATTTCCCATCACCAATTGCTCTAGTAAAGTCAGTTGTGAGGGAGAATAAGAATATTTTCTTTTCGTAGGCTACTTGATTCTGCTCTGTTGTCCGTTTACTATGCTGTAACCATCTCTCCAAAAATCCCTCCCCCCAAAAAAAAAGAATCACAACCACGATGTTGTTACTGTGCTGATCTCTCCTCCATGGGAACAAACGCTAGCGAACAGACTGTTATTCGGCACAGTCGCTCTGAACATTGACAGGAAATGTGGACTTTTCTGAATGTTCCTCTCACTACTCTAATAAGGCAACTTTGGAACTTGCATAGGGAATATGCTTCAGTAATTTATTTCTATAAATTGACAGACTCCTAAATGCAGTTTTATCTGTTGTAAACCGTATTTTTTATGCATTTTGGCTTCAGTCCAACACTAAAAGTGATAATTACAATGAACGTATTCATTTAGACTTATGAATTAATGAGTCAGGTTCGAATGAGCATGCTATTGGCTGGGAGATAGGGCGGAATGGGAGCAGTGGCTGTGCAAACTGCATGGGGAATACAATGATGCTGTGGTTCTGTTCGCCGAGCTGGAAGTTTTTGTTGCAAAAGTTTCGTCCCCTGTCAAGGTGACATACTCAGTGCTTGGGAGCCTCTTGTGAAGCGCTTATGTGGTGTTTCCTCAGGCATTTATAGTGGCCTGTCCCTGCCGCTTCCGGTTGTCAGTTTCAACTGTCCGCTGTAGTGGCCGGTATACTGGGTCCAGGTCGATGTGTTTGTTGATGGAGTTTGTGGATGAGTGCCATGCTTCTAGGAATTCCCTGGCTGTTCTTTGTTTGGCTTGCCCTATAATGGTAGTGTTGTCCCAGTCGAATTCATGTTGCTTGTCGTCTGCGTGTGTGGCTACTAGGGATAGCTGGTCTAGGTCATGTCCTAGAAGCATGGCACTCATCCACAAACTCCATCAACAAACACATCGACCTGGACCCAATAGACCGGCCACTACAGCGGACAGGGGACGAAAAGTTTGCAAAAAAAAACTTCCAGCTCGGCGAACAGAACCACAACAACGAGCACCCGAGCTACAAATCTTCGCACAAACTTTGAACACTACTGGAACAAGGAATGGTCTACGTACACCATGAAGGAAAAGGTATAACTTAGGCCCACGTATGGGAGGAGCAGGCTGAAGCAATGGGTCTGCGTGGGCCGATCTGTTTGTGGATTTTCAGGAGGAGATAAAAGCGAACTCTGCTATCAGAGGACCATCATCTTCGGGACTGTTAGGTGGGGGTGAGTGGGTGCGGGGAGTGGGGGCGGTGGGGGAGTGAGTGGGAATATACAGATGAAATGTGGTCAGATTCAGTAAATAATATAGCCTGATGTGCCATGGGGGTAGGGTTATGGATCAGCAGATGATACGTGGAGGTATCTGAGAGCTGGCACTCAGCCTCTGAAATGTCGAGGTGAGTCCACCAGACTACAGCAGCACCACCATTATCAGCACAGGCTGAATAACATAGTCAGTGTTGGATCGAAGCATACAGCGTACAGTCTGTTCAGATGGTGATAGGTTGGATAGGGTGAGGGGGATACAGAGCATTTAAGACAACCGAACTCCCATGGAGCGTTCTCCATGAACATATTGAGTTCAAGTAAACGCCAGAGGAATGGATACAGGGAGAGGGAGAGTGTTGGAGCTGGGCGAAGGGTCTATGAGATGGGGAGTGGACTCTTGCCCAAAGAAATGGACACAGAGGAGAAGATGTTGGAAGAGGATTTCAACATGATTTCGTTTCTGAAATTCATTAAAGTGGGGCACAGAGGGATAAAGCTGTGAACTTTGCTGAGTACAGAACATTCAGCATGAGAGTGTGGATGGTTAGGAGGGATGGTGAATACACGACAGGCTTGGGGGAGGGGATGGACTCAGATTGCATGACATGGGTTGGGTGGCAGGTTCCAGAGGCTCACAGGCATCTCTAAGTTATTCCATCTTGTGGGCCTCGTATATCTGGCGAGCATGGCAAATGAGATGGAGAATGAAGTAGAATTGGGGAATGGTGCAGCCTTGAGCCAATGTGATGTGATGCTGTTGAACAGAGAAAATGTTGATCTCAGTGTCAACGACACTGAACGACAAGTCCTCAGAAAGTAAGTGATTGAAAATAATCGGAATCGTTACCTTACTGTAATGCTCTGATTTCATTGGGGTGACACTCAACCAGCAAGGTCTTACTTTTCTGAGACGTCAGATCAAACTGTGAAAACAGAAAGCATCTTGATGCTATTAATAAGACAAATCCATCCATGGTTTTGGACGGCACTAGCAAGGGCATAGTTTATTTGTCATTTCCAATAGCTCTGAGTAAGGTGTCATTGTTCATTGAGGAAATTACCAGCACAGAAGTTCCTCTGATTTCCATTAACCACATTTTGCTGAGGGTGAATGATGCTACATGAGTCAAATGCTACTTTGATGGCAAGGGACGTTACTCTGATCTCACCTCAACTGACATTGGAAAATCAGTTAAAATACTAAAGAGAAAAAAGGATAGAACATGGCTTATTGAACAATGCGGTCACTGTCCTCGCAACGTTTCAGGATAAACAGATGCATGGACTTCTGATTCTGAGGAGAGGTGTTTCCTATTTGGGATGAGGCTGTTTGGTTAAGCGCTGTGACAGAGAGACAGAAAAAAAACGTTCCACTCTGTTAGGGGCAAAAAACCCACCCAATTCACGGCGCATTGGACAATTGCAGACATACAATATTAGATATTGGGCATTGATCATCTCAATCTCATCATTCACTGATGACCAATAGCAGCACAGAAGCCAGGAGTTCCCATCACCCCAGTTGGAAAGCAAAAATGGGTAAGGGATGGCCAGTAGAAGTGGGTGTAACTAGGGAATTGGTGTAACTTACAGTGGGAGTGGCAGAAGAAGGGTGCGAAGAGATATCATCAGTGGAAGAGTATGTGACAGCAGAAGGTGTAGTGCAAGGGAAGTAGGAGTGTAAGGAAAGAGTAGGAAGGGGAGGAAGAATGGCTAATAAAGTTTTAGTGACTGGGTAAAGCTTGTTTTTGGAAAAGTGAGGTTGGGTGAAAACCACCACTGTTCAGGAAAATTGGGAACTGATTCCATTGAAAATTAAGATTTAATGCACTTCTTTTTCTATCACTTGATTCTTTATCAGATTGTACATTCACTCTGCAGTTTTGTATCTCCATCAAATGCAGGTGACGTGTTTTTTTTTCTCCCCTGGTGTTGTGTCTCAACATTTTTGAAATTTTTTTAACAGGATGTATTTGCTTCCAATTCAATGAAGGCATGAGAATATGATTTGATCTCCTGCAGTTAGTCCATAACATAAAATTTAATTGAATATTTATCATCATCACATTAACTGATTCAAGCAATGAATCTGTGTCTATCCTGCCGATGAAAGATTTCTTCAGTTCTGACTATTGTTACAAAGAACAGTACCACACAAAAGCCTAATGCTCCAGTGCAAGGTGCCACACCCTAGTTCATCCTAAATCAGTTACTAGCTTTATGAATAAGACATGCTGAGGGACAGAGTGTAAAAAGTGAATTTAACTTTGTGTCGAAAATGGAATTTGCAGCTCCCTCATAATAGGTGTTAACTACATCAGTCTGTAAATTCCCCAAAATTAGGATAACAATAGACTGGAATTCTTAATTATTCCTTTGTGAATAACATCTGAAGAACAGGAAGGAAATCAAGGTTTGTTTGTGATATTCATAAATGATGATGGTGAGAATGTGGAAGATGGATGGCAGTGGAATGATAACTAAAGTTGGGGATGACACAAAGATTTGCTGGGTACTTCACAGTGAGGAAGAAAGAGTTAGGCTACAGGACGATATAAACAGATGATTTCTGTGTCCAGATTAATGGCCGATGAAGTTTAACACTGATAAGTGTGAGATAATGCACATCTGAATGAACAAGTCAAGTGAGTACTCAAACTTTGGAGGGCGAGGGCTAAACCTGCTCCTTTTCTCTTTGCAACAGGGAAAGTTGAGGAGGGAACATGGTACAGGTATACAAGAGCATAAGGGGTATGGAGAGGATGAACAGACAGCAGCTGTTTCCTTTACTCGAAGGGTCAAAAACAAAGGGACACGTACTTAAAGTGAAAGACAGGGGATTCAGAGAGGATTTGTGAAGTCTGTATTGAACTGAGAGGGTGGCACAAACATTGAATACAAAGTTCCTATGTGTGGAAACAGGCCCTTCAGCCCAACAAATCCACACTGACCCTCCAAAGAGTAACCCACCCAAACACGTTCCTCCTAAATTTACCCCTGACTAATGCACCTAACCTACACATCCCTAAACACTTTGGGCAATTTAGCATGACCAATTCACTTAACCTGAACATCTTTGGATTGTGGGAGGAAACGGGAGTACCGAGAGGAAACACACGCGTTCACGGGGAGAATATTCAAAATCCATACAGGCAGCTACCCGAGGCTGGAATCAAACCTGAGTACCCAGCGCTCAAAGACAGGAGTGCTAAGCAATGAGCCGCCGTTCTGCCGTTGGGGACATGTACCTGGAATGCATTACCTAGGCGTAGATTGAGCAGGTAATCTCACAAACCTTTTAAAAAGCCTTTGGATAAGCACTTGGTGGTGCAGGCTCGCACTTTCATTCAATTATTCTATGTAGTGGCAGTCACGAAAACTCAGATATATTCTGAAGCAATAGCTAATGGCAGTTCCCAGTTTGTTCCATTGACTGGACTCAGTAAGTGAGCATCCAGTGAAGCGCTGGTGTTATCTCCCACTTTCTATTTAAATTTTTCATTTTCCTTGAGTTGATAATGTAATTTCCTGTGTCGATTATGCCATTGCCGGCCCTTTTTCTCAGAGGATGGTAGATGGAGTCAAAATTGATATGTTTGTCGATGGAGTTCCGGTTGGAATGCCATGTTTCTAGGAATTCTTGTGCTTGTCTCTGTTTGGCCTGTCCTAGAATGGATATGCAGACCTAGTCAAAGTGGCGTACTTCCTCACCAGTACTTAAGAAATTAGGAGAAAGTGAGGATTACACATGCTGGGGATCAGAGCATAAAAATGTGTTGCTGGAAAAGCGCTTTTCTCGCGTAAGAAATTAGTGTTGGGAGGTGTTTGATGCGTTCATTAGCCAAGGGATTGAGTTTAAGAGCTACGAGGTTATGCTGAAACTCTATGGATTCCTAGTGAGACCACACTTAGAATATTGTGATCAGTTCTGGTTGCCTCGTTATAGGAAAGATGTGGAAACTTTGGTGAGGGTGCTGAGGAGATTTATCAAGATACTGTCTGGACTGGAGGGCATGTCATACAAAGAAAATTTGAGGGAGCTAAGGTGTTTTCCTCATTGGAACGAAGAAGAATGGAAAGTGACTTGACAGGGATGTTCAAGATGATGAGAGGCACAGATAGAGTGGATAGCCAGAGACTTTCTCCCAGCATGGAAATGGCTCTAGAGGGGGTATGATTTTAAGTTAATTGGAGGAAGGTTTAGGGGAGATGTCAGAGGTAGGTTCTTTACACAGAGAATGGTGGGTTTGTGCAATGAACAGCCATCTTGTAGTAAAGTCAGCTATATTAGGGATATTTAATTGGATAGGCACATAAATGATACTATAATGTAAGGTATGCAGGTTAGTCTGATCTTAGAGTAGGATAAAAGGTCGACAGAACATCAAGGGCCGAAGGGTCTGCACTGTGCTGCACTGTTCTATGTTTCCACTTTCACCCAGCTTGTGGATTCTCATCTAATTGTTGAATGTGTGAGGGAATGATGTTTGTGAGATCAGGAAGCTTTGGAGGGGTGCAAGGCCAAAACCTCAAGTTATGGTGTGCATTGTTACAGTCACCTGAAAGCCAGTATAATATGTGTGGTTACCTAAACCAGACAGAATCCGCCAAGTTCAGTTATTCATGTGATTTTTGGATTGCCGTTTGCTGCTGGTTACTTCACATACATTCTACTGTGTGACCCATGTATTAATCTCTGACCATTCACAGATATGTACAATTTAATTTTGATACTGGAGAATGTGAAGGTGACATTTACTGGATATGGCTTTAGAGGTTTCTTTGTGAGATACGAGGCCCTGCAATAGATTGTCAACTTGTTAACGTCTTCACCCATGTCTGATCCGGGGTGCAGATGTATGGAGTCAGGGAGGCAGGTCAGATTTTATCACCATAGGTAACTTGTATGGTGAGGGTCCGGCTCTCCATGTCAACAAGTCTGTGCTCTGGTCCAGGCTCTGACTGAAGATGAATTTTAACACTTGGTTGCTGGTCAGCCATTAGTATTTAACCTGGAAAACATTAGTACCTACACTGAGACCAGTGATAGTCTATTGGCGGGTTCTCCCACTGCCCAAAGTGGATTAGAAATTATTTGTATTGAAATAATGTTTGACTGACTACCCTGAACCAGGTTAGAAGCTCAATGCACAGATTTTGGAACAGTCCATTGAGTCTCTCTGTATCATAGGCAGCTGTGAGGTCCAATAACACTGTAAATAATTTCAGATCTATTTGAAGCAATTTCCAGCGTAGCTCATTGCAGGGTATTGAGTTTAATGACCAGAACAATAATCGGATGTTTGCTATATTTCATGAATTGGGCAAAATAAGACATGAATGATAATCATTCAACTGAACTATAATCTCTTAAATCAATTATGTAGATTCTATACTTTTGGAACTAAAATATAAACTCCTGTCAAGAGTTTGTAACGCAGAAATAAAGCATGTACATTTTATTTTATCGAAGAAAGAACTTAACTCTTGTAGTGATCAGAATTAGATATTCAATGTCAGGATTCAAAGCAATGCTTTGCCACTCCAATATTTTTAAAGTGGTTGGCTTCTGAGTGATTACATGTTCAGAGTGAGCAAACGATTGAATATACAAATAGAATTAGCGTTCTTATACATTTATATATAAACAATCAGTTTAATTTCTCACTGAAATGTACAATCTTCAGCTATTAGCCAACAATTTTAAAATGGCAATAATTCAAAATGGACTGTGGATATTAAACTAAATAAATTATTTGTGTTATCAAATTTTAGTGAATAATAATTTGAAAGCTTCCAAATTTTAAGAATGAATAATGTTTAATATGAAATGTGGAGAGTGAAAAAAAAAAGCATCGAACATAATATCGTGTCAGGAAAAAGTCAGACCTTTCCAAAGAGTTTTGTGGCAAAGCAATGATATATTTGTTTTAGTAATTAGAATACAACACGTAAAATATTCATGTTCTGAGTAATACGTAGACTTCATAGTGAAGCTGACCTTGCAATACTTGCATTTTAAATACTTATGCTGCACCATATAATCAGCTATTTGCGAGCATTTACACAGTTAAATAATTGGATACTGACTTTTATTATTACTGACTTCTCAAAGCCCTCCGCTTCTTTCTTTCCCGCCGTACCGACCAGTACCCTTCCACTGACACCCTCCTTCGACTGACTGAACTGGTCCTCACCCTGAACAACTTCTCTTTCCAATCCTCCCACTTCCTCCAAACGAAAGGAGTAGCCATGGGCACCCGCATGGGCCCCAGCTATGCCTGCCTCTTCGTAGGATATGTGGAACAATCCATCTTCCGCAACTACACTGGCCCCACCCCCCACCTTTTCCTCCGATACATCGATGACTGTATCGGCGCCGCCTCGTGCTCCCACGAGGAGGTTGAACAGTTCATCCACTTCACCAAAACCTTCCAACCCGACCTCAAATTCACCTGGACAGTCTCAGATTCCTCCCTCCCCTTCCTCGACCTTTCTATTTCTATCTCAGGCGACCGAATCAACACGGACATCTACTACAAACCGACCGACTCCCACAGCTACCTGGACTACACCTCCTCCCATCCTGCCCCCTGTAAAAACGCCATCCCTTTCTCCCAATTCCTTCGACTCCGCCGCATTTGCTCCCAGGAGGACCAGTTCCAAAAACGCACAACCCAGATGGCCTCCTTCTTCAAGGACCGCAATTTCCCCCCCGACGTGGTCAACGATGCCCTCCACCGCATCTCTTCCATTTCCCGCTCCTCCGCCCTTGAACCCCGCCCCTCCAACCGCCACCAGGACAGAACCCCACTAGTCCTCACCTACCACCCCACCAATCTCCATGTACAGCGCATCATCCGCCGTCATTTCCGCTACCTCCAAACGGACCCCACCACCAAGGATATATTTCCCTCCCTTCCCTATCAGCATTCCGTAAAGACCACTCCCTCCGTGACTCCCTCGTCAGATCCACACCCCCCACCAACCCAACCTCCACTCCCGGCACCTTCCCCTGCAACCGCAGGAGGTGCAAGACGTGCGCCCACACCTCCCCCCTCACCTCCCTCCAAGGCCCCAAAGGAAACTTCCGTATCCGCCACAGATTCACCAGCACTTTCACACATATCATCTATTGCATCCTCTGCACCCGATGTGGCCTCCTCTATATTGGGGAGACAGGCCGGCTACTTGCGGAGCATTTCAGAGAACACCTCTGGGACACCCGGACCAACCAACCCAACCACCCTGTAGCTCAACATTTCAATTCCCCCTCCCACTCCACCAAGGATATGCAGGTCTTTGGACTCCTCCATCGTCAGACCACAACAAAACGACGGTTGGAGGAAGAACGCCTCATCTTCCACCTAGGAACCCTCCAACCACAAGGGATGAACTCGGATTTCACCAGTTTCCTCATTTCCCCTCCCCCCCACCCTGTCTCAGTCAAATCCATCGAATTCAGCACCGCCTTCCTAACCTGCAATCTTCTTCCCGACCTCTCCGCCCCCACCCCAGTCTGACCTATCACCCTCACCTTGACCTCTTTCCACCTATCACATTTCCGACGCCCCTCCCCCAAGTCCCTCCTCTACCTTTTATCTTAGCCTGCTGGACAAACTTTCCTCATTCCTGAAGAAGGGCTTATGCCCGAAACGTCGATTCTCCTGTTCCCTGGATGCTGCCTGACCTGCTGCGCTTTTCCAGCAACACATTTTCAGCTCTGATCTCCAGCATCTGCAGACCTCACTTTCTCCTACTGACTTTTATTCACAGCTGGCACATGATAGAGTACAAAACTTTAAAGTACAGGAGGAGGCCATTGGTTATTATGTATGAATCAGGTCCAAAAATGTCCCCCCATTTGCCAGTCCTCTCTCTGTTGCCCATAAAGTTCATAATTTCCAAATATATATCCAGATCTCTGAATCTTCATCCAGCCAGTCAACTTTCCCTGATAGTCAATTCCAATTCGTAACAACTCTCTAAATAAAGTCCTTTACCTTATTTCACTCTTTTGCTGATAACCTTGAAATTAGAATTCCTTGAGGCTGTAATGCCAACTAATAGAGTATTCTTTTTCTACTCTGCAACGTTTTTCATACTTCTGAGCACCGCAATTAATTCACATCTTTGTCTGTTCTGCTCCAGGAATAATAAACCTTGCAAGAACTGCAACAAACACTACAACGAAAAACAATCAGAAAACTCGTCACCAGGATATATGAACATCAACGAGCTACAAAACCATGTATTTTAGGGCAGCCGCACGCTCCTCTTGTGGAATGTGTTAGCTCAGGTAGATTTCCACCGGCCCTGATGGCTACAAGTGTGGACACGACACCCAATCTCAGCTCCTGGGAGACTGTGTTAGGCAGCCACGCTGGGCAGTGCGGTGGCTCTTTGGTTAGTACTGCTGCCTCAGAGCACCAGGGACTCGGGTTCTAATCGTGCCTTGGGCAACTGCCTGTGTGGAGTTTGCACATTCTCCCCCTGATGGGATGGGTTTCCTCCCACAGTCCAAAGATGTGCATGTTAGGCGAATTGGTCATGCTAAATTGCCCTGGGTGTTGGGTGTAGGGGAGTGGGTCTGGGTTGGCTGCTCTTCGGTGGGTCGTTGTGGACTTATTGGGCATAAGGGCCTGTTTACACACTGTAGGTAATCGAATTTAGGATGCACTCAAGGTCATCTGACAACTTCATAGATAAATGCTTTAGTGCGGTGGGCACACCCAAGACACGGCCCTAGTTATGTTTCTTTAATGACTGTAATATTCCAGTCCAACGTTCATCGCTCTGAGTTCATTAGCCTTACCTGTCAGCCCTGTTGCATTTAAATAAACACGATTTAATCCAACAGGCGTTCCTTGCTTCCTGTCATGTTCCAGGCGAGAGTAGTTGGGTGACCACCAGGAATGGCAAAGGGAGTAGGCAGGGAGTGCAGGAATCCCCTGTAGCCATTCCTCACGAAAACAAGTAGACTGTTTTGGAGTGTTGGGGGCTATGACCGTTCAGGGGAAAGCAGCAGTAGCCAGGTTGGTGGTACTACCACTGGCTCTGGGGCACAGCGGGAAAGGGTAAAGGTAAGCAGGACGGTAAAGATAGGAGGGTCGATTGTTAGAGGGACAGATCGGAGATTCCGTGGTCACAAACGGGAATCCAGGATGTTGGGTTACCTCCCAGGTGCTAGGGTCCAGATTTCTCCAAGTGGCTGCAGAAAATTCACAAGGGGGAGGGTAAGCAGCCAGAAATCATTATGCACGTTGGCACAAATGATACCCGTAGAAATAGGGATGAGGTCCTGCAGCGTGATTACAAGAGCTCGGAGAAACATTTAACAAAAAACCTTGACATCTCCTGATGAGGGAGATTACCGTCCGAGACATGCACTGGAGGAGATACCGATACCTTGGCGGCCAGTTTTGCTAGTGTTACAAGGGTGGGTTTAAACTAGATTGGCAGGGGTGGTGTCCTCAAGAGGAGGGAGGCAGGTGCGAGGCTGGAAGGTGATACAGTAATCAGAAATAGTAAGGTTAGGCTGGAAAACGACAGAGAGAAAATACTGCCTTTTGGATTAAATTACATCAATTTCAATGCAAGAAGGCCTACAGGTAAGGCCGATGAACTCAGGGTTTGAATAGGTAGGTGGGACTGGCATAATATAGCCATTACACAAACAGGGCCAAGTGATGGATAGGACTGACAGCTTAATGTGCCAGGGTATAGATGCTTTCGGCAAGACAGAGATGGTGGAAGGAGGGGAGGGGTATTGCATTTATGATTAAGGCGAGTACCACAGCAGTAATCAGAGATAAAATAACTGCTGGATCACCCAGTGAGGCTTTGTGGGTGGAGTTAAGAAATAGGAAGGCGTTGGTGAGGTGATTGGGGATGTAATAAAGGCCCCCAAATAGTCAACAGGAATGAGAGTAACAAATATTCAGGGAGAGAGGGGAGATCTGCAGGAGCAATAAGGTTATCATAATAGGGGATTTTCCATTTCCTAATACAGACTGGAACGGCCAGAGCGTTAAGGAATTTGATGAGATAGACTCTGTTAAATGCGTCAGGAAAGCTTCCTCAAGCAGCATATAGAGTGTCCTACTGAGGAAGGGGCAAAACTCGAAATTTTCTTAGGAAATAGGGCTGAGTTAATAGTGGGGGAACACTTTGGGACCAGTAACCATAGTTCGATTAATTTTCAAATAGTTATGGACAGGGACGAAACTGGTGCACAGGTTCATGTTCGAACTTGAGGCGTGGCTCAGGTACAGGCAGCTCGGATCAAGGGAATCCCTGGAGGTATATAAGAGATACTGGAGTTTACTGAAGAAGGAAATCAGTGCGGCGAAAAGTGAGTAACAAAGAGCCTTGGCTGAGAAGATTAGGATGAATCCAAAAAGGTACTTTAAATATATTAAAAGAAAAAGCAATAACTAGAGAGAAAATAGGACCCCTCGAAGATCAA
Source organism: Chiloscyllium plagiosum (assembly GCF_037043375.1). Taxonomy (NCBI): domain Eukaryota; kingdom Metazoa; phylum Chordata; class Chondrichthyes; order Orectolobiformes; family Hemiscylliidae; genus Chiloscyllium; species Chiloscyllium plagiosum. Next base: position 45,851,825 of record NW_028270184.1, on the reverse strand, counting down.
TGTGGACAAGTATGTGTGCAACTATAAGAGATGGGTGATGTCCTCAACGAATATTTCTACTCTATGTTTTCCGTGGAGAAAGTCTCGTTGACTTGAGAACTTGAGGAAATTAGTGTTAATATCTTAGGGACGATTCATATCATAGTAGAGGAGATTTTGGACGTACCAGAATGTTTGAAAGTGGATAAACCTCATGGTCCTTACCCAATATGTCCAAGAATACCTCAACGGGCTCCAGAAGAATTTGCGGGGACTCTGGCTTTTAATGTTGATCATCATTAACCACAGGTGACGTCCCAGAAGGCTGGAGGATAGCAAATGGTGTGCCCGTATTCAAGAAGAACTGAACAAAAAAAAAGCTTTGGAACTACAGACCAGTAGGTTTAACATCCGTGGTCGGTAAGTTACTTGAGAAGGTTTTGAGGGATAAGATGTACATGTATTTAGAAAGACAAGCTTTGATTAGGAATGATACGTGTGACTTTGTGCGAAGAGGTTTATGACTGACAATTTTCTTAAAGTTATTGGATGATGTGACCAGGAAGATTGACTTGGGTGGGGCAGTGGACGTCGAAACATGTGGTGTTGGAAACGCACAGCAGGTCAGGCTGCATTCGAGGGGCAGGAGAATCTGTGTTTCGGACATAGGCTCTTCACCAGGAACGTCCAAAACATCGATTCTCCTGTTCCTCTGATGCTGCCTGACCTGCCGTGTTTTACCAGTACCACAGTTTTCTACACTGATCTCCAGCATCTGCAGTGCTCACTTTCTCCAAGAGTAGTAGGTTTATTCAATATGGATTTCAGTTACACCAGAGCAGAATGAGGTTTTTCAGCCCCTGGATCCTGATATACAATTACAGGAGGAGGCCAATAAGCCCCTCGGGCCTATAAAACTGTAACCAGATCATGCAGCACCAGTATCCAGTTACACAGCAACAGGATCAGTCTATTCAGCTACTTGAAGTCAGTGACACAGCAAATGGAAGAGGTCACAAAGTGACTGGACTATGGGGCATACTGGAATGAAACCAGGTTACATAACCCCTCAGACCTGCCCTTCCATTCAGTAAGTCATGGCTGATCTGCACTCGGCCACAATTTCACTTTTATGCCCAATTCTTTGTAGCCCTCGACTCTCTAACGGGTCAAAATCCTTTGACACCCACTCGCACCCCCAACATTTCAGTGATTTGGCCTCCCCTAACTCTCTGGACCCAACCGTCATTACCCTCTGAGAGAAGGAAACACTCCCCACTCATATACCTTGGCCTATTGACATGGATAAAAGATATGAACACAGCGTCAGAGTGATTGGCCCTGATATCATGGCAATAATTGATTGAGCAAGATGTCAAGGAGACTGAACAAAATTGAACTTGATGGGAATCAGTTGCAAACTCCACACTGGTTGGATCATCCAGAACACAATGGGGCTGGTGGACATCAATCCTCCCAGTCCCTGGACATCTCTGTGGGCAATCCTCAGGATAGCTTCTTCGGCAAAAACATCTTCAGCTGCTTCATCAATGTATTTCCTTCTGTCATACGATCAGGGGTTGGGATGTTCTGTGAAGATTATACAATGTTCAGAACAATGAGTCACCTCCTAAGGTAGTAAAGTATCAAATCTGGAAAACATTTAATGTAAAGGTAACATGAATCAAAAGCACTGCGGGACACTAAACATTCTCACGATTAAACGAAAGGGGAACCCCTTCAGCATCTCTAGCTGGTTTCACAGTAATATAAGAAAGCCATTCAGCCCATCTGATCTGTTGGATAACAAGAGGTGCAATGCGTTCACTCACTCCTGCCTGTTACACAAGTAGACAATTTAAAATAAAAGCAGGAGTTGGAATCCAAAATGCACACGCAGGAAGCTGGAAGAACAGAATAAGCAAGGCAGCATCAAGACTTTGAGAAGTGTACACCTTGGATATAACCCTTCGTCAGGACTGTGGATGGGAGTAAGAAGGTCTATAGATAAAAGGGTGGGTGAGGAAGGAGAAGGCAGAATGCCGAGATGGGGATAAGTGAGCACAGATAAAAGGTATCAGCGGGTTGGTGATGGGAGTGCTGAATCCAGTTGGTAGCAGACAAAAGGTTGCTCACAGGAATGGAAGGCAGGGGAGGGCTTGGGAAGGGAGTGGGGGGTATTGAAGGGAGGTTATTTGAAATTGGAGAATTCAATGTTGAGTCGCCAGGGTGTCAGTTGCACCTGTGACAGATGAGATCTTGTTCCTCCAAATTATGGTTTGGTTCATTGTGGCGATGAAGGAGGCCAAGGATGGCCATGTTGGTAAGGGATTGGGAAAGAGAATTGAAATAGGAACTGACTGAGAGGTCTTCCATTCCAACTAACGACCCTACCTTTCAGATTCCAACCGAATTCAGCCCTCCCATCGCCCAACTAGGTTGTACCCACCAATTGTGTCCACATATCCATTTCTCGCCATCTCCCTGATTTCCCACCCCAACCACTCCCTTCCCTCTTTATCTGCAGCTCCTTCTACCCCCCCCCCCCACCCCAGTTATGAATAACGGTTATAACTGAAATGTTGACATTCCCAGCTCATGATGCTGCCTGGCTTGCTGTTTTCTTCCAGCCTTCTGTTTGTCTCTTATAACTCAGGAAGATAGAGTCTAGTCAACACAACGTGCTGATAGGCAGGAACGACGGGTTGCCCACTGAAGTCCTTGAACCTCTGCCCTCGGGCCAGGAGGAAGACATTCAGTCCCTCGAGACACTGACACATGAAGAGAAGAGGCCATTCAGCCCCTCCAAACTTTTAGACTGAAATAATGGATGTCATTGTTGCTGCAACACGAAGATTTTAAAACAGACAAAAACGTTATTCATAAAATTACACAATGCAACACAAAGAACAGAATAAAGGATCCCAAAGGAATTAAACTGATTCAGCTCTACTTATTTATGCTGTTCAGAATATACACATCTGTCCCAATAAGCAAACTCCCAATAAAAACCAGTATAAATGGAACACATACTTCCAGGTTGAAGTTGAAGGTCAGAAAAGAGAGAGAGTTTCCACACAGCTCTCAGTTGAACTTCCCAGTTCAAAAATCAACAGCAAACTGCTCAGCTCAGCTCAGCTCAGCTCAGCTAGTTCAGCTAAAATATCTCACCACTCTCCGTTCATTATACCGGTCATTAATGAAGCATGACCACTTTGGCCTGAAGTCTCATGTATTTCCATATAAACAAAAGGCCTCTGAAAATCCTTTTCATCTCTGTTCCAAACCAGACTGATCTGAGCTTGGCACCGTTTTATTGTCCCTCTTAACAAAGAACAAGGGCACCTTGAGCCAAGGAACAACTTTTCGACAAAAAAGGGACTAGCTTTGTGACATGCCTCCCCCCGCCCCACCCTTAAAAAAAGAACCATCAATGCTAAAAGACGGCTGCATTTTTAATCCTTCAAACCCAGTTAGTAGTCTCAAAACTGACAGATGCACTGTACTAACTGGAAACATTCAAACATGCACAAACCCATGCAAATTCATGCCGCGGTCCAACCACCACCGAACACCTCCGTATCTCATTCGAGTCTCAATAACTCATCAGCTTTCACGTTTTCACGACCTGCCACATGCGCAAAGGTCAGATTGAATGGCTGCAACAACAAGCTCCATCTAAACAGTCTGGCATTTTTGTCCTTAATATTTTCCACAAATGTCAATGTGTTGTGATCAGTGTGTACGATTGTCTCAGATGCATTGCTGGTAATATAAACAGTTACGGTGTAATGCCAACACCAACTTTAAAGTCTCTTTCTCCACCGATGAACATTTCTGTTGATGAACGTTCGACTTCCCAGAAAAATACCCGATAGGTCTTTCTATTCCCTCATCATCCTCCTGCAGGAACATCGGTCCAATACTAACATCACTGGCATCGATAGCCACTTTGAAAGGATTCGTGTAATCTAGTGTAGCTAATACTGGGGCCAGTATTAACACAGTCTTTAGGCTGTAAAATGCCTTTTGATAGTCCTCGGCCAACTGACAGTTCTTTCCCTTGACAATTTGGTGAGTCGAACAGCCGCACTGTATAAAGTTTGGCACAAACATTCGGTAAACTCCAGTCTATCCCAGGAACTGTCGTACTGCATATATCTTTTTGTCGACGGTGTGAAACATTCCCCAACTACTTTCGTTTTCGTATCTCATGGGGCAATTTGTCCATGTCCAATAACGTGACCCAGGAACGTGATTGGGCTTTCTCAAATTCACTTTTAGCTAGGTTTACCACATTGCCTGCCTTCTGAAGTCGATCACACAAGTCCGATAAATGCTCTAAATGTTCTTCTATGAGTGACTAAAAACCACCAGATCATTAACGTATATCACATAGTTGGGTAATCCGGCAATGACCTTACTATCAGCCTCTGAAATGTGACTGGATCGTTTTTCATACCAAATGTGCATTTGGCGTTATGAAAGCCTCGAAATTGCCTTTGCTCTCTCTGACAGAGGTCCTTGTCAGTAGCCTCTGAGCAAGTCCAACTTAGAAATGTAAGTAGCTTCTCCCACTTTTTCGACGCAGTTCTCTAAACATGGAATTAGATATGCATCAGACTTTGTAACGGCGTTGATTTTGTGATAGTCCACACATGACCGTTGGGGCCCATCTGACTTTGGCACCATGACTATATGTGAGCTCCAGTCACTGTAACTCACTTCGATTATGCCACCTTGGACCATTCACTCTATCTCCTTCTGAACCTGTGCCAATTTTGGAGGGTCATACCTGTAAAGATGTTGCTTAATCAGAACAGCATCTCCTGTATCTTTATCATGTACAATTATGTTTGTAATTCACAGTTTATTTCCGCGTATCTCTCCATGAGATTGTAATAACTCTTTCAGGTCACTTTGCTTTTCTGGTGGAAGGTAATTCAATAATTTATCCTAATTTTTTTTACAACTTTCTCGATCAATTTGATTTGAGGAATGTCCAATTCAGAATCCTCTGAACTTGGTTCTTACTTCTGTGCTGTAATCATTAACAGCTTCTCCTCTTGCTTTCCTTCCCGATCAAAATATCTTTTGAGCATATTCATATGACACACTCTGTGAGATTTCTTTCTGTCTGGAGTCCATATCAAGTAGTTCACCTCATTCAATTTGTTCCCAATTTGATATGGTGCACTGAAATTTGGTTTTAAAGGCTCACCAGTTACCGTAATTAACACCAAGACCTTATTCCCAATTGCAAAATTGCGAATTTGTGATTTCTGATCCACTTCCTGTATCATTGTATGCTGTGATACTTTAAATGCTGTCTACCCAACTCCTCAGCTCTATTTAATCATTCCCTAAAATTTGACACATCGTCCAAATGGGTTGCCTCTGAATTCTGACTTATTAATATCTCCTTAATCAATATTAATTGTCCTTTTACTTCATGCCTGCAAATTAATTCAAATAGACTGAATTTGTTTCATTCATTCTGTGTGTCTCTGATCACAAATAGTTCAAAAGAAATTTCCTTTTCGCAATCATCTGGATAATCCTGACCTTAAACCTTCAACATGGTCTTCAGTTTTTGATGCCGTCTCTCTCATGCTCCCTGTGATTCCGAATTGCATGCATAGGTTTGAATTGCTTTATTCCCAAGTTATCCATCACCTCGGTCTTATTACTGCCTGTTTGATATGTTTGAGACGTCTGGCAAAATTCAACTACATCTTTGTGTAGTACAGGCCAGTGAAAATATCTTTGTACTTCAGCCTGTATTGTCCTCTCCCCGAAATGATCTCCAAGTGGTAGCTCATATGCCACTCGCAGCATCCTCCTTTCTATACCCAACAGGCAAAACAATTTGATGAATTTCTGCCCACGTCTGATCTATTTCAATGTGTGGAGAAAGTGAAGACTGCAGATGCTGGAGATCAGAGGAGAAAATGTGTTGCTGGAAAAGCCCAGCAGGACAGGCAGCATCCAAGGAGCAAGAGAATCGACGTTTCGACTCATTATTTCCAAAACAAAACATTGATAGCAATAAATATAACATGTTTTCCGTGACACGTGTCTTTAAAAACAAACAAAACTATGATGACCTTAGAGAGATTAGTATTTGGAAGAATTCAAAAATTCACTGTCTGAAGTAGTGCAAACTCATGTGGAAGAGCAGAGAGTGTAAACAGTAAGGTTAGCAGCTGAAGTGGCTGCTGATTATGAACTGGTCCATAGACTTGCTTTGGCTTTCAGGTACAGTTCCAGTCTATAAGAGATAAAAATTAGAGCAAAGAGATATCCTCACGGGCAAAGAGAAAGGTAGATCTCAGTGAAGATCATAAGGATAATTTACCACGGTAAAAAATAAAACCTTGAGGGGGACAAAGTAGTTTTAAAAAATCTCAGGAGTTTTCATTGTAATAAAGTGGGCTACACAAAATCACAGTGTTGGTGGGCTGGGAGAAAACCAGATGTAGGATAACCACACAAGCCTGGAAGCTTTGTTGGACTAGTAACAAAACGCACAAGGGAAGATAGACAACTACCTCAGAGTGTACAAGGTGATCAGAGGACGTGCCAGATCTGCTTATAAAATCTACATGAAAGGGTAAAGTTTATTTATATAGGCCAGAAGTAATTTTGAAAGGAGGTTCCAATATTAATTGACATAGGATTGCTATTCACAGCAGAGAGCGGCGCGAGCTGGACGGAAGTGAAGTTGGAGCGCAGAGCTAGTCGGGAAAATAAGTGATTGATATTTAAGAACTTATCTCGACGCCAACGGCGTTTTCACAGCAGAGAGCGGCGCGAGCTGGGCGGAAGTGAAGGTGGAGCGCAGAGCTAGTCGGGAAGCTAAGTGATTGATATTTAAGAACTTACCTCGACGCCAACGGTTTTTTCACAGCAGAGAGCGGCGCGAGCGGGGCGGAAGTGAAGTTGGAGCGCAGAGCGAGTCGGGAAAGTAAGTGTTTGATATTTGCGTGGGTGTCTTCTAGACCCCAGGCCCTACATAGTAGGGCCTCTCTTCCATGCTCCTCCTCTAACCTAACTTTAAAGTCCACAGGTAAGCTACTCAGTGTTCTTGTTTTGGAGACGAAGTGTAGAGAATGGCACCGCAGGCAGTGGAATGTTCCTCCTGCAGGATGTTTGAGGCACGGGTGACAACCGATAGTCCTGCCGACTTCATCTGCAGGAAATGCAGTCAGATCCTGCTCCTCACAGAACGAGTTAGGAAACTGGAACTGGAGTTGGATGAACTGAGGAGTATTCGAGAGGCTGAGAGGGTGATAGATAGAAGCTACAGGAACATAGTTACGCCAGAGAACAGAGGTAGCTGGGTAACAGTTAGAATGGGGAAGGGGAGGAAGCAGGCAGTGCGGGGATCCCCTGTGGTCGTTCCCCTCAACAATTAGTATACCGCTTTGGATACTGTTGGGGGGAACGGCCTAGCAGGGGTAAGCTGTAGTGAGCGGGTCTCTGGCACGAGGTCAGGCTCTGAGGCTCAGAAGGGAAAGGGGAGAGGAGGAGAGCGCTAGTTATAGGAGACTCTACAGTTTGAGGGACGGACAGGCGGTTCTGTTGACGTGGGCGAGACTCTCGGATGGTTTGTTGCCTCTCGGGTGCCAGGGTCCGAGATGTCTCAGACCGGGTCTTCAGATTCCTTAAGGGGGAGGGTGTGCAGCCAGAAGTCGTAGTGCACGTTGGCACCAAGGACATAGGTAGGAAGAGGGGTGGGGAGGTCATTCAGGAGCTCAGGGATTTAGGCTGGAAGGTAAAAGCTAGGACGGACAGAGTCGTCATCTCTGGGTTGTTGCCAGTGCCACGTGACAGTGAGGCAAGGAATAGGGAGAGAGTACAGTTGTACACGTGGCTGCAAGGATGGTGTAGGAGGGAGGGCTTCAGGTATTTGGACAATTGGACTGCATTCTGGGGAAGGTGGGACCTGACCAAGCAGGACGGGTTGCACCTGAACCGGAAGGGCACCAATATCCTGGGAGGTAGGTTTGCTAGCACTCCTCGTGGGGGGGGGGGGGGGGGGGGGGGTGAGGGTTTAAACTAATTTGGCAGGGGGATGGGATCCGGACTTGTAGTCCAGCAAGTAGGCTAGCTGTTTGTCAGGATGTCCAAGAATGTAGGGAGGCTGTGGAGAAGGTAACACTGACAGGGAATACTTGCGGACACAGAGATGGGTTCAAGTGTGTATACTTCAATGCAAGGAGTATCAGAAATAAGGTGGGTGAACTTAAGGCGTGGATCGGTACCTGGGATAGAAGAGGGACAGGAATGGTTGTTGGTGGTTCCTGGTTACAGATGTTTTAGTAAGATTAGGGAGGGTGGTAAAAAGGAGGGGGGTGGCGTTGCTAATTAGAAATGGTATAACGGCTGCAGAAAGGCAGTTCGAGGGGGATCTGCCTTTGGAGGTATATGGGCTGAAGTCAGAAATGGGAAAGGTGCAGTCACCTTATTGGGTGTTTACTATAGGCCCCCCAATAGCAGCAGAGATGTGGGAAAACAGATTGGGGAACAGATTTTGGAAAGGTGCAGAAGCCACAGGGTAGTAGTCATGGGTGATTTCAACTTCCCAAACATCGATTAGAGGTCTTTAGATCAAGTAGATTGGATGGGGCGGTGTTTGTGCAGTGTGTCCAGGAAGCGTTTCCAGCTCAGTATGTAGATTGTCCGACCAGAGGGGAGGCCATATTGGATTTGTTATCGGTAACGAACAGGGACAAGTGATGGGCTTGTTAGTGGGTGAAAATTTTGGTGATGGTGACCACAATTCTGTGACTTTCACCTTGGTTATGGAGAGAGATAGGTGCGTGCAACAGGGTAGGTTTTACAATTGGGGGAAGTGTAAATACGATGCTGTAAGACAGGATCTGAGGAGCATAATTTGGGAGCATAGGCTGTCAGGGAATGATGTCGTGGAAATGTAGAACTTTTTCAAGGAACAGTTACGACGTGTCCTTGATATGTATGCACCTGTCAGGCAGGAAAGAGATGGTCGTGTGAGGGAACCTTGGTTGACGAGGGAGGTTGAATGTCTTGTAAAGAGGAAGAAGGAGGCTTACATAAGGTTGAGGAAACAAGGATCAGACAGAGCATTGGAGGGATACAGGATTGCCAAAGGGAGCTGAAGAAAGGGATTGGGAGAGCTAAGAGAGTGCATGAAAAATCTTTGACGGATAGGATCAAGGATAACCCCAAGGCATCTTATGCGTATGTGAGAAACATGAGAATGACGAGAACGAGGGTAGGTCCGATCAAGGACAGTAGTGGGAGACTGTGTATTGGGTCGGAAGAGATAGGAGAAGTCTTGAATGAGCACTTTTCTTCAGTATTTACAAACGAGAGCGACCGCATTGTTGAAGAGGAGAGTGTGAAACGGACTGGTAAGCTTGAGGAAATACTTGTTAGGAACAAGATGTGTTGGACATTTTGAATAACTTGAGGATAGACAAGTACCCCGGGCCTGACGGGATATATTCTAGGATTATGTGGGAAGCAAGAGAGGAAGTTGCAGAGACGTTGGCAATGCTCTTTTCGTCTTCACTGTCAACAGGGGTGGTACCAGGGGACTGGAGAGTGGCGAATGTTGTGCCACTGTTCAAAAAAGGGAATAGGGATAAACTCGGGAATTACAGGCCAGTTAGTCTTACGTCGGTGGTAGGCAAAGTAATGGAAAGGATACTGAGGGATAGGATTTATGAGTATCTGGAAAGACACTGCTTGATTAGGGACAGCCAGCACGGATTTGTGAGGGGTTGGTCTTGCCTTACAAGTCTTATTGAATTCTTTGAGGAGGTGACCAAGCATGTGGATGAGGGTAGAGCAGTGGATGTAGTATACATGGATTTCAAAAGGCACTTGATAAGTTTCCCCATGATAGGCTTATGCGGAAAGTCAGGAGGCATGGCCTAGAGGGAAATCTGGCCAGTTGGATAGAAAACTGGCTAACCGGTCGAAGGCAGAGAGTGGTGCTAGATGGTAAATTTTCAGCCTGGAGCCCAGTTACAAGTGGAGTTACGCAGGGATCAGTTCTGGGTCCTCTGCTGTTTGTAATTTTTATTAATGACTTGGAAGAGGGAGTCGAAGAGTGGGTCAGTAAATTTGCAGATGATACGAAGATTGGTGGAGTTGTAGATATGAGGAGGGCTGTTGTTGGCTGCAAAGAGACTTAGATATGATGCAGAGCTGGGCTGAGGATTGGCAGATGGAGTTCAACCTTGCCAAGTGTGAGGTTGTCCATTTTGGAAGGAAAAATAAGAATGCGGAATACAGGGTTAACGGCAGAGTTCTTAGTAAGGTGGAGGAGCAGAGGGATCTTGGGGTCTATGTTCATAGATCTTTGAAAGTTGCCACTCAGGTGGATAGAGCTTGTAAGAAGGCCTATGGTGTATTAGCGTTCATTGGCAGAGGGATTGAATTAAAGAGTCATGAAGTGATGTTACAGCTGTACAGGACTTTGGTTAGTACTGTGTGCACTTCTGGTCGCCTCACTTTAGGAAAGATGTGGAAGCTTTGGAGAGGGTGCAGAGAAGATTTACCAGGATTTTGCCTGGAATGGAGGATAGGTTGAGAGTGCTAGGCCTTTTCTCATTGAACGGAGAAGGATGAGGGGTGATTTGATAGAGGTTTATAAGATGATCAGAGGAATAGATAGAGTAGACAGTCAGAAACCTTTTCCCCGGGTACAACAGAGTGTTATAAGGGGATATAAATTTAAGGTGAAGGGTGGAAGCTATAGGGGAGTTGTCAGGGGTAGATTCTTTACCCAGAGAGTGGTAGGGACATGGAATACGCTGCCTGTGGGAGTGGCAGAGTCAGAATTGACGAACTGTAAGTGGCAATTGGATAGGTACATGGATGGGTGCTTAAGCTAGGACAAATTTTCGGCACAACATCGTGGGCCGAAGGGCCTGTTCTGTGCTGTATTGTTCTAGTATCTTTTCAGTCTGTAATGCTGAGCGGTGACTGGCACTCTTGAGAGACTATTGCCAGAAAATGTGCTTGTAACAGGAATTAATGATGAGACAAAAAGTGCTCAGTTATGTAAAGTGAGGCTAAAGAGTGCCGAGAAGTGTAGATAATGTGTGGTAGGAATATTGGACAAATTCTCAGCTCCAGGAATAAATTTTGTCCTTGTAAATGATATAGCTGATTAATCGGTAGGCGTTTCACTCTAGTTGAAAAGCCAGTGGAAATGCAAGCAACTGAAGACCTGGAGAATGGTTATCCAGGAATTGTCCTTGATTGAATGATCACAAGATTACAGATGCCCTTCAGGGACGGAAATCTACCATCTTCATCTCGTCGGACTTACATGTGACTCCAGACCCACAGCAATGTGGTTAATTTTCAGTTGCAGTTTGAAACGGCCAAGCCAGCCACTCAGTTATACCACTCACTTCAAAGCCTCAATGAAATGAAACGCATGGACCTCAGCACTGACTACTTACAGCCCACGGACTACAGTGGGTCAGGAAGGCAGCTCACCAACACCTTCTCAAGGACAATGGGGAAAGGGAAATAAATCCGGCCCAGCATCCCACTAATGAGTAAAGGAAGATGATCACACTCAGGGAAGTGAGAAAAATCAACATGAATCAATTTACACAGGGACTTTGATGTATACCTTACATGGTCATGTTTTTCAGAAATATGGGAACAGGAGAAAAATAAATAAGATTAATCTCATTTTTAAATTGCCATCCCAGCTAATCATCAACAATCCCTTTGTTTGCTTCTTTCTCTCTATCTCTCTCTTTTTTCATCTATTCAACTCAGTCCTTCTCCCTTTCAAAACAGATGTCACAGTAACCAACATCAATCACATTATATTTCCCAACTGTGTTCAGTTCTGAACTATAGTCATTAGAATCGACTTGCCAATTCTGTTTTTCTCTCGTCCCGAGGCTGCCAAATCTGCTCAGTTTCTCTGGCATTTTTCGTTCTTTATTGTTTCTGAACTATTGCATCATTCTTTGTTGTGTTTAATCTTTAATTTCGTTAGTACTTGGAATGTCTCCATCGCTGACAGGGGCAGCATTGTTCACCTTACCAAATGCCCTTTACTGTGAGGTCATTCTTTCAGGCAGTACAGAACCAAGCACATTGATGCGGGTCTGATATCAGTCTTAAGGCAGACCAGGTAATAACGCTAGTTTTCTTTACCAAAGGACATCAGTGAAATAGATAAATGCATCGACAAAATGCTGGAGATGTTAAGGTTGTTATTCGTAAAACTTGCTTTTATTTCCAATTCTTGTCATTTGAATTTACTTTCTGACATCATCTGTGGTAGGATGTGGAAGAGTGTCTTTCTGTGCAATAACCTGTGCCTCTGAATTGCATTTCTTCCGACATTACTGCTCTGACACAGTGTTCCTGTCATTAAGTTACTTTAGAGACAAGAACAAGGTTGTGATCAAAATATTTGCAACTGAAAGTGTGCTTAGAGGAGAGATGGAACCATAACGCCTGAACTTTACCAAGGCATAAATAATAGTTTATTAAGTGTCAGCATTAATTCCAAGATGGTGCCTGGGGATATAATCGAGCTGGTAGTGGATAGGTTTGGTGATGGACAGAATACCGAGCCATAAATGAATTCAGTGAAAAAAGGTACTTCGGCATTCTGAACAGTCTCGTTCGCAGATGCTTGTGAGGGCGGGGGTGTGGGCGGTTCTGAAATTTGTGGGGAATGAATAGAATTTGCATTTGAAACTGAAGACAATAGTTTCGCCTTTGTCATATATAGATAACAGAAATAGCAAAGAAGTTTTCCATGGTTAAAGAGATTAATAAATGGATGGAGATGAAGAAACTTACCAGGAACACCAACAATAGCGAGGATAGGATAGTAACCCGTCTGGATAATCATCAGTGCACCTAATATCCGAAATGGTAATGTTGACCAAGACCAGGAAAAAAGAAAAGACCCGAGGATAAACTCCTGTCCATTGTTGCAGCTTTCCAGTCTAATTTTCTCAGATTCTGATAAATTAATGGATCATTCCAGTCTATTCTCAGATGTTTATCTCTCCTTTTCCTGACTCTGCAGCTGCTGATCCATGTGAACGTTGGAGGTGATGCATCTGCTGTTATAATGGCATAAAGCATTGCAAGAAGCCCCTTAATAACACGAGAGGGATACCATCCAGTGGCATCATAAGAATCCGGCATCAATTACAGTCACTGAACAAACAGATCCAGTTAACACCTTTCAGTATGGTACCTTCAGTTCACAAAAACAACTGGACTGGATTGAATGTTGGCATCGCTGACTATTGGTAAAATCACCAATTTCTCTCGTGAAGTTAGTTGTGAGAGAGAATAGTGGATGTTTTCTTATCGCAGGCTAGACGATTCTGCTCTGTTGTACGTTTGCAATACTGTAACTGCCTGAACGTCCCACTACCATCACCCTCAAAAAACACAATCTAGATGTTGTTACCTTGCCGATCTCTCCTCGACTAGAACAAGCACCAGCCAATATATTTACAGTGGATATATTTGCACTCCAATAGACAGGAAATGTGGATTTGCCTGGGCATTCCTTTCATTGATCGAATGAGGCACTTTTGTATCTCCAACACTCAATGTGCTTCGGCACTTTTTTTATATAAACTCACAAGCACGTTAACACATTTTATTGACTTCATTGTTTGAATTTAGTCCAAAACCAAATTTAGCATGTTGTCACAAAGTCGGTCCTTTTACAAGGTTATGTTATCCTTGATTTTTCCTTTTCAGAGAAGTTCTAAACGACCTAAGACTCCAATATATCTGAATTTTGAAAGGTTCATTTGGGTTTTTTTTTTGTTTCTACCTAATCAGGCAGATCGCTTTCAAGTCTTTAAATAAAAACTTGTATAATCAAGAGGACGTGTCCAACTCTCTAGCTGGGCTGATTGGTTCAGTTTGGGGGTTAGTTGAGTCATGGTGACTGTTGAAATTGGACGCTCTTCCCTTCATTCTGTCCTTCCGACCTCATAACCTGTAAGCTGTTTGTATCAGATTTACTGTTTGTGATAAAGCGTTTGTTTATTGGGATTGTTGCAAGTATTTTGGGACAAATCCTAAACTCGGGATAGTCTCTCGGTTGGATATGATAAGGTAGTTGGGTATTCTAGTTTCAATTCATGTGCTTCATTCCATAATTTGGTGAATAAAGTCTGTTCGTTTAAAATTCAGCAGTCTGACCAGCTAATTCACTCTGTTAATACCCACTTTCCACTAACCTTCAACAAATACCAAACTTACGTCTGATCTACCTGCTTAAAAATGTTTTAAGACGTAGAGCATGGTCCATAACAGTTTGGGGGGACTTTGCGGAAATAAGACAGCGAATGTCAGGTGTTAGTGTCTCTTTGTTCGTGTGTGGATTTGGTGTGTAAACAGAGCTTCAGATAGCAATAACTCCTACAGTCACAAAGGATGTTTTGGACATGGGAGATCGACCTTGGGCGTTTCACAAAATGCACATAAGTCCAAGCTGCGGGAATTAGTAGACAAGTTAGAGTTGAACCTACCTCCTAATGTGAGGAAAGATGAGATGATTGCAGCAATAGTTCAGCATTCCAATTTGCTGGAAACTCCATTGGGGTCTGTAGAAATGACTAACCTTCAATCGCAAATAATAAGCTTGAGTCAGAAGCTGAAATGAAGCAGTTTGCGTTACGACTAAAATTAAAATAGATCCAGAGAGAACGAATTGGTTTTATCCAGGAAAGAGAAAAAAAAACGAATGGCCTTAGCTGGAGAGAAACAAAGAGAGAGAGGGTTTGAGCTTCAGAATGTTACCCAGACTTTAACAGCATAAGTTTAACAAAACGCATTTCCCGTGAAAAAGAAAAAGCTCATTCAGTACCTCAATCGGGGTTCACAAGAATATGGGGAAGTCATTCATCCCATCAAAACTACTGGGCAAGAAGACGGATATCCCAATCAGTCCCTCCTGCCTATTCCATAGGACGACAAGGAGACCGCTCACTCCCATGCTTCATTTACATGGGATCAGAAAGAGACCATTTCAAATCTGGAGTCTTTTACAAAGCTATAGGAAGTGGTCATTCAGCTTCTTCGGTCACTGACACAGGAAGAGGAATGTGTCAGAGATGCTCCAATATCACAAACAAATGGTGCATTGGCTGCACAGATAGACTGTTCTAACTTGTTCCACAATGCTTCATTACTCATAGTGTATATGTGTTATTTTAACATGGTTTTTTGGCAGTGGAAATGAAGACTTTTTTTCCCATTCACCAACGTGTTGTCCATTCCAAGAAGTTAGACCCTTGGCCTCTAGGGAGGTCAGAAGCTGGTGGGGAATGGCCAACTGTTTCAGAGTGAAGGTATTGCAGTTGCTGACAATGTAACATTCAGTGCAGGGTCACACAACAACTGTACAGTAAAGTTCATTCAGAGTCTGTACTTATCTGTCAATGGACATGGGGCTCTGCATAGCCACGGAAACTACTGGGAAACAAGCATCCAAGGAGAAGGATGGAATCTTCACCCTATTCAGTTGCTTGGGACATAATGAGTGTCCAACTATAACCATTAAGTTTCAACTTCTTATTCCCTCACAGTGCTACATATTAAACACAAGTTTCTTCACTTTCTCTTCATGGTAACAGCTTGCCAGAGTTATGTCTGGTGAACTCCCTTCGGACTGTATCGCTTATTATTTATAAAGCATTTCCAACCTGTACACACTACCCTAAATAGTCTCTAAACAAAACACTACCATCGGGAAAGATACGTTTACTCTGGTACTTTAATCATTTTGCAAGAAGAGCCACATATCATTTACTTATTGCTGATTAAACATTCTGTCAGTGATTTGTGACCAAGCACATCCATGTCTGTTTCAACAACAGCACTTCCCAAACTCTCACTATTTAATGAACATACATGTGAATGATGATATTTGTTGTTCCCATCTGAAACATTTTATTTCTTCTGATCCTTCTGCTACCCCAAGCCCTTCACTAAAGATAAAAATACAACTCCCTTCATACTCTCGATTATCCAAATTTTAAGACATTCGGTGTATTCCACCATTACCTACCCATGGGCTCTAACATTCTCTACTCACCTGTATTCAACCATGTCAATGTCTGCTGAAAATGCAAATACTCCACTCCCATTGATTCTCAATTGTCGATGTCACAATGCACAATCGCTACAAAATCCAGCAGGTTTATCAAATATCATTTCCCTTTCCTGAATCGAGATTGACTCTACCAAATTATGTCATTATTTTCCAAGTATCTAGTTGTCACATTCCTCACAAAAGGTTCCAATGTTTTTTTTCACAGCTGATACCAAGCTAACTACAATTTAGTTTTCTGTTTGACCTCTCCGCCGTGTTTTAAATACTTACGTTTACAATCTTTCATTAGCTCTACTGCCACCTCCTCACTATTCTGGGATGTAGCCCATCTGATGCAGCAGCATACCGACCTTCAATTCAATAGGATTTTCAAAGACACACTTTTTATTAATTCTAATTTCCTGCTGTTCCTCATTTTAACCTGTCATTCTTTCCC
The DNA here is from genome assembly GCF_037043375.1 of Chiloscyllium plagiosum. NCBI lineage: Eukaryota > Metazoa > Chordata > Chondrichthyes > Orectolobiformes > Hemiscylliidae > Chiloscyllium > Chiloscyllium plagiosum. The sequence continues at coordinate 45,835,284 of NW_028270184.1, read as the reverse complement.
TAGTGTTTCTGGAAGTTTGTTTCTGTACCTTCCTCAGCGGGATGGATTCAATATATTGCACTCAGCAGACAGGTGACTTCTGTCAGCCAATGAATACATCAGAGGACTGCACTTCAGTAATGATGGGTATGTTCCTCACTCCTGCCTGGAAAGTTCCAGAATTAATCAAGTTTAATTCATGGTGAGCATCAGCACAGTCCTGTCACTGCTGTGTGAGGCTGCACAGTATATTGAAGGAAGGGACATAGCTCACTGACCACCTCAATTTTGAAACAAACTGGTTTCATACCTTACACCTGGTCCAGCTGAGACAAATATCCCGGGAAATCCCAGGGAAGACAGTGCACTGTACTGCTCCACCCATTTTTAGAGCTTCCCTTCCCTTCCCTTCTCATCTCCATTTGTTTAGCATGGACCCAAACACTCTGTAAATGCAGTGAAAAGAGTGGGGTTACCAGATCCAGCAGCTGAAAATACAAACCTGAGATAAGCATCCACAGAAACACCACTGATTTTCCAATGACAGGAACAAGGCAATTTCCCGCACGCATGGTGCACACGTTCAGCGTTGAAAACTATTTCCCCTCCCGAGTTTCTCCTCTCTTCCTGGCTGAGAAAGCCGTTGCATCCCCGTTTAGTCCCACAGTAACAGTTTCTCTCTCCAAAGAAGTAGTTGACAGTGTAAAATCACCTTTCCCTGTATCTCAGCAACTATAAGGGCAGCACCAGTATTGCCAATGAATTTGATCATCGCACTCAGAGGAGAGAGATACAGGGAACCTAACTCATTATAAACGGGGACATATCTAAATGGACGTGATATTCAGGAATATGGGAAATGGGGAAATGCGAGAATAACTTGACATTTTGTTTTCTTTTCAGTTCATAATCCGCAATCCCTTTGCTCACTTTTCATTTCTTTTCCTTTTTTTTCTGTCCATTTCTCTGTCCATTCTATGTAAACCTGGCTCCCACCTCTCTCTTCAACCCAACCACCCCTGATTCCAAGATAAATAATATTATTTCCTAGTTTGCTTTCAGTTGTGAAGCATGGTAACTGGACTCAAACCGTTATCTGCGTTTCTCCTGAGAGACGGCTGCCATACCTGCTTAGATTCTCCAACACTTTCAGACGCTGGAGAGTTTTATTTTCGATCTCTAGCACCCACCGTTCCTTGGTTTATTTCACCTTTAATGTTCCTTTCCAGGATGGTAGCATCATGGACAAAGGCAGCATTAGCTGTCCATCACTAATTGACCTTAACCACGCGTTCATTTGTCAAGACAAAATGGAGCCAAGAATTTTGTTGTGTGTCTGAAGTCACACTGAGTTCAGACTGGGCAATAATGTTAAGTTTCTTCACCAAAGTCAATCAGTCAAATACTAAAAATAAATCCTGACGGTTTCTTGTTTCCATAAGTGAAATTAGGTTTCATTACAAGTTTTGTCATTCGAATTTAAGCTCTGATATGGGCTGTGGTAGGATTTTAAACACAGCCTTGGAGTCACAGCCCGTGCCTCTGAATTGCCCGTCTAGTTACATTATCACTCTGATACAGAGTCCTTATTCACTAATCCGTATTCCATCGTTCCTGCCAGAGTGAGTTGGCAGGGAAATCAGTTTAACTGCTAACAGTCAAAAAGATTTTGGGAAAAAAGAGAAAGAGAGATTGAGAGATAATTTCATGCAACAGCACAGATTTCAGAATGCTGAAATGAAGACATTTCGACAGCATCCTGCAACATGAGCCTGTACTCCCTGTAAAGATAGACGAAGGGTACATTGCTGTTCGTGAAGATGATGGAGAGTTTTGGCTGAGCATTTGTTCTGCAACTTTGCAACTGGGTGTGAGGTCAGCAGATTCTTCGACTCATTGGGATGAATCTAACAATAATTTGTCTCAGTGATATTTTTGAGGAGAAAGTGAGGTCTGCAGATGCTGGAGATCAGAGATGGAAATGTGTTGCTGGAAAAGCGCAGCAGGTCAGGCAGCATCTAGGGAACAGGAGAATCGACGTTTCGGGCATTAGCCCTTCTTCAGGAATGAGGAAAGTTGGTCCAGCAGGCTAAGATAAAAGATAGGGAGGAGGGACTTGGGGGAGGGGCGTCGGAAATGTGATAGGTGGAAAGAGGTCAATGTGAGGGTGATAGGTCAGACTGGGGTGGGGGCGGAGAGGTCGGGAAGAAGATTGCAGGTTAGGAAGGCGGTGCTGAATTTGATGGATTTGACTGAGACAGGCTGGGGGGAGGGGAAATGAGGAAACTGGTGAAATCCGAGTTCATCCCTTGTGGTTGGAGGGTTCCGACCCGGAAGATGAGGCGTTCTTCCTCCAACCGTCGTTTTGCTGTGGTCTGACGATGGAGGAGACCAAAGACCTGCATATCCTTGGTGGAGTGGGAGGGGGAATTAAAATGTTGAGCTACAGGGTGGTTGGGTTGGTTGGTCCGGGTGTCCCAGAGGTGTTCTCTGAAACGCTCCGCAAGTAGGCGGCCTGTTTCCCCAATATAGAGGAGGCCACATCGGGTGCAAAGGATGCAATAGATGATATGTGTGGAGGTACAGGTGAATCTGTGGCGGATGCGGAAGTTTCCTTTGGGGCCTTGGAGGGAGTTGAGGGGGGAGGTGTGGGCGCAAATCTTGCACCTCCTGCGGTTGCAGGGGAAGGTGCCGGGAGTGGAGGTTGGGTTGGTGGGGGGTGTGGATCTGACGAGGGAGTCACGGAGGGAGTGGTCTTTACGGAATGCTGATAGGGGAGGGGAAGGAAATATATCCTTGGTGGTGGGGTCCGTTTGGAGGTGGCGGAAATGACGGTGGATGATGCGTTGTACATGGAGGTTAGTGGGGTGGTAGGTGAGGACCAGTGGGGTTCTGTCCTGGTGGCGGTTGGAGGGCGGAGGGGAAATTGCGGTCCTTGAAGAAGACCTCATAGTCCCACAACCCCGCAACTCCCGCTTCTACCTCCTGCCCAAAATCCACAAACCTGACTGCCCCGGCCGACCCATTGTCTCCGCCTGCTCCTGCCCCACCGAACTCATCTCCGCATACCTTGACACCGTCCTGTCCTCCTTAGTCCAAGAACTCCCCACCTACGTTCGGGACACCACCCATGCCCTCCACCTGCTCCATGATTTTCGCTTCCCCGGTCCCCAACGCCTTATTTTCACCATGGACATCCAGTCCCTGTACACCTCCATCCCCCATCACGAAGGACTCAAAGCCCTCCGCTTCTTTCTTTCCCGCCGTACCGACCAGTACCCTTCCACAGACACCCTCCTTCGACTGACTGAAATGGTCATCACCCTGAACAACTTCTCTTTCCAATCCTCCCACTTCCTCCAAACGAAAGAGGTAGCCATGGGCACCCGCATGGGCCCCAGCTATGCCTGCCTCTTCGGAGGATATGTGGAATAATCCATCTTCCGCAACTACACTGGCCCCACCCCCCCTACACTGGCCCCACCCCCCAACTTTTCCTCCGCTACATCGATGACTGTATCGGCGCCGCCTCGTGCTCCCACGAGGAGGTTGAACAGTTCATCCACTTCACCAACACCTTCCAACCCGACCTCAAATTCTCCTGACGATGCCCTCCACCGCATCTCTTCCACTTCCCGATCCCCCGCCCTTGAACCCCGCCCCTCCAACCGCCACCAGGACAGAACCCCACTGGTCCTCACCTACCACCCCACTAACCTCCATGTACAGCGCATCATCCGCCGCCATTTCCGCCACCTCCAAACGGACCCCACCACCAAGGATATATTTCCCTCCCCTCCCCTATCAGCATTCCGTAAAGACCACTCCCTCCGTGACTCCCTCGTCAGATCCACACCCCCCACCAACCCAACCTCCACTCCCGGCACCTTCCCCTGCAACCGCAGGAGGTGCAAGACTTGCGCCCACACCTCCCCCCTCACCTCCCTCCAAGGCCCCAAAGGAAACTTCCATATCCGCCACAGATTCACCTGTACCTCCACACATATCATCTATTGCATCCTTTGCACCCGATGTGGCCTCCTCTATATTGGGGAGACAGGCCGCCTACTTGCGGAGTGTTTCAGGGAACACCTCTGGGACACCCGGACCAACCAACCCAACCACCCTGTAGCTCAACATTTCAATTCCCCCTCCCACTCCACCAAGGATATGCAGGTCTTTGGACTCCTCCATCGTCAGACCACAGCGAAACGACGGTTGGAGGAAGAACGCCTCATCTTCCGGGTCGGAACCCTCCAACCACAAGGGATGAACTCGGATTTCACCAGTTTCCTCATTTCCCCTCCCCCCCACCCTGTCTCAGTCAAATCCATCGAATTCAGCACCGCCTTCCTAACCTGCAATCTTCTTCCCGACCTCTCCGCCCCCACCCCAGTCTGACCTATCACCCTCACCTTGACCTCTTTCCACCTATCACATTTCCGACGCCCCTCCCCCAAGTCCCTCCTCCCTATCTTTTATCTTAGCCTGCTGGACCAACTTTCCTCATTCCTGAAGAAGGGCTAATGCCCGAAACGTCGATTCTCCTGTTCCCTAGATGCTGCCTGACCTGCTGCGCTTTTCCAGCAACACATTTCCATCTCTGATCTCCAGCATCTGCAGACCTCACTTTCTCCTCAAAGTGTTCCATTGCAGCCGAGATAGAGTCGCATTCTAGCTCCTTCATGCCGGTGCATGTTCCCAGAAGAAAACATTAAGGCAGAGATATCCTGTAGAAACCACACTGTGAGGCCGTGCCTCTGAATGTCTGGGCCTCTGACCTCACAATGAGAAATGACCCCCACTTAGCTCGAGTGGAGACTGGAAAATCTTCAATAGAATTTCAACCTTCAGCACAGACGGTTGAAAGAAGTAGGGGTGGGTGCAGAATCAGCAAAAAATGATGACAGCAGTGATGCTTATAACTTCCAAGGTTCACACAGTCCCCCTCAGTCTGGATCAGAGCGACTTTAGGACACTCTTCTTTCCCCATTTGGAGTGAATTCATTTCCCCACAATCTGAATCACATTGAAGATTAAACAGAAACTAAAGAGGTGGAAACACTGTGTAAATAACAGGCAGAGTGGGTTTAGTGTTCAATAATAAATATAGAAACGTATTAAAACTGATCTGTATTGTATTTCTAATACTGAAGCACCTCATAAAAACTCACTTGATCCATTGCAGACGCTGCAGTTTGTCCACGGTGGAGCAATGAGGAGACAGAATTGTTGGTTAAGATGTTGAGTGAGATGGACAACTCCATCAGTGACTGGTTTGTACTGAGAGCGAGGGCACGTTTCTCAGCACAAAGTACTGAGAAGGAAGCAGCACGTAGCCTGGGGGACACAGAGAAAGAACAAGAACCACAGTTTATTAATAACAGTATTTCTGACACAGATATAACTGTAAAATAAGGGATTTTCTGTTCCAGTGAACTGAACTGAAGACAGGAAGCAGGTGGAATGTTCCCAGGCCCTGAATGACGTAGATGACAATGAGAAGCCTCGGAGTATCCCATCAGAACTCAAACAGTGCCTTCCACGACATCAAGAGCAATAAATTACAATTCCCAATTGAGTTTGTCTCTGCTTTTTCAGTCATGGGAATCGGGCATCTCTGGCTGGGCCAGCATTTGTTGCACATTCCTATTTGCCAAATTCACAAGGTGGGGATGAGTTTCTTGAACCGCTGCAGTCTAACTGTCCATTGTGGGTTAATCCACGCAGAGGCAAAAACACCACCAGTTCCGGGTTTAAACACTACGCGTGTGCAGTTCGCCTCCGCGCAGACTCAGTTCACCACGGCGCCTCGAGCCTGCGGACGACTCCAGGGCGGGAGTTAACCACTCTACCCGGCCCCGATTGGACAATTAGACTGTCGATCACCGTGGTGCCGGCCAAAGGCAGGTGTGAGGAAAGATCAGGATGGCGCTGGAAACGCACATCAGCTTAGGCAGCATCCACGGAGCACGGAAAGCAACACTTCGGGCAAAATGCCTTCCTCGGGATTTCCATGCTCCTCGGAGGATGCTGCTGTGCGCTTCCAGCACCACCCACCTCCGCCGCTGAGGAAAGATCTCTCCACCTAAAACGTGAACTCCGCCAGATCCGCGGAGCTTTTCCATGAAGTTGTGATTGTGTGTGTTTTTGGGGCCTATTTCTGACCCCCCCGACATCAGTCCGTCCCTGCCTGGGTAACATCAGCTGTTTGGTGTTACCCCCCACCCCTCTCTATGTCTGAACATTAACAGTCTGTTGATCTTAACGCCGTCGGGGGAAAGATTTTGGTTTGAAACCAACCTCCTGAGTCCAGCGCAGCCGAAACTCCCGGAAAAGAGAAGACGAACCAACCGCCGTCCCGCGGCTCCCGGTTTGAAATGCTACGCATGCGCAAGCCCCGCCCCTCCCTCGCGCAGTGTCGGTTAAACGGCGGCGCCTCGAGACACCTCAGGGCGGGACGTAGCTCAGCATCCGGCTCCGATTGGGTAAGGGCTCTGTCGATCCAATGGTGCTGACCAATAGGGATCGCGGTCCCGCTTGAGCACCGCTCCCAGGAGGTGGATCCTTGGAGAAACAGGGGCTTATGGGGATCGGGGATGGAAAGTTGGGTTGAGAATTGTCAGATCAGCCATTGTCTAACTGAAAGGTGGAGCAGACTTTGGGAGTGAATCCCTTCCTTCTGCTATTCCATCTTATGGTGATCCCTGTTCCATTGGGACAAGAACCTTCCACACTCAGTCCCGTCAATGTGACCATTCACCTGTTTGGGTCTGACACCATTTCATGTGGTGGCTGGTGGATCAGAGTGTGAGGAGTCATTATAAATGTTGTTATCTGCAAAAATCACAAGGCTAAATCATGAAAGAGGAAGGGGGATGTCGGTTAAGCTTGTACAAACAGTTATAAGCATTCTGTTTCCCACTTCTGCTAAAACATAAAAAATACCACAATCAAGAGGTCATAAGGCTCAGTGTGGATAAAGAATGGGAGGAAATGTTGCTTTAGCAATGCAAGGAAGCAGATAGCAGTGGAAGAGGATACGCTAACAATGGACCAAAACAGGATGTGGTGAAATGGCCAAGCAAGACTTATACTTTGTTATGCACAAGGCCGGATAAGGCTAGAGATAAACAACAGTAATGGGCGCCGGGTTTAGAATAGTGGGAGGAGGAAAGAGAATTGAATTGTATATAAGTTGTGTACTCGTTAAGCTCAGTGTGCCTATATTATAGGCGCCACGCTATAATAAACGATCCTGCTGCTTTGGATCTTGTCTCAGACTGAGATTATTGAAGTGAGTGGGTTCTATTTCCTACAATTGAGGGCCTGTCCGGAATATTCTTCCATCGCCAGGGGGAGTGGCTGGCCCTGGACACTGGGACGACACGTCCCGTTCCCGATTGAGGAGCGGTCTCCTGTCCCAGTTTGGTCCGCTCACTTGGGCGACTGGTAAATATCCCACAAGAGAGACATCTGAATCAGACAGTCAACGGAGGTCGATAGAAAATGCAGAAAATGGGGCCAGACAACTCTGTGCACAGACCAAGGTAAGAAAACTGACTTTTAATTATTGCCTTGGTGGCCGGGGAAAGGGGTATTTAATCGCTGAGGGACTGGCGAGGGCCCTGAGAAATGGGGCGTGGGGGCGGGGGGTGGGGGGGGTGGGTAGGCAGAGTAATTCGAACTACGACGAAGTAAAGGAAGAAAAAGTCCCTTGTAACATTCCTCCAGAATGTCCGTTGGGGAGGATGTTGCGGAAATGGACAAGTAACACTTGTACAAGGGAAAAAGATAAAAAGAAAATGACGAAATATTGTTGTATAGTATGGACCAAAGAACCAGTCCTTCGTCCGGCTGTCTTCTGGCCAAAGTACGGTTCAGACGAGGATTGGGTCTGTCAGTATTTAGGTATGTATGGGAATGAAAAACAACCTTTTAGTCAAGAAGAGGCGGACTATGTGTCCTGTTGGAAGGGCAGTTTGGGAATGATGGTAGTAAAGACAAGGGATTCCACCTCTGCCCCACCCAGTCTCTGGGATCCTCTTGGCTGCTCCCCCCTCCCCCTGTACCGTAAAATCAGATTAGGTGAAAATGGGGGAGGAGGAGAGACAGACAGACAGGGAACGGTTGACCCACAAGAGGAGGAAGAACGGGCGGTGGACGGGGATGTTGTTGTCCCAGGCCCTCAATCCTCAACGAAAGAAAGGGAAGATAAAGTAGACTTAGAGGAGGCCTCCGGAGTATCTAAATCAAAGCCTCAGGGAGGAAAAAACAAAAACAAAAAAAGGGGAAGAACATAAAGAGTTATCCCCTTCGGGAGGCACCAATAGGGGACAAATAGATTGGCTTTGTAAGTGCCCCCCTCACCAGTGGGGAGGTCAGAACATTAAAAAAGGAGGTTAAGGTCCTGGTTGAGGATTCCGTAGGGTTGTCTGAACAAATTGATCAATTTTTGGGGCCCAGTCTGTGTACATGGACTGAGTTAATGTCTATTTTGAATATACTATTTACTGGGAAAGAAAGGGGACTTATACGAGAAGCAGCTGTTAAAATATGGGACAGAGAACACCCGATTGGAGATGGGTATACTGGAGAGGGAGAGACGAAGTTTCCCCTCAGAAACCCCGAGTGGGAAAATCAAAACCCGGAGCATATAGAAGAAATAAAGGAATTGAAAGACTTGATTCTAAAAAGGAATAAGAGAGGCTGTTCGAAAGTCGCAGAATTTGACTAGAGCCTTTGACGTTAGACAGGAAAAAGATGAGACTGCCTCAGCTTTCTTGCAAAGATTAAGAGACTCAATGCGGAAATATTCTGGAATGAACCCTGAGGGCCCAGTGGTAAAGCATCTTTTGAAAGTACATTTTGTGACATAGGCATGGCCAGACATACAGAGAAAGATACAGAAGATAGAAGGATGGAGCGAAAAACCAAAAGATGAATTATTAAGAGAGGCACAGAAAGTGTTTGTAAAGAGAGAGGATGAGAGACAAAAACAGAAGGCAAAAATGATGGTAGCTACGGTTGACGAGGTGGTTAAGAAAAGAATGGAACTAATATTGAGCAACCGGAGCGGCGGGTGGTAGCATGTAGGACAGAGAGGGAGAGGGAGAGGACAAGGGGGAGCATTTGATACAGGGTTCGGGTGACAGGGGCAGAGATGGAAGTCTCCACAGGCAGGTTGCTATTATTGCGGAAAGACAGGGCATTTTAAGCGGGAGTGTCCCGATCTACAAAGGGAAGAAAGGGCAATTCCGCTTATGGATTTTGATGAAGAATAGGGCAGTCAGGGGTTCCTGCCCCCGGGGACACACCAGGAGCCGTTGATAAACTTGAAGATAGGACCCTGTGGGGAAGAGGGAGTCTTCCTCGTAGATACGGGGGCAGCACGGTCATTGCTAAATTTTAAACCAAAGAAAGTAGGAATGTCAACACGGTCAATTACAGTTTTCGGGGTAAAAGGGGAAGGATTTGCTGTTCCAGTATTTGAACCTATGATGATAGAAGGTCCTGAGGATGCAGTCACAGGGGAACTGTTGTATATCCCTGATATAGGAAGTAACTTACTAGGGAGAGATTTAATTATCCTCTTAGGACCGGAGATTGGAATTCAGGAAAAATAATTAGTTGTACAAATGGCAATGTTGAGAGAGGATGTGGAGGAAGAGATAGACCCTATTGTATGGGCTAGAGAAGGGAATCGTGGAAAACTACAGGTCCCTCCCCTAGAAATAAGTTTAAAAAGGAAAGGGGACGTTGTCTGTGAGTGACAATATCCCATTTCCATAGAAGGTAAACGAGGACTGCAGCCAGTAATTGAGGGACTGATTAGAGATGAACTGTTGGAATCATGTATGTCTCCTTGTAATACCCCAATTCTACCAGTGCGGAAATCTGATGGAACTTATCGATTGGTGCAGGATTTGAGAACACTAAATCGAATAGTACAGATCAGGCACCCACTGGTGCCAAATCCCTATACTAAGTAAAATCCCTCATGACCACAAATGGTTTAGTGTGATAGATTTAAAGGATGCCTTTTGGGCTTGTCCCTTGGCGGAGGAAAGTAGGAATTTGTTTGCCTTTGAATGGGAAGATCCCAACACAGGACAGAATCAGTAATACCAGTGGGCCGTGCTCCTCAAGGGTTTACGGTCTCCCTGAATTTATTTAGACAGATGTTAGAAGAAATATTGGAGAAATTTAGCAGCCCCAAGGGAACTACCCTGTTGCAGTAGAGGACCTCTTAGTAACAGGAAAAACAAGAGAAAAAGCAGTAGAAGCCACTAACAAATTATTGAATTTCCTGTGTCAGCAGGGACTGCGAGTATCTACAAACAAACTACAATATGTGGAGCGAGAGGTGAAATACTTGGGACATTTAGTTAGTGAGGGAAGGCGAAAGATAAGCCCGGAACGGATAGAGGGAATAGTGGGGATGCCGCTGCCCAGGACTAAACGTGAGTTATGTAAATGTTTGGGCCTCACGGGATATTGCAGATTGTGGATTGACTCTTATGCTCAAAAGACTAAGAAATTATATCTCAATCTATTAGATGTGGAACCAAAGTGTCTAAGTTAGGATGATGAGGAAAACGAACTAGTTGAGAAACTCAAAAGAGATCTGATCCATGTCCCCGTGTCAGCCTTACCTTCTCTAGATAAACCTTTCCACCTCTTTGCTACCGGAGATAAAAGAGCGGCTTTGAGAGTATTGACCCAGAGGTGGGGAGAATGAGACAGCCAGTAGCATATCTTTCGAAGCTATTGGATCCAGTATCCCGGGGGTGGCCTGAGTGTGTGCAGGCCGCGGCTTCCACTACACTGTTGGTGGAGGAAAGCAGAAAGCTTACATTTGGGGGAGCCCTAAAATAATAAGCACTCCACATCAAGTGAGAATGATCCTAAACCAAAAAGCTGGGCGATGGTTGGCAGACTCGCAGATTCTGAAATATGAGGCAATATTAATAGAGAAGGATGATCTAGTGTTGGTCATGGAGGAGAAAGTGAGGTCTGCAGACGCTGGAGATCAAAGCTGAAACTTTATTGCTGGAACAGCACAGCAGGTCAGGCAGCATCTAGGGAACAGAAGATTCGACGTTTCGGGCACATGCCCTTCTTCAGGAATGAGCAGAGAGTGTTCAGCAGGAGAAGATAAAAGGTAGGGAGGAGGGACTTGGAGGAGGGGCGTTGGAAATGTGATAGGTGGAAAGAGGTCAAGGTGAAGGTGATAGGTCGGAGTAGGGTGGAGGCGGAGAGGTCAAGAAGAAGACTGCAGGTCAGGAAGGCGGTGCCGGGCTGGAGGGATTCGGCTGAGACAAGGTGGGGGGAGGGGGGATGAAGAAACTGGTGAAGTCCAAGTTCATCCCCTGTGGTTGGAGGGTTCCCAGTCGGAAGATAAGACGCTCCTCCTCCGACCGTCGCGTTGTTGTGGTTTGGCGGTGGATGAGTCCAATGACCTGCATATCCTCGGTGGAGTGGGAGGGGGAGTTGAAGTGCTGTGCTACAGGGTGATTGGGTTGGTTCGTCCGGGTGGCCCAGAGGTGCTCTCTGAATCGCTCCGCAAGTCGGCGGCCTGTCTCCCCAATATAGAGGAGGCCACACCGGCTGCAGCGGATGCAGTAGATAATGTGGGTGGAGGTGCAGGTGAATCTGTGGCGGATATGGAAGTTTCCTTTGGGGCCTTGGAGAGAAGTGAGGGGGGAGGTGTGGGCGCAAGTGTTGCACCTCCTGCGGTTGCAAGGGAAGGTGCCGGGAGTGGAGGTTGGGTTGGTGGGGGGTATGGATCTGACAAGGGGAGTCGCGGAGGGAGTGGTCTCTACGGAAAGCTGATAGAGGAGGGGAGGGTAATATATCCTTGGTGGTGGGGTCCGTTTGGAGGTGGTGGAAGTGACGGCGGATGATGCGCTGTACATGGAGATTGGTGGGGTGGTAGGTGAGGACCAGTGGGGTTCTGTCCTGGTGGCGGTTGGAGGGGCGGGGCTCAAGGGCGGAGGAGCGGGAAGTTGAGGAGATGCGGTGGAGGGCATCGTCGATCACGTCGGGGGGGAAATTGCGGTCCTTGAAGAAGGGGGCCATCTGTGTTGTGCGTATTTTGAACTGGTCCTCCTGGGAGCAGATGCGGCGGAGACGAAGGAATTGGGAGAATGGGATGGCGTTTTTACAGGGGGCGGGGTGGGAGGAGGTGTAGTCCAGGTAGCTGTGGGAGTCGGTCGGTTTGTAGTAGATGTCCGTGTTGATTCGGTCGTCTGAGATAGAAACAGAAAGGTCTAGGAAGGGGAGGGAGGAGTCCGAGACTGTCCAGGTGAATTTGAGGTCGGGGTGGAAGGTGTTAGTGTAGTGGATGAACTGTTCAACCTCCTCGTGGGAGCACGAGGTAGCGCCGATACAGTCATCAATGTAGCGGAGGAAAAGATGGGGGGTGGGGCCAGTGTAGTTGCGGAAGATGGATTGTTCCACATACCCTACGAAGAGGCAGGCATAGCTGGCGCCCATGCGGGTGCCCATGGCTACTCCTTTTGTTTGGTGAAAGTGGGAGGATTGGAAAGAAAAGTTGTTCAGGGTGAGGACCAGTTCGGTCAGTCGAAGGAGGGTGTCGGTGGAAGGGTACTGGGTGGTACGGCGGGAAAGGAAGAAGCGGAGTGCTTTGAGTCCTTCGTGATGGGGGATGGAGGTGTACAGGGACTGGATGTCCATGGTGAAGATGAGGCGTTGGGGACCGGGGAAGCGGAAATCCTGGAGGACGTGGAGGGCGTGGGTCGTGTCACGGACGTAGGTGGGGAGTTCTTGGACTAATGGGGACAGGACGGAGTCAAGGTATGCGGAGACGAGTTCGGTGGGGCAGGAGCAGGCTGAGACGATGGGTCGTCCGGGGCAGTCAGGTTTGTGGATTTTGGGCAGGAGGTAGAAACGGGCGGTTCGGGATTGTGGTACTATGAGGTTGGAGGCGGTGGATGGGAGGTCCCCTGAGGTGATGAGGTTATGGATGGTCTGGGAGATGATGGTTTGGTGGTGGGGGGTGGGGTCATGGTCAAGGGGGCAGTAGGAGGAGATATCTGCGAGCTGGCGTTTGGCCTCAGCGGTGTAGAGGTCGGTGCGCCAAACTACTACTGCGCCTCCCTTGTCAGCTGGTTTGATTGTGAGGTTGGGGTTGGAGCGGAGGGAGTGGAGGGCTGTGCGTTCCGAGGGTGAGAGGTTGGAGTGGGTGGGAGGGGTGTGGGAGTTCAGGTAGCGGTTAATATCGCGGCGGCAGTTTGCAATAAAGAGGTCGAGGGCAGGTAGGAGGCCAGCACGGGGTGTCCAGGTGGACGGGGTGTGTTGGAGGTGGGAGAAGGGGTCGTCAGAGGGTGGGTGAGGGTCTTGATTGAAAAAGAAGGCACGGAGGCGAAGGCGGCGGAAGAATCGTTCAATGTCACTCCGTGTATTGAATTCATTGACCCGAGAACGTGGGGGAACGAAGGTGAGACCCCTCCTGAGGACTGATCTCTCATCCTCAGAGAGGGGCAGGTCCGGAGGGATGGTGAACACACGGCAGGGCGGGGAGCTAGGACCTGGTGTGGGACTGGAGCTGGATGTGGGGGCGGGGTTAGGCCTGGGGGGGGGACAGAGGTCGGCGGGGGGGCGGGGTTAGGCGCGGTGACGGGACTCGGCCGGGGGGCGGGGTTAGGCGCGGTGACGGAACTGGGCCGGGGGGCGGGGTTAAGCGCGGTGTCGGAACTCGGCCGGTGGGCGGGGTTAGGCGCGATGACGGAACTCGGCCGGGGGGCGGGGTTAGGCGCGGTGACGGAACTGGACCGGGGGGCGGGGTTAGGCGCGGTGACGGAACTGGGCCGGGGGGGCGGGGTTAGGCGCGGTGACGGAACTCGGCCGGGGGGCGGGGTTATGACGGAACTCGGCCGGGGGGCGGGGTTATGACGGAACTCGGCTGGGGGGCGGGGTTATGGTCATGGACAATTGTTTAAATCCAGCTGCCTTTCTTTGAAAAGGGAAAGGAGACTCTCCTCAGAATCCAGGGCATGACTGCCTTGACATTATAGAATACCAAACTAAGGTCTGCATGGACCTGAGAGATGTTCCGCTTCATGCAGGAGCTCGACATTTTGTAGATGGATCATCCCGGGTCACTGAAGGGAAACGACATAATGGGTATGCAATTGTAGACGGGACAAATGGTAGTGTGGTAGAGGCAGGAAGGTTGCCAAATGGGTGGTCAGCTCAGACCTGGAACTCTATGCATTGGAAAGAGCCCTTAGGGCATTAGAAAATAAAGAGGGAACAGTATACACTGACTCTAAATATGCATTTGGTGTTGGCACGTTCGGAAAGATACGGCAGGAAAGATGACTTATCAATAGCCGAGGGAAGGAATTAGCACATGAGGAGTTGATTAAACGGGTCTTGGAGTCCCTATTACTCCCCTGAGAAATAGCGGCAGTGCATGTAAATGGCCATCAGAAAGAAAATTAACCAGAAGTTAGGGGAAATAGATACGCCGATGAAGTGGCTAGGGAAGCAGCCCTGAGCCTATAAGAAGTTGTGATCCATTCCCTAATACCTACTGTCCCATGTCCTCGGGAAGCTCCTGCATTTACTGAAAGAGAGGAAAAATAATTGAAAGATTTAGGGGCTGTAAAATCAGCAGAAGGTCATTGGATGTTACCTGATGGAAGGGAAATGTTAAACAAAATGATGATGCGAGAAATTATGGCTGTCCGACATCAAGGCAGCCATTGGGGAATACAAGCAATGTGTGATTTAGTTCTTAGGGAATATGGATGTAAAGGAATGCATACAATTGCTAAACAACTATGTGAGGGATGTATAATATGCAGAAAGATAAATAAGAAAATCTTCAGAAAACAGACCCCAGGAGGAAGAGACCCGGGATTGAGACCCTTCCAGAATATACAAGTAGATTATACTGAACTACCCAGAGTAGGAAGACGAAAATATATACTGGTCATAGTAGATCATCTATCTGGTTGGGTTGAAGCATACCCCCTAGCTACTGCCACTGCGAGCGGGGTGTCTAAAACAATATTAGAGTACATAATTCCCCGATATGAGCTAGTTAACAATATAGATTCCGAACAAGGAACTCATTTTACCTCTAAAGTGCTGCAGGCGGTAATGAAAGCGTTGGGAATTTCCTGGGAGTTCCATACTCCATGGCACCCACCATCATGAGGAAGGGTTGAGAGAATGAACCAAACACTCAAATGACAGCTCTCTAAATTGATGGTAGAAACCAGACTCCCTTGGACCAAATGTTTACCTGTAGTTCTCTTGCAAGTACAAACAGTCCCAAGGAAAGATTTGGGACTATTCCCCGATGAAATCTTATTTGGATTACCTTATATGGGAACGAATGGGAAATTGCCAATTCCCGAAATAAAAAACTTGTTCTTAAAGAAGTATATACTGGGCTTGTCCTCCTCTTTGTATTTCCTCAGGAAACTGGGTTTATTGGCGCAGACTCCACCCCTTGAATTCACCGTTCATCCCATCCGGCCGGGAGATTGGGTCTTAGTAAAATCATGGACAGAGACTAAATTGCAGCCGGACTGGGAAGGGCCGTACCAGGCTCTTTTGACTACGGAAACAGCAATAAGGATGGTGGGGAAAGGCTGGACTCACTACACTCGGATCAAAGAGCCAGTAGAGTTTCCAGTTGAGGAAAAAGTCTGGCCAGCCGAAAAAATGCAAGAACCGCTGAAATTCAGGCTAAAGAGACTTTGAGTAACTGATTATACAGTGGCGACGCGAGCGTGGGACTATTTCTGTAGGATTGTATATTAAGTCTTTTTGTGCTTCAGCACATTTTTTTAGAATACTGGGAATGCTTAGAGTTATGATGCCAGCCCTCTTAGTATTGGGATTTTGTCAAATATCATTTTCATATGTGTTATTAACGGTCCCTGAGTCTGATAATCCACAAGTAATAGACCTGATTCATGTAGCTTAGTAAATTGTGGGGATGGAGATAATCAGAGACAGTACCGCAGCTCAGAGATACATCTGAAGTCCTATGGGGATGGTACTTGGTATAATGGTCTCGTCACATGACACCGGGCCCTCTGCCGACCAGCTCTTGATTGTCCTGATAAAGAGTGTAACCCAAGAGACCTAACGAGAAGGAGAACCACATGGCACGAAGCAATTCTGGGGGGGGCACCTATCAGGTACAATTAAATGAAACATTTGGGATAGAAATGAAAGCAAACGGGAATGATTTCTCAGGCTGTTGTTTTCGAATTAGTGTAGGACAGGGAAAACGGGTAGAACTACTGGATAATAAGGTACAACCTTTCACCCCTCCCGATGACCCTAAAGTAGTAAAGATTACAGAGGTAAAGGACTTGAAACAGACCATCGAAATAGAAACTGGGTACAGGGATTCAAATGCTTGGGTTGAATGGGTAAAGTATACTGTAAAAAGTCTGAACAAGTGCAATTGCTATGCATGTGCCTCCGGTAGGCCAGTGGCCCATGTGGTTCCCTTTCCGCTCGGGTGGAAGCGAGAGAGGAAGGGCATGAAATGTATGATAGCCCTGTATCAGGATAAGACTGCATGGAATGATAGGAACTGTACCTCCCTATCTCTGATGTTCCCTCTCTTAGAGAAGAATGACTTAAAAGCACCCCCTATTTTTTCAGCCGCAGTTGGAAATCACACGTCGTGTGTGCATAGACGGGGTACAAATCAGTCTACAGACTTGGGGGAGCTGAAATTGTGTACGGAGATTAAGAATGTTACCGAAACGGACAAGGGAGGGAACTACTCAGCACTGAGAGTTCCCCGAGCGGATCTGTGGTGGTACTGTGGAGGAAAAATATTGAGACCCACGCTACCTCCGGATTGGAGAGGGATATATGCAATAGTACAATCGGCAATTCCATTTACCCTGGCATTTGAGAAGGAAAAGATAATAGACAAAAAGGGAAGGTGTAACAGATCACTGTTAGACACCTCTTTCGTTGGCAGGATTTATCTAGACTCTGTAAGAGTCCCTTGGGGATTACCTGATGAATTCAAGGCTCGCAACCAGATTGCAGCAGGCTTTGAGTCAGCTGTCTTCTGGTGGATAACGATGAATAAAAATTTAGTTTGGATAAATTGCATTTTCTATAATCAACAGTGATTTATAAATTATTCAAGAGGTTAAAGGAATATCAGAACATCTTGATGCGACAAGTAGGATGGCATAGGAAAACAGAATGGCACTTGATATGATTTTAGCGGAAAAAGGGTGTGTGTGTGTGTCATGTTAGGAGGAAGCTGTTGTACCTTTATTCCTAATAACACTGCGCCTGATGTTTCAATTACTCGCGCCTTAAGGGGATTGACTACCTTAGCAGATTAGCTGGCTGAGAATTCAGGAGTAGACACGTCTCTCGCGGGATGGCTTGAATCATGGTTTGGAAAGTGGAAGGGGGTGGTGGTCTCCATCCTTACTTCCCTGATAGTAGTAGCCGGGGTACTGGTAGCCATTGGCTGTTGCATCATGCCCTGTATACGAGGGCTCACCCAGATTCTGACTGAGACAGCCTTAATGAAACAAATGCCCCTAAAGATCAATCGGGGAGAAGGGCTCTACCTGTTAAACAATGAAGGAATAAATGACCTCGGGAAGATTTCCAAAATAAATGCAATTTTTGGTAAGATGCTCGTCAATTTGGAAGCGACATATAAGAAAAATGCAGAAGGTAACAAATGGTAATTAAAGAAAAAGGGGGAAATTGTGGGATATAGATAAAAGTAGTGTTACTTTTCCAATCATAATTACTTATGCAAGGTTAATGAACCGACATCAGTGTATAATTGTTTCAGCCAAGAGCTGAGTCAACAAGAATGAAAACTATGTGAAGGAAATAGATAATTGTTTTTGTATCAGTTAAAATGTGCATACAAGAATGAAATGTGCCTGCAACCAATGGTAGATATTACAGACAAATAGATAAGGTGCTACGAGGGGAGGGGGTTAAGCTAGATATGCCTGTACAATCAGTAGTTATAAGCATCTATTTCCGACTTCTGCAAAACCAAAAACAAACCACAATCAAGAACTCATGCAGTCATAAGGTTATAACAAGTAAGGGAAACAGATGGTAGTGAAGCAGGATATACCTAAAAATGGACCACAGCAGGATGTAGTCAAACGGCCTTATGAGGCCAGAATTAAGTATTTTGTCACAGACAAGGCCGGATAAGGCAAGAGATGAACAAGAGTAATGGGCGCTAGTCTTAGAGAAATGGGAGATGTAAACAGGGGAGGAGCAATTGGAGGATGGAATAGGAACGAATTACATAAATATTGTGTACTAGTTGAATTCAGTGTGTGTGTCCCTGCCTTGTGGACAGTGGACACAATACCCCTCTTGCAAGAGCGTAGTAAACGATACTACTGATTCAGATCTTGTCTCGGACTGAATTTATTGAAGTGAGTGAGCTTCGTTTCCCACAATTGTCAATCTTGTAAAATATCTAAATGTTACTGAAATCAATGCTCAAACAAAACACTGCAAATAAAGCCACACCAAGATCTTCATGACCATCTAATTACTGTTCAGTGGAATAATCACAGTAAATATCTTACTGTTCCTAAGATCAATCACCACTATCACAGTAAGGATCTGTTTGTCATTCCCTACAATTAATGCACCCGTTGTCCTCTGGTATTTCAGTTCAATAGTTTTATTCCATACTAGTTGTTCAAAGCATGGTTATTCTTTATTATGAATGGCCTAGGGTTATAATGGCAAGAGATATTGTTCGATCTGATTTGTTGCATTTTCTCAAACCGCTTTTCACTATAAACATTGCAAAAAAAGTGTTAATTTGATCTTGTTCAACTGCTGATGCTGCCTTTTTCAGTTCATGTTCATTAAACATATTTGGAGAAAGTGAGGAAAGCTGAAGTTGAAGATCAGAGCCAAGCGTGTTGCATTGGAAAAGGGCAGGGACATCCAAAGAGCAGGAATATCGACCTTTCGGGCATTAGGCCGTCATCAGAAAACATTCCTGATGAAGGGCTTATGCCCAAAACGTCGATTCTGCTTCTTCTCGAATGCTGCCTGACCTGCTGTGCTTTTCCAGTGCCACACGCTTGACGTTAGATATATTTGTGCGGGATTTTTTTTTTTTTTGCAGAGATGAGTTCGGTGGGGCAGGAGCAGGTTGCAGAGATGAGTTCGGTGGGGCAGGAGCAGGTTCAAAGATGAGTTCGGTTGGGCAGGAGCAGGTTGCAGAGATGATGTTCGGTGGGGCAGGAGCAGGTTGCAGAGATGAGTTCGGTGGGGCAGGAGCAGGTTGCAGAGATGAGTTCGGTGGGGCAGGAGCACCGAACTTTCTTGAAGAAGGGCTTATGCCCGAAACGTCGATTCCCTGTTCCCTGGATGCTGCCTGACCTGCTGCGCTTTTCCGGCAACACATTTCCGTCATTAGATATATTTGGCTGAATATTCAGATTTAATACTAAAAGTTGCCTCTGTCAATTTAATTTGTTGCACTTTCTATTCACTAAATTTCTCATGTTAATTGCTCTTCCTTTCCTTCTTAAATCTGATACAACTCTCAAAACACAGAACACATTAATATTCACATGAATTATAAACTTGCATTCTCGACAAGAAAACGAATGGAAGGCGATATTGAATTCTTGAACTGCCTACACATTTGAATGAAATAACAATTCCTTCCACAAAATGTTTGCACGTCTGTATCTTTCTTTCAATTCAATAATCCTGCAAATAGTTTATAATTGTCAGTTGATCTCTCTGAATGAGTACCTAATCAATGTCAATGTAAACAGCTGAAAAAGTAACAATAGATTGATAATTGGGTGTTAAAGATCTTATTTGAAGTCAACAAATGTTTGGAATTTACTAGCATTCCATTAGGAAACATTCCTGAATCATAATACAAGATGTGAGATATGTAAGTGATGTGCAAACCTTATTTTTAAATGAACACACTCCAATATTGTCAAAGCATTTCAACCTTACGGTCAAAATGAACAGGTGAATGGAAAAATAAAAACAAGTTTCTGACAATTCATAAATTGAACAACAATTACAAATTCACTTTGATCAAAGAACAGAGTAATATTTAGATGAATCACAACATTTAGTTACAAAGTAGGTAACCAGTTGACTGATGGAGTCAAACCAGATGACTGGAGGATGGCAAACGTTAATCCCTTATTCAAGAAAGGGAATCGAGATGAATCAGTCTTGCATCAGTTGTGGGAAAATTATTGGAGAGGATTCTGAGAGACAGGATTTATGATTATTTGGAAAAGCATTGATTGATTACAGATGGTCAGTATGGCTTTGTGAGCGGCAGGTTAAGCCTCACAAACCTTATTGAATTATTTGAGGATGTGACAAACACATTGGTGAGGACAGAGCAGTGGATGTGGCGTATATGGATTTTAGCTATGTGTTTGATAAGATTCCCCATGGTAGGCTTATTCAACAAGTAATGAGGCATTGGATACAGAGAAACTTGCCTGTTTAGACAATACATTGGCTGGCTCATAGAAGACAGGGTGAGATTAAATGGATAGTTTTCAGCTTGGAGCACGGTGATCAATGGTGTTCTGAAGGGATCAGTTCTGGGATCTCTGCTCTTTGTGATATATATAAATGACTTGGATGAGGAAGTTGAAGAGTGGGTTAGTAATTTTGCCGATGATACGAGGGTTGGTAGAGTTGTGGATAGTGTGGAGAGCTGTTGTAGGTTGCCAGAGGACATTGACAGTATGCAGAGCTGGGCTGAGAAGTTGCAGATGGTGTTCAACCTGGGAAAGTGAAGTTATCCATTTTGGAATTTCAAATTTGAATGCATATTATAGGATTAAATGCAGGATTCTTGACAGTGTGGAGGAACAGAGGGATCTTGAGGTCAATTTATAAGGCTGAGAGTATACAGATCATTCAAATGAGCAAAAATCATATTTTTAAAAGTGTGTGTTGCATCAGAAATAATTGATTCTTTTGTAGGTCTGTTGATTGGAAATATAATGGATTTTTATATTATGTATTGATACTAGTGAAGATTGGATTAAGTTCAAATGTAAACTTCACTGTACTTGTTAGCAAGACTAAGCTAAAGCATAGCATAATTATTGTAATGCAAATGCCTTAATAATTACTGTTAGTATCCTGAAAAAGGATATATTGTACCATTTTTCAAACAGTCAATAAATTAAATTGTGAACCTCAGTATGCTTGTTATCCAGACCAATTATTATGTAATTATTGTAATTATAAGGACTTAATAACTAATGCTAAAACATAAACAAATAAATTGATTCAATATTTTCTAATCATGTTGCTCCGAGATTAATTGGATATTTTTAAGGTCGGTAAACTGACAGATAAAATAGAATAGCTCGCTTGAAAGGGTTGAAGGGGAAAATGAGACAGTGTTTATTGAACAGACTTGCTTTTGTTTAAAAATGCAGTTGATGCAAGAATTATATATTTTTTTCCATTGGTTTTCTTGTAGAGACTTTAAAAAAATTATCATGATTCAATTTTGAGTCATTTGTGTCAGAGACTGCAAGGCACGAAAAACTTGCCTTGAAAATATTGTTTAGTCACAAATGAAACGACTGAGAGGTATTTAGACTTTGGACACTTGGTTAAACAACGATGTTTCGCAGCCAATAATAATGACTCTAAACTCCCAAGCCAAAAACTAAGATGTGGTGCGTGAGAGAGACAGAGAGAGAGAAGCAGAGAGAAAGAACAATGCAGCTAGTAGAAAGCTCGAGATCCGGGACTGTTTTGAATCTGATTTGCATTTTGAAAATTTAACATTATTTCTATTGAGGTGAAGTATTTTTCAGTGATTCCGAAAAAAAATCAACTCCTGTTCATTTTACAGATCATGACTGCCTTACTGTCACTTTCTGACTAATCTCTTTTATCCTTACATGACAGCTAACGTTTTTCGACTTCAAATCAATTTCATACGGAGGAAGATGATATTACAGCCTTTTTATTGTTTCAGACTCGTTTGTTTCCACTTAATTTTAAGGCTGCTATGTTTCATTGATGCTTATTGATAAGGCCAGTTGTAGTCTAATTGAGGGAGCTCCCTCACTAATTGACAATTGAAGTTTTACTTTAACATCAGGTGGTGATAAATCATGTAACAAAATTAATATCCTATGGTTACTATCTATGTCTTTACATTTGGCCATTATTCGTGCAGTGGAGGTATTTTTTAAAATTTCATTTGAATAGATAAGAACTTTTAAAGCAGCTCCAGTTATTCTACGAAATATAGCACTGTAAATGAGCAATGAATGGTCAGGACCACTTAATAAATCTAATCTTGGATTTAAATTAAGGGACTAAAACCGGGAAAATATAGTGGATTTCAAAGTTGGGAACTGTATACATTTTTACATTTTAAATATTGAATACTGAAAATGTGAATTTCCAATTTATACTGATGACAGTAAGAAAATAAAATGTTGCTTGATATTCAGGTATGTATTGTAAACATAATGTCCATTGATATAATATCACAGAGGAGATCTGCTCTCATGCAAGGTGTGGGATATAGGTAAATTAATGTTATTTCTGCAGTTCTGCAATTCTCCAATTATAATTTCTGATACAAAGTAAATGAACTCACACCAGTGTGTGGTTGTTTTAGCCAAGAGCTGAGTCAACAAGAATGGAAACTATGTGGAGGAAATATATAATTGTTTTTGTATTAGCTAAAATTTTATGCCAGCACGAAACGTGATTGAAAAACAAAGGTAGATATTATGGGCAAATAGATAAGATACCGTGAGGGGATGATGTTATGCAAGATACGCCTGCATAAATAGTAGGTGTGAACATCAGTTTCCCACTTTTACCGAGACACAGGAACAAACCCTAATTAAAGAGGTCATAGGGATCAGAGTGGCTTCAGGACAGGCCCAGATGGAAAGAGTAGATACTGATGAAGAAAGAATATGCCTAACAATGACCTGCAGTGGGATGGGGTCAAACGGCCTTGTGAGGCCAGACTAAAGCATTTTTCTTCACAGACAAGGCCGGAGAAGGCAAGAGATAAGCAGGAGTGGTGGGACCAGTCTTAGGGAAGTGGAGGATGAAAACGGGGGGGGAACAATGAAATAAGAAAAAGAATATGTAGGAACCAAATTATATAAATATCGAGAGTTTGTTAAATTTGGTATGTATGTCCTCTGCCTTATAGGCACTTGCAAGTGTAAAAATAAAGGACACTACTGATTCCGATTTTGTCTTGGACTGCAATTATTGAAGTGTGTGAGCATTGTTTCTCACACAATGCAAAAAGAACTAAACTCTGTTGATCCTCCAATGTCCACAAAAATAAGCGATAACATATTTTCCGGACGCTTCTTCAGCTGGATCACCACTCAGTAATGCGTAAAGTATGCTTGGTACCACGCCACTCAGTGTTCTCCCCACAATCCAAACTGAAGTTTATCCAAATCATTGGGTGCCCCTAAACAGATGAAAAAAGGACTCTGCCTGACTTCTGCAGGCACTGCTCTCACCCAGCATTGCACCCTTTGGACAATATGGGCAGCTAAACATATCGAGGAATGGGGTGTGAAATCAATCACAATTTCTTTTTTAGCAAGACTGCCCCATTGTCATGGAGTGAGCAGGCTCCATAATGTCACAGCCATGTGATACAATGACGAGGACAAGTGATCGAGACAAATCGCCTATTTAGTTATTCTCCTCTTGCAATGTTTGATTAGCAGAAAAATCAATACCTAACACTAACTTTTAATTATGTCAATCAAGATTCCAAAAGGTACAGTTAGGAACAGGCTTTAAAGTTAGACAAACATAAATTGATAAATTAGTTAAATAAGTTAAAAATTAAAATAGAGGCAAGGAGATCAATTGCAGAAGGGAAGAGGATGATGTTATAAGAAGAACGCAGCAGAGTACAATTTTTAAAATGTTTTACTCACTTGCTGGGTTCCCCGCCTGAATTACAGATAATGACTATTTTATTTATTTTTTTTATAATAACATTTTAAAATATTTATAATAATGAATTGCATTAGCCCGAACCAAAAATTAATTGGCCGGGGCGCTTGTTTTTTTTTCCCGTATGTGATTGGGGCATAGGGATACATTTAAAAAAAATAAGTGCATGAGAAAACAGTGCATGGCCACTAAATGTGAAGAATGTGTAAACAAGGTTAATGTATCAATACGATAAAATAAAGAACATAGATTTTACTCGGAATTTCATCTCATTGTCTGGCGAACCAACTGTTTCTGCAGTTTGGGAGTTTGTTTATGAGTACCCACTGAGCCCCTAAAAACTCCTGATTGCCCCCAGCCTTAATTAAAACTCCCCACTTTCTACAAACCTTTATCTCTTTTGAAAATGAAGCAACCTGTCGACATAGCCGGTATCATAGGCTGAGGTAGCTTGCGTTATCCTAAACCGGGTCCTATCCCGTTAGTTAGAGTTATGCTAATGAAGCATGCCCATACCTGCAAGACCAAACCGTCCCAAATTCCTCAATGTGTCCAAGGATGATGGGAATGTAAATGTAGTAAAATTCTGGGAGCAGTCTGAGTACGAATGGCTTTTGTGACAAGACTGACAATTGTGCCTATCTGTCTGATGGAAGTGACAAATCAGTGACAAACAATAATCAAGCAACTCAATTTCCTTTATTTAACGTGATGCTTTTGCAATGTTTTCTGCCTGGATTCACTTACAGGATCCAGAACAGTACAAACCCGTCCAGGAAATTCCAGTCGCAAATGAGGTGAGCAGTGGTTTTCTATTGAGATAGCCAGAACCAGACTGAACATGTTATACAAGTTACAAATAAAACAAAATATATCGAGCGATCTCTTGATCCCACATGCTGTATGCCAATCCTGATAGGGTTGATCGAAACCAATATAACCACTGGGGGTGGAAAATATCTCATGTGCCCCCTCCAACGAACACTGCTGACAATCTTTCCCGAGGGGATCCTGAAAATGGGTGCCAGCCGGGGCCCGGCATTTCACTTTTGAGAATGGCAGCAAGACATCAAAAACCCCAGGGGCAAATGCCTGGCCCTTGCTTAACTGCTGAAATGTAGACAATGGAGGGTACTGTGTCTTCAACAATGATAGATCTCATGGAATAAAGGGAGAACTAGACATTTGGATACAGAACTGCTCGAAGGTTGAAGACAGAGGATGGTGGTGGAAGGTTGTTTTTCAGACTAGAGGCCTGTGACCAGTGGAGTGCCACAAGGATCGGTGCTGGGTCCTCTCCATTTTGACATTTACATAAATGATTTGGATACGAGCATGAGAGATACAGTAATTAAGTTTGCAGATGACACCAAAATTGGAGGAGTAGTGGACAGCGAGAGCGTTACCTGAGGTTACAACAGGATCTGGACCAGATGGGCGAATGGGCTGAGAAGTGGCAGATGGATTTCATTCAGATAAATGCGAGGTGCTGGAGTTTGGGAAAGCAAATATTAGCAGGACTTATACACTCAATGATAAGCTCCTAGGGAGTGTTGCTGAACAAACAGACCTTTGAGTGCGGTTTAATAGTTCCTTAAATGTGGAGTCGCAGGTGGATAGAATAGTGAAGAAGGCATTTGGTATGCTTTTCTTTATTGGTGAGAGTATTCAGTACACGAGTTGGGAAGTCATGTTGCGGCTCTACAGGACATTGATTAGGCCACTGTTGGAATAGTCCGTGCAATTCTGATCTCCTTCCCATCGGAAAGACGTTGTGAAACGTGAAAGGGTTCAGAAATGATTTACAAGGATGTTGCCAGGGCTGGAGGGTTTGTGCTATAGGGAGGGGTTGAACAGGCTGGGGTTGTTTTCCCTCGAGGGTCGGAGGCTGAGGGGTGACCTTATAGCGGTTTACTACATTATGAGAGGCATGGATAGGGTAAATAGAAAAAGTCTGTTCCCTGGGATCGGGGAGTCCAGAACTAGAGGGCATAGGTTTAGGGTGAGAGCGGAAAGACATAAAAGAGACCCAAGGCGCAACTTTTTCACGCAGAGCGTGATACGTGCATGGAATAATCTGCCAGAGGAAGTGGTGGAGGCTGGTACAATTGCAACATTTAAGAGGCATTTGAATGTGTATATGAATATGAAGAGTTTGGAGGAATATTGGCCGGGTGTTGGCAGGTGGGACTCGATTGGGTTGGGATATCTGGTCGGCGAGGACAGGTTGGACCGAAGAGTCTGTTTCCATGCTGTACATCTCTATGACCCTAAGACTCTATAATGTTAAGTCGGAGCTGATGGTTTGAAGCAACATGCTTCCATCCTGTCCAAAGGAAAATCTACTAATACACATTGACTGTTCACTGTGCTTTTAATACGATCCACAATTTTGGAGCCTTGTGGGAACATTGAAGATATTTAACCCCCAAGGGTGCGCATATTTGCAATGTTATTTTGTCCAATCAATGTGACAATTATCAAGATGTTCGGCTCATGCTGATGAAACTGATATTGTTTCCATTGTAGTGGGAAAGCATACGCAACTGCCAAGCAGACAGCCTTACATCCCAAACTTCCGATCCCATTGGCTCCCCAGCAAAACCTGGTTGGACACAATTAAGTACGGGTATGTCAGACCTGTAAAAGGTGCAGAAAACAAGGGGGAAGGGGAATGTCTGTTCAGTGCCAATTCACAATGTAGAAGTTGACTTCTCTATTGCTTACTGACTGTAATCATACAGGTTTGGTGTTTGGATTGTTTACCATTCTGTTTAGAAATTTGGAAGTAATTTGCAAAGTTCCATTTCTAAAGTAATTGCAGGCACTTTATATTACAATGTACTACTAAGTTAATTACCAAGTGAGTTGATTTCATACATAGATGTGAAACCTAAATGTTTTGCTTTGTGTATGGAACTTATAAGAATGCACACTGCTTGATTTGATTTAATTTTGGATTGGGCTGTTAGATCTAACAAGAAGTGTCTGGCTGAGCTATTAACTTTACTTAGGTATTTGATACTACACAATGATGGTTTATAATTTTAAGACTGTACCAATGTCTAAATTCGAGGCTTTGCTCAATATTCGAAAATGTCTTTGTGGTTTCAAAGCTTTGTGTCATGTTGCCATAATTTGGGGACAGCATTGCCTTCCAGCCAATATTCATCACCAACTTTTCTGCTCCAAATCATCATCTGATTTCTACACTTAATTCTAAATACTGTTAACTATAGCTGTAGATCAGGTCAGGTATTGTTTTAAAATAATACAATATATTGCAGAACTAATCTAAATGTTAGGTGATGTTGATGGTTTTAATAGCACAACTTCGAAGAGTATTACATCCTAGCAAAGCTGGATTTATTTTAAAAATGTTTGCTTAATTCGCCTATGCCTGGGCTCCTCCATATAATGTAAGAAAATAATAGGTAGGAAGGGAATCTCTGGCGCAGAGTTTAAAATGAATTAGCCTTTTGCGAGTGTGAGCAATATATTTACTCAAGTGGGCTAATTGAATTTGAGAATTATTGAGTTCAAAATTTCTGTTCGTGTTTCTAGCCTGCAGAAGAGCTCAAAATATGGCCTCAGTAGGTTAATCCCCAGATGTTCAAACCAGAATATGGGTGACCACTACTCATTTAGTTTATGTTACTTTTTTGCTGCTGCATATTTTAATTGATTATGTGTATTTTGTATATACGTATATATACAGGGAGGAAATGGTTTATACTTTATTACAATGGGCACTCCGCCCTCTACAACCTTGCAAACGGGAAGATGATAAAGATGGAACTTGACCTGTTGTGTGGACTTGCCATTGCCAGCATTGGTGCACAAGAAGGGCCAGTTTACCTGTGCGATCCCAAACAAACAGCGACTGTGTGCCAACTATGCCAGGAAGATGTCCTTATGTACTGAGAGAAAGTGAGGACTGCAGGTGCTGGAGACAGACCCCACCACCAGGGATATATATCCCTCCCCACCCCTCACAGCGTTCCTCATTTCCCTTCCCCCACCTTATCTCAGTACCAACCCCCGGATTCAGCATCGCCCTCTTGACCTGCAATCTTCTTCCCGATCTCTCCGCCCCGACCCCCTCTCCGGCCTATCACCCTCACCCTCACCTACTTCCACCTATCGTATTCCCAGCGCCCCTCCCCCAAATGCCCTCCCCCTACCTTATATCTCAGCCCGCCTGGCACAACAGCCTCACTCTGAAGAAGGGCTTATGCCCGATAAGTCGATTCTCCTGCTCTTTGGATGCTGCTTGGCCTGCTGTGTTTTTCCAGCATCACATTTTTTAACTTATGCACCAAGAGACTGAATGTTCCCAAGAATGACTATTGCAGTGGTCAACTTCATCAAAAAGATAGAACAGTTCATTTTCAGAACAAGTCGACATGGTCTTTATCCTGTAAAGGTGTTGTTTGCCAGTTTGATTTCATTTGTACTATGGTCATCCCTGGTACGCCCTGTCCCCTTTCAGATAGGTCACGTAGTATAAGAGAAAAAGAGGTGATGTTATCCTTCAATAACAATTTGTTTCCAGAAACTCACAATATATATTTGGAGAGGATGAAGTAGTTTGTTACGCCCTACATCAGCAAGAGACTCCCTCACCCTCTTTATCCTTTAAAGTCCTAACATGGAGTTTTAAAATAGTTTTAAAGTATGTGTAGGATTATGGACTTTCTCGAATAAATTCGCAAAATGCTATCCAAATTGCTACAATGATAATGGACGGGGGTGCTCTTATGCAAAATGCCCAAACGTATTCCATGTGCTGTGATTAAATGCATCAGCCATCACTGTTCAGCTGAATGACCTCGCATCTCATGCGTATGTCTTCAGGAGGAATTTGTCTCTAGTTCCACTGGTATGCAAACCCTTCGTGGGGTGGATAACTACACCCACCTTCATTATGATACCTCTAATCACTCTAATATTTTCACGGTAATTGGATGGGTAGAACCATTCTGGAATGTCGACCACGTCGCTTACCAAGAGACCTCATTCAGCGAAATAATTTCCAGCCTTTACGTTCGGGACCAAATTGTGTTATAACAGATTACCCAGTTACTCCAGGAAGTCAAAAAGATATGTCCACTTTTGATTGGGAACGTCCCTCCATTATCTGTACTAAACATGGAAATTATTTTTTTTCAGTTATACAAACCAGCTAACTACATTGTTCTGAGTCGAGCAAGTACTCCTTATGCTGTCGCTGTCGCAACACGATGTCCAACTTCCGTTCCCTGTCCAAATATCTGGCAACGAGACTTGAATTCCCCTGTTAAACCTTCAATATCTCCTGACATTTGCGCAGAATGGAAGAATCCACAGGTTCTATCAAAAAGTAAAACTCACTCAATGGCATATGGAGCTCTTAATGTTCTTTCCGTAGGAGGGTCTTCAGGAGTTATTCATCAATTATTTAACTTATTGCATTTAACTCATTTATGGACTGACGAATTCGTGAAATGAGACAACTGCTGCCCTAATAGAAATTAATGACATGCTTTCAGAAGTGTGCCTATGTACCCAATAAAACCGCTATTCTCTCGATTACATATTCGCAAAAGAATGTGGAGTTTGCGCCATCATCAAAGGAAGGGGCATCACGGGGCCACTAATTTTATCGAAAATATTACGAGACATGTAGATGACATCTGCACTTTTATCAAACAAATGAACGAAAGTGCAGGATGGGGAGATTGTTTTTTTTTGGTTTATACTACAACTGGCTAATCAATACGGCTATGCACGCTGCTATTGTTTTACTTGGTCTTTTTGTTACGATTGCTATTGTTAAGTGTATTATAGCTAAAACATTACTTTCTTTTGACAACACTGGTTCCATCCAGATAATGCTTCTTCTCTGCTTAGATGATGATGATGAGCAAGTATCATTGCCTGCCCTTGTTTCTCCTTGCAGGAAGAGGAAGTATTGCCGTCTTTCCCTGACACTGAATTGGATTTATTTGATCTATGCTTTTATGGTGTGGTCATAGAATAATGACCAGAGAGTTAATGAGGATCCAATGTTTGAATTTAGGCTTTTTTCAGAAGCATCAATTAAATGTAGATTTTTATTAAGATCCAAATGTTTTTTCAGTTTTAAACAGCACAACAAAATAGTTGAAAGTCATTATTTTACTCGCTGAATTTGAACTAATGTTTTGCTAAGTTGGTTGTATTCAGAGACAAGAGAAAACAATGGAGTTATCATAATATGAATCATAAGACTGTGATTTGGTATTCGAACTAACTTTGAACTGCTATCAAGACAATACGATTCAGGTAATTGACATACCTTTCCCAGGTAATATTATTGGATTAGACTGTCATCAATCATGTCACCATATTAATGTTCATTGGACTTTTCTTGCAATTAAAACCCTTCCCCAGTAAATAGCATTGGACTAAACTGCTGTGAATCATGTCACCTTATTATATGTGATTGGCCTTCTCTGGTAATTAAGGCTATACTATCTCTTAAAAAGATAGAAATAATGTGTAATTTTCGCATGCAATTTCGCCATTTTTTCACGGTACACGGGAGCTTTTAACCTCTGTCGTGCTGGACAAATCAGCGCCAGACTGCTTTAATTTATTAAACTGGTAACTTTGCTTTAAACAGACCGTACTCCTAGCGATATTTTTGACCAATCCCGAGACGAGAGGGTCTGCAAGGGTGTCTAGGTTTTTGCCTGTACTTGAATCAATACAATTCTGAATGCGTTTCTATCAAATGTTGTAACTGCACTCACATCCACCATTTCCTCAGGAAGTTCATTTCACACACGACACACTCACCGTGGAAAACACTTGCCCCGGTGTCTTTTTAAATCTTCCTCCTCTCACCTTAAATATATACAACGTAATTTTGAAATCCCTCCTCCAAGGTAAAAGGCACCTATTTTTTTTTAATGATGTTAGAAATCTCTCTAAGTTTCCCATAACCTCCTTCATTCCAATGGCTAAATCCCAGCCTCTTTAGCCTCTTCTTCATACCCTAAACCTCGATTCCTAACAACATGCAGTGAAATACTTTCTTCTCTCTCTCTAAAATAATGATACCTTGACAATTACAGGACAGGGCACTGCTACTGATGATGCCTCAGTGGGAGACACTAGATCAGATCCAGACGAAATTTCCGACCTTATATTTCCAAAGACCTCCACCACTTCGTCTTTTGTAAAGATAACTATTCACACAAAATCATTATTTTTCCCAAGGTCTCCAGACTCCATTTTTTTCTCACAGTAATAACTTATGTGAGACAGTCATTTACTGCCTCTCCCACCTCCTGTGGTTCAACACAAAGATGACATCTCCCTCTTGAAAGGGGCCCTATTTGTTGTCTTGCTTTTAATATATTTTAAATATCTTTGGATTGTCCTAACCATTATTTGCCAAGGCTATCTCATATTCCCTCGTTGCCTGCATGGTCCCATTCTTCGGAATGCTCCTGCACACTTTGACCTGTTCACGAGGTTCATTCGAACCCAATTGTTTATATCTAATGATTCTCATTTATTCTTACATGACAAGCCTGTCATTGCTGTGATCAATCTTATTCTCTGAGAAACCCAAAAATGTCGGATCAAAACGTCTGCAAAGAACCTACGAAGGGCATCGCACAAAGTCATCCCTCTACCCTGTAACTCTGCATTGCCCATTGTTCAACCACCTAATTTAGCCATTCCTAGACGCTATGGATCATTTAGCATGGCTACTCCACATAGCAGGCACAGCTTTGGGCTGTGGGAGCAAACCCAAGTAGAAATGGGGAAAATGTGCAATCTCCCCACAGAGAGTCATCAGAGGCTGGAATTGAACGTAAGTGCCTGAGGGTGTGAGATAGCAGTGTTAATCACTGAGAAACCCATTGTAAACTTCCCCTGGATCACTTCAACACATTTTTAATTAGACACGTTGTCCAACATTACTCACAATAACCCAACTGTAGTTAAACGTTTATAGCACCAGTAGTACACCTCAACTTGTTGTTTTCTAGATCTCTTGAAATACAGGCAACATTGTGATTGCCTTCCTAACCAGCAACTGAACTTGCATGTTAACCTTAATAGAATACACAACTAGACCTGCCAAGACCCTTTGCACTCACATTTCTAAAGCATTTCCAGCTTCAAAAATATTTTGTATCTCTATTATTCCGACCAAACTGTATGAGCTCACACTTTCCCTCATAGTATTCCTCAGGCTACGTCTTTTTTCAGACTATCCAAGTCATTGTTCAGTCTTCCCACTTCCTCAGAACGACCAGTCCCTCCACCTATCATTGTACCATCTGCAAACCTAACAATAACACCTTCAATTCCTTTGAACAATCTTTCATGCATAACGTGAATAGTTGTGGTAGCAACACTGACCCCGGCTAAGCTCCACTAACCCCCGCCTTCTATCCTTAGGAAGACCCGTTTATCCAGCTCTCTCTCCTCTGCCAGTCACCCAAATCTTACTCCATGCCAGTACCTTACCCATAACACGATGGACTCTCATTTAGCAGTTTCCCATGTTACACCTTTCCAAATGCCTTCCATTAATTCAAAAACATGACATTCACTGGCTCGCCTTTGTCTAACTTGCTCATAATCACCTCAAACAATTCAAACACATTTGACTGATATTATGTCCCCTAAATGAAGTTGTGCTGACACTTCAAATACTCTGTGATCACATTCTCGCAATGATCTGCCAAACTCTATTGAAGAAAAGTTCATTTATTTTAATTTTATCTTATTAAAGCTTTGATTTCAGTCCTGTATATGATGAACAGCAAATTCCAAATTACTCAGCAGGTCAATCAGTGAATTAATTCCTTTCCTCACATGGAGCAAGTTAACGGCCTGTACCCAATGGGAGATCTCTGCTCTGCTCTCTCAGCAAGTCGAAAAGTGAGCTGACTGTTTATTTCCCACATGGGGGAGGTGAATGCTTTTTCTCCAGCGTCAACTTGCTGGTATACTGAGAGTTGTGACGACTGCCTGAGTCCAGTCCCACAATGAAATCATCTGAGAGTTCTCCCAGCATGCGAACATGTTGATGATAAATCAGTCCCCAGGATTCCCACAGTCTGAGAATTCACAAGACCTCTCCTCAGTGTGAACACGTTGATGACAATTCACTATCCAGGAACCTATGCAGCACTTCCGGCAGTCTGCGCAATATAAAAGTGAAATACTCAGCAGTGTGAACTTGCTGGATTCTCAGCCGGTTGGATGACCAAGTGAGCTACTTCCCCAACTAGAAACACTATCACACTCACTACCTAGCACAGTATTCTAACACCACCCTACCTCCTTCATACACTTCCCTGCACACTCCCTTGCTTACTTACACAAACCGTCACGCTCACCCATTTGCACATTCCCACACCATCACGCTGAGTCCCAAACACAGTCCTCCAATGGCAGTCGCACTCCCGCACACACTCTCCGAACATCACGCTCACTCACCCACAAAGATCCCTATTGTGGCAGACATTTCCCAGCACACTCCCTAACCGTGACACCCAAGTCCATTGCTATGCTTGGTCCACCACAAACTGCTTGACGGTTCTGCTTCCTTCCTGTTCGCTCCCCAACGTCATGCACACTGCACCTCACACTCCACGACAGACACCCTCGCTCCCCACCACCATGCACACATTTCTGCTCACTCTCCTGTCACCCTCACTCCGTCGCACTCTCAGTCACTCTCACACTCACTACCCTCACACACTCGCATCACCATTATCACTCCCCACATACTCACTCACCATCAAAGTCTCGCACACGTACAATCCCTCAGCGCCACGTTAACTACACTTCAAATACCCATACCATCTTTCTCACTCTTCCGCACACTCTCCCAGCATAACAATTACTCTGCTGCACACTCAGCTACTGTCAATCTCACTCATCTGCACGCTCTCGCATATTCAAGTTCACAACCACGCTCACACCCAGGAAATCACACTAATGTGCCCACACACTTCCAAGCCGTCACGTTCGCTCCCCCGCACATTCACTCATCATCCTGCTCATTCCTCCGGGCAATCCCACACTTTACCAATTACTCGTATGCATACTCCCCACCATCACGTGCACTCCCGTTCTCAGCTCCACTATCAGGCCCACTCACCATGCCCTCCCACATCACGAAGCTTACTCCACAGCACACTCCTCCAGACAATACATCGCTGTCACACTTATACCCACAGACTTTCCCTCATTGTGATAGTCACTCCCGCACACGTCCACACCGGCATACTCACTACCCTGCCCTCTTTCCCACCATCAATCTCATACCATCAAAATCACGCCCTCTTATACTTCCCCACAGCGACGCTCACTCCCTCACACACATGCCCGTTGTTGTGTTCACGTCCCCACCCTTGCTCGCAGAATCACACGCAGAGTGCCACCCTCGCCGAACATCCCTCTCACTCGCTGTCACATCGCCCCTCATACTCAGCTAGTATGACCATCATTCTATTGCACTCAACGCCAACCACTAGCCCACCATAACAATCACACCAGAACCCAAAGCCCACCATTTAGCTCACTCTCCGACACATGCCCACAACGCCATGCTCACTCCCTCACAGACTACCGTTGCATCGCGCGCACTTCCACACGCACTCCTATACCATCCCACTCTCTCTCCGGCACACTACCCAACCATTGTGCTTACTCGACCTAACAATACTCTAGCATCACGTCACTACCCCTCACACACGGTATCCTGAATCTACCTTCGCCTCACACTCCACTCCTCACTGTCCACTCACGCCCTCGTACGTTCTCCACATGCATTCACCCCACACTCACTCCACCATCATACACAATCCCCATCACACTCCAACACTGTCCCGTGTACTCTGCCTCACACTTCATCAATGCCACACTCATTCTTTCGCACACACACCGTGCACTCCACAATAAACTCCATCACCGTCATACCCATTCCCTCACATGCTGTCACACCGACACAATTGATCGCCCATATTCTCCCCAACTTCACACTCACTTCCCTTCACTCTCCCCATCCAATAATATCAATTGCTGCACAATCATCCACCGTCACGCTCACTCCCCCAGACACTGTCACACCATCATAATCACTTCTTCACGCATTCATATACAGTCAGGTATATTCCTCCAGAAACTCCCCCACCATCCATCTCGCTCCCACGCACACTCCCACACCTTCAGCCGCACTCTAACACACATTCGCAAAACAATCACGCATACTCCCTACACACTTTGGCAAAATCATCCGCCATTTTTGTACACTCTTCCACCTTCATGCTCAATCGCTGTATATTTGCCCACCATCATACAGATAGCCTGCACTCTCCCATCCTGTCGACCTCACTCGCTTGCACAATCCCTGACAGTTCCACTCATTCCAGCACACTCCCATACCGTCACCGTCACTGCTTCACAAACTACACCAGCGTCACTCACAATTCCCCGCACACTTACCCACCATAATGCTGAATCCCCCGCACATTCCCACCTTGCCACCATCGCCTCTTGGCTGACACCTAACTCCAATTTTACTCACCTGCACGCACGCCAACCGTCAGACTCATTACCCTGCACAGGCCCCCACTGTAAAATTCATTCCCCTGCACACTCCCAAACCATCACACTCACTCCCCGACTGTCACCCTCAGTCCCCCGCATAGACCCTCACCTTTATGTTCGCTCCTCCGTACTCTTCCTCACCATAACGGTCAATGTCTCAGTTACACAAAATCCCTCTTGTAAAATGCCTTGCATTTTCCCCACTGTCATTCTCGCTCCCCACTGTGTCCCACACTACCCCGCTCACTCCCCCAACATCATGCTCAGTCTGCTGCACACTCCCCACCCTCCCACTAACTCTCATCACACTCCCCCACCGTCATGCATGCTCCCCTGCACACTACCCCTCCAACAACCTCACTCCAAAGCACACAACCTCACCCTAACTCTCACTCCCAGACACACTCTAGCACCGTCACCCTCAGTCCACTGCACATGCCGTCACCATCACGTTCATTCTCTGAACACCCCCACATCGTCATGTGCACTCTCGTGCACAGTGTCCCACCATTACAATTACTACCTAGCCCACTCCTGCACCGCCACTCTCACTCCCTTGCACAAACCTGCACCATCACTCATGCTCCCACATATCTCTCCACGGCTATGTTTTCTCCCCGACCCACTCCTCACCCTTACTCTGCACGTACACTCCAACGGTCGCACACATTGCTCCGCACACCACCATCAACTTTGCTCCAATGTATCCTCCCTCATCTCAACACTCACCACCCTGCACACTCCAACACCATTACACTCACTTGGCCACAGACATCCCCTCATCATCAGTCCCCCCCACGTCGCACACACTTCCACCGTCATGCACACTAATCTACCCTGTCCCCCACTGCCACTTTAACTTCTTTGCACAGTCAGGCACCAACATACTCTGCCATAGCAACCTGCACACTCCAACACCATCGCTTTTACTCTCCTGCACACTCTCCAACGTAATCCTTACTCCCTTGCACATTCCCCACAGCATCATGGTCACTCCCATCTGCACTCCCACTCCATTCCACTCAGTCTCCCACGCACTTCTCCTGCATTCAAACGACCGTCCACTCTCCCAGTTTCACATTCAATGCCCTGCAAACTCTGCCCAATGTCACGTTCACTCCATCTCACTTCACCACCATCACGCACAATTTGCCGCACACTTCCCCACTCTCCCCATCATTTCCGCACATTCTCCACCACACACTCCCTCAGGCACTCATCCCAGCTTCATATTCATAGTCCCTCACACTTCAATAAAATCCCATGTACTCGGCCGCACACTCCAGGACTGTCACATTGATTCCCTCCTACACGCACCTGCAACTCTACCACCGTAAACCTCACTCACTCATACACACCTTGCACACACCCCACAGACACCACCACACACATCCCCACCTTCATTCACTCTCTGGAACGAACTCTGCCAACGTCAAGTTCACTCCCCTGCCCACTCCTATGCCATCACGTCAACTCATTTGCACACTCCCACACTGTAAACCTCACTCCCCTGCCCAGTCCACAACCATCATGCGCACTCGCCCATTTACTTGCCACCAACATTCACAATGCTCCGTGCACATTCCGACAATCATGCTGACTCCCTGAACACTTCCCGACTGTCACACTCACTGCCACGTTTACTTCTCCACGATCACACCAACTCTCCCTTCACTTTCCACCAAATTCACACTCGCCAGCTTACCAGCCAGATTACACACGCTCTCCCCTATACACCCACACTATACAGTTCACTCACCACATAGGAGACAACTATCACACTCTCCCTCCAGGCCTCTCCCTCAGGCTTCTCCACACAAACCTGCAACCTCTCCAACTGTCATGCTCACTCTGCCACACAATCCTGCACGGGCATGCTCACTCCCCGCACAATCCACACCATCACTGCCAAGGGCCCAATCAGTTTACCAGCGTTACACTCACTCCCCATAGTCTCCCACAAAATTTCACTCAATGCCCAGCACACTGCCATACCGTCGAGCTTACTGACCTGCACGCAATCGCATACACTTCGCCACCATCCGGTTTACTCGCCTGCGTACTCCTGCAATGTAGCACTCTCTCGCCACAAACACATCTCACATGGTTACGCTCACTCTCACTCTCACTCCACCACTGACACAATCAGTGTGCTGTGCATTCTCCCACTGTCTCCTCCACTCCCTTACACCCTGCTCTGCGCATTGCCCCACCGTCATTATCACTGCCTCTCACACCCCCTCAAACGCCCGCATTGTCCCACACACACCCCCGCAGACTTCCCAACACCTAACCTCACTCAATTGTTTTCTCCTTCGCCAAAACACACACTGCACACTCTAATGGAGTCACACTCACACCTCCGCACATGCCCTCACCAATACGTCCACATCCTCCCATACATTTGCCCACTGTTATTCTTACTCCCACGCATTCTGTCCCAGGATCAGGCTCTCTGATCTGCACACTTCCGTCACGATCACTCTCAAAACACAATCACAACACAGCAAACCCCGGCAACCTCACGCTCACTCGCCCGCACACAACCCTGCTCAATCCCCCACAATCACGTTCACCGCACCGCACACA
Organism: Chiloscyllium plagiosum; assembly: GCF_037043375.1. Classification (NCBI taxonomy): domain Eukaryota; kingdom Metazoa; phylum Chordata; class Chondrichthyes; order Orectolobiformes; family Hemiscylliidae; genus Chiloscyllium; species Chiloscyllium plagiosum. The sequence continues at coordinate 45,797,109 of NW_028270184.1, read as the reverse complement.
CCACTGTCATCCTACTCCCTCTCCTGCATACTCCACAATTTTCAAACACACTCGCTCATACACAACGCAGCACAGTGTTCACTCCCACATACAATCCAACACCATCCTAATCATGCTCCTACACTCTCTCCCACCATCACGCTCACTCACTCGCACACCCCATCATCATCACAAAGTGGCACTCACTCCATTGTCATGCTCAGTCCCCCTCACGATTCAGTACCATTTCACGGAGTCTGCCGCACATTCGACCAGCTTTACTCTCATTCCCTCATACGCTCATCTACACATTCATTCCATCTCCGTCTCTCGCACGCAAGCTCATCAGTGCACTCCCTCACATACTCCCTCACCATTATGTTGTCCCTCCTACACACTCTCACATCAACGCACACTGTCATCCACAGACAATCCTACCTCACGCTAATTTCCCTGTTCATTCACTGCCCCACCATCACACTCACTTCATATCAATCGAGGCACTCTCATTCAACATCACGTTCACTCTTCTGCACACTCCCCCATCTTCACAATAATGCCACCTGAACATGCCCACAGCGTCATTGCCATCACATGCATACACCACACTGTTTCACTAAATACACCGCATATATCCATATCATCGTACACACTCCACCGCACATTACCCTGCCGTCAAAATCACTCCCCCGAACATACCCCCCACCGCCCATTTCACTTCCCTGCACACTCATCCAACATCACACACACTCATCCGAGCACAATCCCACTGTCAAGCTCACTTGCCTTGACACTCCCACGCCATTGCATTTACTTCCCTACGCTCTCCACAACCCATTCACACTCTGCTGCTTCCTCCCCCACCAATATGCTCACTGCACAAAAAGACTAAGACACCAGGTTCACGTTCCCACTCACTCACACATGATAGTGCACACTCCAAGCTCATTCACCGACGAGCTCATTGACTTCGCGCCCACTCCCCTATGATCCTGCTCGCTCCACCACACAGTTGCCCACCGTCACGCTCTCTCCTCTGCCCTCTCTGCCAGCATCCCGCTCACTGTCCTGCACACTCTTCCACCATCATGCTGTCTCTGTCACACATTCACACACCGTCATGCTCACGCTCCCAGACACCCGCCTACCATCAGTCTCAATGATACGCAACCCCTGCCTTTATGCCCCCACACCCTCCTTCAGATTTATGCTCATTCACTCTCATAATCGCCCACAATCGTGCACTCTAATCTGCATACAAAACGTGCAAATCAACCATCGTCACACCCACACTCCCACATCGACATGTTCAATCCACTGCACACTGCCCCACCATCACACTCACTCCCCACTTCATTCCCCACCGTCACGCTCACACCACCGCAAATTCCCTCGCCGTCATACCCCCGACCCCACAACTTCCACACTCTCACACCAAATCCACTGCACACCCCTCACCACGATGCACCACGATGAGAGGATTCGAAGAAGGGAGGTTTGGAAAGAGGGATATTGGGAGATAGAGAGTGCAAGATCGAGAGATAATATGAATAGAAACCGACAAAGCGAATGAGTTGAATTCTGCCGAAGGCCTGATTGAACTGAGTGACCCAGAGGTGAAATCACAGATGGAGTGACTTAAATCCCTCACGTGAGATCGGCACCGTTACCCTTACCTTTCCTGAGGTCCAGGACTTGGGGTTGAGTCAATCTCTCTCCAGCTTAGCTTCTTCAATACAAACAGGAATAAAAATATAGTTCACCCTGCTGCTTGGAGCGTTTTATTATACACGTTTATTGTTAAGAAATTGAAGTGATCATACAGATAGTGGGATGCTGCTTTGCTTACTGAGCCTTGAGTTGTGAGCTGTTGAAATGTGTCCCTATAACTCTATGCGGGATAAGATTTGACAAAACAGCATGATCCTCAATCGTTTACAACAGTAACAGGCTGTTTCATTGCTGAAACAATTAACTGAATAGAGAAAGCCCTTAATGTATTGATTATTGATTGAATGTAATAGATTTTTGAATTTGGGCAAACGGATATTTAAACACATTTTTCAGCTGCTTTCTGAACTTTTTCTGGGTTACAGCATAAATCACGGTGTTTGTGCAGCAACTGAGGAGCTGCAGTATAAAACCCAATTCCTTCACACAGGAATGTAGAAACATAGCCTTAAACCCAATATGATCCATCCGGTACCATATAGAATACACCATTAACGTTGACCATAACAGGATGAAATTGGCCGAGATCACAAACAGTAAAACGACAGATTTTTGTCGATTTCTCATTTCTGTGTCACACTGAGCGTTCGCATTATTGTGAGCCCGGAGTCTCCTGCGGGCTCTGCTGGTCACCAAAATGTGTCTGACGGTGAAAATATTGAGCAGCAAAATCAGAAGAAATGGGAGGGCAGGGGTTACAATGTGGTGGAGGAACTCGATTGCGATCCAGACTCGGGAGTAACGGATATCCTTTATTACATCACAAAACCAGGGGGCGTTCTCCAGCCAATACTTAGCTGTGAACATAAAATACCAGAAAATGTTCTTTAAACAACACAGCACAGTCACTGTTCCGAGGACAACAATCGCCGTTTTCTCACTGCAATATTTAGTTTTCAGCTTCTGGCAACAAATGGCTATGAATCGATCAAAGGTAAAACTGACGGTGAACCACACAGAACAGTCAATGGCTGCATAAAGCAGGACAGCGTGGATATTACACACGGGGATGTAATACATGAAATAAAACTGTTCATAATAAACAACAGGAATGTGTCTTAACACCAAGTCGAGAATAATGACCAGAAGATCTGCCACTGCCATGGCAACCAGGTAATAGCTGACACACGGAGACAATCCACAATCTTTAGAAAGCAGGACGTAGATCGTCACTATGTTAACTGTAAGGATGGAAAAAAAATATATATATCAGTCTTGACACAAAGTATGCGTTTGTTTAAGGACCCAGTGACATTTTCGAATGTGTCAATGCGCTCAGAAATGTATTAAAATAATTGGAGCTGAAATGACCAATTGGCAGGTCTGAATAAAGACAAAATTGTGTCATAAAACGCAAGCCACCTTCCCTCACCAAGCACACGGAGACACATCCATATTAACAGATGTTTTCTCGAACATTCCCACACACTCTATCACTCGAGAGTTTAAATACGGAGGGTGAAAACTTTGCCATCCTGAAGGTTTCTCACCCAGTTCCTAACAGACAACCGCAGATTGGAAGTTCCTGTCTTTTAGTATAAATTGTAATCGATCCTCTGTCATGTAGAAATGTAAATACAGGGAAAATGTATTAACCACTTTAAATGCCCGAACTGTACCTGCTTCTACTTGGAAAAGGATATCTCCCCTCGGGGTCTTATCTTTTGTTTGAATGACTGACGTCTGGTCGTTCATAAATACTGCCATTGAAAGAATATTCCTGGGAATGTTGGTTATAGGATGTTTTGGAAAATGTTCGTGAAAGAATTTTCCAGAGAATGTCAGTCATATAGTGCTCTGGCAAAATCATTTATAGATTCTTTCAGTAAATTTCAGTTGTAGAATGTTCTGGAGAATGTCGGTAATATAATGTTCTGGTGTGTGTCAGTTGTAGAGTGCTCCGGGGAATGTCGGGTACTGAATGTTCCTGACAATGTCAGAGATAGAATCTTCCAAAGAATGTCTGTTACAGGATGCTCAGTGGAATGTCAGTTGTAGAATTCTGGGGAATATCAGGTCCAGAAGGTAATAGTGTCATTAAGATCCACATCACAAAGGCCCTTCTGCAGATTAAGTTTCGTGAGACTCACTCAGTCTCACAGTGGGAATCTCCCCCAAAACCCAACTGGCACTTTGCTATAATAGCAATATGGTGAAGACAATATCTCGATCCTTTGATGAAAAGTCCACTTATACAATCATGCAGATTCCATTCCTTATTCCAAGATCTCCCCACCTCATTTTAATTTTTGTATTACACTTCAAAATATGAAGTTCTAGATGTTCAGTTTCCAAAATCAGACATCCTGCAGTCAGATCTATCCAATGCCATTAAATCATATGAATTTCCCCTCACAGTATGCAGTGAATTCCTTGATCTATTTTAAGGATACAACACACATTTTGATAGAGCACCTTTCGATCAGTTTTTTTTTACCGAAAATTCCATGCGTCATTCTTGTCTTTATTCCTCATAATGACCAGTCAGGAAAAAGGCTGAAACTCTCATGCTCACAGAATCAGAACTGATGGGAAATGTTTCATGAAGCCCCATCACCTTTCCTGGGTAGATCCTGTCCCACTGATCGGACATACGCACCACTGGGTACACCGTGGTATGCATTCAGGATCTGAGTTCCCTTGGAATTGCCGAACATTGATCCCAGAAGTCAAGAAATCTCATGGTAGCATTTCTAGGAAATCTCCTGATGATGGACATCCACTGTCCTCCCACCTTTGTTGATCAATAAATCCCTGTCGATGTTGAAAATAGATGAAACGCTAAGGGTGGCAATGACATAGAGCGTACTCTGCGTCTGGGACTTCAATGTTGATCACCAAAAGTGTCTCCAAAAGCACAACATTGACTGATCAGAGCGAGGACAGAAACAGACAACAGCCAGATTGTGGGAAGTGATGGATGAACCAACAAGAGCGAAACCTTCTCACCAAACTACTTGCCACAGATGGATCTGCCCCATATACTATCTATAGGAGCCGCCAGCACATGGTCCAGGCGCTGTGAATTTCTCAGCCTCATACTGAAGATACCACCCACTCTCCTGCGAAGTTGGACATACTTCCAAAGGACTGAGCAAATGGAAACTAAGCATCCATGAGCCACTGTGGGCTATGAGCAGTTGCAAAGTCAATGTCCTTGCCTCCATCATAAAGTCAGAAGTTGGCTGTTCATTGATGGTACCAAAACGTTCAGCAACACTCACATCTACACTGAAGCAGACCATGCAGCCCATCAAAAGTTTTAAACAACAACAGAATGAGGCCATTTAACCATTCGAGGCTGTTACTCAGCAATTGGAGCCCACCTCTTAATCCCTCATGTCTGTCACATCGGAAATGTAAAGAAATATTTAGACTTTCAAAGCTGATACATAGGTGGACTGGTTACAGAATCGGAAGACTGGATAAAATGGACAAATTCGTGTCTATGAGTTTTATAGACATTAACAACTACAGTGACACAGTGATCAGTGCCGGGTCCACAACTATTTGCAAACTTTCCCGATGGTTTTGATAAATGGAAGAAATGCATTCTAATTAAATACATCAGTGATGCTAATATAGTCAGGAAATGAAGTTGTCGACAAGACATGGAGAGTCTGTAATTCGATAAGCAATAGGGATTTGGCAGATGGGATATTTTATTGTGAACCTTTGAATATTTCAGGAAAAATGAAAGGCTGAATATTATATCAACGGAAAAAATTACTTGACTTCATAATACAGAGTCGACTGGAACGTTCACTCTGAACAGTTCAGACATCAGAAGTTTTGTTTCATCTGCCTGATGGTCACTTCCGTGATGTTCCCACTGGCATAATTGCTCTCAGTGCACACGGGATAATTTATGTGATTGGTTGGTGGTGGGGAAATGGGGGAAAATGTATACTGGACCGTTTATCAAGGCCTTTACCCGAGATGCCATTCTTCTTTTCGTTGGTGAGACCCTACGACGATGGGACATGGGTATTCACCAATATGAAGTACTGTATATGGTCACACTGTAACGCCAGTGGAGTGAGACCGAAGTTCCAATGACAAGAAAGAGAACATAAAATAAAGACAGTTCCGTATTAGTTGAAATGCGTTGTTATACCACATTCTCAATTCACCGCACAGAACCAATCGAAACACCATAAACCCAAGCGAGGTATCCTTTTAGCATGGAACACTGTGGAGACCATCCTCTGCTCTGTCTAATCAAACAACCTGCCCAGAGGCGAACATTGTATCGACCACACCACTGCAATCATCTATAAACCCGGATGAGATATCTGTTCAGAACGGGAGCAGTGCAGACCGCAGCACTAGAATATTTTTCCATACCTTTCTGAGTGAAGCTTTTTCTAACTGTTAATTTGTACTACTCAACATTATACTGAGAATGAATTGTAAACATTTAGCCGGTTTAATGCCCATCCTCTACACATTTCTGAACAGTATGAGCAACGTAGCATGACCAATTCACGGACACTGCACATCTTTGGATTTTGGGAGAAACTGGAGCACCTGGACGACACCCACGCAGACGTAGGGAGCATGCACATACACCACACGTACAATCGCCCGTGGGTCGAATCAAAACCGGTCCGCGGCGCTGTGAGATAGCACTGCTAAGAACTGAGGTTCCTTGCTGCCTGAACCTTGGACCTACCATGGTGCAATAAGTGAGGACATTAGAAACTTTTCACTGGACTCATCAGATTGCACAGATAACCAAACGAATTGAATTCAAATGTGAGACAGTCACTGTGTTTGATGCCTTTGCTAAACAGTGCTTCTGCTTGGCGTGGAGCAGCCATCAGAGGCTGGTGTAACATAACATTAATCAAAAGTGAGTGAGACAGACGGAGAGAAAAAGAGAGTGAAAAGGGACATTTTAATCCCTGCTTCAATGAATTCAGTCCCAAAACGACAGAATCTCGAATTTTCAGAGATACAGATGCAAACTGATACAATAAAGCACACACAAAAAGACGCAGGCAAACACAGAAAAAAACGCATACACACATAACAATAATTTAGACAAAGGCAAGTATTTGCACCCTCAAGCCAACAATCTCATTAAATATGACAATGGATCATCTGATGCAGACATCTACGTTATTTCCTCTTGGGAAATACGAAAGGGCAGATGACTGAGCTGTGAGAGGGAGAGAACTATAAGACGAGTGACCCTAAATCTATTAGTTTGAGAATACTTCTGGAAATGAATACGCCTGGTCGACAACCAAACGGAATGAATTAGGAAAAGGAAAAATTTTGACAGTATTAAGCAGGAACTTTCAAAAGATGATTGGGGGAAGCTGTTTCCCGGTAAATGGGTTGCTGATGAGTAACAGTGTTTCAAAAGTGAGACAACGAGCATTCAGGGACAACATGTTCCTCTTAGTGTGAAGGGCAATGCTCGCAGAAGTATTGCACAGTCCTTGACAGGGGATATTGCCGTTCTGGTCAAGAAAACAATGGAGGTGATATACGTCAGGACACGGCAGGTGGGATCAGGTGAATCACGTGAAGAGCATACGGTATGTAGGAGTACCCTCAAGCGGGAAATCAGGAGAGCAAAAAAGGGTGTGATGATGCTGCTCTTTTAACGAGGGAAATAGTCATTGTTTTTTTCAGCAGGTCATAAACGAAACACACTCCGATATCAGTGCTATTTTGATTGCAGGCAGCAGATACGGTTTCTTTGAGTTTGAAGGCATTCGAGCTTTTTCAAAAAAAACTTGCAAGTTGAAATTGGAGTGGCCAGTTCTCCCAGCCAAGCCCACTTTGGTTTGGTTTGGTTAATGGTGATTTGGAATATTAGAACATAATAAAACATGAGAAGTGGAGCAGGCGTGTGCTGTCAAGACCTTGATGCCTGCTCTTTCATTCAACAATATCATGGCTGACTTATTCATGGACTCAGGTCCACGTAGTCGCACTCTCGCTGTAGCCCTTAATTATTTTATGTTTCATAAAAATGTCTACCTTAGCTTTAAAAACGTTGACTGAAGTAGCGTCAACTCGGCATCAAAAACACCCAGATAGCTGCGTGTTGGATGCTACAACTTTATTTCCCATTCAAGTAAGATTGCTTTGTTTCTCCTACCAAAATGAATGACCTTTGGTTTGTTAACATTGTACTCCATCTTCAGACCTCTGCACACTAACTCATTGCAACTATGTTCCTCTGCAAATTCTCATAGTCCTCCGCATACTTGGCTATGCCGTCCATCATAGTGACATTGGCAAACATTGACACTCTGCACATCGTACCCATTTCGAAATCATCTCTATAAATTGTGAATAATTGCGGTCTCAACACTGATCATTGAGCCACACCAGTCATCATGGTTTGCATCATTAAGTTGATATAATGTATTGTGCAGTTGGACAGTTAAGTTGTTTTGTATTCTGTTTTATTTTGCTTGTATTTCATTTGCTAATGTGGTCAATAAATTGTGTATTATTTAAAACTATATGGTTTGACCAGCTGCATCACTACTGCAATATGCACGTTAACCCTGCTTAAAAACAACTGAAAACGTGATGGTTGCGGCTCCGGTTTTGAAATGTTTTGAGAGGGCTTTGCCTTGTTCCTGAAAGATGGAGGCTCTTCGCGGGTTTTGTTCGATACTTGCGAATTGGGATGGCGTTGTTGGACTCGAAGGCATCGAGTCATAGCTCGATAGATCGGCATATTGACGAACATGAAATAATGCATATTAGATTGACTTCTGATTGATTCTACTAGTCAGCTTAACATCGAGCGCCTGTATTGCACTGTAATATTCTATGATCTGTGTTCAATGTTGCTTGTGGTGTATTTTGTTCGGGGTGATGAATTCAGATCGTTTAAACAGTGCTTGGTACAGCATTTTCTCTTTCAGTCACTAATAATTTACTGGAGGTGGAAGAAGTTACCTTGGGATTATTAAAAAAGGAAATTAAGTCCAAACGGCTGGTGTTAGCGAATAATTGGAATTGGAGCTGCCTCTTGCCGAGAGGAAAGGAGAGATAATTACAGCGATAACTTGGCATTTCAATTTACTGGAACCGCCATCTGAATCGTTAGAGACTGGTAAAATTCAGTTAAACATGTCTCTCCTTGAGCTTCAGGGAAAAGACATAAAAAAGCAGAGAGCAGAGAAAAAGCGGTAGAGACAGAGTTGAGAGATAAAGAGAAGTGTAGGGAAAGAGAGAGAGAAGAAAGGAAGAAAGAGCGGGTTTGAACTTCAGAAGGTGGCACGAAGAAAGGAGATCAAAAATTCACTTTCTGAATTAGTGAGGACTCACGTGGAAGTGCAGAGAGTTAAAACAGCAAGATTAGCAGCTGGAATAGTTGACGTTTATGAATTGCTTCATAAATCAAAGATTGGCTTTCAAAGTCAATTTCATTCCGTCAGCGATAGAAATTGAGGAAACGGGGAGGGAAAGGTAAATCTTGTTGAAGATCAAAAGGATAATAGACCACAGGGTAGAAAGAAAACCCTTGAACTGGCAGAAGTAGTTTAAGAGAAGCTCCAGCGTTTTCAACGCAAAAAAGGAGGCCACGTGAAATCACAGTGTCGGTGCGTTAGGAAAAGAACTGGGAAGACAGCTGTAGGAGTCAAGAAAAGGATAAGCCAATGAACTTGTTTGGAGTCGCAACAAATGCAATGAAGGCTAAAAAGATGCACCAGAATGCACAAGTTGTCAAAGGTTGTTTAAGGAGCAGGTGCCACATCTTGTTAAACCATTTACTGTGAAGGAAAAGTTTATTCGCATATGTCTGGAGCAGCAGTTGAAGAGGGTAGAATGTTAAGAGTTACAGTTTGTTCTCAATCTGTGATTTGAAAGATGAGGAGATATGTACTTCTGAAGGACAATTTTCAGAAAAGTTCTGAGTAACGAGAATTCAAGGTGAGACAGGAAAACATAATTATGTAAAGTGAGGTTAAAATGTCGAGTGAAGAGTGGAAATTTCACAGAAGCGCAGAAACCACTAGAAAAGGTGGCATCAGACATTAAAGACAATGTTGTGGTCTACTTGTTAAAGCTATCCAGATGATGGGAAAAAGTGATTTCAGTTTGTATGTTTTGTGATCAGCGAAACACTATGAATCAACGAAATTCAGTCCATTTTAATTACTTTATGGATATGAAGTGATAAGATCGCAAAAAATTGATTGAAGAGAAATTGGTAAGTCAGAGTTCACAGACCTTTTATTTGGACTGTGCGTAAAATCTTTGGTCATAACGCTATAGAGTGGGGAGATGTCTAGACAGCATTTGTGTGTATCACAGCATATAGTGGAATAGGAAGCAGACATGAAATCAAAAAGTGCAGTTTTGCAGGCGGGGAGAAGGTGTTCATGGCATTTCCAATGTTAGGTGAATCTTTACAATTAAGCGTTAGTGGAAATTATCAAGTCAAAAGCAAAATTCAGTGAGGTAAACCCCAGACAGAAAGGAATCATCACAAAGTGTCTCACGTAAATAAGTTGAAAAGGTGTTTTGACAAGTAAGGAAAGCAAAAGGAGACTATGTTATTGATTGCAACACAGCGGGGAAAGCCAAGTCCAGAAGATTCTAAATCGGACATACCTCAAATTAAATTGGATAACGAGGAAGCTGTGTAAACTGAGATAAATTATTCAGTTACCTTCCAGAGGAGAATCGAAATGACCTGAAAACGTTATTACTATCATATGGGGAGATATGTGAAAACAACATGGAAAGAACTAGCCGAATTATGTTTGATTGAGGAAGAGAGGACTGCAGATAGTGGAGACCAGAGTCGAAAAGTGTGATCCTGTAAATGCTCAGCCAATCAGGCAGCATCTGAGGAGCAGGGAAATCGACGTTTCTCGAAAATAACATCTCCAGAAGGGATGGTTAAATGAGAATAGGAAGAGTGTAGAAATGGCAAATGTATTAATGGCAAGCAGAATCTTGTTTTTGAATTCGGACCCTTCGAAATGTGTGGCACGGTGGCTGAGTGGTTAGCACAAAACCAGTAACCGGGAAACGAATCCAGCCTCGGGTGACTGTCTGTGTGGAGTTTTCACAATGTCTCTATGCCTACGTAGGTATGCTGCCGTTTCGTCCCACAGTCCAAGTGTATTGTCCACGCTAAATTGTCCCAGAGTGTTAGGCGCATACGTCAGAGGGAAATGGGTCTGGGTGGTTTACTCTTAGGAGGGTTAGTGAGGACTTACTGGGACGAAGGACCTGTTTCCACACTGTATGGAACCATTAAAACAAAAATAAGTCATCAATGTGTGGAAGCACTGCAGAATAACTTGCGCTTTCAGATTTATTGTCACATGTACTCACTCAAAGTCTGCAAGTTGCAACGCATCACACAACCGGAGATATGAAGTTACATCATTCTAACCCCGCTCACCTCATAGAACAGCATCGTTTCCCAAAGTTGTCCTTTCGATAAAAATGTAAAAATAAAGAAAAACGGTTCAAATACGAGTTCATACATGCCTTGTCATGCTGGGTTCTCACTGCTCACAATGGCTCGATGGACCTCGGTCCGCTGTCGTACAGCCTGTTCCCGCTCTATGGTGAAATCCTACACTAGAACTTGCTGTGAATAAAAACATGGAAGCTCGGCAACTCGGGGAAATAAATACATGGCGTGATGTTTTGAAATGAGGCCACATGATGGATGAGGAAATGTGGAGGTCTTTAATATGTTTATCGGAGATAAATATCCCGAAGTAGTACAACTTTCCCTCAGGTCATTGTGGGAAGCTAGGGAAACATTTTGGACCCCATAGGTGAGATACCTGCATCGTTCCTGGGAGTTCTGGGGAAGGGTCACTGGAACCAAAACGTTAACTATCACTTCTCTGCACAGATGCTACCAGACCTGCTGAAATATACTAGCAACATCTTTATTTTTGTTTCTGCTTTACAATGTCTGCAGTTCTTTTGGTTTTTTATTTGTCTCACTGACAGCCATGGTTGAGGTGCTGGAAGACTGGAAGACAGTTAATATTGTGACATTATTTTTAATCATGCAGCAAGGAAAAGCGAGGGAACGAGAGAACAGTGAGTCTAGTGTCAGTGGTGGGCAACTGTTTGGAGGAAATTCTGAGAGACAGGACTTATCTGCATTCGGAAAGGCAAGAACTGATTGCGGATCGTCAACATAACTTGGTGTGTGAGGGAAACATCTCACAAATTGATTTCACTTTTCCAAGTGGTGACAAAGCAGACAGATGGAGGTAAAGCAGCATACGTTGTCGACGTGCACATCAGTGAGGCCCAACATGGTTCTGCATGGTAAATATTTTAAAGGGAACAGTAGGAGACAGAGGTCGCTGGCAGTGGTTCGTTGTTACAACCGGAGGCCTGTGAGCAGCTGTGTGCCACAAGGATCGGTGATTGGTCCAGTGTTGTTCGTTATTTTAAGAATAGTTTGGATGACAATATAAGAAACAGGCATACTACGTTTGTAGACGACCCAAGATTGGCGATACAGTGGACAGTGAAAAGAGTTATCTCAGCGGACAATGATATCTTAATCAATTGGGCCAGTGCGCCAAACAATGGCAGATGGTGTATTACACAGTTACATGCCGTTTGCTGCATTTTTATTTCAAAAACCATGGGAAGATTTGCACAGTTAACAATCGGGCTCTTGCGACTGTTGTGAAACAGACAGACCGGGGTGCAATTGCAGGGTTCCTTAAAATGGAGTCGCAAATTGACAAGGAAGTTCTCAAATTATTCGGCAAGTTACAATAATCAGTTCAAGCACTGAGAATAGGAGTTGGGACGTCAGTTATGACTATACAACGGAAAGTGCAATTCTTGTCGCCTTGCTATCCGAAGAATGTGATAAATGGGAAAGTGTCCAAAATATTTAAATTGATGTGATGAAGAATGGAGATTTGAGACACAATGATAGGATGGGTAGCGTCGGACCTTTTCTCGTTTGCATTGGAGAATGAGGGGTAACCTTCTGGAGGTTTATAAAATCATGTCAGGCATGATTTGGAGATGCCGGTGTTGGACTGGGGTGTACAAAGTTAAAAATCACACAACACCAGGTTATAGTCCAACAGGTTTAATTGGAAGCACACTAGCTTTCTGAGCGACGCTCCTTCATCAGGTGATGAAGCACCTGATGAAGGAGCCTCGCTCCGAAAGCTAGTGTGCTTCCAATTAAACCTGTTGGACTATAACCTGGTGTTGTGTGATTTTTAACTTTATGCCAGACATAGATAGCAAGAAGAGCAATGGTATTTGTCCCAGGGTAGAGATCTCCAAAAGCGGAAGGCAGAGGATTACGTGGACAGGGAAGAGATTTAAATGAGATCTAAGTGGCAGGTGTTTCTCACAGAAGGTCGTGTGTAGTTGTAACGAGCTAAGAGACAAAGGGGTAGAGGCAAGTACAATTACAACATTTTAAAGACAGACGGGTAAATAAATGGGAAAGTGTCAGAGGGTTAAGTGCCAAATGAAGCTAAATCTGACTAGTTATGCTTAGGAGAACTGGTCAGCATGGACGATTTGTGTTGAAGGGTCTGTTTATATATTGCACTACTTTCAGAGGCTATTACTTTGCAGGTCATCTTTCATCAACAATTCTTCATTACACTCAAGTTATTTCCAAGTCAAAAATCCTTTGTAAATGCTTTCAGCGATCTAGCTCTCCCAACTTGCTTTAATAGAGACTGGCTAATATTGATGAGGCCGTGCAGACTATATGATCTGCAGAAGCAGAATTGTATTCAATCACAATCTATAACCTTATGTATTGGGCGATCCCTCAGTCGACAATTACAATGAACCTGATTTTGGTTCAGTGACGAGTGAGGGTGAACAAGCTAGGGTGAGAACCATATGTACCTAAATCTGATGATTACCAGCCAAAGCTGCCGGACTTGACTCCTTGCATTCCAAACAGCCTAACTAGAATGTGGTAGAGAGGGAGAAATTATCCCAACAATAACAGATCAGATCTAAGCTTTGCAGTCCTGCAATATTCAGTCACAAATGGTGATAGAGAATTAAACAGCTTACTGGAAGGTTGTACGAATACCCCGTTCCCAAGTAACGGAACAGCTGTGCATGTCTGAACATAAGACAATGATGTCATATCTGCGTCAACCTCAGCCAGAGTCTATGATCTACCTCATCGTCGTCATGATGACCACAGATTCGTTAATCACACAGGTGCGAGTCGTTAATCAATGCGATCCGCTGCACGTAACATGAAAAAACTGCTGAATACATTCGCTGGTATAAACGCCCTCACACTTCGTTCCAAGGGAACGAAGAGATGTGCTGCATCACAAACGGTGCCGCTGTGGAAGCTGTTTCATTCCAGCTCCAACTCTGACGTCTACCCAGCAATTTGGAAAATGACTTAACTATGTCCAGTCCCCAAGAAAAGGATAATTACAATCTGCCCAACTGCCATCCCCATCAGGCCCATCATGATAATCAAAGAGGTGGAATTTCTTTTTGACAGAGTTGTCAAGAAACACAGAAATAACATTCTCAGTGTGTTTTCTGATAGGTCCCCATGTGGAGAGGGAGCCGTTGTGGAAATGTCGCTGGATTACTAATCCCATAAAAGGCGAATGCTCTGGCAGTTGGCGGAAGTTAAAAACAATTGAAAAACTATTGAGATGTAAAATCTGCTGTCAGTAAGACTGACCTTGAAGCGAATATATTTTGCAAACATATATTTGCTTCACCGATATACGTGCAGGAAGTAAAATTCCCATGATTTTCTGGTCTGGCCTAGAAGTTTCTCCAGACACACAGACATGTGATAAACTCTTCAATGCCATCTGAAAAGACCAAATAAGGCAGTCAATTGTGTCAACCTTCTCCGAGTTCTTCAAGAGATACCACCAGTCAGCAGCCCCGGTATTAGAAAAGTGAACCGTAAACACAGTCAGTCCTGCAGATGCCGGCTTGCTAACATCTCAGAGCTTGTGAAAACACTTATAGAGCGTTCTCACTGACTGCAAAGAAACTTCGAGACAGTAGTAGGATTTTCAAACCATTGGGCCTCCCCTATTCTTGTTATTGGCCGAATATCTCTTCAGTGAAATTTTCCCACACAACATGCGCACTTCATAATGTGATTATAAATATGAAATATATGTTACTAACTGCAGTGGTCCCTTGGGTCTATCAGTTTTGCTCGACCTTTCAACATAATGATGGGTCATTCTGTTTTTCTATATCATTCTCATGCTCTCTCCCCGCACCTTCAGAGTCAAGAAATCGTTTATTATATTGAGTGCCTTGACTTCCACATCCTTATGTGGTCGGAAATTCGCCAGGTTCAGCAGTTTCTGAATGTCAACATTTATTCTCATCTCGGTGCCGAATTGCCTGTCTGCATCTAATGCTGTGACCATTTCGAGTCAATGTTCAATCAGACGGTACTCTTATACAAATCAGATGACCGGTCTTTTTGAACAATATTCAAGCAGCTTACCTATGTAAGTGACCACACGATCAGTTGCGAAGGACAGACACAGACATTCAGTGGACTGGAACAGGCCAAATGTCAAAGACATGAGTCAAAGATGCTGAAACCTGGAGAACGTGAAGCACCACGTGGGGCACACTGAAAAGTGAACGTGAGCGCGAGGTGAACATTTTTTACTTCGTTCCTGAGCTTTGTAACGATGGAACCTGAACGACCAAGGAGAGAATCACGAAAAGGTAGGTTAAGATACAGATGGACAAATATTTGTGTTATAATTGGACTATTACTTAATGGAAAACAATATTTAGAATCATGGGGTATGGCAGAGGAAGGTGAATTGCTCGGTGAGAGTGTGCTGGATCCAATCACAAGAATGAGAACAGAAATTAAATGTGCTTCATGATCAGCGAAATGGATAATTATATCACGCACTCAATTCACTTCAAACAAATAGCCTAGATACCAAAAAAAGGAAGGACATCTGTTCAATTTTTAGCACTGTGCAGACCAGGTTAGACTGCTACAAAATACAGCCTGTCGAAATATGCAGCGAGCAAAACTGTGCATATGATAGAAGTGGATTGATTTTTGTAATGCGGAATGGACGGCGTGGTGAGCTGGATTGATGACAACACTGATTTTGTAGAATCACAGAGATTTTAATATCCTCCGCTACCTCTTCTGGAAGCTCATTCAATACACTGACCACAATCTGCGTGAAAACGTTGCCATGTGGGTCCCTTTTATATATTTACCCTCCCAAACCAAAACTGTGCCCTCTAGTTCTGGAATACCCCAAAACAGGAAAAACCTTTCAATGTATTCTATCCATGCCCTTCATGATTAATAAGCCTCTGTAAGATCAGTGCTCAGTCTCTGAAGCTCCAGCTAAAACTGCCATGCCCTAATCAGCCTTTCCCTGAAGCTCAAATCCTCCAAACCTGGCAAATTCCTTTTTAAGTCTTTACTGAATCATTTCAAATGTCAGAACATCCGTCTGATAGAAAAGGAATTACACGCAATGTTCCAAAGTGGCCTAACCAATGATCTGGACCGCAGCAACAGCTGCTGGGGTCAGGGAAATTATGATGCGGTGAGGCATGACTTAGGATGTGTGGCTTGGAAAAGTAGACTCCAAGGCAAGAGTGTAAATGATATGTGGAGCTTGTTCAAGGAGCAACTATTGAGTGTCCTTGATAATTATGTACCTGTCAGGCAGGGAGGAAAGGGTCGTGCGAGGGAGCCGTGGTTTAATAAGGAATTGGAATCCCTTGTTAAATGGAAGAGGGCGGCTTATCTCAAGATGAGACGTGAAGGTTCAATTGGGGCGATTGAGAGTTATAGGGTAGCCAGGAAGGACCTGAAGAGAGAGCTAAGAGCAGCAAGGAGGGGACATGAAAGGTCCTTAGTCGGTAGGATTAGGGAAAACCCTAAGGCTTTCTATAGGTATGTTAGGAATAAAAGAATGACTAGGGTAGGAATAGGTCCAGTCAAGGATAGTAGTGGGAAGTTGCGTGTGGAGGCGGAAGAGATTGGGGAGACACTGAATGAATACTTTTCTTCAGTATTTACTCAGGAACTGGGCATTGTCGTCGATGTGAATACTGAGTCACAAATAAGTAGAATGGATAGCTTTGAGGTATGTAGAGAAGAGGTGTTGGAAATCCTGGAAAAGGTGAAAATAGATAAGTCCCCTGGGCCTGATGGCATTTATCCTAGGATTCTCTGGGAAGCAAGGGAGGAGATTGCAGAGCCATTGGCCTTGATTTTTATGTCCTCTTTGTCTACTGGAGTAGTGCCAGAAGACTGGAGGATAGCAAATGTGGTTCCCTTGTTCAAAAAGGGGAGTAGGGATAACCCTAGTAACTATAGGCCGGTGAGTCTCACTTCTGTTGTGGGCAAAGCCTTAGAGAGAATTGTAAGGGATAGGATTTATGCACATCTGGATAGGAATAATGTGATCAAGGATAGTCAGCATGGTTTTGCGAAGGGCAGGTCGTGCCTCACAAACCTTATTGAATTCTTTGAAAAGGTGACGAAGGAGGTTGATGAGGGGAAAGCGGTAGATGTGGTATATATGGATTTTAGTAAGGCGTTTGATAAGGTTCCCCATGGTAGGCTACTGCGGAAAATACGGAGATATGGCATTGAGGGTGAGTTGGAGGTTTGGATTAGGAATTGGCTGGATGGAAGAAGACAGAGGGTAGTAGTTGATGGCAAAGTTTCTTCATGGAGTGCCGTCACTAGCGGTGTTCCGCAAGGATGTGTTTTGGGACCATTGCTGTTTGTCATTTTTATAAATGACCTGGAAGAGGGGTTAGAAGGTTTGGTGAGCAAGTTTGCGGATGATACGAAAGTCGGAGGAGTTGTTGACAGTGAGGAAGGATGTGGCAGGTTACAGCAGGATATAGAGAAGCTGCAGAGCTGGGCAGAAAGGTGGCAAATGGAATTCAACGTAGCTAAGTGTGAGGTGATTCACTTTGGGAAGAAAAACAAAAAGATGGGGTACTGGGCTAATGGTCGGATACTTGGTAGTGTGGATGAGCAGAGGGATCTTGGTGTCCATGTACACAGATCTCTGAAAGTTGCCACCCAGCTAAATAGTGCAGTGAAGAAGGCATATGGCGTACTGGCTTTTATTGGTAGAGGAATTGAGTTCCGGAGTGCTGAGGTCATGATGCAGTTGTATAAGACTCTTGTGCGGCCGCATCTGGAATATTGTGTGCAGTTTTGGTCGCCATACTATAGGAAGGATGTGGAGGCACTGGAACGGGTGCAGAGGAGGTTTACCAGGATGTTGCCTGGTATGGAAGGAAGATCGTATGAGGAAAGATTGAGACACTTGGGGCTGTTTTCATTAGAGAAAAGAAGGTTTAGGGGTGACTTGATTGAGGTGTACAAGATGATTAGGGGGTTAGATAGGGTTGACAGTGTGAACCTTTTCCCGCGTATGCAGTCGGGTATTACAAGGGGGCATAGCTTTAAATTAAGGGGGGGTAGATATAGGACTGAAGTTAGGGGTAGGTTCTTCACTCAGCGAGTCGTAAGTTCATGGAATGCCCTGCCTGTAGCAGTGGTGGACTCTCCCTCTTTATGGGCATTTAAGCGGGCATTGGATAGGTATATGGAGGATAGTGGGTTAGTATAGGTTAGGTGGGCTTGGATTGGCGCAACATCGAGGGCCAAAGGGCCTGTACTGCGCTGTATTCTTCTATGTTCTATGTTCTATGTAACATGACCTCCCATCTCCGATACTCAACCGTCTGACAAATAACATAAAGCATACCAAATTCCTTCCTCACGACCCTATCTTTCTGCGACTCAACTTTCAGAAACTATGAACCTGTACTTCAACGTCTCTTTTATCACCAAGAATCGCCATGTGACATTACATTTAAGTGTATCAACCCTGGTCTGATTTTTTTTTCAAATGAAGCACATCGCATTCAAGTAAATTAAACTCCATGTTCCAGTCCTCACACCATTGGCCCATCTGATCAATATCCCATTGAACCTTGAGGGAACCTTCTTCACTGCCCACTACACCTCCAATATTGTTGTCATCTGCAAACGTACTAACTATACCTCCTTCATTCACATGCAAATAATTAATATAAATTACGAAAAAAGGTGGAGAGAGCATCGAACTTTGTGGGACACTACTGTTTACAGATCTCTAGTCTGAAGAACAGTCCTATACCATCACACTCCGTCTTCTACCTTCGATCCAGTTTTCCAGCCAAATGGCTACAGCTCCCTGCTCTGCATGTAGGTTTGCTCACTGAGCTGGAAGGGTCGTTTTCAGACGTTTCATCACCATACTATGTAACGTCTTCAGCAAACTTCAGGATGAAGCACTGGTGCTGTAGCTCGCTTTCTAATTATGTGTCTGGGAATCCTTGGTTGGCGATGTCATTTGCTGTGTTGTCATCGTTTCCAAAGGTGGTGTCATTTCCTGTTCTTTCTCTCAGAAGATGCTAACTTGAATCCAAGTGAACTTGATTGTTGATAGAGTTCCAGCTGGAATGCCATGCTTCACGGAATTCTCGTAAGTAGCTCTGTTTGGCTTTCCCTCGGATGCATGTGTTGTCACAGTCGAAGTATTGTCCTTCCTCATCTGCATCCAAGTATAATAGTGTGAGTGGGCGATGCCTTATTGTTACTAGCCGATGTTCATGTGTATTTGTGGCTAGTTTTCTTCGTATTTGTCCAATGTAGTGTTTGCTACAGTTCGTCAAACATAAAAAATATAAGTTTTGCTTGATGCCTCTATTGGGTCTTTCGTGTTCATTAACTGCTGTGTTATGGTTTTGGTGGGTTTTAGGGCTTTTGTGATGCAAAGGGTCTGAGTAGCCCGAGAGTAATTTCCGAGATATCTTAGATGTAGTGGAGAATGGCTCGGATTTCTGCATGTGTTTGGTCTGACTGTTTGGGCTCATTGTTGAGAAACCAACGGTCTGTGATCATTGGGTACCGATTTTTTTTAATACACTGTATAGGCGATTTACCTCTGCGCTTCGTAGTTCTTCTGTGCTGCAGTGTGTGATGGCCCGTTGAAATAATGTTGTAATGTAGCTTCGTTTGTGAATGTTGGGACGATTGCTTCAGTAGTTCAATATTTGTTTGTATGTGTTGTTTTCCTATTAATGCTGGTTTGAAGTTCCACATTGGCTGTTCGCTCTACTGCGACATCTAGGAATGTCAGTTTGTTTTTATTTTCCTCGTCTTTCGTGAATTTTATGCTGCTAAGAGTATTATTGATGGTCTTGAAGGTTTCTGCTAATTTGCGACATTTAGTGATGACAAAGGTGTCATCCACGAAGCGGACCCAAAGTTTGGGTAGGATTGACGGCAGAACTATCTACTCGAGTCTCTGCATTAATTCCTCTGTTTGGATTCCTAAAATTGGAGATCCGATGGTTGTTCCGTCGGTTTGTCTGTAGGTTTTATTTTTGTTGAAGGTGAAGTGGGTGTTATGGAATAGATCCTCGAGCTTGAGGACATTGTCCTTGCTGATGAAGTTGGTGGAGTTTGGTGTATGTGTCTTTAATTCTTCTGTTAGTGTCGTCAGCGTTACAATGTCCAGGTTGATGTTGATGGATGTGAACAGGGCTGTTCCATCAAATGGCTTTGTCAAAGGGAAATCCATGCCGTCCAACAGAGGGCCATCCACGAACAGCTGTACTTCCTGCACGAATGCCTAAGGATACAGGTACTACCTCAATGTCTTAACCAGTATCTTTGTATCCATCTTAGTAGGTGGATTATAAACAGACCTTGAACACCCTACGTGACAAAAGAATGGCAGAGTAAAATTTCCACAGAATGCTTCAGAAAATGATTAATGAGGGCCACAACAGACTGTATAAATACAATCACGAAGTCTTGCGCAAACAAATCTTCACTCACTAAGGTAACGTGCCATGAATGGAGAGACAAAGTAGAACATGCTCTCGAAATTAGACAACGACAAGCACGAGAAAAGAAACGGAAAACTTGATCTGCAGAACAAAATAGACAAACGTACACAAAATAATAACACTGCAAACACAGAAGAATGGATTTTAAAAGCACTTATCTTACCATACATGAACAGGCACTGAAAAAGCCATCTTTATATGAGGATTAGGATGCGGACAAGAACGATTTCTTAACAGCATGATAACACCAAATTGCCAGTTTGCCAAAGAGCTACACCGACATCTAAAACATTTAGTAGAAGGCTCTCGCCATTCCATCCACTCCATTCAAAACTTCTTGAAGACTATCAAAGATAACAAGATAGAAGAGGATGAAAAATGGTCTATTTTGACTTAACCACAATTTTCACATCCACCAACGTCAACCTTGGCAAGGAAACACTAACGGCACCCAAATGAACAGATTCGACCTTTTTCTCAGCAACGCCGTTTTTGCTATTTCATATACAGAAACACCCCAATTCCTTTGTGCTGCAATTTTATTTGATTTCCTTCAAATTAAATAATAGCTTGACTTGCGGCTCTCAGTGACAAAGTACATGACCTCATGCTTCGTTTTTACAATATACTCCATGTGTGAATTATTTGGTCACTGAGCTTATCCACACCCACATTGAGATGCATCACATCCTTACTGCAACAGGCCTTCCCACATATATATGCGTCATCAGCACACTTAGATATTTATCGCACTAAGTCCCCACCGTCATGACATGTAAATACCTGATGCCATCGCAATGATATTTGTGATAATCCAGGAGATACATCATTTTATTCTGTTAAGTACCTATTATTCCAGGCTCTCAGACTTCTTTGTGTTAACCAACATCTTTCCATGCTTATACAATACCCGTAATGCTGGGAGTGCCTGTCTTGTGCAGGCACCTGTATATTGTGGTACTTGTAGATAGTCTCTTGAAACCCCAATGAACTGTTTGCAAAGATTTCGAGTAAAATGTTGCATGATTCCACAGGGCAAACATCATGCCCCTTTCTCAAAACCATGTTGGTTCTACTTAATGCTTGTCGAAATGTCCTGGAATTCCTCAATAAAAAACAGAATATAACGTAATTCCCTGCTTTCTGTCTCGCTGTCTTGTAGAAGGCAGGTGCGACATTGGAGATTCTTCAGTTTCATTGGAATACTCATGTAATCTGGCCAATTATGGAATATTTCAGGCAATGTCGTCAGTTACTCTGCAAACACTTCTTTTAAAACTGTGAATCAGTTGCTGCTAACTTATCTACACTTAGTTTCACCGTTTTATCAAAATCCTAGTTCCTTTGTGAGGGTCCGATTGAGCACTTGCCTCCTATTACCATGTTGCTTATATGATTGAAATACATAGAATTTTCCCCTGTGAACAACAATGTTAAGTACAGGTTTAAATTCTCCACTTTTTCCATTTAATGAATTCCCCAGTCACATTCTCCATGTGTCCCTTATTTACACTCCTGTTTTTTCTCGCGTCCAATAATAACATATTAACCTTGAACTACAATAAACATCGCAAATCTGTCTGACACTAGTTCTCACCAATTTGTGATTGAGGAGAATCCTGGACAGATTTGGGACATATGGGTAGTTCATCTTCTTATCAAATCCATCTTTTCAAACTGAAACAATTACAGCTGAGCGTTATGAAATGTTTGCTTCAGTGTCTAGCGCTCTACACACATTGACATTCACCTTGATATATTTTCTCATCCCGAATAAGATAGAAAGCTGTAATTTCGATGTCTGGTTATTTTCAATCATTTGCATGCGGATGAACACTTAATCATCTGAGAGTGACAAAATTCCTCCAGTTTCTGTCTGTCTATCATTTCCGTTTGAAAATTCAATTTTTCAGGAGGAAGCTTCCTACATGACTTCCTTTTCTGTCAACAACAAATCTAGTGGACAGGGCCTTCAGCTATTCTGCGCCTAAGCCTTCACTCCTTCCCCTCTTGCCCAGAAGAGTGATAGAGATTCCCTTGTCCTCTCATCCGATTGCACTAGAATCAACAATCACAGAATCATCCTCTGCCAATTCCATATCCACCAGCAGGACAGCAGCATCAAACACATCTTCCCCTTTCCATCCACTGTCGGTAATTCACAGGGACCATTCCCTCTGTAACACCCTCCATCGGGGAGAAAGAGAGGACTGCAAATGTTGGAGATGAGAATCGCGAATGTGGCGCCGGAAAGGCACAGCAGCATCCGGGAAGCAGGGAAATCGACGTTTAGAGCAAAAGCTCCTCATCAGGAATGAAGCTGAGTGCCTCGGGGTGGAAAGGTAAAATGCCGATTTTCCTGCTCGTCGGATGCAGCCTGAACTGCTGTGCCTGTCTAGCACCACATTTTTGACACGTTCCACCACACCAAACACTTCCCAACTCCCCCATGGCACTTTTCATGCAATTGCAGAAGATGCAATGCTTTCGTATTCACCGTTTCCCTTTGTACTGTCCAAGCCTCCAATCGAACCTTTCAAATGATGCAGTATTTGTTTTGTACTCTTTCGATCCAGTCCACTGTAATTGCTGCTCACAATGCAGTCTCCTTTACTTTGCTGAGGCCAAAACAGTAAGACTACTTTAGGAGCAATTCCAGCTGTCTGTAAGAATAAGCCTGGCCTTCTCATTGCTTCATACTTCAATAATCTACCTTTCTGTCATGCTAACATTTCGGTGCTAAGCTGCTGCTGATTTCCAATGAAACGCAACCCAAGCTCCTGTAAGACCTCACTTTACATTTTGGTACGTTCGAGCCTGTCGGATTTAATATTCAATTCCATAACTCCACAACTTGATTCCCATTACGACTGTACTCCATTTTTTTCATGCATTCACCCTCTTTGTCTCCCTTAGAAATTACGTGGTTGAGTCTTGTTTATCTTTCATTCAAAAGACAGAACGCCTTTCTGCCATTCATTCACACTTTAATTTACATTAATCTAACATCTGTATCTCCTTCACCATAACTAAAAGCCCATTGTGTTGCGGCATTGCCCCTCCATGTGCTGTATTTCCCATCATCCAATCCCCACCTATGTGAAGACATTACAAATCCGAATTTTCAATCCTTTTTCAGTTCTGAAAAAGTGTCACACTGGATATGAAACATGAAATGGGGTTCACTGTCAGCACAGATGCTGCCAGATCTGTTGAGTTTCTTAAATTTTAAACTAAACAAATAATTTTGGATATTGGGAATGAAAATAAAAATAGCTGGAGAATATAGAAGCGAAAATGAATGGTCTGTGGACCTGAAAGATCAAGTCTGCATTGACTCCACAGATGCAGCCAGACTTTCTTCGGTTCTCCAACAATTGATTCTGTTGAAGAAGTTTCAAAGGCGTGTGTCAGAGCTGCTGAAACACCCTGTCCGGAATGGAGCGTCATACAATGTGAAGTGAGCGATAGTGCAAAGTGCACAAATTCATTGATTCTGAAGCGACATAGGGCTAGTATCACTGACATCACAGAGCTCTTAATCACGGACAAGGAGGGAAACAGAGATAAATACATTCACATTAAACACAGAAGATAGGCCTCATGTAAGGTAAAAGATTCAGATAATATATAAAAGGTTTTGAGAAATAAGTCACATTGGAAGCGTGATATAATGACAAGACGCTAACAGAATGAGAATATTAAAATAACCACATCAGAAATCAGAGTACGTCACTGAGCTCAGGGTTAATGGGTGAAGGGTTCTTGGGCTAAACTGTGGGACAGACAGCACAATTGTATTACCGGTATCGCAGCTCAGAACTGGGCATTCATGTGATGCTGTAGAAGCCAGCACCAGCAGCAGCAGAATTGTGTTCAATCACAAACTGTAACATATTTTCCCGGGATAATTCCTCAGTCTACAATTAACACCAAACCAATCTATTTTTGAGTGATGAGTGTGCGTGAAAGTGCATGGGTCAGAACCATATGTACTTAGAAATGTTGTCAGTTCGGCACAGCTGACACACTTAATTGCTTACATTCAAAGTAACAAAACGAACATCTGTTTGAGAAGGGAATGACCCCATAAAAATCTTATCAGATCAAAGCTGTGCAGTCCTGCCACATCCAGTCATAAATGAAGGTGGACAATGACGTTTTTTTTTTAAATGCTCAGGTGTTTGCGATATCGCTGGTTATGATATAATTTGCTGCCCATCTATAACTGCCAAGAGGGCAGTTCAGAGTCAAACACATTGTTGTACCTCTACAGTCACTTGTCGGCCAGAAAAGATATGAAAGTTAGTTTCCATTCCTAATAGACTTTAATGAAGCAGATGAATTTTTCAAATATTGAGCATTTGTTACATTATTTACTTAAGATTGCAATGTTTGTTGAATTCGAATTCCGCCACCTGCTCTTCCAAGGTTTGAACGAGGTCTCCAGAACCACACGTTTGTGCCTTAATTCACAGTTTACCGGTAGTACCACTCGCCGATTGCTTACCCTCACAAAGAACTGAAAAGCCCAGCAGATCAGTTTGAAAGACAATGATGCAGTGTTGAAGCCATTCACAGCCAGAAGTGTTATGTGGATGATGTCAGCAAAATCACAGTTGGCAGTTTTCGATTCGATTTACGACGCATGGCATCAGGCAATAGCGGTACAGGAGATATGACAAAGGCAATGAGCCCTGACAACATTCCTGCAATAGAACTGAAGACTTGTGCAGGTCATTGGACTCATCCACCGCCAAACCACAACAACGCGACGGTCGGAGGAGGAGCGTCTTATCTTCCGACTGGGAACCCTCCAACCACAGGGGATGAACTTGGACTTCACCAGTTTCTTCATCCCCCCTCCCCCCACCTTGTCTCAGCCGAATCCCTCCAGCCCGGCACCGCCTTCTTGACCTGCAGTCTTCTTCTTCACCTCTCCGCCTCCACCCTACTCCGACCTATCACCCTCACCTTGACCTCTTTCCACCTATCACATTTCCAACGCCCCTCCTCCAAGTCCCTCCTCCCTACCTTTTATCTTCTCCTGCTGAACACTCTCTGCTCATTCCTGAAGAAGGGCATGTGCCTGAAACGTCGAATCTCCTATTCCCTGGATGCTGCCTGACCTGCTGTGCTGTTCCAGCAATAAAGTTTCAGCTGTAAAACAAGCCATGCGTCTGGGAAAATTATCTCATTCTTGTTCCAATTCTGACACCTACCTGGCATTGTGAAAAAAACTCAACCATGTCCAGTACCCTCAGAGCAGAATAATTACAATCTGACCAGTTTCCACATCCTCAGTCACATCACCATGGTAAAATTGGTGGGAGTTCTTTTGACAGAGCAAGCAAGCAGCACAGAAAGTATCACTTCAGCGTGGTATCCGGTAGTCCTCCATATGGAGATGGTGCCTTTGTGGAAATGTCACTGGACTATACTAGGCTAATACTCTGGCGGATAGTGGAATTTAAAAACAATTAATAAAACATGGAGATCTGAGATCTGGTGTTCGCAATAAAACCTTTGAAGCCAATGTTGATTGTAAGCACGAAAGCATTTCCTCAGTGTGATGTCAGGATGTAGTTCTACTTTGTTTTCCTGGTCTTCTCTGGAAGGGACTCCAGACACACAGACATGTGATAAACTCTTCAACGGCCTCTGTTACAGCTGAGCAAGGCAGTCAATTGTATCAAATTGTTCTGATGTCTTAAATGTTTAAACCTGTTAGAACACAAAACATCAGCGTCTGCATCAAAAAATGGAATGTGAAACACCGTCCTGTTGATTCTGCTTAGCCTTCCTTCTGAACATCTGAGAGCTTGTGACAACATTTGCAGAGCTTTCTTACAGACTGCACAGAAACAGAGGGCACGGAGTATGGCATTGAACACATTGAACAAACCCCATTCTAGTACATGGCCGAATTTGACTTCAATGCACTTTTCTCAAACACTGTACATATCCTTTAACGTGATCTTCTCACGCTAGTCAGTTATCAAATATTGAGATTGACCATTGGAAGCATTTAAAGTAGGACTGCAGGTATCCTTTCAGTGCATGATATTTTTTTATACCATTCAGTATAACAAAGCCTGACACATCATTTAAAGTAGGACTGCAGGTATCCTTTCAGTGCATGATATTTTTCTATACCATTCAGTATAACAAAGCCTGACACATTATTTCCACACTATACACCTGTGACCACGCAATCCCTTTTTTGGTCTGGAATCCTTACTTACATTCAGTGACTTGGCTTCCACAGCCTAATGTGGAAAAGAAGTTCACAGGGTTTTCAGCCTCTGAATACCGACCTTTACTCTCAACAAAATGCAGAGTGGTTTGCCTGTACCTAATACGGTGGCTCATTGTTTTAGATGCTCCAGTCAGGGGAATTACCATCCTTGCTTCCAATCTGTTTCACTCTGTCACCATGTTCCATGTTTCACTGAGATCTCCTCTCACATTATTCGAAACCTCATGCAATGCAGGTTCATTCTACTCAAACCTCTGAAACAACAATCCTGTCATGTCAGAGATCAGTCTGGTCATCTGTTGCTGTCCTCCCTCAATGTCAGGTTTGCTCTTTATTAGGTAGGGTGATCAAAACTGCACAATGTTCGAGATGAGGTCTCACCACGGCCGTGTACAGCTGCAGTAAGATACCCTTACTCCTGGACTCAAATCCCCCTTATAATGAACGTCAACACACCATTTACCTTCCAACTTGCATTCTTTTCCTGCAATATTGTTTTCAGTGACTGCTGTACAAGGTGATCCAGATCATTTTCAGTTTTACGGCTACCCAATTGGTGTGTCTATGTACCCTGGTCAGGCAATACCTTTTAAAAATGTCATCTGCCGTTCTCTGTTTAACACCAGAGTGCCCAAGGTCACGGCTATCACATTGCACTTCATCTTCTATGTGTTTACCAGTTCAATCCACTTCTCTATTCACCTTGAAGCATTTTTAAATTCTTCTCACCAACTCACAATCCAAAACCCTATAGTGCCATCAGCAGATTTGGAAATATTGCATTTGATTCCCTCAACCAAATGTTTGTGATGCTTCAGGAATAGCTAGGGCCCAGGCACCAAACCCTGTGATATGACTCTAGCCGTCAGCTCCAAAACACATTGCTTTATTCGTTCTCACCTTTTCCTGCCAGCTGTACAATTCTACAACTAGGTCCAACTATTACCCATAATCCCCAACAGATATTGGTTGTACAATACGCTTCGGCCTTTTCAAAAATCATTCTAAAAATCCAAATGCATTGCATCCTTTACTTCTCTGTAATGTACCTACCAGTAAGTCTCTCAAATGTTATTCCCATTTCGTAAAACTGCTTTGACTTGTCTATACCTATTGGTTTATTCTATCCTCTCCCTCTCACCAGGATTGGGTCCCCTAGTATTGTAGAAAAAGGTTTTTATTTTATTTTGTTTTGCTTCTTCTGTGAAGACAGAACTGAATTAGTTGGTCCATAGTTCTGCGATTTCCCTGTTCTACATTCTCCATTCTCTGCTCTCAGTCAGAAAGGAAGCTGCACTTTTTTTCTCTTAACTTTCTCATTGGCAGCCCCATCTTATAACACTTCTTTATGCACTGTTTAGCCACCCATCCAGTCCAGTCTTGAGATTCTCAACGATTACATTGGGGAACCTAATCAAATTCCTTGCTGAAATGAATGAGCATCATGGTAGGCTCATTCATTTTCAGGATGTATGGAATGCAAGGAGATTTGGCTATCTGGATTCAGAATTGGTTGGCTGACAGAAGGCGGAGAGTGGTTGTAGATGGAAAATATTCTGCCTGGAGCTAAGTGAAGAGTTGGGTCCCGCAGGCCTCTGTTCTTCGGCCTCTGCCCTTTGTAGTTTTTATAAATGATTTGGATTAGGATGTTGAGGGGTGGGTTAGTAAACTTGCAGATGACACAAAGGTTGGAGGCGCAACTGATAGTGTTGAGCGCTATTACAGGCTATAGCGCGACATAGACAGGATGCAGAGCTGGGCTGAGAAATGGCAGAAAGAGTTAAACTTGGATAAATACGAAGTGATGCATATTGGATGGTCGAACTCCAATGTTGAATATAGGATTAAAGACAGGATGCTTGGCAGTGTGGAGGAAAGGGGGATCTAGGTATGCAAGTATATAGGTCTCTCAAAGTTGACACCAAAGTAGATAGGGTAGTTAAGAAAGCATACGCTATTTTGCCTTTTAATAATAGGGGGTTCGAGCTTCAGAGCCGCGAAGTGTTGTTACAGCTCTACTAGTCACTGGTGAGACCAGACTTGGAATAATCTATCCAGTTCTGTTCACCCTACTATAGGAAAGATGCAGAAGCTTTGGAGAGGGTGCAAACAAGGTTTACTAGAATGCTGCCTGGACTGGAGGGCTTGCCTTATGAAGAAACGTTGAATAAGTTCGGACTTTTCTCTCTGGAGAGAAGGAGGAAGGGAGGAGACCTGATCGAGGTGTACAAGATAATGAGAGGAATAGATAGAGTCAATAGCCAGATACTTTTCCCCAGGGCAGGATTGACTGGTACCAGAAGTCATAGTTTTAAGATATTAGGAGAAAGTTATAGAGGAGACGTCAGAGGTGGGTTCTTTACGCAGAGAGTTGTGAATGCATGGAATGCATTGCCAGCGGTGGTGGTGGAAGCAGAATCATTAGGGACATTTAAGCGACTGCTGGACATGCGCATGGATAGCAGTGAGTCGAGGGGTGCGTAGGTTAACTTATTACATTTTACATGAGTGTTAAACCTCTGCACAAAATCGTGGGCCAAAGGACCTGTTCTTATCTATACGTTTCTATGTTCTACGTTCTCCATCTTCTATGATTGACCTTCCATAACCATACAATCACGGAAGCATAAACTATATACCATCAGAAAAAAAGCACAGTCTATATTAGTCCCACTTTCCGACACGAAGCCCATAGCTGTGAATTTTGTTATACTTCATGTGCACGTCCAAGTGTTTTTTTTATAGCGATTCTGAGGTTACGGTGACAATGGTCCTCTCAGGAGTACATTCCAGCTCGCAACACCCCGTGTCTGTAAAATAACCTTCAAATCCTCTAAATCTGAAAGCGCTTCACTTTAAATGTCCGCTTCCTTGTTGCTTCTCTTTCGACAAAAAAAAACGCAGCTCCTGTATATCCACTCTGTCTATGAGCCTTGTAATCTGATCCGTCTGAAACACGTCGCCTTCGGGCTGCTCTGCTCCAAAGCCAACAATCCGAAATTCTCCAGCCTCTCATAATAGCTTATATGCTCCATATCAGTGAACATGACAGTTCATCCCCTCTGCACCCCCTCCAGGGCAATTTCATCCTTCCTGTAGTGTGGCGCCCAGAGTGGCACACAATGTTCCATCTTTGGAGAAATCAAATTCTGTTTAGCTCTTCGAATCTGTGCTTCGATGAATAAAGGTTATATGCACAGTCCTGTGTGCCTTCTCAGCTGAATTATTATCCTGTCCCGTCCACATTCAGGTATCTGTGGTGAAGCAACTTCTGAGTTTTCAATGGTGCCGCTATTCTTTGAGTATTCCACTGTCTGGTTCCTACTTTCAAAGCACATCACTTCTTATTCACATTCCATCTGCCATTGACCTGCCCATCTGACCCATCCATCCATATCTTCCAGTACCGTAAGCCAGACCTCTTCACTGCCAACTGCGTGGGCAATCTTTATGTTAAACTCAAACTTACTTATCGCACTCACCCCATCCAGACCATCATTGATGATTACTACAAATAATAAGCGATACAACACTTATCCCTGTCTCCTGTTACAAGCACAATTTTGGATGTAACTTGCCTTGATACTCTGAAATTACACTTCCTTTATCAGTTTTGCGTGTGGGGCTTTATCAATGGCCTTGCTGAGAACACAGGTAAAGGAACACGTCCAAAAAGAATTTAATACCATTTATGAGGCATGACTTCTATCGGATAACGTCATACTGATTATTCCAGAGAAAGTGAGGACTGCAGATGCTGGGGATAAGAGCTTAAAAATGTGTTGCTGGAAAAGTGCAGCAGGTCAGTCAGTATCAAAGGAGAAGGAGAATCGACGTTTCTGGCAGAAGCCCTTCTTCAGGAATGAGCAGGGTCTGCCAAACAGGCTAAGATAAAAGGTAGGGAGGAGGGACTTGGGGGAGGGGCGTTGAGAATGCGATAGGTGGAAGGAGGTTAAGGTGAGGATGATAGGCCGGAGAGGCGGTGGGGGCGGAGAGGTCGGGAAGAAGATTGCAGGTCAAGAAGGCGGTGCTGAGTCTGAGGGTTGGGACTGAGAAAAGATGGGGGATTGGGAAATGAGGAAGCTGGAGAAATCTGCATTCATCCCTTGTGGTTGCAGGGTTCCTAGGCGGAAGATGAGTCGCTCTTCCTACAGGCGTCGTGTTGCCATGGTCTGCCGATGGAGGAGGCCAAGGACCAGCATGTCCTTGGCGGTGTGGGAGGGGGAGTTAAAGTGTTTAGCCACGGGCGGTTGGGGGTTGGTACAGGTGTCCCAGATGTGTTCTCTGAAACGTTCCCCAAGGACCAATTCCAATACTGAACAACACAGATGGTTTCCTTCTTCAAAGACCGCAATTTCCCCTCAGACCTGATTGATGATGCCCTCCACCACATCTCCTCCACTTCCCGCTCCTCTGGCCTTGAACTCCGCCCCTCCAATCACCATCAGGACAGAATCCTACTAGTCCTGACCTACCACCCACCAACCTCCAGGATCATCCTTCGTCATTTCCTCCACCTCCAAACGGACCTCACCACCAAGGATATATTTCCCTCCCCACCCCTATCAGCGTTTCGGAAAGACCACTCCCTCCGTGACTGCCTTGACAGATCCACACCCCCCACCAATCCAACGTCCACTCCTGGCACCTTCCCCTGCAACCGCAAAAAATGCAAAACTTGCGCCCACACCTCCCCCCTCACTTCCGTCCAACGCACCAAGGGATCCTTCAACATCCGCCACAAATTCACCTGCACCTCCACACACATCATTTACTGCATCCGCTGCATCCGATGTGGCCTCCTATACATTAGGGAGACAGGCCGCCTCCTTGCAGAACACCTTTCAGAGAACACCTCTGGGACACCCGGACCAACAAATACAACCGCCCCGTGGCTGAACACTGATCTGATATTCACTGTTCTGTACCTCCCTGGTCTGTCTCTACCACACTTCAACTAAAGCGTGGTCTCCAATCCTCTAGCACATCCCTTGTGACCACATTCTACTTAAACGATTGAAGATGGAACATAGACCATTGAACAGTACAGCATAGTACAGGCATTTCAGCCCTGGATGTTGTGCCGACCTTACTTCCTTCTGTCAGATCAAATGGAGCGACATGCCCTTCATTGTACCATCTTCCATTTGCCTATCCAGCAGTCGTTTAAACGTTCTTTATGTATCTGCCTCTACTAATACTGTGGTCAGTGCATTCCAAGCACACAAAACTCTCTGTGCAAGAAAATACATCTGGTATCTCCCCTAAACCCTCCTCCAAACACCTTAAAATTATGCCTCCTTGTGATTGCCATTTACACCAAAGGTGTAAGGTCTTTGGCTATCCAGTCCATCTATGCCTCTCATTATCTTGTGTAACTCTATCAAATTATCTCTCATCCTTCTTCATTTCCTTGAGTAAATCCCTAGCTCACTGAACATATCTTTTGGAGTCATGTCTTCCAGTCCAGGAAGCATCCTGGTAAGTGTCATGGCCTTTCCTTTCGTGTGTCCCACAGCAGCATGGAATAAAACTCATCCAGTCCTGGCGTTTTTTCTAATTTTATACGAGGCCATACTTATCATCCCTGTTCGCATTTTATGTAAATCTGTTCAAGAGCTTCACAGTCGATCTGCTCGAATTCTGTGTATGCATAATCCGTCTCCATAGTAAAACAGTTGTGAAGATTTCAAATAACAATCTATCTATGTTCTCCAACTTCACACACTGTTTGCCTCCTTGTTTTTCAATGGACACTAATTGTTCCCTGGTAATATTTTTCACTTGCTGCAATTGTGAAATGTCCTGGGATTCGGACGACGTTTGCCTCCTTGCACTTCATCATGTTCCAGTGTTAGTCGGTACACTCTGTGTGAATTTTCAATGTTGCACTGCGATCACCTCTCATTCTTTGAATCTCGAGTGAACACAGGCCGAGAATCATTATCAGACAATCTTCGAATGTGAAGCATTAATATGGAGAATCCCCATTCAGTATATGTGATCAGTATATACTTGCTTATATCAGAAATCTTGCTTTTACTTTCTCTGTGAAAGTGAGGACTGCAGATGCTTGAGAGTCTGAGTCGAGACGTGTGGTGCTGGAAAAGCACAGCTGGCCAGGCAGCAAATGTGGAGGAGGCGAGTAGAAGTTTCGGGCAGAGGCTATTCATCAGGAATATGGGATGAAAGCGGAACGAGACTGACAGGCCCTTTTTACCTGCCACCGCGTCCATCTTCTATCCCACCTGTCTGCTCCTTCATCGGCTCCGACGACTCACTGTAACTTCCCACCTGTATCTACCCAACACATTCCTAGCAACCTTGTCCCAGCTTCAACCCCACCCCCTATTTTTCTCAGCCTCTTGACACCGCCCCACCCACATTCCTGATGAAGTAAGTATGGCCGAAACGTCGTCTCTCCTGCTACTTCGTTGCTGCATGACGTCCCGTGCTTTTCCAGTGCCACACAGTTTTACTAGCACTCTTGAAGTGTCCAGTATTACAATTTTAAATAATAGATTCGAACACATTCCCTCGTGTAGATGACAAGATAACTCGTCTGGAGTTCTCAACGCAACCTTTTCTTCTCTTTTTAAACCATTGGAATGCGATTATATCCTTCCAGTTTTAAAATGGAAAAATGCATGATCTCCCAGGCAATCAATATGTGATTTCTGCTTGGTCTGATATTCCGGTATCAAGTGTATCTGGTCCGTCAGATGCTCAATGCTCAATAAAGCTACGTTTCCAATTATTACCTCGTTACTGATATAAATGATTGGGTTTTAGTGTCACAGATCCTTGGGCCATACGTTATTCCTGGGAGATTTTCTGTATCTTCTTCCATGAACACAGACACAATTAACTGCTTCGTTTCTCTATCACTTTTCTGATCATTATAATAAATTATCCTTACAGCACATTCACTGATCAACATTTGATATTGCTTTTATTTTCCTTTCAAGTATTGATAGAAGCTTTTC
Source organism: Chiloscyllium plagiosum (assembly GCF_037043375.1). Taxonomy (NCBI): domain Eukaryota; kingdom Metazoa; phylum Chordata; class Chondrichthyes; order Orectolobiformes; family Hemiscylliidae; genus Chiloscyllium; species Chiloscyllium plagiosum. Next base: position 45,763,269 of record NW_028270184.1, on the reverse strand, counting down.
GTCAGTCTTTATGCTTCTTGTGATTCTGCATCACTGTTTTCTTTTCGTTGATTTCCTTATCAGTTTGTTGTTCCTTCTTTGTTCTGTCCCAAGTTTCGCTGAATCAACAATGCCTGGAATTTTTCTGAGCCACTTCCTTTGATCTAAAAAAAGTTAAACTTTTATTGTTAATCATCATCCCTCAACTTTCTCTTTTGCTATTTGCACCCTGAAGGGATATACGTACACTTTATGTTCTGGAGTGTTTCTGCAAGGAACAGTCATTGGCTGTCTTGTTGAAACCGTTTTATGTTAATTTCCAGTTCATTGAAGCTATCACGTTCTTCATTCCTTCTTGGCTTACGTGACTCAGGCACTTGCAATTGAAAAATAAAATCTGGTTTGTGTTCAGACGTCATGCCAAATTCACTATTCCCAGTAGCTCCTTTAAAGCAAGGTTTTCAATTAGCTATTTTGATCACGCAACACCAACTCCAAAACAGCCTAATCTGAAACATGGTGCTCAACATACTGTTTAAGGCAACCATTTCATCCATGCTCAATGGTATCCATTTCCCCTCGAATTAGCATTCCCTTGGTTTAATACAGGTTTGGTGCAAATTGAATTGCTTCGTCATTTCTGTAGTACCCACAAACTGGTATATTTAATTTCCTAATTTATAACATGCCCAACATTCGAATTACAGTTTTTGTCTTTACTATGTAACTCCCCTCAATGTTTGCTTCTTCTTGCTGCTTCTAATCTCCACCTTACCAGATTCAGTGGAGTCTGAGTGACTTGGGCTCTGGGAGATTAACAGTAGATTCAGGCAAGGTGTTTGGCAAGGCTGATCTCAGCATTGATATCAGGTTGCAACATTTTATCTCTTCTTCTCAAGTATCACTGTGACACTTTTACCAGATCTCCTGTTATTCTGGTGGAGTAGGGAAAGACAATGATCTTTCAACAACGCTGTGTGTTCCCCCAGACAGCTGCGATTGTTCTAACCTTCTGATGGGAACGTGTCCGTAGGCTGGCAATGTGTTGCTGCTGCTGGACAGGATCGTAGTGAAGTCACAATTGGAGCAGTTTGTACAGATTAACCGCCTCACTGAGGAAAGGACATTGGATTTAACTCAGAGATTATCCCTTCAGAGCATTTCTGCAACAAAGATGTTCATCATAGAATCATTACAGTTTGGAAGCAGGACATTTGACCCACGTACATCGCACTCATCCTCCACAGACTATTCCATGTACACACACACCCTACTCAATCTCTGTCACCCTGCATTTTCCATGGTTAATGCACCCAGCCTGCACGTCCCCAGATATTGCAGATTGTAGCTTGGCCAATCCACATAATCTAGTCATCTTGGGACTGTGGGAGGAAACTGGAATGCCTGACGGAAACCCATGCAGACAAGGCGAGAATGTGCAAACTCCACTCAGACAGTGACCCCTAACTGGAATTGACCTCAGTCCTCTGACATTGCGAGGCAGTAGAGCTAGCCACGGAGCTAACCTACGTGGATGAAGGAACTCTCCTGCACAATGAAGCATGAGCAAATCTTCGTTTCGGCCCAGTATCGGAAAGGGAAACTTTCCGATATGAAGTGAATATCATAACCACTATACCAAAGAAACACAGTGTGGCTGTTGATAACAGAGGCTTCTGTTCTGTCACGCATCATAGATGGATTTGCACGAATCAGGTTATATTTTGTTGCGTTCAACTTGAACAGAACTCACCCACACCAAGATGAAACGTAACATCTTAGCAGTACAAGTGTTAGCAATTGGATTCAAACCCACACCTACTTTGACACCGAAGCATAAATCCAGCACCTTACTCAACTCAGCCACGCTACCACTTTGAACTGAATCCATGAGCAAGTTTAGCAACCAGCTCTTGAGAATATTGCTGCAACTCTGGCTGCACAGGGAAGTGATAAATCCAGTGAGCCATCATTTTAACTTAACACGAAATTCTCTGGGAGCAAACCCAGGTAACCGGAATGGGAGCACAGTTGCCTTTAAACACAGCAATGAGGTTCAGTCAAAATCTGTCTCCTTCTACATCACCAAGTGGTATCAACATACTGATGGAACAGCAAGATGGCGTTTGAGAGAAGTTTAAGCAAGAACTGGTTCATGTGAGGTGTCGGCACCGCTAAGGTTTAAACCCGGGATATATGTGTTTAACGATATGACATGTTTACCAACTAAGCTACAGCGTCATGTTAATGGATGAGAGAGGGATGGGCAAGTTGGTGCAATACCTAATAAAATTTACAAAAATAACAAGATATTGCTTTAAAGCTCACCAGTGGAAGGCAGTTCCACAGCAAATTGAGGAGTCCATTTCAGATATCGAACCTGGAACATAGGAACAGCAAGAGAAACGTCTTCAACTCTGTTGTAGCAGATAAGGAGGAGGCTGTTCAGTTCCTTTATCCTCATATGCAGTTTCAGATAGAAGCCAATTAGCCCATCCACACTACAACATCGGACCCATAATAGACCAGGCAGCACTTGTTTCCCGTTACACAACAACAGAATGTGACCATTCAGCCTTCTCAATGTTGAAATTCAAGAACTGGAAGAAGCCACAAAGTGAGGTGAAATTGTCAGCTTCGAGCAAGGCTATCTCGCCCATTGAGTGTGTTGCACAAGCACAGCAGAAAGTCGTGAGGCCGTTTAAGATTTTTTTTTTACATACACATAAGGAAGTTATTCAATTGCATTTCAGTTGAATGGGAACAGGAGCAAAACAGTCACTTTCTCAAACTCAATTCAGCGATGTAGGAGGAGACCGTTCAGGATCTCGACCGTGTTGTGGACGGATTTGAGAAGCCCCTTGAAATGTTGCACCACAGCAGGAAGATTCTGTAAGTCCCCAAACCGCTCCACAGCCACACGATGAGAACATTCAGATCTTGAGCGGCTTGGTCAGGAACAGGAGCAGGACATTCAGAGCATCGAGACTATAATGTCGGAACCCCCGAAGGACATTCAGCCAATGAAGTGTGTGAGCCACGACAAGAATGAATCCAATTCAACTAGTCATGCCAGTAAACAGCAATCGGAGCAGATCTTTGAACGTTTTGTGTCTATTACACAGGAAATGAATTTGGAACGTAGAGGTTATAGAAATGGAAGAGCTTAGAATAACCAGCTCTACAAGGGAATATAAAGTAGGGAGCAAACTATTATAATTGAAGCTGTTGAAACCTGTCATTTCGAGATTAATAATAGGGGATTGTCAAAGTCCAAGTAAAATCCATCACAGTCAATATGATTTTAAGAAGGAAAAATCGAGTTTGAGTTGTTTGCCGGAATGTATGTATAAATGTGTCAAACAAAGTGAATGAAGGGCATCCTGTCGATATATTATCACTGGACATCCAATGGCATTGGCATAAGGTGCGCCACAAATTATGACCATGAGATACAAGCGCCCACCGGCTTAGAAAAAGGTATTTGCTTGGAGAGATGATTGGATAACTAATGAAATCCATGCTATGGATGTAACCGTGTTGGATTAGCTTGGACAAGGTCAAAAAAATCACACGACTCTAGGCTTTAGTCCAAAAGGATTTTTTGAAAACATCAGCGTTTGGAGCGCTGCAGCTTCGTCAGGTGTTAGTAAAAAAGAAGACGAGAGACAGAGAATTTTTGAGGAAAAGATCAAAGGGTCACGCAACTTATGCACATGGATTCAATACATCTAAGATGACACTTACATCTTTAATGAGTGAGAATAGAGGTGTATGTCTTGATAAATCAATATGAAAATCTCAGAATTTATGTCAAATCACTACGGAGATAACTTAAGGTATTATCGATATAAAGGAGGGGAGCCTTCTGGTCAGTCAATGTGTTTTAGGCGTGAGGACTGGTTTTGAGTATGTCTGTGTCTTCAACTTGCGTCAGATTCGTTTTAATTCCAAAGTAGGAGTGTATAAAATGTCACATTATCTGATATCTATATATTTTATGGTTTTGAACAAATTATAATCTATCTGCAAATACAAATCTGCAAATGCATATTCACACCAAATATTTGAATATAGGTGCTTGTGTGCGTGTGTGAGAGAGTGTAAGTGTGAGTGTGTGGAAGGGTGAGAGTGAGAGTGAGAGTGTGTCTATTTAAGACACATACAGATACAGCAGATCCCTCTCCCCTCACGCTCTCATTCCATTGTTTCAGAGCTTCGACTCTCTGCGCCTTTGCTTCACTTGTTCATGTTGCAAACCCAGATGGTTTAGGTACAGTCCCCATGCTCCGTCCAGAATTGAGGTACAAAATCCTCATTTCCCCGTGATTGTCTCAGGCAGATTATAGCACAACCTCAAGCAAACCATCCCCAGCAATCCATTCACATTTCAATAACAAGAGTCAGTCAGAAGCCCCTCAGCTACAGTTAGATGCCTGGTCTTATACAGTAATACTTGGGGTCTTCCCCGTGTTACTGACTGCACGATTAGCTGAGAGGGACTAACAAAGGGGTTCAATGGACTGGCACAGAACAAGTTTCAAAGATGTGACTCAGATACAATGACGGGGGAAAGATACAGAGTGACAGGGAGACCCACGAAAAGATAGAAACAGGCAATTCACTAAAAGAGAACATGTGGAAATATAAGGCGGACAGATAAGGCAGAGGCGTTACGCTTTGGGCGAGTTAATTCAACAGAATGAGAACATTGAAAAAATGCATTGCCAGGGCATCTGATATGGCACGTTACATCACATTCTGAAACTGCTACACAGAACCAGCCCAGGAAGTAGAAACTGAGACAAGGTAACAGACAAGCACAGGCAGCTGTGCAGACAGTGCTTGTGCATTGGTCAGTAAACCAAGCTATGTGTCCAACATTGGGTGTATTGCAAACCTTTGTCAGTATATTGCAGTGATACGTGGACAACATATCTGCCAAACACGGGAAGATTTGCAGCCCATACTGCGAATGACAGTAATTGGGGCTCCCGCAAATTTATGTCTGCATCCATATGTACCAGCTCACGTAAAGGTGTTTTATGTGTGCATGCATCTGTATTTGAGGCGTTGGTAGATGTGAAAGTCATTGTCGGGCAAAGTACACCCATGGAGGAAATCATTTTTAATATGAGTAACTGGCAGGTGTTTGGATAATGGACAAGGGAGATATTGACAGACAGATATGACGTCGTGTTTGTGAATTTTAAAATAGAGGCATTACGAGTCCCAATAGCAATACAAATTATTGCGCACAGGAATAATGGATGGATCAAATTTCGGTGTGATTTCAGATACGAGCCATGCAGTGTCAACCCAGATTTGCTTCTGCAGGTTTGATGCTGGAATTGTCAGCAGCAGATTATTGACATCAGTAAGACTGTATTTTAATAGGTCAAGGTTACAGATGGGCAAAGTATTCTGGAGTTGTTTGAATGACAATTGGAATGGTCAGTTATGGTGGCAGGAATCAGTTCATGGCCAAAGCGATCACAACAGCTGCACTTTGTCTCTTTCAGGCTCAGATAATAGCGAAATTGGAAGGAGTGAGCGGAAGGAAATGAGGTTCGTAACCAGAAGAGGAGAGAGTAATCTCCACACTCTCAATATTCAAAAAGCAAGGACAGTGATACAATGAATCTTGGTTCACAGCTGAAACTGAGTAGGTCAACATAGCGGCACACAAGGGACTCTGCCAGAAGAAAAGAGGGTGAGAGTGCATCAACAAGTTGACTAATGTAGATATTAGTGGTTTGTGGGGTGAATATCTGGATTCAGACTCTCAACTGGTACAATAGCAGCAGCAAGGAGAGTCGAGTAAATGAAAATAACAGTATTGTGTTCACAAACATTGAATACAATTAAAAACTGAAAAGTAAGACTTACCAGGGACACCAACAATAGCCAGGATTGGATAATAAATATATTGAATAATGTAAAGTACATATCCAATCCGCCCAAACAATGGCAAATAATCGTAATACGTAGATAGAGCCCAAATATTCCAGGATAAATCCCTGCCCACTGTTGGAACATTTCGGTATAATGTACTCAGATTCTGATCCATTGTTGAAACAATCCAGTGTAATGCTGTCAGATTCTGATCTGTTCTCCGCCTCTTTCTGGAGCTGCTGATTCCTGCTAATGCTTCAGTGGCTGCCACTCATGTTTTGATATAACACAATAAATGGAGCGCACTTTTCATTAAAAGATGTAAACTCTCCACTGGGATAATTTGAATCCATGGTGGCTTTCAGTAATCACAGTCACTGTGCAAACAATTTCAGTTAACACCTTCCTTTCGTCACTTTTCATGTCCAAATAAAAGGGATCATTTACTCCGGCGGTATGGATTGAATCGATGAGAGTTTGTGAAGGATGGACCATAAATCTTTCAATGTTTTTAACCCTTCTTTCTTGTGTGTGAGAACGGTGCCATGCCACTGCCGAGTTGTGGGGAAATTAATAGAGATCATAAATTAGGGGAACTATCTTTATGGCGTATTGACATTATGTAATGCTGCACCTATTGGGAAGTGCCGTTTTTAAATCGAGTCGTAACATTTAGATACTATTTAGAGCGTTAGTTGGGCTTCTCCGGAACAAGGGGTAACAATCTGTCACCATGTTTCTGTAAGTAAGTGATAAGAGGAGACCATTCAGCCTTTTGTGCATGTTACAGGAAATCTTCAGCTTGTTATGCAGTAACTGTTAGTTCCAAAAGAGATATGGAGAATAATTGTCCTGACATAAGTAAAAAAAATCTAAGTTTGTTAAGGCCAAGAATGCACGTTTCAGCGCAGCACTTTGAAAAACTACTTAGGTGAGATTATTCGCTGAGTAGTGGGATACCTTCAGAAACGAGATTACAAAGGCTAGCAGCAATATCTTCCTGCCCATGAGGAGGCAATGTTGGAAGTTGTGAGGTATTTTGGATAGCTAGAAGTAGAGGCTCTGGTCAAGAAACAGAAGAAAGCATATGATAGGTTTGGAGAGCAGTGACCACGTGAATCCATTGAGAAGTACAATAAAAGCAGGTCCGTACGCAAGAGGGAAATCAGGTGGGCAAAATGGGGACACGAGAAAGTTTCAGTAAATGGGCTCAGGGAGAATCCAAAAGGATTCGACAAATGCAGTAAGGCCAAGAGAGTAATTGGGAAGAGAACAACAAAACCGCCTATCTGTTGAACCACAGATTTTGGGTGAGATACTATATGAATCCTTCATATCAATATTTGTTGTGGAGAAGCTTATGGAATCTGGAGAAAGTATGGAAATAATTAGTCATATCTTGGGAAGTGTCTATACAGGAGAAGAGGAATAATTAAAGTATTAAAATGCACAAAGGCGGATATAGCCCGGGGACCTGATAAGTTGTAACTCTAAACTCCTTAGAATGCTAAGGAAGTGATTATTTGGGCATCTTAATGAGATATCCGCAGCATGGATAGCCACAGATGCGGTGCCAGAAGATTGGAGTTTGGCTAATGTTGTACCATTATTTCGGAAAGGTGATAAGGAAACGTCCGGGAATAACACACCGGTGAGCCTGACGTCAGTGTGGGAAAGCTCTTGGAATATATTCTGAGGGACTGGAATTACTTGTATTTGGAAAACAAGGACTGAGTCGAGGCCGTCAACAGGGTTTTGTGCGTGTGAAATCGTGTGTCATTAAGTTCATTGATTTTTTTAGAAGTAATTATGAAGCAAATTAATGAAGGCGCAGAAAAGGATGTTGGCAACATGGAATTCAGTAAGGTGTTCGTCGAATTTCCATATGATAGTCAGTTAGGAAAGTTAGATCCTATGGAATCCGTGGAGAACTGGATGTCATTAGCTTGAAGGTAAAAAACGAAGGTGATGGTGGAGGGTTGATGACAATGAAGGTCAACACACCATTTATCATCCTCATTGCTTTCTTTTCCTGCAGGTTTTCTTTCACTGACTGGTGATAAGGATATCCAGATCATTTTCAATGTTACAGCTACCTACCTTGTGGGTCTATGTACATTGCTCAGCGTGACAAAGTCATTCCCATATTGATGTCCAGCTTCAGAGCATATTGTCCTGTATTGACCTTAGGGGTCTGCATTGTAGAAAACAATAAAAGGAGGATAATTTGTTTCATAGCTCAATATTTTTTAAACAATCCTTTTACAAATGTCGGCTGCTGTTCTCTATCTATCACCAAAGTGCACAAAGTACAAATCGCCCTTTTTCTGCCATGTATTTCCTGATTTACTCTACGTGTCTCAATCACCTTGGAGTGTTTTTTTCATTAATCTACTCCTCATCTACTCATAACCTGACATTGTTTCGTGACATCAGCAGGCTTGGAAAAATTACATTTGAATCCCTCAACAAATTGTTAGATATGCATCTAGATAGCTGGGGCCCAAGAGCCAAACCATGCAATACCACAGAAGCATTCTGGTCCAAAAACAAATTGCTTTCTGTCAGCACTTCCATTCGTAAAACATGCTAATATCTTATCTTCAATTCCATAAAATTTGATTTTGCTCACTAAGCTTCGGATTATTGATTTTTTCTGATACCCCAATGCGTTACAAAATTTATCTACCAGTGAATGTCTCATACATGATTCCAATTCCATAAATTTATCTTGGCTTTCAGTCCCAATAATTTCTCTAAAACCACTTCTTTCCGAATTACATTTTTTTTTCTCACCAGACTTAGATTTTCGAGCATTACCGCATTCCTTTTTTGCGATGTTTCTGCCCAGGAAGTCCCAGGCAGGCGACCTGGATTTGTTTACGAAGGATCATGCAGAATTAATCTTTCTGCTTCGGTTTGAGACAGTAACTTGCACCTTGATGTAAAATACTTGGTTTTGACAAGAGAACACAGAAATCAACTAGGCCCAGGTGAATGAAACACACAACCAAGAGAAGTGCAAAGCAAGCATTTGGGGGCATCAACAATACAGAGGAATATACAATAAATGAGAGGATTGACAGTGGGTGCTGATTCCAGAAGGTAAAAGAACACTTCAATAATATCTTTCAGTGAGAGAATGGCTTCATTTCCTCTAATACCTAGCGGAATGTGTGCAATTCTGGTCACCATGTCACAAGGAATGATGGAATTGAACTGGAGAGAGAACAGAGGAAATGCGTTACTCTGTGAAAGTGAAAGTGCAGTTATGAGGAATATTTGATGCTGAGAGGAGATCTTGTCATCAATACTGATCAACATGGTGACCTCAGCAGTGTTCTGCATATCTTCAGCATGACATCTCAACTCTGACTCTTAACGTTTTGATTGTGACATCTCAGAAGGAGAAAGTGGGCACTGCAAATGCTGGAGATCAGAGTCAAGATTAGTGTGGTGCTGGAAAAGCACAGCAGGTCCAGCAGCATCCGAGGAGCAGGAAAATCGATGTTTCGGACAAAAGCACTTCATCTGGGAAGGGGAGTCCCTTTTTGTTCTCTTCCTCTTTGGTGAATATTATGCCAGTAAGTATGTTGTTCATGAGTTTGCAAGTGTCTTCGAATTCGTTCCATTTCACGACGAAAAAACGTGTCATTCAAACACCGGATGCAAAGATTGGTTTGGAACATGTGAAGGGCTGTTTATGGGAATCTCCCGATGACTGCTTCTGCTAAGAACCCTGGTATTGGTAACCTCATGCGTGTCCCGTTGATTTGTTTGTATGTCTGGTCGTTGAAAGTGAAGTGGGCAGTGATACACAGGACTACTACCTTGAAGATGCTGTACTTGCTGATGGAGTTGGTGCTGTCTATTACTTGCGTCCTTGGTTCCGTCTCGTAGTGCAGTCAGTGTTCCTTTGGCCAGACTGATGCTAATTGATTTTGTAAGGTCGAAGGTAACCATGACTTCGTTTTCCCCTAGCTTGGTGCATGGGTGATGTTCAAGAATTGTTGGTTGGAGTGGATGGCGTAGCGTCAGGCTTCTAATACCTGTTTCAGTTTTCGGTGAATCTTCTTTGCTCGTCTGTGGGTGTGCTAATGAGTGGCTCCATGGGACTAAATACCCCCCCCCCCCCCCAGTTTGTGTACCTTCGAGAATTCGTAGAAGAGTGATGTGTTGGATGCACCAGGTTTCCTTCTTGAGCCGCCAGTGTTGTTCATTTCGCTTGCTTTGTGGAGTTTCTGCAGTCTGCTGTGATCCGGTTCTCTTGTTGTGAAGTCAAGTCCATTTCCACCTGCAGAAAGGTGTCAGTGTCTGCGAGTAGTCAGTTTGCCTTTTCAATGTATTGCGTTCTGTTTGGGATGACGGCCATGTATCCTTTTTCAGTAGGTAGGATTACAATATTTTTACATTTTCGGAGTCCTTCCAGGGCTTTCCTTTGCTGGGTTTTTCGTGTGTGTTCCCTTCTTTCCTCCTGTTTCGTGTTGGTGCGGCTGTCTGTCTGATGGCCTGCTGGGTTTCTTCCATTAATCCATTCTCTTTTGGATTGGTTTCCAGTGCTAATTGCAGTTGCTTTTGTCTGTAAACCTATAGTTGCCGTTCATCACTCTGACTAAAAACTGCATCGGCTACACAGACAGGATACTAGCCGCCAGGATGCACGAGCACCAAATAGCCACCAAGAGGCATGAACAACTATCGCTACTATCTTTACTGACATGCAAACAGGGACACCACTTCGACTGGAACAATGCAATCACCCTGGTGCGAGATCAACAAACGACACGTACTGGATTTCCTGGTTATCGATGAGACTCCCAGTTTTTGTGAAGTCTGTTGGGGTTCTGATCGCCGAGCTGGGAGTTTTTGTTGCAAACGTTTCGTCCCCTGGCTAGGCGACATCATCAGTGCTTGGGAGCCTCCTGCGAAGCGCTTCTTTGACGTTTCCTCCGGTGTTTCTCGTTGTCTGTCCCTGCCGCTTCCGGTTGTCAGTTTCAGCTGTCCGCTGTAGTGGTTGATATATTGGGTCCAGGTCGATGTGTTTGTTGATGGAGTTTGTGGATGAATGCCATGCCTCTAGGAATTCCCTGGCTGTTCTCTGCCTGGCTTGCCCTATGATAGTAGTGTTGTCCCAGTCGAATTCATGTTGCTTGTTGTCTGCGTGTGTGGCTACTAAGGATAGCTGGTCGTGTCATTTCGTGGCTAGTTGATGTTCATGTATGCGGATTGTTAGCTGTCTTCCTGTTTGTCCTATATAGTGTTTTGTGCAGTCCTTGAATGGTATTTTGTACACTACATTCGTCTTGCTCATGTTGGGTATCGGGTCCTTCGTTCTGGTGAGATTTTGTCTGAGCGTGGCTGTTGGTTTGTGTGCCGTTATGGGTCCTAGGGGTCGCAGTAGTCCGGCTGTCAGTTCCGAGATGCTCCTGATGTATGGTAGTGTGGCTAGTCCTTTTGGTTGTGGTATGTCCTCGTTCTGTGGTCTTTCTCTTAGGCATCTGTTGATGAAGTTGCGCGGGTATCCGTTTTTGGCGAATACCTTGTATAAGTGTTCCTCTTCTTCTTTTTGCAGTTCTGGTGTACTGCAGTGTGTTGTAGCCCTTCTGAATAGTGTCCTGATGCAGCTTCGTTTATGTGTGTTGGGGTGGTTACTTTCATAGTTTAGGACTTGGTCTGTGTGTGTGGCTTTCCTGTATACCCTTGCAGTGAATTCTCCGTTTGGTGTTCTCTGTACCATCATGTCTAGGAATGGGAGTTGGCTATCCTTTTCTTCTTCTCTCGTGAATCGGATTCCTGTGAGTGTGGCGTTGATGATCCGGTGTGTTTTTTCTATTTCCGTGTTTTTAATGATTACAAATGTGTCATCGACATATCTGACCAGAGTTTGGGTTGAATTTGTGGTAGGACTGTTTGTTCTAACCTTTGCATAACTGCCTCTGCTATGAGTCCCGAGATTGGTGATCCCATGGGTGTTCAGTTGATTTGTTCGTATATCTGGTTTTGAATGTGAAGTGTGTTGTGAGGCACAAGTCCAGTAGTTTAAGTATGCCGTCTTTGTTGATAGGTTCAGAGTCCTGTTTTCTGTTCTGTATGTCCAGTAGGTTGGCTATTGTTTCTCTGGCTAGGGTTTTGTCAATCGAAGTGAACAGTGCCGTCACGTCGAATGATATCATGGTTTCTTCTTTGTCTATGTGTATATTTCTGATGATGTCCAAGAATTCCTATGTTCATTGTATAGAGTGTTTGGATCCGCTGACCAGGTGTTTCAGTTTCTGTTGTAGTTCTTTGGCCAGTTTGTATGATGATGTCCCTGGCAGTGATACTATGGGTCTGAGTGGGATGTCTGGTTTGTGTACTTTAGGTAATCCACAGAATCTGGGGGTGTTGTTGCTTTGCGGTTTCATTCTTTGTAGGTCAGCTCTGGTTATCTATCCGTTTTTTTGTCGATTCCTTAGTGTGTTATTTATCCTATTGGTGAGTTGTGGTGTGGGGTCAAATTCCTTCATTTGGTAGATGTTGGTATCTTCAAGTAGTTGTTGTGCTTTTTGGATATAATCAGATTTATCTAGGATGACCGTCATTCTGCCTTTATCTGCTGGTAGCATGATTATGTTCTTATCGTTTCTTAGTGATTTCAGTGCTTCCCTCTCCTTGGTGTTGAGGTTATGTGTTTGTATTTTCCTTATTATCATAGGTACGACCGTTTGTCTCACTGTTTGTTGTGTCTCTTCTGTCAGTCCATTGTTCCTGAGTGTGCATTCTAGTGCTGCTAGGAAGTCTGCTGTCTTGGCGTCCCTGTGGTTGTAGTTGAGTCCCTTGGCCAGTATTGTTCTTTCCGTGTCTGTGAGCTGTCTGTGGGAGAGGTTTTTAACCCAGGTGTGTGTTATAGTGTCCTCTTTGTTGTGTGTTAGTTTGTCCATTTTTTCTTTCAGTGCCATTTTTTTGTGGTGTGTTGTCCTCTTCTGTCCTATGGTGACAGCCTGTTCTATGGTCCGGGTCCATTCCTTATTTTGTGGTTTTTGAAATTAACGACTTTTGGCGCGCAATTTCATGTCTGTATCTGTGAAGTCGGTTGTGCGCGTCTGTGATCAATACCTGGATCATCCTGAATCCGGTCTGCTTGGCTGTTTCCCTGGCTTGTGGGTTGTTGATTGGTGGTCTGTATCTGACACATTGTGGAAGGATTCGATTCTTTCGGCATTCGTGTCAGAACCGGAGTTGTTCGTAAGTGGCGCTTAGTCGGTTAGCGCAGGATTCCCATTTCCTGGCTTGTCTCAGAGTCTCTCGCCCGTAAGTGTTCAAAGTTTGTGCGAAGATTTGTAGCTCAGGGGCTCGTTGTTGTGGTTCTGTTCGCCGAGCTGGAAGTTTTTGTTGCAAACGTTTCGTCCGCTGGCTAGGCGACATCATCAGTGCTTGGGAGCCTCCTGCGAAGCGCTTCTTTGATGTTTCCTCCGGTGTTTATAGTGGTCTGTCCCTGCCGCTTCCGGTTGTCAGTTTCAGTTGTCCGCTGTAGTGGTTGGTATATTGGGTCCAGGTCGATGTGTTTGTTGATGGAGTTTGTGGATGAATGCCATGCCTCTCCGAATTCCCCGGGCTGTTCTCTGTCTGGCTTGCCCTATGATAGTAGTGTTGTCCCAGTCGAATTCATGTTGCTTGTTGTCTGCGTGTGTGGCTACTAAGGATAGCTGATCGTGTCGTTTCGTGGCTAGTTGATATTCATGTATGCGGATTGTTAGCTGTCTTCCTGTTTGTCCTATATAGTGTTTTGTGCAGTCCTTGCATGGTATTTTGTACACTACATTCGTTTTGCTCATGTTGGGTATCGGGTCCTTCGTTTTGTGAAGTCTATTTAGTTGGGCATTTCCTGCGTAACTACTGGAGACAGCAAAATAGAAAGAATCGGAAAATAGAGTGATGCAGTGAGTTTTACACTTAGAGAATGGTACTGATTCCCATAGAGACCTGAAAACTCACAGTCTCAGCCGTGGCCTGTGATAACTCATCTCTCTGGAGCGGAGAATTCTGCAAAAGGTGAAGGCAGAGTCAAGTAGACACATGTGATGACGGATACCACATGAAGAGATACCGAGTGATAGCACCAGAGTTCAGGAAGGTATCAGTATCAAACAAAAGACACGAAGAAGGTGGTGGAATTGTATCAGTGCTCAGGAGTGAGTGAGCTATTAGTGGCCAGACGGTGGCCTAATATTATTCATAATACAGTTCAGGAAGGGATATCCATCTTATAGATTAAGATCTTTCAGGGAAGGAAATCTGTTATCAGCAGCTGTCTGGCGTAGATATCATCCAGACCAAGAGCAAAGTGTTTGAGTCACAACTGATCTCTGAAATGGTCTAGCAAGCCACTCAGTTAAAGGCCAGCTCGGGGAAGAAACACTGCACAGCGATAAAAAGCTACATTACAGGAGTCAAATGAACAGAACCATGATGGGACTCGTGTCCTGGCCAATCCCTTCGATATGTTCATGAAAAGGTATAGAAACAGTCAGAGAAGACGCAGTGACAGTTTTTAGGAGAAAGGAGCTTTCAAAATTCAAAGACTACGAATTAAGTATCGGAACAGCATTGGAAATATGACTGAAGATAAGGAGAAAGGAACAGGAAGGGACAGAGTTGAACTAAAACTGTACATCACCTAATAGGTTAGTTAGGGAAAATCGTGATAACACGTAAATTATAATGTTCTTTTTCTTTTTCAGAAAGGGCAAATGATCTGAAATAAGGTGGATGGTAGAAGAGTGAATAAATTGTAGAACATAAATATTCAACAGTACACAACCGTCCGGAGACGCAGGGAGAATGGCATAGCAGAGCGTCTAACCCTGACAAAGGCATTACAAAGAAAACAATTGGCCTCAGATTATTTCGTTGAATCCGCCTCAATTTTAGGTGTAACTTGTCAACATTTAATTATTCATCACTGCATTAAACATGAATTATGAGAATTTGTAACAAATGCATTGTAATAGTTTTGGAGGACGTCAATCCTTCTACAGTCCGAGACAGTCACATGAGCAAACAGGAGTTTGGAGAATGCTTTTTGGCAAAATGTCTTTGAATAACGAATAGTGCAAATCGTTATGAACATAGCTCTCTCAGATCAATGTGGAGATGAAGGTGAGGGCAAGAGAGATATCACACTGAGCGATCCTCAGGGAAATTGTAATATATTAGAACTCAAAGAGATTATGTTTTTTTTTTAAATGAACAGTATGCACAGCTGATAATGATAAACAAAGCCTATTACATGAGTTTGAGTGCAATGTGTTGCTGGAAGTGAATAATGGAAAACATTCGAAGGAACTGTGTAAAATATTCAACAAAAAGACAAAAATTCAGCGAGACATTCCCAATTGTGCTCCACTTAGGATGGAAAGTATCAGATTTAATTATGAATGCTTCGAAGACAGGAAAATACGAACAGTTCTGAAGAAACCAACGTTTAAGAAATATGGAAGTATTTGGTAAAGGAACCGCAAGGAGTCTCCTCGGAATAGGAGAGTAGTGGGAAGGTAAATCATTGTCAGATTTTAATGAGAAGATCAAAATCTTCTCATTAAAGAAGATTTTAATGAGAGGGTTCAGGGCGATGGAAGTGTTGAGAGTGTTATAGACAGTGGAAAGGTCCTGAAGAATATTACAGGATCAGTAAGTATTTCTGCAGCTGGAGGAGTTTGCAGCGGTAGCAACGGACGTATACCTTTTAATTTATGCATTCATAGTCTGATGGTATCACTGATTGGACCAGCATACATTGCCCAACGCTAATTGCACAGAGGTCGCTCAGAGTCAGCCATATTGCTGTGGGTCTGGGGTTACATGTGATGTACAAAAGGTAAGAATGTCAGATGTCCTTCCCTAAAGGACATAAATGAACCAGCTGAGTTTTTGTTTTCCCAGATAATTAACAATTATCTTATAGTCCAGTCACTAATGTCTTGTATAGCCATAATATGACATCCCAACTCCTATTCTCAATGCTTGACCAATAAAGGCAAGCATCCAAAATACCTGCTTCACCCGCCTGTCTGACTGTCACTCAACCTTCAAAGAACTATGTCGTTGCATCCCCTGGTCTCTCTGTTTGACAACACTACCCAGAGTACGAACATAAAGTAGACAAGTTTGTCTTTGCAAAATGCGACGTCGTTGTGTTCTCCGCCTGCTATACCTCAACATTAGATCAGAAGTAGGGTTGATCCCGTTGTAATCGTAGATGATCCACTTTACTGTCCACTTTACCACCAATTTCAATTGCAAAACATGACTCCTGTACTCTCATAAAAATCGCTTATATAAATGATGCACAACAGTGGAAAATGTATCGAACTTCATGGTTCACCGTTGATCACAGGCCTGCACTTTGAGCACAAACCACTATGAACATGCACTGTCTTCGACCGTCAATCATATTTTTAATCCAGTTGGTGAGCACTCCCTGGTCCGATGTGATCTAAACTTATTAACCAGTCTGGGGCGGGGGGTGGGTGGTGGCGGTAGTAAACAAAGAAATAACTAACGTCTGTAAAAACAGTATCATGGGGATTTTTTTATCTATATGTAAACTGGGCGAACCAGCTCGGTCAGAGTCGACTTGAGGAGGATTTCGTTCAGTTATTCCGTGATAGTTGGCTTGTACAGTATGGAATGGTGCCAATGAGGGAGCAAGCTATCCTAGAACTTATCATGCGTAATGAGGCATGAATAATTAATGGCCTGTTGGTTAGAAATCTTCTTGGAACGAGTGATCACCGTATCACTTAGAGTAAAAGATCAATTTAGAGTAAAAGTGGAGTGTGTGAAAATAAAATCCAATACCATGGCCCTGTTCTTAAACACGGGAGACTACAATAGAATGAGTGAGGACTTGACTCAAATAGACTGGAAGCAAAGATTTTAATGGGGATATGTTGACGAGCATCGGAGGACATTCAAAGCATTGTTTTCTCAAAGTGATCAGCAAAAACTTATTCGAGCGAAAAGGAAGGACTGTAATAAAATGGGGTATTCTGCAAAGTGTATCTATGGAAGTAAGGGAGACTCATAAATTGAAAGAGAATAGATACAACGTTTCCAAAAACGCAGGGAACGAGAAGATTGGGAACACTTTAAAGGTCAACAGAAAGCCACGAAAAGCTATAAAGTAAAACGTGAAGAAAAAGACAGTTCACTAAATTTTCTGTAATTATATACAACACAAAAGAGAGGCGAAATTAAATTTTAGTTATTTAGATGGTCAGAAGGAACATTTAGTTATGGAGCATGATAAAATAGCTGAGGCATTCAGTTATGGAACATGATCAAATGGCTGAAGCATTGAACAGGTATTTTTGTATCGGTCTTCACAGTGTAAGACCCTAATAATATGACAGTAATCGATAAAGAGATGAATGTAGGTAAGGAAAGTGTTGCTCGGAAAGCTGGAACTTACAAACAAAACTGTTGAAATATAACCTGGTTTTGTGTGAATTTTAACTTTGTCCACCCCAGTCCAACACCAGTATCTTCAAAGTTTGATAGGAGTAGCAGTAGAAAGGATTATTACTTGAATGGCAAAAAGTTGCAGCACGCTGCTGTGCAGAGGGATCTGGGTGTACTTGTGCATGAGTCACAGAAGGTTCGTCTGAAGGTGAAACAACTAATTAGGAAGGCAATTAAAATTTTGTCCTTCATTGGTCTGAAGGGATTGAGTTTAAAATCAGAGATTTTTATGTTTGCCGACAGGTACGGGAGGAGCGAAGGACTTCTGGGAAGGTGAGTCTAACTGTTTGAAAACCTTACTTCAGGCGTCGGGACCTCCATTTGCCGAGAGTTGCGAGAGAGGAGCGAAGGACTTCTGGGAAGTTATATATGTGTGTCGTCGCGTTACCCGAAATACTACTTTGTGGTTTAATAAGGAATTGGAATCCCTTGTTAAATGGAAGAGGGCGGCCTATCTCAAGATGAGACGTGAAGGTTCAATTGGGGCGATTGAGAGTTATAGGGTAGCCAGGAAGGACCTGAAGAGAGAGCTAAAAGCAGCAAGGAGGGGACATGAAAGGTCCTTAGTAGATAGGATTAGGGAAAACCCTAAGGCTTTCTATAGGTATGTTAGGAATAAAAGAATGACTAGGGTAGGAATAGGTCCAGTCAAGGATAGTAGGGGGAAGTTGCGTGTGGAGGCGGAAGAGATTGGGGAGACACTGAATGAATACTTTTCTTCAGTATTCACTCAGGAACAGGGCATTGTTGTCGATGAGAATACTGAGGCACAAATAAGTAGAATGGATGGCTTTGAGGTATGTAGAGAAGAGGTGTTGGAAATCCTGGAAAAGGTGAAAATAGATAAGTCCCCTGGGCCTGATGGCATTTATCCTAGGATTCTCTGGGAAGCAAGGGAGGAGATTGCAGAGCCATTGGCCTTGATTTTTATGTCCTCTTTGTCTACAGGAGTAGTCCCAGAAGACTGGAGGATAGCAAATGTGGTTCCCTTGTTCAAAAAGGGGAGTAGGGATAGCCCTAGTAACTATAGGCCGGTGAGTCTCACTTCTGTTGTGGGCAAAGTCTTAGAGAGAATTGTAAGGGATAGGATTTATGCACATCTGGATAGGAATAATGTGATCAAGGATAGTCAGCATGGTTTTGTGAAGGGCAAGTCGTGCCTCACAAACCTTATTGAATTCTTTGAAAAGGTGACGAAGGAGGTTGATGAGGGGAAAGCGGTAGATGTGGTATATATGGATTTTAGTAAGGCGTTTGATAAGGTTCCCCATGGTAGGCTACTGCAGAAAATACGGAGATATGGCATTGAGGGTGAGTTGGAGGTTTGGATTAGGAATTGGCTGGATGGAAGAAGACAGAGGGTAGTAGTTGATGGCAAAGTTTCTTCATGGAGTGCCGTCACTAGCGGTGTTCCGCAAGGATCTGTTTTGGGACCATTGCTGTTTGTCATTTTTATAAATGACCTGGAAGAGGGGTTAGAAGGTTGGGTGAGCAAGTTTGCGGATGATACGAAAGTCGGAGGAGTTGTTGACAGTGAGGAAGCATGTGGCAGGTTACAGCAGGATATAGAGAAGCTGCAGAGCTGGGCAGAAAGGTGGCAGATGGAATTCAATGTAGCTAAGTGCGAGGTGATTCACTTTGGGAAGAATAACAAAAAGATGGGGTACTGGGCTAATGGTCGGATACTTGGTAGTGTGGATGAGCAGAGGGATCTTGGTGTCCATGTACACAGATCTCTGAAAGTTGCCACCCAGGTAAATAGTGCGGTGAGGAAGGCATATGGCGTACTGGCTTTTATTGGTAGAGGAATTGAGTTCCGGAGTCCTGAGGTCATGATGCAGTTGTATAAGACTCTGGTACGGCCGCATCTGGAATATTGTGTGCAGTTTTGGTCGCCATACTATAGGAAGGATGTGGAGGCATTGGAACGGGTGCAGAGGAGGTTTACCAGGATGTTGCCTGGTATGGAAGGAAAATCGTATGAGGAAAGACTGAGGCACTTGGGGCTGTTTTCACTAGAGAAAAGAAGGTTTAGGGGTGACTTGATTGAGGTGTACAAGATGATTAGGGGGTTAGATAGGGTCGACAGTATGAACCTTTTCCCGCGTATTGAGTCGGGTATTACAAGGGGGCATAGCTTTAAATTAAGGGGGGGTAGATATAGGACTGATGTTAGGGGTAGGTTCTTCACTCAGCGAGTCGTTAGTTCATGGAATGCCCTGCCAGTAACAGTGGTGGACTCTCCCTCTTTATGGGCATTTAAGAGGGCATTGGATAGGTATATGGAGGATAGTGGGTTAGTGTAGTTTAGGTGGGCTTGGATCGGCGCAACATCGAGGGCCCAAGGGCCTGTACTGCGCTGTATTCTTCTATGTTCTATGTTCTATGTACTTGGGCAGTGTCTCCCGCCCAACCTCCTCCTCTTAACCAAGGAAAAAGCGGCTGTGCGCCATATTGGAAAGGTAACGAGTTTATTTTTTATACCTTATTTTTCAACAATCTCTCTGGGCATTTAGAATAGTGGGAATGGAGGTTAGGGCAGTTGAATGTTCCCCCTGCAGAATGTGGAATGTAAGGGTCATCACTAGTGTCCCTGCTGAGTACATCTGCGGAAAGTGCACCGAACTGCAGCTCCTCGAAAACCGCGTTAGGGAACTGGAGCTAGAGCTAGGTGAACTTCGGACCATTCGGGAGACAGAGGGGTTATTGAGAGGAGTTACAGGGAGTTAGTCACTTCTCAGGTACAAGAAAAAGGCAGATGTGTTACATTGAGGGGACGGAAAGGTAACCAGCAGGCCGTGCAGGGAACCCCTGTGACCATTCCCCTCAACAATAAGTATGCAGTTTTGGATATTGCTGGGGAGACGACTTACTGGGGAAAGCAGTGAGGCACAGGGCTTGGCACAGAATTTGTCCCTGCTGCTTAGAGGGAAGGGGGAAGAAGAGCAGAGCATGAGTCACTGGGGACTCCATAGTTCGGGGGACAGATAGGAGGCTTTGTGGGGACGACAGAGACTCACGGTTGATGTATTGTCTCCCAGGTGTCAGGGTTCGTGATGTCTCTGATCGTGTTTTTGAGATTCTTAAGGGGGGAGGGGAGTAGCCCCAAGTCGTGGTCCACATAGGCACGAATGACATAGGTAGGAAGAGTGAAGGGAATTTAAGGCAGAAATTCAAGGAGCTAGAATGGTAGATTAGAGATAGGACGAACAGAGTTGTTGTCTCTGGTTTGTTGCCCGTGCCAAGTGCGAGTGCGCCGAGGAATATGGAGAGAGAGGAGTTGAACACGTGGCTACAGCGACGGTGCAGGAAGGAGAGTTTTGGATTATTGGATAATTGGGGCTCTTTCTGGGGTAGGTGGGACCTCTACAAACTGGATGGTCTTCATCTGAACCAGTCGGGTACCAATACACTTGGGGGGGGGGGGGGGGGGAGGTAAATTCGCTAAGGGTATTGGGGTGGATTTAAACTAATCCAGCAGGGTTATGGGAACCAAACTTGTAGTTCATGTATAGAAAATGTTGAGAGTAGGGCGGTGCGAAATCAAGTTTTAGGGACGCAAGATCCCACCAAAAATCAAGAAGTTCGTTTGCAGTGTGTCTCTTTCAACGCCAGGAGCATCCGGAATAAGGTGGGTGAACTTGCAGCATGGCTTGATACTTCGGACTTCGATGTTGTGGCCATTTTGGAGACATGGATAGAGCATGGACAAGAATGGTTGTTGCAGGTTCCAGGATTTAGATGTTTCAGTAAGAACAGAGTAGATGGTAAAAGAGGGGGGCGGTGTGGCATTGTTGGTCAAGGGCAGCATTATAGTTGCAGAAAGGATGTTTGGGGACTGGTCAACTGAGGTTGTATTGGCTGAGATTAGAAACAGGAAAGTATAGGTCACCTATTGTGAGTTGTCTATAGGCCTCCGATTAGTTCCAGAGATGTAGGGAAAGGAGAGCAAAGATGAACCTCGATAGGAGTGAGACAGACAAGGTAGTCGGCATGGGGGACTTCAACTTTCCAAATATGTGTTTGTCCAGTTTTTGTCCAGTGTGTGTGGGAGGGCTTCCTGACACAGTATGTAGGCATGCCAACAAGGGGCGAATCCACATTAGATTTGGTGCTTGTTAATGAGCCCAGCCAGGTTTTAAACTTGGAAGTAGGTGATCACTTTGGTTATAGCGATCCCAATTCTGCTGTTTACTTTAGTGATAGAAAGGGATAGGTGTATACCTCCGGGCAAGAGTCACAGCTGAGGGAAAGGCAATTACGATGTGATTAGGCAAGATTTAGGAAGCTTAGGATGGGAATGAGACTGCACATTAGGAATATGGAGATTATTCAATGAAAAGCTCATGTGTGTCCCAGATAAGTATGTACCTGTCAGACAGGGAGGAAGCTGTAGAGCACGGGAGCCATGGTTTATGAAGGAAGTGGAATCTCTGGTCAAGAGGAAGAAGAAGGCTTATGTTAGGACGACATGTGAAGGCTCAATTACGGAGCTTGTGGGTTACAAGGTAGCCAGGAAAGACCTAAATAGAGAACTCAGAAGAGCCAGGAGGAGACATGAGAAGTTGTTAGCGGATAGGATCAGGGTAAACCCTCAGGCTTTCTATAGCCATTTAAGGAATGACGACAGTAAGATTAGGGACAATCAAGGAAGATGGGAAGTATTGGGAAGTTGTCTGTGGAGTCGGTGGAGATAGGGGAAGCACTAAATGAATATTTTTCGACAGCATCACTCCAGAAAAAGACACTGTTGTCGCGGAGAATACTTAGATACAGGCTACTAGGCTAGGTGGGATTGAAGTTTACAAGGGAGAAGTATTAGAAATCCTGCAGAGTGTGAAAATAGATAAATCCCCTGGGCGGAATGGGATTTATTCTAGGTCCTCTGGGAAGCCAGGGGGGAGATTGCCGAGCCTTGGCATTGATCTTTAAACAGTCATTGTCTACAGGAATAGTGCTAGAAGACTGGCAGATAGGAAATGTGGCTGACCTGCTCAAAAAGGGGGTTAGAGAAGAGCCTGGTAATTATAGATCAGTGAGCCTTTCTTCCGTTGTTGGTAAAGCGTTGGAAATGGTTATAATCGATAGGATTTATAATCATCTAGAAAATAATAATTTGATTCGGGATAGTCAGCATGGTTTTGAGAAGTGTAGGTCGTGCCTCACAAACCTTATTGCGTTCTTTGAGAAGGTTACCAAACAGGTAGATGAGAGTAAACAGGTTGAAGTGGTGTATATGGATTTCAGCAAGGTTCCCCACAGTAGGGTATTGTACATAATGCGGAGGAATGGGATTGTGGGAGATATAGCAGGTTGGATCAGTAATTGCCTTGGTAAAAGAATCGGATGGGTTGATGGGAAATGCTCATCCAGGAGTCCACTTAAAACTGGTGTACCGCAAGGATCGGTGTGGGTCCACTGCTGTTCATCCTTTTTATAAACGACCTGGACGAGGGCGTAGAAGGGTGGGTTACTTAATTTGCAGACGACACTAAGGTCGGTGGAGTTGTGGATAGCGAAGAAGGATGTTGTAGGTTATACAAAGGTATAGATAAGCTGCAGAGCTGCGAGAAGAGGTGGCAAATGGAGTTTCATGCGGACAAGTGTGAGCTGATTCACTTTGGTCGGAGTCACCGGAATGCAAATTACTGTACTGGGTTAATGGTAAGATTCTTGGTAGTGTAGATGAGCAGAAAGATCTCGGTGTCCATGGACACAGATCCTTGAAAGTTGCCACCCAGGTTGACAGGGTTGTTAAGAAGGCTTACAGTGGTTTAGCTTTTATTAATAGAGGGACAGAGTTCTGGAACCATGAGGTTATGCTGCAGCTGTACAAACTCTGGTGCGGCCACACTTTGAGTATTGTGTACAGTTCTGGTCACCGCATTATCAGAAGGATCTGGAACCTTTGGAAAAGGTGAAGAGGAGATTTACTAGGATGTTGTCTGTTATGGAGGGAAGGTCTTTCGAGGAAAGGCTGAGGGACATGAGGCTGTTTTATTAGGGAGAAGAAGGTTGAGAGGTGACTTAATAGAGACATATGAGATGATCAGAGGGTTCGATAGGGTGGACAGGGAGAGCCTTTTTCAAAATATGGTGATGGTGAGCATGAGGGAGCATAGCTTCAAATTGAGGGGTGATAAATATAGGACAGATATCACAGGTAGTTCCTTTACGCAGAGAATAGTAAGGATATGGAATGCATTGCCGGCAACGGTAGTAAATTCGCCAACTTTAAGTAACTTTAAGTGGTCAATGAACAAGCATATGGACGCACATGGAATATTGTAGGTTAGATGGCCTTCAGATTGATATGACAGGTTGGCGTAACATCGAGGACCGAAGGGCCTGTACTGCGCTGAAATGTTCTATGTTCTCTGTTGCATCTGTGCAAGGTGCTGTCGATGCCTGGGTTATTGTGTGAAGGATGTATTGACACTGGGGGCATGCATCGGACGTTCACAAGTTTCATTTTGGAGTTGAGAGTCTTGGCTTATGTGGAGATACAAAGAATATTTTGGAACTTTATTTATTGGAATTCAAATTAATCGAGGAGATCTCACAAAAATGAAATTATGAAGGGAATAGATAAGATAGACGGAGAGAGGACATTTCGACTGGCAGGTGAAGCTAGGAGAAGAGGACATAGCCACAAGATTAGAGGAAGCAGAATTCGGACTGAATTGAGAAGGAACCTTTTCACCAAAAGGACATTTATTCTGTGGAATTCCAACCCAGTGAAGCAGTTGACACTACTTCTGTAAACTGTTTTAAAACTAAGGTCGCCAGTTTCTTGAAAGTGAAAATTAATGACAGCATAAGGTGTGTGCGCTGGTAGATTGTTCTGAGTCCAGGAAAAGATAAGCCGTGACATTATTGAATGGTGGAGCAGGCTTGACGTGCCAGACGACCTACCCCTGCTCGTTGTTGTTATGTTCTTTTATTCTGCCATGCAAAAACTTGTCAAAATCCTTGCTGAAGTCCATGTAGACAAGGTCTACTGCTTTGCCTTGATATACTACTTGTCTACCTCCTGAAAAAGCATTCAGGTTTGTCAGAAACGACTTTTAACTCACAACGTAATGCTGACGATAGCTCATTACTCCTTGCCTTTCCAAATGCTCGATAATCTTTTCTCTCAGAATCTACTCCAACAACTGATGCACCACATCTCATTGTTCTTTAGTGCCTATCGATGGTACAATAATCTCAGCGAGAGGCCCCACAATTTTTTTTTCCTGAGCATCTCACAAGGTGCTGGGATACACCTGCTCATGTCCAGAGGTTTAATAAACCTTTTTGCATTTCAAGACATCCAGCAATCCTGTTCTACAATGTGAACACTTTCCAAGATATCACAATTTATTCTCCCAACTTCCTGAGCTTTCTGTCATTCTCAACAGGAAGTCCGACCGGCAAAATATTTGTATCGGATCTCTGCCATCAACAGTGGCTGCACATCGACAGCCTCATTGAAATTTATGGGGCCTTGTCGCTCCCTTTCTAAGATTTAGCCCTTATTGAAACTGTTCAAAAGACTTCTGAAACTTCAAACGTTCCCATATCTTCAGTCCCCTCGCCCACCTGTACTAATTCTGTCATTAATTTTCACGCCAAAATGTAAAATGTAACAGGTTTAAAAATATTTCCCTTTTATAAAATCATGCGTATCCCACTGTTTCTATGTGTGCAGTTAGGCTGGTTGGAGGGACAGTGATGTTCCCCAGTTATCAGAATTGGAATGTTACTCTTTGTAACTCCGATGACGAACAGATTCAAGAATACATCTACAATGAGGAATTAGCAGACACAATATTAATGAAATGCGTTTATGCAATATAAAACACAGAAACAAAATGATTTTCTGCACCCACCAACATATGCAAAATACAAAGAGATAAGGTTGTTAAAATACACTCCTGATATTGAGCTATATAAATTGAAATGTGAATTACATAACTTGGAAAGTGGTATGCAAACTTTATCAATCATTATTTGACCCACAGCTAAGATCGTGATTTCACCTCTGTCAGTGAATCCTCTCACCGAGATTCTCTGGCCTAGTCTCTCATACAACATCGGTGTGGGCAGGCAGGGGGTGTGTGGGGGGGGGTGGGGGTGGGTCATGGAGGTGGGGTGGTGGTTATCGTTTCCTGCTGCTCTTAGCACAGTCTATTTAAAAACAACTTGCCTTCTCCATGGAACCAATCTATTGACCGAATGGGTTCTGTTTAGCTCTCAGTAACCCAGCTCTGTGATATTGTGGGAAATAAATAATTTGGGATGACAGCCAGTATCAGCACAGTGCTCACAGTGTATGGTGCCCAGGCAAAGGGCTTGCCGTCCAGAGGAATTTCTAAATAAAGCTTCTAACTTCTGTCTCTCCATAGTTATCTACCGTAATGCAGTCTTCTGATCTATCTAACTTCACTCTCATCTAACACCTCTTCCTCTTGCACTCAGTCAGTCGCTCCCCCTTCTATCCTCTCTCAGTTTATCTCCCTTCACTTGCTTTCTCTCTGTTTATTTCTCTCTCACACAATCTCTCTTCAAACAATCTCTCTCTCTCCGATTGTGCAGTTGGAGAGCTTGTGACTCCACGATGGGCTGTATGGCCTCCATCCATGCTATAATAATTGAGGTTCTCTGACCCACAATAAATACTTCCTGGACAGACCTGCTGGTCCGGTGAAAGGTACAGTGCACAACTACCCGTTATCTTTTCCTGCTCTTCTCTGGTGTACAGCTGCCTTGAAATGTCTGTTCAAACAAAACAGACTGAATGAAATCCGAGTAGTTGAGAAGGCGTTCATGAGTGTGTATTTCAATCAGGATTTTATGAAGGATGAGATTCCAGAATAACATAAGCAATGAATGAAAAGCAGGGTAACACAAGAAATGGCAGTTGAGTACAACATGTGGTTCCAAGTAGGTCTCATTGTATTACCAGAAAAGCGCAGCAGGTCAGGCAGGCATCCAAGGAACAGGAGAATCGACGTTTCGGGCATAAACCCTTCTTCAGTAATCGTCGATTGTCCTATTCCTTGGATGCTGCCTGACCTGCTGCGCTTTTCCAGCAACACATTTTCAGCTCTGATCTCCAGCATCTGCAGTCCTCACTTTCTCCTCATTGTATTACCAATAGATTATCAATCCAGAAAAATCAGCTCCTGTTCTGGAGATCCCGGTTGAATCCCGCCAGTGCAGATGGTGGAAATTCAATTCAATAATGTAAAAATAACCCTGCAATTAAGAATCTACTGATTGAAATCATTGTCGATTGTCAGACAAATCCATCTGGTTCACCAATATCCTGCAATGAAGGAATCTTCCATCCTCACCTGGTCTGGTTGACATGCAACTCTAGACCTAAAGCAATGTCATTGACTCCCAATCGCTCTCTGAAACGGTCTAATGAGTCATTCAGTTGTACCAATCGCAACAAAGTTTTTAACAAATGAAACCGGATGGACCACCTGGCATCGAAATGGGCATCGGAAACGTCAACATTAGAAACATCACTGTAGAACCTGCAAAGTCTTCCTTACTAACATCTGAGGTCTGGTGCCAACATTGGAACAACTGCCTTACAGACTAGTTAAGCAACAGCCTGACATAGCCATACTCACGGAATCATACCTTACGGAAATAAAATAATTAAACATGGAAAAAAGGAGTCTCTTATTGATTTCCACGTAACGTCGTTCCTCAGCTGAATCAGTCCTCCACCATGTTAAACAACATTTGGAGAAAGCATTAACTGTGGCAAAGGGACAAAGTGTATTCTGGCTGGGGGATTTCAAAGCCGACTGTCAAGAGTGGTTTGGCAGCAGTACTACTGATCATGCTGGTCGGCTCCTCAGGACATAGCTACTAGATTGGGTCTGCAGAAGGTGATGAGGGAATGAACGAGAGGGTAAAAAAAAACCTGACCTCATCCTTACCAATCTACCAACAGATGTATCTGTCCGTGACAGGATCGGTAAAAGTGACCACCACTCTCTCCTTGTGGAGACAAAGTCTATTGTCTCCATAAAGTCTATTGTCAGGCTGTTGTGTGACACTATCACCATGCTAAATGGCACAGACTTTTAGCAGATCCAGCTACTCAAGATTGAGCGTCCATAAGACACTGTGGAGCATCAATAGCAGCAGAACTCTACTCCAGCACAATCTGTAATATCACGGCCCAGCATGTCCCCCACTCAACCAATAACATCAAACCTCCTGGATCAATGGAGAATGCAGGAGGGCATGCTCGGAGCAGAACCAGGAATATATAAAGATAAAATGTTCATCTGCTGAACCTTCCAAACAGAAATACTTGCGTGCCAGATAGCATAAACAGCAAGGGACAGACAGAGCTTCGCGATCACAGAACCAATGCATCAGAATTAATCCGTTCATAAATGGTGGCGGACGATTAAACAACTCACCAGAGTAGGAGGCTCCACAAATATCCCCAACCTCAATGATTGAAGAGCCCAGCACATCAGTGCAAAATATAAGGCTGAAGCTTTCGTTGCAAACTTCAGTCAGAAGTTTGGAGTGGATGATCCATTCCGGCCTCCTCTCGTGGTCCACATCATTACAGATACCAGTCTTCAGAAAATTCGATTAACTGATATCGAGAAACGGTTGTAGGCACTGGATATTGCAAAGGCTATGGGCCCTGATATCATGCCGGCAATAGCCCTGAAGACTTGTACTCCAGAACATCCTGCTCCCCTAGCCAACCTGTTTCAGTATGTTTACAAACCGACAATGGGGAAAAATCTGCTCAGTGACGCCTAGTTTGGGTTTTGAAGGGTCACTCAGCTCCTGACCTCGTCACAGCCTTGGTTCACACATAGAAAAAGGAACTGAATTCCTGCCCTTGACATCAAGGCTGCATTCTGCCAGATGTGACACCAGTGACCCCAAGCACAAACGGTATCGCGGGCCAACACTCCATTATTGGAGTCATACCTGGCAGATAGGAAGATGGTCATTGTTGCTGGAGGTCAGTCATCTCAGATCCAGAACATCTCTGCAGTAGTCCATTAGGATAATGCCATAGGTCCAAACATCTTCAGCTGCTTCATCAATGACCTTCCTTCCATCATAAGGTCAGAAGTGGGGATATTCGATGATGACTGCACAATGTTCAGATACGGAAGCAGTCCATGCCCAAAGAATCAATATCTGGACAATATCCAGGCTTGGGCTGGCAAGAGGCAAATAACATTTGCGCCACATAAATTCAGACAATGACTGTCATCAATAAGAAACAATATAACCACTTTGTATTCAGCAGCAGCATCATCACTAAACACCCCCACTATCAATATCCTGGGCGTATCATTGACCAGAAACTCAACTGGACTCGCCAAATGAATATAACAGCAGATCAGAGACTAGGAATACTGCACGAGAAACTCACCTCCTGACTACCCAAACCCTGTCCATCATCTACAAGGCACAAGTCAGGAATGAGATGGAATATCCTCACTTGCCTGAATGAGTGCAGCCCCAACAACAGTAAAGAAGCTTGACACAATCCAGGACAAAACAGCCCATTTGATTTTCACCACATCCACAAGCATTCACTCCCTTCACCATGGTCACTCAGGAGCAGCAGTGTGCACTATCTACAAGACACAATGGAGAAATTCCCCAAAGATCCTCAGACAGCCTCTTCCAATCTCACAAACACTTCCATCAAGGGCAGTAGACTTTTGGGAACCTCACCACCTTTACATTCCCCTCCAAACCAGTCAACATCCTGATTTGGAAATATATCGCCTTTCCTTCACTGTTGCTGCGTGAAAACCCTGGAATTCCCTCTTTAATCAATAGTGTGTCACCGCACAGCAGGTAGTTTGCAGCAGTTCGAGAAGGCAGCTCAGCACCAACTTCTCAAGAGCAATTGGGGAAGGGCAAGAAATGCTGGGCACATCCAGCGATGCCCACATCCAATAAAATCTTTTTTTAAAAAATTAGTTCCAAGTTCAGCTTCTCGATGGGACAGGTTATCTGATTTGAACATGAACAGGAAAGCAGTGTTTCTAATATTAAACATTTTAGACTTTTCTGTTATTAGATGTATGTTCAGTATTCGATGGCATATTGTTGCTGAGTGCTGTGATAAATTGCACCTGCTTTGTTTAAATCAACAATACTGGCAAAACAGGATCAATCCTTCGGAAGTACCAGACAGAAAATGACACTCATCGTAGAGAGAATGTACTCCCGCCAGATGAGACTCACTGATAGCAACTCATATTCAAAATATTGATGGAATACTGGTTGACACTGAATCTTCCCACCGTTCATATCACACGGGTTACCATTGTCCAGGGTTACAAGAGCAGGTCAGAGACTTACAAGTCTATACTGAATAATAGATCCTGTGACCTAAACGGCATGAGATATAGCAATAGATTTAGGCCATTCAGCCCATTCCTTCACTCTGATACTGTGCCATTTTGTCATTGTCTGTAAGAAAAGTGGAAATATCTTCTACATAGTGACTGTATCAACTTTGCAGTAATCCATTAGTTTCAATCAGACCCCCCAAACCCACACAATTCTTCTAAATTCCATGGAGTACACACTGCCGCTCATATAACAAGCCGCCATACCCAGGATGGATCACCTCCAACACCAGCAGATCTTTCTCCAGAAATAGTATCCAAAACAGCTCACAATTAGCCAAATGCCGTCTGTCCATAGCCCATTACATTCTCAGCAGTTTGTATCCCGTCTTGCATTCTTGCTCTCTTGAAATGAATGCGAACATTACTTTTGCTTTCCTAACTGCCAACTGAACATGCACGATAACCATAAGAGAGGACGAGTTGCTTCAAAATACTTTTGTACTTCAGATTTAATGGATCCTATTAGAACATAGTGTCTCCTCTATTCCGCCTACCAAAGTGCATATTCTCACACGTCCCTATATTGTGTTCCATCAGCCATGTGTTTTCCCACAGTCCTAAACTGTTCAAGCCTTTCTGCAGCTTCTACGATTCCTCAATATCCTCTGCAAACTTAGCAAAACTGCCCTCAAGTCCTTTGTTCAGTTTGTTCATATGTAATACACTTCCTGGCTCCCTTAGGACCGTCCACCATCTTCAAGGCACAACAGTCAAGGTGTTTGACTCCATTCAGGTTGATGCAGTGGCTTGACTTGAATTATACCTATAAAGTCTTCACTCCCTGCACCATTGACTCTCTGTAGAAGCACACCATACTCTCCTTTTGTTGTGAGTTTACTTCATTATGGCGCACAATCCCAGTCTATTGATGTCACTCCGTCTCAACATTAACTGAGTGGTGCTCACACCAACCATGTCACTGTGTATTGATAACGATGGAGGGAGGGAGGTCGGCGAGGGGATGTCTATGATGAATAACTGTGTGACTGCCAGTCTGAAACCCGTCCCGACAGCCTCGGATGTACCTGTGCCCGCTGTCACCGCTGCAGGCATGATCAGCCTTCCTACAGGTCAAATCAAGGAAAGCGACGGGCCTGGACAGTGTTCCCGGCTGAGCTCTCAGATCCTGTGAGGACCAACTCGCAGAGGTATTCATATACAATTTCAGCCTTGCCCTCCCACAAGCTGAAGTCCAAGCCTGCTTCAAGAAGACCAACATCAACCTTGTAAGTGAGAAAGCTCATGTTTTAATGACTTAATGATTACTGCCCAGTGGCTCTAACCTCAATAAACATGGAGTGATTTGAAAGGCTGGTTATGGCGCATATGAACTCCAATCTCCCAACCTGACTTGATCCCCTATAATATGCCGACTGATGTAACGGGTCCACAACAGATGTCGTATCCCGAGCCCTGCACTCATCCCTAGGACATCTGGATAACAAAGATACCTACGCCAGACTCCTGCTCATTGACGACAGCTCCACCTTAAACATCATTGTCCCCTCCAGACCGATCTCAAAATTCCGTGACCTTAGTCGTGACTCCACCCTCTGCAACTGGGTCTCCCGGTTTCTGACCAACAGACCCGAATTAGTGAAGGTAGGTATCTGCACCTCCGTCACAATAACACTCAACACTGGAGCTCCTAGAGGATGTGTCCTCAGTCCCCTACTGTACTTCCTGTACACACACGGCTATGTCCCTCAGCCCCCTACTGTACTTCCTGTACTCACACAGCTGTACCCTCAGCCCCCTACTGTACTCCCTGTACACATGCGGCTGTGCCCTCAGCCCCCTACTGTACTCCCTGTACACACATGACTGTGTCCTCAGCCCCCTACTGTACTCCCTGCACACACGGCTGTGTCCTTTGCTCCCTACTGTACTCCCTGTACACATATGGCTGTGTTTGCAGTCCCCTACTTTACTCCCTGTACACATATGGCTGTGCCCTCAGCCCCCTACTGTAATCCCTGTACACCAATGGCTGTGCCCTCATCCCCCTACTATATTCCGTGTTCATCCATGGCTGTATCCTCACCCCCGACTGTACTCCCTGTGTACCAAGAGATGTGCCCTCAGCTCCCAACTGTACTTCCTGTACACACACAGCTGTGTCCCTCAGCTCCCTACTGTACTCCCTGTACATCCACGGCTGTGTCCAATGCCCGGTACTGTACTCCCTCTACACCACGGCTTTGTCTCAGCCCCCTACTATACTGCCTGTATACCAAAGGCTGTGTCCTCATCTCCCTACTGTACTCGCTGTACACACATGACTGTGTCCTCAGCCCCATACTGTACTCCCTGTACACACACGACTGTGTCCTCAGCCCCATACTATACTCCCTGTACACACATAGTTGTGTCCTCTGCTCCCTACTGTACTCCCTGTACACATATGGCTGTGTCTGCAGTCCCCTACTGTACTCCCTGTACACACACGGCTGTACCCTGAGCCCCCTGCTGTAATCCCTGTACACCGATGGCTGTACCCTCATCCCCCTACTGTATTCCGTGTTCACCCATGGCTCTATCCTCACACCCGACTGTACTCCCTGTATACCAAGAGATGTGTCCTCAGCCTCCAACTGCACCCCCTGTACACACTGGGCTGTGTTCTCAGCCCCCTACTGTACTCCCTGTATATCCACGCCTGTGTCCAATGCCCGCTACTGTACTCCCTCTACACCATGGCTGTGTCCTCAGTCTCCTACTGTACTCCCTGCACATACACGGCTGTGCCCTCAGCCCCTACTGTACTCCCTGTACATCCATGGCTGTGTCCAATGTCCGCTACTGTACTCCCTCTCCACCACGACTGTGTTCTCAGTCCCCTCCCTGTACACCGATGGTTGTGCCCTTATCTCCCTAATGTATTCCCTGTTCACCCATGGCTGTACCCTCACCCCCGACTGTACTCCCTGTATACCAAGGGATGTGCCCTCAGCCCCTAACTGAATTCCCTGTACACACGCGGCTGTGTCCCTCAGCTCCCTACTCTACTACCAGCACACACACGACTGTGTCCTCAGCCCCCTACTGTACTTCCTGTACATCCATGGCTGTGTCCAATGCCCGCTACTGTACTCCCTCTACACCACGGCTGTGTCCTTAGTCCCCTACTGTACTCCCTGTACATCCACGGCCGTGCCCAATGCCTGCAACTGTACTCCCTCTACACCACGGCTGTGTCATCAGCCTCATACTGTACTCCCTGTACACACATGACTGTGTCCTCTGCCCCCTACTGTACTCCCTGTACAAACACGGCTGTGTCATCAGCCCCCTGCTGTACTCCCTGTACACACAAGGCTTTGTCATCAGCCCCCTGCTGTACTCCCTGTACACACACGGCATTGTCATCAGCCTCCTACTGTACTCCCTGTACACACACGGCATTGTCATCAGCCACCTACTGTACTCCGGTGCACCCGGCTGTGTCGTCAGCCACCTACTGTGCTCCCTTTACACACACGGCTGTGTCCTCAGCCACTTACTGTACTCCCTGTACACACACGGCATTGTCATCAGCCCCCTACTGTATTCCCTGTACAAACACAGCTGTGTTCCTCAGCCACTTACTGTACTCCGGTACACCCGGCTGTGTCGTCAGCCACCTAATGTACTCCTGTACACACCCGGCTGTGTCCTCAGCCACATTCTGTACTGCTGTACACACACGGCTGTGTCACTCAGCCCCCTATTGTACTCCCTGTACACACCTGGCTGTGTCCTCAGCCACCTACTATACTCCGATACACACACAGCTGTGTCCCTCAGCCCCCTACTGTACTCCCTGTACACACATGGCTGTGTCCTCAGCCACCTACTGTACTCCGGTACACACGTGGCTCTGTTGCCAAATTCCAAACAATGCCAACTGTAAATTTGCTGATGACATCACCAAAGCAGGAGTGATATCAAACAACGATGAGTCTGAACACAGAAAGGAGACAGTGGGTTTGGTGGCATGGTGAAATGATAATAACCTCCCTCGCAAATTCGGCAAAAGTAAAGAACTGGTCATTGAGCTTAGAATGAAAGGAGGGGAACAAGCCCCTATCTACATCAACGGTCGAGACAGTGCAGAGTGTCAAGTCCATCGGAGTGATGATAACTGGCAACCTACCCTGGACTTCTCAAATAGTTGTGACAGACAAGATGGTTCAAAAACGTCTCTCCTTCCTCACTTGGCTCAGCATATTTTTCATGCGCTACTTCTACAGATGCACTATTGTGAACGTACTGTCCGGGTGCGTAATGGCCTGGTACGGCAACGCTCTGCCCAGGACCATCATAAACTACAGAA
Organism: Chiloscyllium plagiosum; assembly: GCF_037043375.1. Classification (NCBI taxonomy): domain Eukaryota; kingdom Metazoa; phylum Chordata; class Chondrichthyes; order Orectolobiformes; family Hemiscylliidae; genus Chiloscyllium; species Chiloscyllium plagiosum. The sequence continues at coordinate 45,729,159 of NW_028270184.1, read as the reverse complement.
GATTGTGTTCACAGCCCAGACTATGACGGGCTCCAATCTCCCAACCGTGACTCTATTTATACGGCTCGTTGCCGCAGAAAGGCTGCCAACATCTACCCAAAATTACTGAGGGAAGAGAGAGAGAGGAAATATCTGGGGCCTTAACAGATATCTTTGTCACATCCTTTAAGGTCCCAGAGGATTGGAAAGTTTCTAATCCCCTTGTTTAAGAAGGGTAGCGTGAATAATCCAATTAATAATAGACCGAAGAGCCTGAAGTCTGGAGTAGGGACGCTGCGAGAGAAGATACTGAGGGAAAGGACCTATTCTCATTTGGATGAAAATGGTCTTATCAGTGATAGGCAACATGGCCAGTGCAGGGAAGGTTATGTCTTACCAACTTAATAGAATTATTTGAGGAAGTGACAAAGTTGAATGATGAGGGAGGGGCTGTAGATGTCATGTACATGGACTTCAGGGAGACGTTTGATAAGATTTCCCATGGTCGGGTTATTGAGAAAGTGAAGTCACATGGTGACCAGGATGTGCTAGTCACATGGATAAAGAATTGGCTTGTTAACAGGGGACAGAGCGTAGTAGGGGAAGGGAGTTTCTAAAAATGGAGAACTGTGACCAGTGGTGCTCCATTTAAGATGTTTCGGGAAAGATACACGAATGGGCCGGGAGCATAGGGATACAGACCTTTAGAAAATACGAGACAGGTTGAGATAGGGGATTTGGATCTGCGCAGGCTTGGACCGCCGAATCGCCTGTTCCTGTACTGGAATGTTCGTCGTTCTAACATTGCCAAAGACCCATCATATGCCTATAAAGATCTCCCACAACCTCTTCCATCAGGCTAAATGAAAAAGATGCTTGAACACACAGAGCAGCAAGCTCATGAACAGCTTCTTCCTAGCTGTTATTAGACTGATGAATGGACTCCCTAATCTCAGATCATGCTGATTTTGTTCATATTGATCTCGCCCAGCGCAAGCCCTGTGCAGCGTAACCTATATGCCTCTCAGACATGTTTTACAGCCATCGTTCAGTATATCAATTCTTACCATGATCTTCCTGGACATCTTGGCACAGGACAAAATATATCCTCACCTCTCTACCCCCAGCTCCCTCTAGTGCTCACGCCCAGGTCTCTACGGTCATCACCCCAGCTCCTCCCTTTCTCCCCAGCTCCCATTGACCCTATCCCCAGCTCCCTGTGACCTTTGTCTCTACCGGTTTCTCTCACACTGTCTGTTGCCCTGTGATTTGCTTTTCTCTGTCTTCTGTTTCTTTCCCTGAACCTATTACCTTCCCTTCTCCCTGCGCATGTGACTGTTTGTTTCCTTGTTTTGTTTCCTTTCTCTCTTTGACTGACTGTCCATCCGTTTCCCTCGCCGTGTTCTCTCTCTCCTTCCCTTTGTTTCTATCTCTTTCTCCTTCGTTGTGATGGTGATGGCTTCTCTATTCGTTTGAATCAGCTGATGGCTCATTGGTTCGATGTGGGCAATACAATTCACTCAACAAGGTTTTGGTATAGAGGATATAATTTAAAATTATCAGTTACATTTCAATTGTTGTCAAAACAGCAACCAGAACGTGGGTATCCATTTAACAGCGAATTGTTACATCTAACTATTTTGAAACCAAGTGCTCTGCATGCTGGCAACTCAAAGCATTCTATTCGGGTGCACAATGACCTCACATTGTAACTGCTCTGCCGAGGACCATAAGAAACTACAGACGGTTGTGTACACAGCCCAGCCCATCACGGAAGACCACCTTCCGTCATTTATACTTGTCATTGTCGCAGGAAGGCTGGCAACATCTAAGATCTCTCTCCCAAACCAGTAATGATCTCCTACAACCTCTTCCAACAGGGAGGAGACGCAGAGGCTTGAAAACATGGGCCAGCATGCTCAGGAACACTTCCTTCCCTACCATTATTAGACTGAAAAATTGACATCTCTCACTTTTCAAATAATATTAATCTTGCTAATGTTGATCTTACTTTGCCCACCTCCTGTGAGGCTGTAAGCTTACATGCCTCACTCTGTCCAAAGACACTGTGATCTCTGTTTTCTTGCTTAGGGTCATGTGCCTGCACTACAATAAAAACAAACCTTTCCATTGTACATTTGACTAAAATAAATGAAATCAAATCAGATCAAACACGTGGACTGCCGTGGCTCAAGGTCTTCTCAAGGGCAACTGGGAAAGTGAATAATGCTGCCCCAGTCAGAGATACCCATATCTAATTAATGAATATAAGAAGATGGTCACACTTAGGAAGGACAGACAGAGGAATCAAATCGCTTGAAACTTGATCTTAGATATATACAGGTTTCCTTCACTATTTGTAAGTAGAGTGTTCCTACGAAACTGTTCGCAAGCTGATATGGTGTAGAGTGCAGTAGCACTAATTTATATGGGAATATTTTCGGCTTTCTTCGTAAAAGTGAAAATCCTGTTCAGATTTCATTTGGTTAGCAAAACAATGTGCTAATGTAAGTCATTCGAAAAGGGAAGTGGCGAAAATTGAACTCATACCTGTATTTACAAGGGCATGATATTCACGAAGATGGGAACGGTGAAAAATAAATGAGATGAATCTCACATTTTATTTCCAGCCCAGCTGATCATCATTCTTTTTGTTTGCTCTTTTTCTACTATATCTCTCTTTCTCTATTGATTCCTCCTCCCCTTCAAAGCAGACTTCCCTGTCAATGGTATTAATCACACTCCTTTCCAGCTGTTTTCAGTTCAGGAAAGTTCCCCAGAACTTTCTGTTCATTTCTTTGCATTTCTTTCTATAATTTCAGATTTTCAGCATCTTCCTTTACTTGATTTCACCTTCAATTTTTTTTAATTCGTGGGATGTTGGCATCTCTGCCAAGGGCATCATTTGGTGACCATCACTAATCGCCCTGACTCTGAGGTCATTCCACAAGCCAATATAAAGTTAAAAACATTGTCATGGGTCTCAAGTCACAATTAACCCAGACCGGGTAATAACGTTAGATTTCTTTATCGAAGGTGATCAGTGAAAGAAGAAGGTTTTCAGACAAAATGTAGCTTTTATGTTTGTTTTTCGTGAAATTCACTTTTATTCCAATTCTTATCATTTTTATTTAAGTTCTGTCATCAGCTGTGGTGGACTTGAAACAAATCACTTGAAACAATCTCTTTCCTTTAATAAGCTTTGCTCCTGAATTACATCCAGCGACATTCCTACACTCATACATTGTCCTAATCATGAAGTAACGTCCGAGAGAAGAACAATTTTGTGATTGAAATATTTGTATTTGGAAAAGTGGTCAGAAGAGAGCTTGAAACATTAAGTCTGAATTTTACCAACGTGCAGCCAATGGTTTATTCAGCAACAGCACTGACACAGAGATGGAGATTGGGGATATTAGGAGCTGGGAGTGAACAGGTTTAGTGACAGAGAGAACAGGAGATATAAATAAGTTCAGGGCAAAAAGGGATCTCGAGGTTGTGCACAGTTTTGTTCGCAGATGTTTGTGAGGGAGTGATCTGCAATTCATGGGTAATGAATGGAGACTGCAATTGAAACTGAAGACAATAGTTTCTTTCTCTGACAAATATAGATATCAGAAATTGCAACGGAGTTCAAACTTGTTTATGGGATTAATGAATGGACAGAGGTAGAGAACATCAACAATAGCGAGAATAGGTGAGTAGCACACCCTCCACCCCGCCCAGAATAACCATCAGCACTGCTGATATCCGATATGGTAGAAATCCCCAAGAGGGGGAAATCTTGAAAAGACTCAAGGAAAACCTCCTCTCCGTTGTTGTAATGTTCCAGTCCGTTATTCTCAGATTCAGATCTATGCAGCTGTTGATCTCTGTTACTGTTGGAGCTTATGAATCTGTTACTACAGTGGGATAGCGCACTGAATGAAGTCTTTTACTAATAGGAGAGAGAAACCCTCCAGTGACACAGTTGCATTGCATGGAGATTGACATCAATCACAGTCAGAGCAAACAGTCCCAACTTTCAATCCAGCACATTCAGTTCACAATATATCTGGACTGGACGACATGTTGACATTGCTGGCTATTGGTCACATTTCCCATCACCAATTGCTCTAGTAAAGTCAGTTGTGAGGGAGAATAAGAATATTTTCTTTTCGTCGGCTACTTGATTCTGCTCTGTTGTCCGTTTACTATGCTGTAACCATCTCTCCAAAAATCCCTCCCCCCCCAAAAAAAAAGAATCACAACCACGATGTTGTTACTGTGCTGATCTCTCCTCCAACGGAACAAACGCTAGCGAACAGACTGTCATTCGGCACAGTCGCTCTGAACATTGACAGGAAATGTGGACTTTTCTGAATGTTCCTCTCACTACTCTAATAAGGCAACTTTGGAACTTGCATAGGGAATATGCTTCAGTAATTTATTTCTATAAATTGACAGACTCCTAAATGCAGTTTTATCTGTTGTAAACCGTATTTTTTATGCATTTTGGCTTCAGTCCAACACTAAAAGTGATAATTACAATGAACGTATTCATTTAGACTTATGAATTAATGAGTCAGGTTCGAATGAACATGCTATTGGCTGGGAGATAGGGCGGAATGGGAGCAGTGGCTGTGCAAACTGCATGGGGAATACAATGATGCTGTGGTTCTGTTCGCCGAGCTGGAAGTTTTTGTTGCAAAAGTTTCGTCCCCTGTCTAGGTGACATACTCAGTGCTTGGGAGCCTCCTGTGAAGCGCTTATGTGGTGTTTCCTCAGGCATTTATAGTGGCCTGTCCCTGCCGCTTCCGGTTGTCAGTTTCAACTGTCCGCTGTAGTGGCCGGTATACTGGGTCCAGGTCGATGTGTTTGTTGATGGAGTTTGTGGATGAGTGCCATGCTTCTAGGAATTCCCTGGCTGTTCTTTGTTTGGCTTGCCCAAGTATGGTAGTGTTGTCCCAGTCGAATTCATGTTGCTTGTCGTCTGCGTGTGTGGCTACTAGGGATAGCTGGTCTAGGTCATGTCCTAGAAGCATGGCACTCATCCACAAACTCCATCAACAAACACATCGACCTGGACCCAATAGACCGGCCACTACAGCGGACAGGGGACGAAACGTTTGCAAAAAAAAACTTCCAGCTCGGCGAACAGAACCACAACAATGAGCACCCGAGCTACAAATCTTCGCACAAACTTTGAACACTACTGGAACAAGGAATGGTCTACGTACACCATGAAGGAAAAGGTATAACTTAGGCCCACGTATGGGAGGAGCAGGCTGAAGCAATGGGTCTGCGTGGGCCGATCTGTTTGTGGATTTTCAGGAGGAGATAAAAGCGAACTCTGCTATCAGAGGACCATCATCTTCGGGACTGTTAGGTGGGGGTGAGTGGGTGCGGGGAGGGGGGGCGGTGGGGGAGTGAGTGGGAATATACAGATGAAATGTGGTCAGATTCAGTAAATAATATAGCCTGATGTGCCATGGGGGTAGGGTTATGGATCAGCAGGTGATACGTGGAGGTATCTGAGAGCTGGCACTCAGCCTCTGAAATGTAGAGGTGAGTCCACCAGACTACAGCAGCACCACCATTATCAGCACAGGCTGAATAACATAGTCAGTGTTGGATCGAAGCATACAGCGTACAGTCTGTTCAGATGGTGATAGGTTGGATAGGGTGAGGGGGATACAGAGCATTTAAGACAACTGAACTCCCATGGAGCGTTCTCCATGAACATATTGAGTTCAAGTAAACGCCAGAGGAATGGATACAGGGGGAGGGAGAGTGTTGGAGCTGGGCGAAGGGTCTATGAGATGGGGAGTGGACTCTTGCCCAAAGAAATGGACACAGAGGAGAAGATGTTGGAAGAGGATTTCAACATGATTTCGTTTCTGAAATTCATTAAAGTGGGGCACAGAGGGATAAAGCTGAGAACTTTGCTGAGTACAGAACATTCAGCATTAGAGTGTGGATGGTTAGGAGGGATGGTGAATACACGACAGGCTTGGGGGAGGGGATGGACTCAGATTGCATGACATGGGTTGGGTGGCAGGTTCCAGAGGCTCACAGGCATCTCTAAGTTATTCCATCTTGTGGGCCTCGTATATCTGGCGAGCATGGTAAATGAGCTGGAGAATGAAGTAGAATTGGGGAATGGTGCAGCCTTGAGCCAATGTGATGTGATGCTGTTGAACAGAGAAAATGTTGATCTCAGTGTCAACGACACTGCACGACAAGTCCTCAGAAAGTAAGTGATTGAAAATAATCGGAATCGTTACCTTACTGTAATGCTCTGATTTCATTGGGGTGACACTCAACCAGCAAGGTCTTACTTTTCTGAGACGTCAGATCAAACTGTGAAAACAGAAAGCATCTTGATGCTATTGATAAGACAAATCCATCCATGGTTTTGGAAGGCACTAGCAAGGGCATAATTTATTTGTCATTCCCAATAGCTCTGAGTAAGGTGTCATTGTTCATTGAGGAAATTACCAGCACAGAAGTTCCTCTGATTTCCATTAACCACAGTTTGCTGAGGGTGAATGATGCTACATGAGTCAAATGCTACTTTGATGGCAAGGGACGTTACTCTGATCTCACCTCAACTGACATTGGAAAATCAGTTAAAATACTAAAGAGAAAAAAGGATAGAACACGGCTTATTGAACAATGCGGTCACTGTCCTCGCAACGTTTCAGGATGAACTGATGCATGGCCTTCTGATTCTGAGGAGAGGTGTTTCCTATTTGGGATGAGGCTGTTTGGTTAAGCTTTGTGACAGAGAGACAGAAAAAAAACGTTCCACTCTGTATGGGGGAAAAAAACCCACCCAATTCACGGCGCATTGGACAATTGCAGACATACAATATTAGATATTGGGCATTGATCATCTCAATCTCATCATTCACTGATGACCAATAGCAGCACAGAAGCCAGGAGTTCCCATCACCCCAGTTGGAAAGCAAAAATGGGCAAGGGATGGCCAGTAGAAGTGGGAGTAACTAGGGAATTGGTGTAACTTACAGTGGGAGTGGCAGAAGAAGGGTGCGAAGAGATATCATCAGTGAAAGAGTATGTGACAGCAGAAGGTGTAGTGCAAGGGAAGTAGGAGTGTAAAGAAAGAGTAGGAAGGGGAGGAAGAATGGCTAATAAAGTTTTAGTGACTGGGTAAAGCTTGTTTTTGGAAAAGTGAGGTTGGGTGAAAACCACCACTGTTCAGGAAAATTGGGAACTGATTCCATTGAAAATTAAGATTTAATGCACTTCTTTTTCTATCACTTGATTCTTTATCAGATTGTACATTCACTCTGCAGTTTTGTATCTCCATCAAATGCAGGTGACGTGTTTTTTTTTCTCCCCTGGTGTTGTGTCCTAACATTTTTGAAATTTTTTTAACAGGATGTATTTTCTTCCAATTCAATGAAGGCATGAGAATATGATTTGATCTCCTGCAGTTAGTCCATAACATAAAATTTAATTGAATATTTATCATCATCACATTAACTGATTCAAGCAATGAATCTGTGTCTATCCTGCCGATGAAAGATTTCTTCAGTTCTGACTATTGTTACAAAGAACAGTACCACACAAAAGCCTAATGCTCCAGTGCAAGGTGCCACACCCTAGTTCATCCTAAATTAGTTACTAGCTTTATGAATAAGACATGCTGAGGGACATAGTGTAAAAAGTGAATTTAACTTTGTGTCGAAAATGGAATTTGCAGCTCCTTCATAATAGGTGTTAACTACATCAGTCTGTAAATTCCCCAAAATTAGGACAACAATAGACTGGAATTCTTAATTATTCCTTTGTGAATAACATCTGAAGAACAGGAAGGAAATCAAGGTTTGTTTGTGATATTCATAAATGATGATGGTGAGAATATGGAAAATGGATGGCAGTGGAATGATAACTAAAGTTGGGGATGACACAAAGATTTGCTGGGTACTTCACAGTGAGGAAGAAAGAGTTAGGCAACAGGACGATATAAACAGATGATTTCTGTGTCCAGATTAATGGCCGATGAAGTTTAACACTGATAAGTGTGAGATAATGCACATCTGAATTAACAAGTCAAGTGAGTACTCAAACTTTGGAGGGCGAGGGCTAAACCTGCTCCTTTTCTCTTTGCAACAGGGAAAGTTGAGGAGGGAACATGGTACAGGTATACAAGAGCATAAGGGGTATGGAGAGGATGAACAGACAGCAGCTGTTTCCTTTACTCGAAGGGTCAAAAACAAAGGGACACGTACTTAAAGTGAAAGACAGGGGATTCAGAGAGGATTTGTGGAGTCTGTATTGAACTGAGAGGGTGGCACAAACATTGAATACAAAGTTCCTATGTGTGGAAACAGGCCCTTCAGCCCAACAAATCCACACTGACCCTCCAAAGAGTAACCCACCCAAACACGTTCCTCCTAAATTTACCCCTGACTAATGCACCTAACCTACACATCCCTAAACACTTTGGGCAATTTAGCATGACCAATTCACTTAACCTGAACATCTTTGGATTGTGGGAGGAAATGGGAGTACCGAGAGGAAACACACGCGTTCACGGGGAGAATATTCAAAATCCATACAGGCAGCGACCCGAGGCTGGAATCAAACCTGAGTACCCAGCGCTCAAAGGCAGGAGTGCTAAGCAATGAGACGCCGTTCTGCCGCTGGGGACATGTACCTGGAATGCATTACCTCGGCGTAGATTGAGCAGGTAATCTCACAAACTTTTTAAAAAGCCTTTGGATAAGCACTTGGTGGTGCAGGCTCGCACTTTCATTCAATTATTCTATGTGGTGGCAGTCACGAACACTCAGATATATTCTAAAGCAATAGCTAATGGCAGTTCCCAGTTTGTTCCATTGACTGGACCCAATAAGTGAGCATCCAGTGAAGCGCTGGTGTTATCTCCCACTTTCTATTTAAATTTTTCATTTTCCTTGAGTTGATAATGTAATTTCCTGTGTCGATTATGCCATTGCCGGCCCTTTTTCTCAGAGGATGGTAGATGGAGTCAAAATGGATGTGTTTGTCGATGGAGTTCCGGTTGGAATGCCATGTTTCTAGGAATTCTTGTGCTTGTCTCTGTTTGGCCTGTCCTAGAATGGATATGCAGACCTAGTCAAAGTGGCGTACTTCCTCACCAGTACTTAAGAAATTAGGAGAAAGTGAGGATTACACATGCTGGGGATCAGAGCATAAAAATGTGTTGCTGGAAAAGCGCTTTTCTCGCGTAAGAAATTAGTGTTGGGAGGTGTTTGATGCGTTCATTAGCCAAGGGATTGAGTTTAAGAGCTACGAGGTTATGCTGAAACTCTATGGATTCCTGGTGAGACCACACTTAGAATATTGTGATTAGTTCTGGTTGCCTCGTTAGAGGAAAGATGTGGAAACTTTGGTGAGGGTGCTGAGGAGATTTATCAAGATACTGTCTGGACTGGAGGGCATGTCATACAAAGAAAATTTGAGGGAGCTAAGGTGTTTTCCTCATTGGAACGAAGAAGAATGGAAAGTGACTTGACAGGGATGTTCAAGATGATGAGAGGCACAGATAAAGTGGATAGCCAGAGACTTTCTCCCAGCATGGAAATGGCTCTGGAGGGGGTATGATTTTAAGTTAATTGGAGGAAGGTTTAGGGGAGATGTCAGAGGTAGGTTCTTTACACAGAGAATGGTGGGTATGTGCAATGAACAGCCATCTTGTAGTAAAGTCAGCTATATTAGGGATATTTAATTGGATAGGCACATAAATGATACTATAATGTAAGGTATGCAGGTTAGTCTGATCTTAGAGTAGGATAAAAGGTCGACAGAACATCAAGGGCCGAAGGGTCTGCACTGTGCTGCACTGTTCTATGTTTCCACTTTCACCCAGCTTGTGGATTCTCATCTAATTGTTGAATGTGTGAGGGAATGATGTTTGTGAGATCAGGAAGCTTTGGAGGGGTGCAAGGCCAAAACCTCAAGTTATGGTGTGCATTGTTACAGTCACCTGAAAGCCAGTATAATATGTGTGGTTACCTAAACCAGACAGAATCCGCCAAGTTCAGTTATTAATGTGATTTTTGGATTGCCGTTTGCTGCTGGTTACTTCACATACATTCTACTGTGTGACCCATGTATTAATCTCTGACCATTCACAGAGATGTACAATTTAATTTTGATACTGGAGAATGTGAAGGTGACATTTACTGGATATGGCTTTAGAGGTTTCTTTGTGAGATACGAGGCATTGCAATAGATTGTCAACTTGTTAACCTCTTCACCCATGTCTGATCCGGGGTGCAGATGTATGGAGTCTGGGAGGCAGGTCAGATTTCATCACCATAGGTAACTTGTATGGTGAGGGTCCGGCTCTCCATGTCAACAAGTCTTTGCTCTGGTCCAGGCTCTGACTGAAGATGAATTTTAACACTTGGTTGCTGGTCAGCCATTAGTATTTAACCTGTAAAACATTAGTACCTACACTGAGACCAGTGATAGTCTATTGGCAGGTTCTCCCACTGCCCAAAGTGGATTGGAAATTATTTGTATTGAAATAATGTTTGACTGACTACCCTGAACCAGGTTAGAAGCTCAATGCACAGATTTTGGAACAGTCCATTGAGTCTCTCTGTATCACAGGCAGCTGTGAGGTCCAATAACACTGTAAATAATTTCAGATCTATTTGAAGCAATTTCCAGCGTAACTCATTGCAGGGTATTGAGTTTAATGACCAGAACAATAATCGGATGTTTGCTATATTTCATGAATTGGGCAAAATAAGACATGAACGATAATCATTCAACTGAACTATAATCTCTTAAATCAATTATGTAGATTCTATACTTTTGGAACTAAAATATAAACTCCTGTCAAGAGTTTGTAACGCAGAAATAAAGCATGTACATTTTATTTTATCGAAAAAAGAACGTAACTCTGTAGTGATCAGAATTAGATATTCAATGTCAGGATTCAAAGCAATGCTTTGCAACTCCAATATTTTTAAAGTGGTTGGCTTCTGAATGATTACATGTTCAGAGTGAGCAAACGATTGAATATACAAATAGAATTAGCGTTCTTATATATTTATATTTAAACAATCAGTTTAATTTCTCACTGAAATGTACAATATTCAGCTATTAGCCAACAATTTAAAAATGGCAATAATTCAAAATGGACTGTGGATATTAAACTAAATAAATTATTTGTGTTATCAAATTTTAGTGAAGAATAATTTTAGTGAATAAATTTTAGAATGAATAATGTTTAATATGAAATGTGGAGAGTGAAAAAAATGCATCGAACATAATATCGTGTCAGGAAAAAGTCAGACCTTTCCAAAGAGTTTTGTGGCAAAGCAATGATATATTTGTTTTAGTAATTAGAATACAACACGTAAAATATTCATGTTCTGAGTAATAAGTAGACTTCATAGTGAAACTGACCTTGCAATACTTGCATTTTAAATACTTATGCTGCACCATATAATCAGTTATTTGCGAGCATTTACACAGTTAAATAATTGGATAGTGACTTTTATTATTACTGACTTCTCAAAGCCCTCTGCTTCTTTCTTTCCCGCCGTACCGACCAGTACCCTTCCACTGACACCCTCCTTCGACTGACTGAACTGGTCCTCACCCTGAACAACTTCTCTTTCCAATCCTCCCACTTCCTCCAAACGAAAGGAGTAGCCATGGGCACCCGCATGGGCCCCAACTATGCCTGCCTCTTCGTAGGATATGTGGAACAATCCATCTTCCGGAACTACACTGGCCCCAGCCCCCACCTTTTCCTCCGATACATCGATGACTGTATCGGCGCCGCCTCGTGCTCCCACGAGGAGGTTGAACAGTTCATCCACTTCACCAACACTTTCCACCCCGACCTCAAATTCACCTGGACAGTCTCAGATTCCTCCCTCCCCTTCCTCGACCTTTCTATTTCTATCTCAGGCGACCGAATCAACACGGACATCTACTACAAACCGACCGACTCCCACAGCTACCTGGACTACACCTCCTCCCATCCTGCACCCTGTAAAAACGCCATCCCATTCTCCCAATTCCTTCGACTCCGCCGCATTTGCTCCCAGGAGGACCAGTTCCAAAAACGCACAACCCAGATGGCCTCCTTCTTCAAGGACCGCAATTTCCCCCCCGACGTGGTCGACGATGCCCTCCACCACATCTCTTCCATTTCCCGCTCCTCCGCCCATGAACCCCGCCCCTCCAACCGCCACCAGGACAGAACCCCACTGGTCGTCACCTACCACCCCACCAATCTCCATGTACAGCGCATCATCCGCCGTCATTTCCGCTACCTCCAAACGGACCCCACCACCAAGGATATATTTCCCTCCCTCCCCTATCAGCATTCCGTAAAGACCACTCCCTCCGTGACTCCCTCGTCAGATCCACACCCCCCACCAACCCAACCTCCACTCCCGGCACCTTCCCCTGCAACCGCAGGAGGTGCAAGACTTGCGCCCACACCTCCCCCCTCACCTCCCACCAAGGCCCCAAAGGAAACTTCCGTATCCGCCACAGATTCACCAATACTTTCACACATATCATCTATTGCATCCTCTGCACCCGATGTGGCCTCCTCTATATTGGGGAGACAGGCCGGCTACTTGCGGAGCGTTTCAGAGAACACCTCTGGGACACCCGGACCAACCAACCATCAACCACCCTGTAGCTCAACATTTCAATTCCCCCTCCCACTCCACCATGGATATGCAGGTCTTTGGACTCTTCCATCGTCAGACCACAACAAAACGACGGTTGGAGGAAGAACGCCTCATTTTCCGCCTAGGAACCCTCCAACCACAAGGGATGAACTCGGATTTCACCAGTTTCCTCATTTCCCCTCCCCCCACCCTGTCTCAGTCAAATCCATCAAATTCAGCACCGCCTTTCTAACCTGCAATCTTCTTACCGGCCTCTCCGCCCCCACCCCAGTCTGACCTATCACCCTCACATTGACCTCTTTCCACCTATCACATTTCCGACGCCCCTCCCCCAAGTCCCTCCTCTACCTTTTATCTTAGCCTGCTGGACAAACTTTCCTCATTCCTGAAGAAGGGCTTATGCCCGAAACGTCGATTCTCCTGTTCCCTGGATGCTGCCTGACCTGCTGCGCTTTTCCAGCAACACATTTTTAGCTCTGATCTCCAGCATCTGCAGACCTCACTTTCTCCTACTGACTTTTATTCACAGCTGGCACATTTTAGAGTACAAAACTTTAAAGTACAGGAGGAGGCCATTGGTTATTATGTATGAATCAGGTCCAAAAATGTCCCCCCATTTGCCAGTCCTCTCTCTGTTGCCCATTGAGTTCATAATTTCCAAATATATATCCAGCTCTCTGAATCTTCATCCAGCCAGTCAACTTTCCCAGCCAGTCAATTCCAATTCGTAACAACTCTCTAAATAAAGTCTTTTACCTTATTTCACTCTTTTGCTGATAACCTTGAAATTAGAATTCCTTGAGGCTGTAATGCCAACTAATAGAGTATTCTTTTTCTACTCTGCAACGTTTTACATACTTCTGAGCACCGCAATTAATTCACATCTTTGTCTGTTCTGCTCCAGGAATAATAAACCTTGCAAGAACTGCAACAAACACTACAACGAAAAACAATCAGAAAACTCGTCACCAGGATATATGAACATCAACTAGCTACAAAACCATGTATTTTAGGGCAGCCGCACGCTCCTCTTGTGGGATGTGTTAGCTCAGGTAGATTTCCACCGGCCCTGATGGCTACACGTGTGGGCACTACACCCAGTCTCAGCTCCTGGGAGACTGTGTTAGGGAGCTACGCTGGGCAGTGCGGTGGCTCTTTGGTTAGTACTGCTGCCTCAGAGCACCAGGGACTCGGGTTCAAATCGTGCCTTGGGCAACTGCCTGTGTGGAGTTTGCACATTCTCCCCCTGATGGCATGGGTTTCCTCCCACAGTCCAAAGATGTGCATGTCAGGCGAATTGGTCATGCTAAATTGCCCTGGGTGTTGGGTGTAGGGGAGTGGGTCTGGGCGGGCTGCTCTTCGGTGGGTCGTTGTGGACTTGTTGGGCATAAGGGCCTGTTTCCACACTGTAGGTAATCGAATTTAGGATGCGCTCAAGGTCATCTGACAACTTCATAGATAAGTGCTTTAGTGCGGTGGGCACACCCAAGACACGGCCCTAGTTATGTTTCTTTAATGACTGTAATATTCCAGTCCAACGTTCATCGCTCTGAGTTCATTAGCCTTACCTGTCAGCCCTGTTGCATTTAAATAAACACGATTTAATCCAACAGGCGTTCCTTGCTTCCTGTCATGTTCCAGGCGAGAGTAGTTGGGTGACCACCAGGAATGGCAAAGGGAGTAGGCAGGGAGTGCAGGAATCCCCTGTGGCCATTCCTCACGAAAACAAGTAGACTGTTTTGGAGTGTTGGGGGCTATGACCGTTCAGGGGAAAGCAGCAGTAGCCAGGTTGGTGGTACTACCACTGGCTCTGGGGCACAGCGGGAAAGGGTAAAGGTAAGCAGGACGGTAAAGATAGGAGGGTCGATTGTTAGAGGGACAGATCGGAGATTCCGTGGTCACAAACGGGAATCCAGGATGTTGGGTTACCTCCCAGGTGCTAGGTTCCAGGATTCTCCAAGTGGCTGCAGAAAGTTCACAAGGGGGTGGGGTGGGGGGGGTAAGCAGCCAGAAATCATTATGCACGTTGGCACAAATGATACCCGTAGAAATAGGGATGAGGTCCTGCAGCGTGATTACAAGAGCTCGGAGAAACATTTAACAAAAAACCTTGACATCTCCTGATGAGGGAGATTACCGTCCGAGACATGCACTGGAAGAGATACCGATACCTTGGCGGCCAGTTTTGCTAGTGTTACAAGGGTGGGTTTAAACTAGATTGGCAGGGGTGGTGTCCTCAAGAGGAGGGAGGCAGGTGCGAGGCTGGAAGGTGATACAGTAATCAGAAATAGTAAGGTTAGGCTGGAAAACGACAGAGAGAAAATACTGCCTTTTGGATTAAATTACATCAATTTCAATGCAAGAAGGCCTACAGGTAAGGCCGATGAACTCAGGGCTTGAATAGGTAGGTGGGACTGGTATATTATAGCCATTACACAAACATGGCTAAGTGATGGATAGGACTGACAGCTTAATGTGCCAGGGTATAGATGCTTTAGGCGAGACAGAGATGGTGGAAGGAGGGGAGGGGCATTGCATTTATGATTAAGGCGAGTACCACAGCAGTAATCAGAGATAAAAATAACTGCTGGATCACCCAGTGAGGCTTTGTGGGTGGAGTTAAGAAATAGGAAGGTGTTGGTGAGGTGGTTGGGGATGTAATAAAGGCCCCCAACTAGTCAATAGGAATGAGAGTAACAAATATTCAGGGAGAGAGGGGAGATCTGCAGGAGCAATAAGGTTATCATAATAGGGGATTTTCCATTTCCTAATACAGACTGGAACGGCCAGAGCGTTAAGGAGTTTGATGAGATAGACTCTGTTAAATGCGTCAGGAAAGCTTCCTCAAGCAGCATATAGAGTGTCCTACTGAGGAAGGGGCAAAACTCGAAATTTTCTTAGGAAATAGGGCTGAGTTAATAGTGGGGGAACACTTTAGGACCAGTAACCATAGTTCGATTAATTTTCAAATAGTTATGGACAGGGACGAAACTGGTGCACAGGTTCATGTTCGAACTTGAGGCGTGGCTCAGGTACAGGCAGCTCGGATCAAGGGAATCCCTGGAGGTATATAAGAGATACTGGAGTTTACTGAAGAAGGAAATCAGTGCGGCGAAAAGTGAGTAACAAAGAGCTTTGGCTGAGAAGATTAGGATGAATCCAAAAAGGTACTTTAAATATATTAAAAGAAAAAGCAATAACTAGAGAGAAAATAGGACCCCTCGAAGATCAATGTGGACAAGTATGTGTGCAACTATAAGAGATGGGTGATGTCCTCAACGAATATTTCTACTCTATGATTTCCGTGGAGAAAGTCACGTTGACTTGAGAACTTGAGGAAATTAGTGTTAATATCTTAGGGACGATTCATATCATAGTAGAGGAGATTTTGGACGTACCAGAATGTTTGAAAGTGGATAAATCTCATGGTCCTTACCCAATATGTCCAAGAATACCTCAACGGGCTCCAGAAGAATTTGCGGGGACTCTGGCTTTTAATGTTGATCATCATTAACCACAGGTGACGTCCCAGAAGGCTGGAGGATAGCAAATGGTGTGCCCCTATTCAAGAAGAACTGGACAAAAAAAAGCTTTGGAACTACAGACCAGTAGGTTTAACATCCGTGGTCGGTAAGTTACTTGAGAAGGTTTTGAGGGATAAGATGTACATGTATTTAGAAAGACAGGCTTTGATTAGGAATGGTACGTGTGACTTTGTGCGAAGAGGTTGATGACTGACAATTTTATTAAAGTTATTGGATGATGTGACCAGGAAGATTGACTTGGGTGGGGCAGTGGACGTCGAAACATGTGGTGTTGGAAAAGCACAGCAGGTCAGGCTGCATTCGAGGGGCAGGAGAATCTGTGTTTCGGACATAGGCCCTTCACCAGGAACGTCCAAAACATCGATTCTCCTGTTCCTCTGATGCTGCCTGACCTGCCGTGTTTTACCAGTACCACAGTTTTCGACACTGATCTCCAGCATCTGCAGTGCTCACTTTCTCCAAGAGTAGTAGGTTTAGTCAATATGGATTTCAGTTACACCAGAGCAGAATGAGGTTTTTCAGCCCCTGGATCCTGATATACGATTACAGGAGGAGGCCAATAAGCCCTTCGGGCCTATAAAACTGTAACCAGATCATGCAGCACCAGTATCCAGTTACACAGCAACAGGATCAGTCTATTCAGCTACTTGAAGTCAGTGACACAGGAAATGGAAGAGGTCACAAAGTGACTGGACTATGGGGCATACTGGAATGAAACCAGGTTACATAACCCCTCAGACCTGCCCTTCCATTCAGTAAGTCATGGCTGATCTGCACTCGGCCACAATTTCACTTTTATGCCCAATTCTTTGTAGCCCTCGACTCTCTAACGGGTCAAGATCCTTTGACACCCACTCACACCCCCAACATTTCAGTGATTTGGCCTCCACTAACTCTCTGGACCCAACCGTCATTACCCTCTGAGAGAAGGAAACACTCCCCACTCATATACCTTGGCCTATTGACATGGATAAAAGATATGAACACAGCGTCAGAGTGATTGGCCCTGATATCATGGCAATAATTGATTGAGCAAGATGTCAAGGAGACTGAACAAAATTGAACTTGATGGGAATCAGTTGCAAACTCCACACTGGTTGGATCATCCAGAACACAATGGGGCTGGTGGACATCAATCCTCCCAGTCCCTGGACATCTCTGTGGGCAATCCTCAGGATAGCTTCTTCGGCAAAAACATCTTCAGCTGCTTCATCAATGTATTTCCTTCTGTCATACGATCAGGGGTTGGGATGTTCTGTGAAGATTATACAATGTTCAGAACAATGAGTCACCTCCTAAGGTAGTAAAGTATCAAATCTGGAAAACATTTAATGTAAAGGTAACATGAATCAAAAGCACTGCGGGACACTAAACATTCTCACGATTAAACGAAAGAGGAACCCCTTCAGCATCTCTAGCTGGTTTCACAGTAATATAAGAAAGCCATTCAGCCCATCTGATCTGTTGGATAACAAGAGGTGCAATGCGTTCACTCACTCCTGCCTGTTACACAAGTAGACAATTTAAAATAAAAGCAGGAGTTGGAATCCAAAATACACACGCAAGAAGCTGGAAGAACAGAATAAGCAAGGCAGCATCAAGACTTTGAGAAGTGTACACCTTGGATATAACCCTTCTTCAGGACTGTGGATGGGAGTAAGAAGGTCTATAGATAAAAGGGTGGGTGAGGAAGGAGAAGGCAGAATGCCGAGATGGGGATAAGTGAGCACAGATAAAAGGTATCAGCGGGTTGGTGATGGGAGTGCTGAATCCAGTTGGTAGCAGACAAAAGGTTGCTCACAGGAATGAAAGGCAGGGGAGGGCTTGGGAAGGGAGTGGGGGGTATTGGAAGGGAGGTTATTTGAAATTGGAGAATTCAATGTTGAGTCGCCAGGGTGTCGGTTGCACCTGTGACAGATGAGATCTTGTTCCTCCAAATTATGGTTTGGTTCATTGTGGCGATGAAGGAGGCCAAGGATGGCCATGTTGGTAAGGGATTGGGAAAGAGAATTGAAATAGGAACTGAGTGAGAGGTCTTCCATTCCAACTAACGACCCTACCTTTCAGCTTCCAACCGAATTCATCCCTCCCATCGCCCAACTAGGTTGTACCCACCACTTGTGTCCACATATCCATTTCTCGCCATCTGCCTGATCTTCCCACCCCAACCACTCCCTTCCCTCTTTATCTGCAGCTCCTCCTACCCAACCCCCTCCCCCCCACCCCACCCCAGTTATGAATAACGGTTATAACTGAAATGTTGACATTCCCAGCTCATGATGCTGCCTGGCTTGCTGTTTTCTTCCAGCCTTCTGTTTGTCTCTTATAACTCAGGAAGATAGAGTCTAGTCAACACAACGTGCTGATAGGCAGGAACGACGGGTTGCCCACTGAAGTCCTTGAACCTCTGCCCTCGGGCCAGGAGGAAGACATTCAGTCCCTCGAGACACTGACACATGAAGAGAAGAGGCCATTCAGCCCCTCCAAACTTTTAGACTGAAATAATGGATGTCATTGTTGCTGCAACACGAAAAACCTATGAGGCATAGACTGCAAAGACAGACTGTTCCATGTCGTTCCGCCTGGTTCCATTGCTAATGGTACACACGTGTTATTTTAACATGGTTTGCTGACCATGAGGAGGGAAAGTGAATGGTTTGTGTCAAGTACCAAGGAGGCATCTTCCATCTCCGAGATGTTATGGACTAGGCTAGACTACTCAAAACATTTTTAAGCAAGAAGCCCAGAGCATACCTTTGCAATTTGTTTCGGTAAGTGTATAATGAAAATTTAGCTGGGGTGACTAGTAGATTTTAAAACAGACAAAAACATTATTCATAAAATTACACAATGCAACACAAAGAACAGAATAAAGGATCCCAAAGGAATTAAACTGATTCAGCTCTACTTATTTATGCTGTTCAGAATATACACAACTGTCCCAATAAGCAAACTCCCAATAAAAACCAGTATAAATGGAACACATACTTCCAGGTTGAAGTTGAAGGTCAGAAAAGAGAGAGAGTTTCCACACAGCTCTCAGTTGAACTTCCCAGTTCAAAAATCAACAGCAAACTTCTCAGCTCAGCTCAGCTCAGCTCAGCTAGTTCAGCAAAAATATCTCACCACTCTCCGTTCATTACACCGGTCATTTATGAAGCATGACCACTTTGGCCTGAAGTCTCATGTATTTCCATATAAACAAAAGGCCTCTGAAAATCCTTTTCATCTATGTTCCAAACGAGACTGATCTGAGCTTGGCACCGTTTTATTGTCCCTCTTAACAAAGAACAAGGGCTCCTTGAGCCAAGGAACAACTTTTCGACAAAAAAGGGACTAGCTTTGTGACATGCCTCCCCCCGCCCCACCCTTAAAAAAAGAACCATCAATGCCAAAAGACGGCTGCATTTTTAATCCTTCAAACCCAGTTAGTAGTCTCAAAACTGACAGATGCACTGTACTAACTGGAAACATTCAAACTTGCACAAACCCATGCAAAATCATGCCGCGGTACAACCACCACCGAACACCTCCGTATCTCATTCGAGTCCCAATAACTCATCAGCTTTCACGTTTTCACGACCTGCCACATGCACAATTGTCAGATTAAATGGCTGCAACAACAAGCTCCATCTAAACAGTCTGGCATTTTTGTCCTTAATATTTTCCACAAATGTCAATGTGTTGTGATCAGTGTATACGATTGTCTCAGATGTATTGCTGGTAATATAAACAGTTATGGTGTAATGCCAACACCAACTTTAAAGTCTCTTTCTCCACCGTTGAACATTTCTGTGGATGAACGTTCGACTTCCCAGAAAAATACCCGATAGGTCTTTCTATTCCCTCATCATCCTCCTGCAGGAACATCGGTCCAATACTCACATCACTGGCATCGATAGCCACTTTGAAAGGATTCGTGTAATCTAGTGTAGCTAATACTGGGGCCAGTATTAACACAGTCTTTAGGCTGTAAAATGCCTTTTGATAGTCCTCGGCCAACTGAGAGTTCTTGCCCTTGACAATTTGGTGAGTCGAACAGCCGCACTGTTTAAAGTTTGGCACAAACATTCGGTAAACTCCAGTCAATCCCAGGAACTGTCGTACTGCATATATCTTTTTGTCGACGGTGTGAAACATTCCCCAACTACTTTCGTTTTCGTATCTCATGGGGCAATTTGTCCATGTCCAATAACGTGACCCAGGAACGTGATTGTGCTTTCTCAAATTCACTTTTAGCTAGGTTTACCACATTGCCTGCCTTCTGAAGTCGATCACACAAGTCCGATAAATGCTCTAAATGTTCTTCTATGAGTGACTAAAAACCACCAGATCATTAACGTATATCACATAGTTGGGTAATCCGGCAATGACCTGACTATCAGCCTCTGAAATGTGACTGGATCGTTTTTCATACCAAATGTGCATTTGGCGTTATGAAAGCCTCAAAATTGCCTTTTCTCTCTCTGACAGAGGTCCTTGTCAGTAGCCTCTGAGCAAGTCCAACTTAGAAATGTAAGTAGCTTCTCCCACGTTTTCGACACAGTTCTCTAAACATGGAATTAGATATGCATAAGACTTTGTAACGGCGTTGATTTTGTGATAGTCCACACATGACCGTTGGGGCCCATCTGACTTTGGCAGCATGACTATATGTGAGCTCCAGTCACTGTAACTCACTTCGATTATGCCATCTTGGACCATTCACTGTATCTCCTTCTGAACCTGTTCAAATTTTGGAGGGTCGTACCTGTAAAGATGTTGCTTAATCAGAACAGCATCTCCTGTATCTTTATCATGCACAATTATGTTTGTAATTCACAGTTTATTTCCGCATATCTCTCCATGAGATTGTAATAACTCTTTCAGGTCACTTTGCTTTTCTTGTGGAAGGTAATTCAATAATGTATCCTAATTTTTTTACAACTTTCTCGATCAATTTGATTTGAGGAATGTCCAATTCAGAATCCTCTGAACTTGGTTCTTCCTTCTGGGCTGTAATCATTAACACCTTCTCCTCTTGCTTTCCTTCCCGATCAAAATATCTTTTGAGCATATTCATATGACACACTCTGTGAGATTTCGTTCTGTCTGGAGTCCATACCAAGTAGTTCACCTCATTCAATTTGTTCCCAATTTCATATGGTGCACTGAAATTTGGTTTTAAAGGCTCATCAGTTACCGTAATTAACACCAAGACCTTATTCCCAATTGCAAAATTGCGAATTTGTGATTTCTGATCCACTTCCTGTTTCATTGTATGCTGTGATACTTTAAATGCTGTCTACCCAACTCCTCAGCTCTATTTAATCATTCCCTAAAATTTGACACATCGTCCAAATGGGTTGCCTCTGAATTCTGACTTATTAATATCTGCTTAATCAATATTAATTGTCCTTTTACTTCATGCCTGCAAATTAATTCAAATAGACTGAATTTGTTTCATTCATTCTGTGCGTCTCTGATCACAAATAGTTCAAAAGAAATTTCCTTTTCGCAATAATCTGGATAATCCTGACCTTAAACCTTCAACATGGTCTTCAGTTTTTGATGCCGTCTCTCTCATGCTCCCTGTGATTCCGAATTGCATGCATAGATTTGAATTGCTTTATTCCCAAGTTATCCATCACCTCGGTCTTATTACTGCCTGTTTGATATGTTTGAGACGTCTGGCAAAATTCAACTACATCTTTGTGTAGTACAGGCCAGTGAAAATATCTTTGTACTTCAGCCTGTATTGTCCTCTCCCCGAAATGATCTCCAAGTGGTAGCTCATATGCCACTCGCAGCATCCTCCTTTCTATACCCAACAGGCAAAACAATTTGATGAATTTCTGCCCACGTCTGATCTATTTCAATGTGTTGAGAAAGTGAAGACTGCAGATGCTGGAGATCAGAGGAGAAAATGTGTTGCTGGAAAAGCCCAGCAGGACAGGCAGCATCCAAGGAGCAAGAGAATCGACGTTTCGACTCATTATTTCCAAAACAAAACATTGATAGCATTAAATATAACATGCTTTCCGTGACACGTGTCTTTAAAAACAAACAAAACTATGATGACCTTAGAGAGATTAGTATTTGGAAGAATTCAAAAATTCACTGTCTGAAGTAGTGCAAACTCATGTGGAAGAGCAGAGAGTGTAAACAGTAAGGTTAGCAGCTGAAGTGGCTGCTGATTATGAACTGGTCCATAGACTTGCTTTGGCTTTCAGGTACAGTTCCAGTCTATAAGAGATAAAAATTAGAGCAAAGAGATATCCTCACGGGCAAAGAGAAAGGTAGATCTCAGTGAAGATCATAAGGATAATTTACCACGGTAAAAAAGAAAACCTTGAGGGGGACAAAGTAGTTTAAAAAATCTCAGGAGTTTTCATTGTAATAAAGTGGGCTACACAAAATCACAGTGTTGGTGGGCTGGGAGAAAACCAGATGTAGGATAACCACACAAGCCTGGAGGTTTTGTTGGACTAGTAACAAAACGCACAAGGGAAGATAGACAACTACCTCAGAGTGTACATGGTGATCAGAGGACGTGCCAGATCTGCTTATAAAATCTACATGAAAGGGTAAAGTTTATTTACATAGGCCAGAAGTAATTTTGAAAGGATGTTCCAATATTAATTGACATAGGATTGCTATTCACAGCAGAGAGCGGCGCAAGCTGGACGGAAGTGAAGTTGGAGCACAGAGCTAGTCGGGAAGGTAAGTGATTGATATTTAAGAACTTACCTCGACGCCAACGGCGTTTTCACAGCAGAGAGCGGCGCGAGCTGGGTGGAAGTGAAGGTGGAGCGCAGAGCTAGTCGGGAAGGTAAGTGATTGATATTTAAGAACTTACCTCGACGCCAACGGTTTTTTCACAGCAAAGAGCGGCCCGATCGGGGCGGAAGTGAAGTTGGAGCGCAGAGCAAGTCGGGAAAGTAAGTGATTGATATTTGCGTGGGTGTCTTCTCGACCCCAGGCCCTACATAGTAGGGGCTCTCTTCCATCCTCCTCCTCTAACCTAACTTTAAAGTCCACAGGTAAGCTACTCAGTGTTCTTGTTTTGGAGACGAAGTGCAGAGAATGGCACCGCAGGCAGTGGAATGTTCCTCCTGCAGGATGTTTGAGGCACAGGTGACAACCGATACTCCTGCCGACTTCACCTGCAGGAAATGCAGTCAGATCCTGCTCCTCACAGAACGAGTTAGGAAACTGGAACTGGAGTTGGATGAACTGAGGATTATTCGAGAGGCTGAGAGGGTGATAGATAGAAGCTACAGGAACATAGTTACGCCAGAGAACAGAGGTAGCTGGGTAACAGTTAGAATGGGGAAGGGGAGGAAGCAGGCAGTGCGGGGATCCCCTGTGGTCGTTCCCCTCAACAATTAGTATACCGCTTTGGATACTGTTGGGGGGAACGGCCGAGCAGGGGTCAGCTGTAGTGAGCGGGTCTCTGGCACGAGGTCAGGCTCTGAGGCTCAGAAGGGAAAGGGGAGAGGAGGAGAGTGCTAGTTATAGGAGACTCTACAGTTTGAGGGACGGACAGGCGGTTCTGTTGTCGTGGGCGAGACTCTCGGATGGTTTGTTGCCTCTCGGGTGCCAGGGTCCGAGATGTCTCAGACCGTGTCTTCAGAATCCTTAAGGGGGAGGGTGTGCAGCCAGAAGTCGTAGTGCACGTTGGCACCAAGGACATAAGTAGGAAGAGGGGTGAGTAGGTCATTCAGGAGCTCAGGGATTTAGGCTGGAAGCTAAGAGCTAGGACGGACAGAGTCGTCATCTCTGGGTTGTTGCCGGTGCCACGTGACAGTGAGGCAAGGAATAGGGAGAGAGTGCAGATGAACATGTGGCTGCAAGGATGGTGTAGGAGGGAGGGCTTCAGGTATTTGGACAATTGGACTGCATTCTGGGGAAGGTGGGACCTGACCAAGCAGGACGGGTTGCACCTGAACCGGAAGGGCACCAATATCCTGGGAGGTAGGTTTGCTAGCACTCTTCGTGCGGTGGGGGGGGGGGGGGGGGAGGTGAGGGTTTAAACTAATTTGGCAGGGGGATGGGATCCGGACTTGTAGTCCAGCAAGTAGGCTAGCTGTTTGTCAGGATGTCCAAGAATGTAGGGAGGCTGTGGAGAAGGTAACACTGACAGGGAGTATTTGCGGACACAGAGATGAGTTCAAGTGTGTATACTTCAATGCAAGGAGTATCAGAAATAAGGTGGGTGAACTTAAGGCGTGGATCGGTACCTGGGATAGAAGAGGGACAGGAATGGTTGTTGGTGGTTCCTGGTTACAGATGTTTCAGTAAGATTAGGGAGGGTGGTAAAAAGGAGGGGGTGGCGTTGCTAATTAGAAATGGTATAACGGCTGCAGAAAGGCAGTTCGAGGGGGATCTGCCTTTGGAGGTAGAATGGGCTGAAGTCAGAAATGGGAAAGGTGCAGTCACCTTATTGGGTGTTTACTATAGCCCCCCCCCCCCCCCCCCCAATAGCAGCAGGGATGTGGAAAAACAGATTGGGGAACAGATTTTGGAAAGGTGCAGAAGCCACAGGGTAGTAGTCATGGGTGATTTCAACTTCCCAAATATCGATTAGAGGTCTTTAGATCAAGTAGATTGGATGGGGCGGTGTTTGCGCAGTGTGTCCAGGAAGCTTTTCCAGCTCAGTATGTAGATTGCCCGACCAGAGGGGAGGCCATATTGGATTTGATACTCGGTAACGAACAGGGACAAGTGATGGGCTTGTTAGTGGGTGAAAACTTTGGTGATGGTGACCACAATTCTGTGACTTCCACCTTGGTTAAGGAGAGAGATAGGTGCGTGCAACAGGGTAGGTTTTACAATTGGGGGAAGTGTAAATACGATGCTGTAAGACAGGATCTGAGGAGCATAATTTGGGAGCATAGGCTGTCAGGGAATGATGTCGTGGAAATGTAGAACTTTTTCAAGGAACAGATACGACGTGTCCTTGATATGTATGCACCTGTCAGGCAGGAAAGAGATGGTCGTGTGAGGGAACCTTGGTTGACGAGGGAGGTTGAATGTCTTGTAAAGAGGAAGAAGGAGGCTTACATAAGGTTGAGGAAACAAGGATCAGACAGAGCATTGGAGGGATACAGGATTGCCAAAGGGAGCTGAAGAAAGGGATTGGGAGAGCTAAGAGAGTGCATGAAAAATCTTTGACGGATAGGATCAAGGATAACCCCAAGGCATCTTATGCGTATGTGAGAAACATGAGAATGACGAGAACGAGGGTAGGTCCGATCAAGGACAGTAGTGGGAGACTGTGTATTGGGTCGGAAGAGATAGGAGAAGTCTTGAATGAGCACTTTTCTTCAGTATTTACAAACGAGAGCGACCGTATTGTTGAAGAGGAGAGTGTGAAAATGACTGGTAAGCTAGAGGAGATACTTGTTAGGAAGGAAGATGTGTTGGACATTTTGAATAACTTGAGGATAGACAAGTACCCCGGGCCTGACGGGATATATTCTAGGATTATGTGGGAAGCAAGAGAGGAAGTTGCAGAGACGTTGGCAATGATCTTTTCGTCTTCACTGTCAACAGGGGTGGTACCAGGGCACTGGAGAGTGGCGAATGTTGTGCCACTGTTCAAAAAAGGGAATAGGGATAACCCCGGGAATTACAAGCCAGTTAGTCTTACGTCGGTGGTAGGCAAAGTAATGGAAAGGATACTGAGGGATAGGATTTATGAGTATCTGGAAAGACACTGCTTGATTAGGGACAGCCAGCACGGATTTGTGAGGGGGAGGTCTTGCCTTACAAGTCTTATTGAATTCTTTGAGGAGGTGACCAAGCATGTGGATGAGGGTAGAGCAGTGGATGTAGTATACATGGATTTCAAAAGGCACTTGATAAGTTTCCCCATGATAGGCTTATGCGGAAAGTCAGGAGGCATGGGATAGAGGAAATCTGACCAGTTGGATAGAAAACTGGCTAACCGGTCGAAGTCAGAGAGTGGTGGTAGATGGCAAATTTTCAGCCTGGAGCCCAGTTACAAGTGGAGTTACGCAGGGATCAGTTCTGGGTCCTCTGCTGTTTGTAATTTTTATTAATGACTTGGAAGAGGGAGTCGAAGAGTGGGTCAGTAAATTTGCAGATGGTACGAAGATTGGTGGAGTTGTGGATATGAGGAGGGCTGTTGTTGGCTGCAAAGAGACTGAGATATGATGCAGAGCTGGGCTGAGGAGTGGCAGATGGAGTTCAACCTTGCCAAGTGTGAGGTTGTCCATTTTGGAAGGAAAAATAAGAATGCGGAAGACAGGGTTAACGGTAGGGTTCTTAGTAAGGTGGAGGAGCAGAGGGATCTTGGGGTCTATGTTCATAGATCTTTGAAAGTTGCCACTCAGGTGGATAGAGCTTGTAAGAAGGCCTATGGTGTATTAGCGTTCATTGGCAGAGGGATTGAATTAAAGAGTCATGAAGTGATGTTACAGCTGTACAGGACTTTGGTTAGTACTGTGTGCACTTCTGGTCGCCTCACTTTAGGAAAGATGTGGAAGCTTTGGAGAGGGTGCAGAGAAGATTTACCAGGATTTTGCCTGGAATGGAGGATAGGTTGAGAGTGCTAGGCCTTTTCTCATTGGAACGGAGAAGGATGAGGGGTGACTTGATAGAGGTTTATAAGATGATCAGAGGAATAGATAGAGTAGACAGTTAGAAACTTTTTCCATGGGTACAACAGAGTGTTATAAGGGGATATAAATTTAAGGTGAAGGGTGGAAGCTATAGGGGAGTTGTCAGGGGTAGGTTCTTTACCCAGAGAGTGGCAGGGACATGGAATACGCTGCCTGTGGGAGTGGCAGAGTCAGAATTGACGAACTTTAAGTGGCAATTGGATAGGTACATGGATGGGTGCTTAAGCTAGGACAAATTTTCGGCACAACATCTTGGGCCGAAGGGCCTGTTCTGTGCTGTATTGTTCTAGTATCTTTTCAGTCTGCCATGCTGAGGGGTGACTGGCACTCTTGAGAGACTATTGCCAGAAAATGTGCTTGTAACAGGAATTAATGATGAGACAAAAAGTGCTCAGTTATGTAAAGTGAGGCTAAAGAGTGCCGAGAAGTGTAGATAATGTGTGGTAGGAATATTGGACAAATTCTCAGCTCCAGGAATAAATTTTGTCCTTGTAAATGATATAGCTGATTAATCGGCAGGCGTTTCACTCTAGTTGAAAAGCCAGTGGAAATGCAAGCAACTGAAGACCTGGAGAATGGTTATCCAGGAATTGTCCCTGATTGAATGATCACAAGATTACAGATGCACTGGTTGAAGCAGGATATAGGCGCAGATAAGGAAGCTAACGTAGAGTTATCCAAAAGTTGTTTTTGATCAGTTAAGTGGAACAGAGAAGGAGCAAGTAGGAAAACATGCAAGTATTTTTAGCTCTGCTCAGCGCATTGATTAGCAGCAGAAAAATAAGGAGTTACATCAGTTATATCAAAATGCATTTAGCAAGAAAGAGAATGATTGCATTCCTGTGTGTTATTGTTTTACAAATGATGCCTTAATGCGGAGATCAGCATACATTGAAGCAGAGGTGAAAATGTGTTGCTGGAAAAGCGCAGCCGGTCAGGCAACATCCAAGGATCAGGAGGATCGACGTTTCGGGCATGAGCCCTTCTTCCGAAACGCTTGGCGACTGAAAGAGCCATTAATATTCTAACCTATTGAACTTCCAGTTCAAGACTCAACTGAAAACTGCTCAGCTCAGCTAAAAGAGCTGACCACTCTCCAATCATTATACAGGCCACTTCTAAAGCATAACTACTTTGGCCTGACGTTTCATCTGTTTACATATAAATAAAATGCCTCTGTAAATCCTTTTCGTGTCTGTACAAAACCAGACTGATCGGAGCCCGTCCCGTTTATTACCCTTCCGAAAACATCAAGGACAGAGTCTCCTTGAGCCAATGAACAGCTTTTAGCAAATAAAAGGATTGGTATGTGACAGAGAAGACAGGATAATGTCCTGTATGGAGGTCAGAAGCTGGGGGGAATGCCGAACTCTGTCAGAGTGTGGCTGCTGACAGGTTGTGAACAACATGACATTCAGTGCAGGGTAACACATCAGCTGCACATCGAGACTGTGAGAGTTCATCCAGAATCTGCAGCTCTCTCTCAACCAGCATTGGGGATCTACGGAACTCTGTAAATGATCATAGAGTCATAGAATCCTATAGCAAGGAGACAGGCCCTTTAGCCCAAACTAGTTCATTCTGACCAAAATGTCCATCCATGCTAATCCCATTTCTCTGCACTTGGTTCATATCCTTCTAAATCATTCCGATCTACGTATTTGTCCAAATGTGAAGACACGTGTCACGGAAAGCATGTTATATTTAATGCTATCAATGTTTTGTTTTGGAAATAATGAGTGGTGATTCATAATACTCAAGTATTAATGCAATCACTTTTTATTCTTTTCATAGTGTTACAGATTAAACACTCATTTCCTTCTCTCTCTCCTCATGGTACCATCACCGCAGGGATTAGTCTGGTCAAACTCCATTACACTGTCTCTCTCTAGCAAGGAGATCATTCATTATAAAGGAGAGAAACTATTTCTCACGAACACTCTACAACTGCAGGACGGCGTCTTCACTCTTATACTTTAATCATTTTGCAATGAAAGACACTACTCATTTATTGTGCTGATTTCTTGCTGAGTCATAGAGGTGTACAGAATGGAAACAGACGCTTCGGTCCAACCCGTCCATGCCGACCTGATATCCCAACCTAATCTAGTCCCACCTGCTAGCACCCGGCTGTTCCGTATGAATTCTCTTAGTGACTCATACCCATGGACATCCAGCTCCATTTCACAAACAGCACTTCCCATCGTCTCGCCTTCTAGTAAACACAAAATGAGAAGGATGGTATGTTTTGCCAAATCATTTATTTGCTTTATGAAGCAAAGTCACACGAACAACAACACAACTGTTGCCATTCTCGTTGATTGGTGATGCTGAGGAGGCGGTGGCCTAGCTGTTTTATCTCCGGAATATTAATCCAAGGAATCAGGTAATGACACAGACCACGGATCTAAATCCCACCACGTCAAATATTAGAATTTGAATGCAATAAAATATCAGGAGTTAAGAATCAAATGAAACAATGAAACCATTGTCGATTGTCCTAGGGCACCCTTATGCCCTTCAGGGACGGAAATCTACCATCTTCATCTCGTCGGACTTACATGTGACTCCAGACCCACAGCAATGTGGTTAATTTTCAGTTGCAGTTTGAAATGGCCAAGCCAGCCACTCAGTTATACCACTCACTTCAAAGCCTCAATGAAATGAAACGCATGGACCTCAGCACTGACTACTTACAGCCCACGGACTACAGTGGGTCAGGAAGGCAGCTCACCAACACCTTCTCAAGGACAATGGGGAAAGGGAATTAAATCCGGCCCAGCATCCCACTAATGAGTAAAGGAAGATGATCACACTCAGGGAAGTGAGGAAAATCAACATGAATCAATTTACACAGGGACTTTGATGTATACCTTACATGGTCTTTACTTTCAGAAATACGGGAACAGGAGAAAAACAAATAAGATTAATCTCATTTTTAAATTGCCATCCCAGCTAATCATCAACAATCCCTTTGTTTGCTTCTTTCTCTCTATCTCTCTCTTTTTTCATCTATTCAACTCAGTACTTCTCCCTTTCATAACAGATGTCACAGTAACCAACATCAATCACACTATTTCCCAACTGTGTTCAGTTCTGAACTATAGTCATTAGAATCGAATTGCCAATTCTGTTTTTCTCTCGTCCCGAGGCTGCCAAACCTGCTCAGTTTCTCTGGCATTTTTCGTTCTTTATTGTTTCTGAACTATTGCATCATTCTTTGTTGTATTTAATCTTTAATTTCGTTATTACTTGGAATGTCTGCATCGCTGACAGGGGCAGCATTGTTCACCTTACCAAATGCCCTTTACTGTGAGGTCATTCTTTCAGGCAGTACAGAACCAAGCACATTGATGCGGGTCTGATATCAGTCTTAAGGCAGACCAGGTAATAACGCTAGTTTTATTTACCAAAGGACATCAGTGAAATAGATAAATGCATCGACAAAATGCTGGAGATGTTAAGGTTGTTATTCGTAAAACTTGCATTTATTTCCAATTCTTGTCATTTGAATTTACTTTCTGACATCATCTGTGGTAGGATGTGGAAGAGTGTCTTTCTGTGCAATAACCTGTGCCTCTGAATTGCATTTCTTCCGACATTACTGCTCTGACACAGTGTTCCTGTCATTAAGTTACTTTAGAGACAAGAACAAGGTTGTGATCAAAATATTTGCAACTAAAAGTGTGCTTAGAGGAGAGATGGAACCATAACGTCTGAACTTTACCAAGGCATAAATAATAGTTTATTAAATGTCAGCATTAATTCCAAGATGGTGCCTGGGGATATAATCGAGCTGGTAGTGGATAGGTTTGGTGATGGACAGAATACCGAGCCATAAATGAATTCAGTGAAAAAAGGTACTTCGGCATTCTGAACAGTCTCGTTCGCAGATGCTTGTGAGGGCGGGGGTGTGGGCGGTTCTGAAATTTGTGGGGAATGAATAGAATTTGCATTTGAAACTGAAGACAATAGTTTCGCCTTTGTCATATAGAACATAGAAGAATACAGCGCAGTACAGGCCCTTGGGCCCTCGATGTTGCGCCGATCCAAGCCCACCTAAACTACACTAACCCACTATCCTCCATATACCTATCCAATGCCCTCTTAAATGCCCATAAAGAGGGAGAGTCCACCACTGTTACTGGCAGGGCATTCCATGAACTAACGACTCGCTGAGTGAAGAACCTACCCCTAACATCAGTCCTATATCTACCCCCCCTTAATTTAAAGCTATGCCCCCTTGTAATACCCGACTCAATACGCGGGAAAAGGTTCATACTGTCGACCCTATCTAACCCCCTAATCATCTTGTACACCTCAATCAAGTCACCCCTAAACCTTCTTTTCTCTAGTAAAAACAGCCCCAAGTGCCTCAGTCTTTCCTCATACGATTTTCCTTCCATACCAGGCAACATCCTGGTAAACCTCCTCTGCACCCGTTCCAATGCCTCCACATCCTTCCTATAGTATGGCGACCAAAACTGCACACAATATTCCAGATGCGGCCGTACCAGAGTCTTATACAACTGCATCATGACCTCAGGACTCCGGAACTCAATTCCTCTACCAATAAAAGCCAGTACGCCATATGCCTTCCTCACCGCACTATTTACCTGGGTGGCAACTTTCAGAGATCTGTGTACATGGACACCAAGATCCCTCTGCTCATCCACACTACCAAGTATCCGACCATTAGCCCAGTACCCCATCTTTTTGTTATTCTTCCCAAAGTGAATCACCTCGCACTTAGCTACATTGAATTCCATCAGCCACCTTTCTGCCCAGCTCTGCAGCTTCTCTATATCCTGCTGTAACCTGCCACATGCTTCCTCACTGTCAACAACTCCTCCGACTTTCGTATCATCCGCAAACTTGCTCACCCAACCTTCTAACCCCTCTTCCAGGTCATTTATAAAAATGACAAACAGCAATGGTCCCAAAACAGATCCTTGCGGAACACCGCTAGTGACGGCACTCCATGAAGAAACTTTGCCATCAACTACTACCCTCTGTCTTCTTCCATCCAGCCAATTCCTAATCCAAACCTCCAACTCACCCTCAATGCCATATCTCCGTATATAGATAACAAAAATAGCAAAGAAGTTTGCCATGGTTAAAGAGATTAATAAATGGATGGAGATGAAGAAACCCTTACCAGGAACACCAACAATAGCGAGGATAGGATAGTAACCCGTCTGGATAATCATCAGTGCACCTAATATCCGAAATGGTAATGTTGACCAAGACCAGGAAAAAAGAAAAGACCCGAGGATAAACTTCTGTCCATTGTTGCAGCTTTCCAGTCTAATTTTCTCAGATTCTGATAAATTAATGGATCATTCCAGTCTATTCTCAGATGTTTATCTCTCCTTTTCCTGACTCTGCAGCTGCTGATCCCTGTGAACGTTGGAGGTGATGCATCTGCTGTTATAATGGCATAAAGCATTGCAAGAAGCCCCTTAATAACACGAGAGGGATACCATCCAGTGGCATCATAAGAATCCGGCATCAATTACAGTCACTGAACAAACAGATCTAGTTAACACCTTTCAGTATGGTACCTTCAGTTCACAAAAACAACTGGACTGGATTGAAAGTTGGCATCGCTGACTATTGGTAAAATCACCAATTTCTCTCGTGAAGTTAGTTGTGAGAGAGAATAGTGGATGTTTTCTTATCGCAGGCTAGACGATTCTGCTCTGTTGTACGTTTGCAATACTGTAACCGCCTGAACTTCCCACTACCATCACCCTCAAAAAACACAATCTAGATGTTGTTACCTTGCCGATCTCTCCTCGACTAGAACAAGCACCAGCCAATATATTTACAGTGGATATATTTGCACTCCAATACACAGGAAATGTGGATTTGCCTGGGCATTCCTTTAATTGATCTAATGAGGCACTTTTGTATCTCCAACACTCAATGTGCTTCGGCACTTTTTTTATATAAACTCACAAGCACGTTAACACATTTTATTGACTTCATTGTTTGAATTTAGTCCAAAGCCAAATGTAGCATGTTGTCACAAAGTCGGTCCTTTTACAAGGTTATGTTATCCTTGATTTTTCCTTTTCAGAGAAGTTCTAAACGACCTAAGACTCCAATATGTCGGAATTTTGAAAGGTTCATTTGGGTTTTTTTTTTGTTTCTACCTCATCAGGCAGAACGCTTTCAAGTCTTTAAATAAAAACTTGTATAATCAAGAGGACATGGCCAACTCTCTGGCTGGGCTGATTGGTTCAGTTTGGGGGTTAGTTGAGTCATGGTGACTGTTGAAATTGGACGCTCTTCCCTTCATTCTGTCCTTCCGACCTCATAACCTGTAAGCTGTTTGTATCAGATTTACTATTTGTGATAAAGCTTTTGTTTATTGGGAATGTTGCAAGTATTTTGGGACAAATCCTAAACTCGGGATAGCCTCTCGGTAGGATATGATACGTTAGTTGGGTATTCTAGTTTCTGTTCATGTGCTTCATTCCATAATTTGGTGAATCAAGTCTGTCTGTTTAAAACTCATCAGTCTGACCAGCTAATTCACTCTGTTAATACCCACTTTCCACTAACCTTCAACAAATACCAAAGGTACGTCTGATCTACCTGCTTAAAAATGTTTTAAGACGTAGAGCATGGTCCATAACAGTTTGGGGGGACTTTGCGGAAATAAGACAGTGAATGTCAGGTGTTAGTGTCTCTTTGTTCGTGTGTGGATTTGGTGTGTAAACAGAGCTTCAGATAGCAATAACTCCTACAGTCACAAAGGATGTTTTGGACATGGGAGATCGACCTTGGGCGTTTCACAAAATGCACATAAGTCCAAGCTGCGGGAATTAGTAGACAAGTTAGAGTTGAACCTACCTCCTAATGTGAGGAAAGATGAGATGATTGCAGCAATAGTTCAGCATTCCAATTTGCTGGAAACTCCATTGGGGTCTGTAGAAATGACTAACCTTCAATCGCAAATAATAAGCTTGTGTCAGAAGCTGAAATGAAGCAGTTTGCGTTACGACTAAAATTAAAATAGATCCAGAGAGAACGAATTGGTTTTATCCAGGAAAGAGAAAAAAAAACGAATGGCCTTAGCTGGAGAGAAACAAAGAGAGAGAGGGTTTGAGCTTCAGAGATGGACACTGAATGTTACCCAGACTTTAACAGCATAAGTTTAACAAAACGCATTTCCCGTGAAAAAGAAAAAGCTCATTCAGTACCTCAATCTGGGTTCACAAGAATATGGGGAAGTCATTCAGCCCATCAAAACTACTGGGCAAGAAGACGGATATCCCAATCAGTCCCTCCTGCCTATTCCATAGGAAGACAAGGAGACCGCTCACTCCCATGCATCATTTACATGGGATCAGAAAGAGACCATTTCAAATCTGGAGTCTTTTACAAAGCTATAGGAAGTGGTCTTTCAGCTTCTTCGGTCACTGACACAGGAAGAGGAATGTGTCAGAGATGCTCCAATATCACAAACAAATGGTGCATTGGCTGCACAGATAGACTGTTCTAACTTGTTCCACATTGCTTCATT
Source organism: Chiloscyllium plagiosum (assembly GCF_037043375.1). Lineage (NCBI taxonomy): Eukaryota > Metazoa > Chordata > Chondrichthyes > Orectolobiformes > Hemiscylliidae > Chiloscyllium > Chiloscyllium plagiosum. The sequence goes on along the minus strand of NW_028270184.1, from coordinate 45,694,811 downwards.
ACTCATAGTGCATATGTGTTATTTTAACATGGTTTTCTGGCAGTGGAAATGAAGACATTTTTTTCCCATTCACCAACGTGTTGTCCATTCCAAGAAGTTAGACCCATGGTCTCTAGGGAGGTCAGAAGCTGGTGGGGAATGGCCAACTGTTTCAGAGTGAAGGTATTGCAGTTGCTGACAATGTAACATTCAGTGCAGGGTCACACAGCAACTGTACAGTAAAGTTCATTCAGAGTCTGTACTTATCTGTCAATGGACATGGGGCTCTGCATAGCCACGGAAACTACTGGGAAACAAGCATCCAAGGAGAAGGATGGAATCTTCACCCTATTCAGTTGCTTGGGACATAATAAGTGTCCAACTATAACCATCAAGTTTCAACTTCTTATTCCCTCACAGTGCTACATATTAAACACAAGTTTCTTCACTTTCTCTTCATGGTAACACCATGCCAGGGTTAAGTCTGGTGAAATCCCTTCGGACTGTATCGCTTATTATTTATAAAGCATTTCCAACCTGTACACAATACCCTACATAGTCTCTAAACAAAACACTACCATCGGGAAAGATACGTTTACTCTGGTACTTTAATCATTTTGCAAGAAGAGCCACATATCATTTACTTATTGCTGATTAAACATTCTGTCAGTGATTTGTGACCAAGCACATCCAGGTCTGTTTCAACAACAGCACTTCCCAAACTCTCACTATTTAATGAACATACATGTGAATGATGATATTTGTTGTTCCCATTTGAAACATTTTATTTCTTCTGATCCTTCTGCTACCCCAAGCCCTTCACTAAAGATAAAAATACAACTCCCTTCATACTCTCGATTATCCAACTTTTAAGACATTCGGTGTATTCCACCACTACCTACCCATGGGCTCTAACATTCTCTACTCACCTGTATTCAACCATGTCAATGTCTGCTGAAAATGCAAATACTCCACTCCCATTGATTCTCAATTGTCGATGTCACAATGCACAATCGCTGCAAAATCCAGCAGGTTTATCAAATATCATTTCCCTTTCCTGAATCGAGATTGACTCTACCAAATTATGTCATTATTTTCCAAGTATCTAGTTGTCACATTCCTCACAAAAGGTTCCAATGTTTTTTTCACAGCTGATAACAAGCTAACTACAATTTAGTTTTCTGTTTGACCTCTCCGCCGTGTTTTAAATACTTACGTTTACAATCTTTCATTAGCTCTACTGCCACCTCCTCACTATTCTGGGATGTAGCCCATCTGATGCAGCAGCATACCGACCTTCAATTCAATAGGATTTTCAAAGACACACTTTTTATTAATTCTAATTTCCTGCTGTTCCTCATTTTAACCTGTCATTCTTTCCCTAGTGTTTCTGGAAGTTTGTTTCTGTACCTTCCTCAGCGGGATGGATTCAATATATTGCACTCAGCAGACAGGTGACTTCTGTCAGCCAGTGAATACATCGGAGGACTGCACTTCAGTCATGATGGGTATGTTACTCACTCCTGCCTGGAAAGTTCCAGAATTAATCAAGTTTAATTCATGGTGAGCATCAGCACAGTCCTGTCACTGGTGTGTGAGGCTGCACAGTATACTGAAGGAAGGGACACAGCTCACTGACCACCTCAATTTTGAAACAAACTGGTTTCATACCTTACACCTGGTCCAGCTGAGACAAATATCCCGGGAAATCCCAGGGAAGATAGTGCACTGTACTGCTCCACCCATTTTTAGAGCTTCCCTTCCCTTCCCTTCTCATCTCCTTTTGTTTACCATGGACCCAAACACTCTGTAAATGCAGTGAAAAGAGTGGGGTTACCAGATCCAGCAGCTGACAATACAAACCTGAGATAAGCATCCACAGACACACCACTGATTTTCCAATGACAGGAACAAGGCAATTTCCCGCACGCATGGTGCACACGTTCAGCGTTGAAAACTATTTCCCCTCCCGAGTTTCTCCTCTCTTCCTGGCTGAGAAAGCCGTTGCATCCCCGTTTAGTCCCACAGTAACAGTTTCTCTCTCCAAAGAAGTAGTTGACAGTGTAAAATTACCTTTCCCTGTATCTCAGCAACTATAAGGGCAGCACCAGTATTGCCAATGAATTTGATCATCGCACTCAGAGAAGAGAGATACAGGGAACCTAACTCATTATAAACAAGGACATATCTAAATGGACGTGATATTCAGGAATATGGGAAATGGGGAAATGCGAGAAATCTTGACATTTTGTTTTCTTTTCAGTTCATAATCCGCAATCCCTTTGCTCACTTTTCATTTCTTTTCCTTTTTTTCTGTCCATTTCTCTGTCCATTCTATGTAAACCTGGCTCCCACCTCTCTCTTCAACCCAACCACCCCTGATTCCAAGATAAATAATATTATTTCCTAGTTTGCTTTCAGTTGTGAAGCATGGTAACTGGACTCAAACCGTTATCTCCGTTTCTCCTGAGAGACGGCTGCCATACCTGCTTAGATTCTCCAACACTTTCAGACGCCGGAGAGTTTTATTTTCGATCTCTAGCACCCACGGTTCCTTGGTTTATTTCACCTTTAATGTTGCTTTCCAGGATGGCAGCATCATGGACAAAGGCAGCATTAGTTGTCCATCACTAATCGACCTTGACCACGCGTTCATTTGTCAAGACAAAATGGAGCCAAGAATTTTGTTGTGTGTCTGAAGTCACAGAGTTCAGACTGGGCAATAATGTTAAGTTTCTTCACCAAAGACTATCAGTCAAATAATAAAAATAAATCCTGACGGTTTCTTGTTTCCATAAGTGAAATTAGGTTTCATTACAAGTTTTGTCATTCGAATTTAAGCTCTGATATGGGCTGTGGTAGGATTTTAAACACTGCCTTGGAGTCACAGCCCGTGCCTCTGAATTAACCGTCTAGTTACATTATCACTCTGATACAGAGTCCTTATTCACTAATCCGTATTACCTCGTTCCTGCCAGAGTGAGTTGGCAGGGAAATCAGTTTAGCTGCCAACAGTCAAAAAGATTTTGGGAAAAAAGAGAAAGAGAGATTGAGAGATAATTTCATGCAACAGCACAGATTTCAGAATGCTGAAATGAAGACATTTCGACAGCATCCTGCAACATGAGCCTGTATTCCCTGTAAAGATAGACGAAGGGTACATTGCTGTTAGTGAAGATGATGGAGAGTTTTGGCTGAGCATTTGTTCTGCAACTTTGCAACTGGGTGTGAGGTCAGCAGATTTTTCGACTCATTGGGCGGAATCTAACAATAATTTGTCTCAGTGATATTTTGCAGGAGAAAGTGAGGTCTGCAGATGCTGGAGATCAGAGATGGAAATGTGTTGCTGGAAAAGCGCAGCAGGTCAGGCAGCATCTAGGGAACAGGAGAATCGACGTTTCGGGCATTAGCCCTTCTTCAGGAATGAGGAAAGTTGGTCCAGCAGGCTAAGATAAAAGATAGGGAGGAGGGACTTGGGGGAGGGGCGTCGGAAATGTGATAGGTGGAAAGAGGTCAATGTGAGGGTGATAGGTCAGACTGGGGTGGGGGCGGAGAGGTCGGGAAGAAGATTGCAGGTTAGGAAGGCGGTGCTGAATTTGATGGATTTGACTGAGACAGGCTGGGGGGAGGGGAAATGAGGAAACTGGTGAAATCCGAGTTCATCCCTTGTGGTTGGAGGGTTCCTAGCCGGAAGATGAGGCGTTCTTCCTCCAACCGTCGTTTCGCTGTGGTCTGACGATGGAGGAGTCCAAAGACCTGCATATCCTTGGTGGAGTGGGAGGGGGAATTGAAATGTTGAGCTACAGGGTGGTTGGGTTGGTTGGTCCGGGTGTCCCAGAGATGTTCTCTGAAACGCTCCGCAAGTAGGCGGCCTGTCTCCCCAATATAGAGGAGGCCACATCGGGTGCAAAGGATGCAATAGATGATATGTGTGGAGGTACAGGTGAATCTGTGGCGGATACGGAAGTTTCCTTTGGGGCCTTGGAGGGAGGTGAGGGGGGAGGTGTGGGCGCAAGTCTTGCACCTCCTGCGGTTGCAGGGGAAGGTGCTGGGAGTGGAGGTTGGGTTGGTGGGGGGTGTGGATCTGACGAGGGAGTCACGGAGGGAGTGGTCTTTACGGAATGCTGATAGGGGAGGGGAGGGAAATATATCCTTGGTGGTGGGGTCCGTTTGGAGGTGGCGGAAATGATGGTGGATGATGCGCTGTACATGGAGGTTAGTGGGGTGGTAGGTTGAGGACCAGTGGGGTTCTGTCCTGGTGGCGGTTGGAGGGGCGGGGTTCAAGGGTGGAGGATCGGGAAGTGGAAGAGATGCGGTGGAGGGCATCGTCGACCACGTCGGGGGGGAAATTGCGGTCCTTGAAGAAGACCTCATAGTCCCACAACCCCGCACCTCCCGCTTCTACCTCCTGCCCAAAATCCACAATCCTGACTGCCCCGGCCGACCCATTGTCTCCGCCTGCTCCTGCCCCACCGAACTCATCTCCGCATACCTTGACACCGTCCTGTCCTCCTTAGTCCAAGAACTCCCAACCTACGTTCGGGACACCACCCATGCCCTCCACCTGCTCCATGATTTTCGCTTCCCCGGTCCCCAATGCCTTATTTTCACCATGGACATCCAGTCCCTGTACACCTCCATCCCCCATCACGAAGGACTCAAAGCCCTCCGCTTCTTTCTTTCCCGCCGTACCGACCAGTACCCTTCCACAGACACCCTCCTTCGACTGACTGAACTGGTCCTGACCCTGAACAACTTCTCTTTCCAATCCTCCCACTTCCTCCAAACGAAAGGAGTAGCCATGGGCACCCGCATGGGCCCCAGCTATGCCTGCCTCTTCGGAGGATATGTGGAACAATCCATCTTCCGCAACTACACTGGCCCCACTCCCCAACTTTTCCTTCGCTACATCGATGACTGTATCGGCGCCGTCTCGTGCTCCCACGAGGAGGTTGAACAGTTCATCCACTTCACCAACACCTTCAACCCCGACCTCAAATTCACCTGGACAGTCTCAGATTCCTCCCTCCCCTTCCTCGACCTTTCTATTTCTATCTCAGGCGACCGAATCAACACGGACATCTACTACAAACCAACCGACTCCCACAGCTACCTGGACTACACCTCCTCGCATCCTGCCCCCTGTAAAAACGCCATCCCATTCTCCCAATTCCTTCGACTCCGCCGCATCTGCTCCCAGGAGGACCAGTTCCAAAAACGCACAACCCAGATGGCCTCCTTCTTCAAGGACCGCAATTTCCCCCCCGACGTGGTCGACGATGCCCTCCACCGCATCTCTTCCACTTCCCGCTCCTCCGCCCTTGAACCCCGCCCCTCCAACCGCCACCAGGACAGAACCCCACTGGTCCTCACCTACCACCCCACTAACCTCCATGTACAGCGCATCATCCGCCGCCATTTCCGCCACCTCCAAACGGACCCCACCACCAAGGATATATTTCCCTCCCCTCCCCTATCAGCATTCCGTGAAGACCACTCCCTCCGTGACTCCCTCGTCAGATCCACACCACCCACCAACCCAACCTCCACTCCCAGCACCTTTCCCTGCAACCGCAGGAGGTGCAAGACTTGCGCCCACACCTCCCCCCTCACCTCCCTCCAAGGCCCCAAAGGAAATTTCCATATCCGCCACAGATTCACCTGTACCTCCACACATATCATCTATTGCATCCTTTGCACACGATGTGGCCTTCTCTATATTGGGGAGACAGGCCGCCTACTTGCGGAGCGTTTCAGGGAACAACTCTGGGACACCCGGACCAACCAACCCAACCACCCTGTAGCTCAACATTTCAATTCCCCCTCCCACTCCACCAAGGATATGCAGGTCTTTGGACTCCTCCATCGTCAGACCACAGCGAAACGACGGTTGGAGGAAGAACGCCTCATCTTCCGCCTAGGAACCCTCCAACTTCAAGGGATGAACTCGGATTTCACCAGTTTCCTCATTTCCCCTCCCCCCACCCTGTCTCAGTCAAATCCATCAAATTCAGCACCGCCTTCCTAACCTGCAATCTTCTTCCCGACCTCTCCGCCCCCACCCCAGTCTGACCTATCACCCTCACCTTGACCTCTTTCCACCTATCACATTTCCGACGCCCCTCCCCCAAGTCCCTCCTCCCTATCTTTTATCTTAGCCTGCTGGACCAACTTTCCTCATTCTTGAAGAAGGGCCAATGCCCGAAACGTCGATTCTCCTGTTCCCTAGATGCTGCCTGACCTGCTGCACTTTTCCAGCAACACATTTCCATCTCTGATCTCCAGCATCTGCAGACCTCACTTTCTCCTCAATGTGTTCCATTGCAGCCGAGATAGAGTCGCATTCTAGCTCCTTCATGCCGGTGCATGTTCCCAGAAGAAAACATTAAGGCAGAGATATCCTGTAGAAACCACACTGTGAGGCCGTGTCTCTGAATGTCTGGGCCTCTGACCTCACAATGAGAAATGACCCTCACTTAGCTCGAGTGGAGACTGGAAAATCTTCAATAGAATTTCAACCTTCAGCACAGACGGTTGAAAGAAGTAGGGGTGGGTGCAGAATCAGCAAAAAATGATGACAGCAGTGATGCTTATAACTTCCAAGGTACACACAGTCCCCCTCAGTCTGGATCAGAGCGACTTCAAGACACTCTTCTTTCCCCATTTGGAGTGAATTCATTTCCCCACAATCTGAATCACATTGAAGATTAAACAGAAACTAAAGAGATGGAAACACTGTGTAAATAACAGGCAGAGTGGGGTTAGTGTTCAATAATAAATATAGAAACGTATTAAAACTGATCTGTATTGTATTTCTAATACTGAAGCACCTCATAAAAACTCACTTGATCCATTGCAGACGCTGCAGTTTGTACACGGTGGAGCAATGAGGGGACAGAATTGTTGGTTAAGATGTTGAGTGAGATGGACAACTCCATCAGTGACTGGTTTGTACTGAGAGCGAGGGCAAGTTTCTCAGCACAAAGTACTGAGAAGGAAGCAGCACGTAGCCTGGGGGACACAGAGAAAGAACAAGAACCACAGTTTATTAATAACAGTATTTCTGACACAGATATAACTGTAAAATAAGGGATTTTCTGTTCCAGTAAACTGAACTGAAGACAGGAAGCAGGTGGAATGTTCCTAGGCCCTGAATGACGTAGATGACAATGAGAAGCCTCGGAGTATCCCATCAGAACTCAAACAGTGCCTTCCACGACATCAAGAGCAATAAATTACAATTCCCAATTGAGTTTGTCTCTGCTTTTTCAGTCATGGGAATCGGGCATCTCTGGCTGGGCCAGCATTTGTTGCACATTCCTATTTGCCAAATTCCCAAGGTGGGGATGAGTTTCTTGAACCGCTGCAGTCTAACTGTCCATTGTGGTTTAATCCACGCAGAGGCAAAAACACCACCAGTTCCGGGTTTAAACACTACGCGTGTGCAGTTCGCCTCCGCGCAGACTCAGTTCACCGCGGCGCCTCGAGCCTGCGGACGACTCCAGGGCGGGAGTTAACACTCTACCCGGCCCCGATTGGACAATTAGACTGTCGATCACCGTGGTGCCGGCCAAAGGCAGGTGTGAGGAAAGATCAGGATGGCGCTGCAAACGCACATCAGCTTAGGCAGCATCCACGGAGCACGGAAAGCAACACTTCGGGCAAAATGCCTTCCTCGGGATTTCCATGCTCCTCGGAGGATGCTGCTGTGCGCTTCCAGCACCACCCACCTCCGCCGCTGAGGAAAGATCTCTCCACCTAAAACGTGAACTCCGCCAGATCCGCGGAGCTTTTCCATGAAGTTGTGATTGTGTGTGTTTTGGGGGCCTATTTCTGACCCCCCGACATCAGTCCGTCCCTGCCTGGGTAACATCAGCTGTTTGGTGTTACCCCCCACCCCTCTCTATGTCTGAACATTAACAGTTTGTTGATCTTAACGCCGTCGGGGGAAAGATTTTGGTTTGAAACCAACCTCCTGAGTCCAGCGCAGCCGAAACTCCCGGAAAAGAGAAGACGAACCAACCGCCGTCCCGCGGCTCCCGGTTTGAAATGCTACGCATGCGCAAGCCCCGCCCCTCCCTCGCGCAGTGTCGGTTAAACGGCGGCGCCTCGAGACACCTCAGGGCGGGACGTAGCTCAGCATCCGGCTCCGATTGGGTAAGGGCTCTGTCGATCCAATGGTGCTGACCAATAGGGATCGCGGTCCCGCTTGAGCACCGCTCCCAGGAGGTGGATCCCTGGAGAAACAGGGGCTTATGGGGATCGGGGAAGGAAAGTTGGGTTGAGAATTGTCAGATCAGCCATGGTCTGACTGAAAGGTGGAGCAGACTTTGGGAGTGAATCCCTTCCTTCTGCTATTCCATCTTATGGTGATCCCTGTTCCATTGGAACAAGAACCTTCCACACTCAGTCCCGTCAATGTGACCATTCACCTGTTTGGGTCTGACACCATTTCATGTGGTGGCTGGTGGATCAGAGTGTGAGGAGTCATTTTCAATGTTGTTATCTGCAAAAATCACAAGGCTGAATCATGAAAGAGGAAGGGGGATGTCGGTTAAGCTTGTACAAACAGTTATAAGCATTCTGTTTCCCACTTCTGCAAAAACATAAATAATACCACAATCAAGAGGTCAAAAGGCTCAGTGTGGATAAAGAATGGGAGGAAACGTTGCTTTAGCAATGCAAGGAAGCAGATAGCAGTGGAAGAGGATACGCTAACAATGGACCAAAGCAGGATGTGGTGAAATGGCCAAGCAAGACTTATACTTTATTATGCACAAGGCCGGATAAGGCTAGAGATAAACAACAGTAATGGGCGCCGGGTATAGAATAGTGGGATGAGGAAAGAGAATTGAATTGTATATAAGTTGTGTACTCGTTAAGCTCAGTGTGCCTATATGATAGGCGCCACGCTATAATAAACGATCCTGCTGCTTTGGATCTTGTCTCAGACTGAGATTATTGAAGTGAGTGGGTTCTATTTCCTACAATTGGGGGGCCTGTCCGGGATATTCTTCCATCGCCAGGGGGAGTGGCTGGCCCTGGACACTGGGACGACACGTCCCGTTCCCGATTGAGGAGCGGTCTCCTGTCCCGGTTTGGTCCGCTCACTTGGGCGACTGGTAAATATCCCACAAGAGAGACATCTGAATCAGACGGTGAACGGAGATCGATAGAAAATGCAGAAAATGGGGACAGACAACTCTGTGCACAGACCAAGGTAAGAAAACTGACTTTTAAGAATTGCCTTGGTGGCCGGGGAAAGGGGTATTTAATCGCTGAGGGACCGGCGAGGGCCCTGAGAAATGGGGCGTGGGGGGGGGGGGTAGGCAGAGTAATTCGAACTACGAGGAAGTAAAGGAAGAAAAAGTCCCTTGTAACATTCCTCCAGAATGTCCGTTGGGGAGGATGTTGCGGAAATGGACAAGTAACACTTGTACAAGGGAAAAAGATAAAAAGAAAATGACGAAATATTGCTGTATAGTATGGACCAAAGAACCAATCCTTCGTCCGGCTGTCTTCTGGTCAAAGTACGGTTCAGACGAGGATTGGGTCTGTCAGTATTTAGGTATGTATGGGAATGAAAAACAACCTTTTAGTCAAGAAGAGGCGGACTATGTGTCCTGTTGGAAGGGCAGTTTGGGAATGATGGTAGTAAAGACAAGGGATTCCACCTCTGCCCCACCCAGTCCCTGGGATCCTCTTGGCTGCTCCCCCCTCCCCCTGTACCGTAAAATCAGATTAGGTGAAAATGGGGGAGGAGGAGAGACAGATAGATGGGGAACGGATGACCCACAAGAGGAGGAAGAACGGGCGGTGGACGGGGATGTTGTTGTCCCAGGCCCTCAATCCTCAACGAAAGAAAGGGAAGATAAAGTAGACTTAGAGGAGGCCTCCGGAGTATCTAAATCAAAGCCTCAGGGAGGAAAAACAAAAACAAAAAATAAGGAAGAACATAAAGAGTTATCCCCTTCGGGAGGCACCAATAGGGGACAAATAGATTGGCTTTGTAAGTGCCCCCCTCACCAGTGGGGAGGTCAGAACATTTAAAAAGGAGGTTAAGGTCCTGGTTGAGGATTCCGTAGGGTTGTCTGAACAAATTGATCAATTTTTGGGGCCCAGTCTGTGTACATGGACTGAGTTAATGCCTATTTTGAATATACTATTTACTGGGAAAGAAAGGGGACTTATACGAGAAGCAGCCGTTAAAATATGGGACAGAGAACACCCGATTGGGGATGGGTATGCTGGAGAGGGAGAGATGAAGTTTCCCCTCAGAAACCCCGAGTGGGAAAATCAAAACCCGGAGCATATAGAAGAAATAAAGGAATTGAACGACCTGATTCTAAAAAGGAATAAGAGAGGCTGTTCCAAAGTCGCAGAATTTGACTAGAGCCTTTGGCGTTAGACAGGAAAAAGATGAGACTCCCTCAGCTTTCTTGCAAAGATTAAGAAACTCAATGCAGAAATATTCTGGAATAAACCCTGAGGGCCCAGTGGTAAAGGATCTTTTGAAAGTAGATTTTGTGACAAAGGCATGGCCAGACATACAGAGAAAGATCCAGAAGATAGAAGAATGGAGCGAAAAACCAAAAGATGAATTATTAAGAGAGGCACAGAAAGTGTTTGTAAAGAGAGAGGATGAGAGACAAAAACAGAAGGCAAAAATGATGGTAGCTACGGTTGACGAGGTGGTTAAGAAAAGAATGGAACTAATATTGAGCAACCGGAGCGGCGGGTGGTAGCATGTAGGACAGAGAGGGAGAGGGAGAGGACAAGGGGGAGCATTTGATAGAGGGTTCGGGTGACAGGGGCAGAGATGGAAGTCTCCACAGGCAGGTTGCTATTATTGCGGAAAGACAGGGCATTTTAAGCGGGAGTGTCCCGATCTACAAAGGGAAGAAAGGGCAATTCCGCTTATGGATTTTGATGAAGAATAGGGGTGTCAGGGGTTCCTGCCCCCGGGGACACACCAGGAGCCGTTGATAAACTTGAAGATAGGACCCTGTGGGGAAGAGGGAGTCTTCCTCGTAGATACGGGGGCAGCACGGTCATTGCTAAATTTTAAACCAAAGAAAGTAGGAATGTCAACACGGTCAATTACAGTTTCCTGGGTAAAAGGGGAAGGATTTGCTGTTCCAGTATTTGAACCTATGATGATAGAAGGTCGTAAGGATACAGTCACAGGGGAACTGTTGTATATCCCTGATATGGGAAGTAACTTACTAGGGAGAGATTTAATTATCCTCGTAGGACTGGAGATTGGAATTCAGGAAAAATAATTAGTTGTACAAATGGCAATGTTGAGAGAGGATGTGGAGGAAGAGATAGACCCTATTGTATGGGCTAGAGAAGGGAATCGTGGAAAACTACAGGTCCCTCCCCTAGAAATAAATTTAAAAAGGAAAGGGGACGTTGTCTGTGAGTGACAATATCCCATTTCCATAGAAGGTAAATGAGGACTGCAGCCAGTAATTGAGGGACTGATTAGAGATGAACTGTTGGAATCATGTATGTCTCCTTGTAATACCCCAATTCTACCAGTGCGGAAATCTGATGGAACTTCACGATTGGTGCAGGATTTGAGAACATTAAATCGAATAGTACAGATCAGGCACCCAGTGGTGCCAAATCCCTATACGTTATTAAGTAAAATACCTCATGACCACAAATGGTTTAGTGTGATAGATTTAAAGGATGCCTTTTGGGCTTGTCCCTTGGCGGAGGAAAGTAGGAATTTGTTTGCCTTTGAATGGGAAGATCCCAACACAGGACAGAAACAGTAATACCAGTGGGCCGTGCTCCTCAAGGGTTTACGGTCTCCCCGAATTTATTTAGACAGATGTTAGAAGAAATATTGGAGAAATTTAGCAGCCCCAAGGGAACTACCTTGTTGCAGTAGAGGACCTCTTAGTGACAGGAAAAACAAGAGAAAAAGCAGTAGAAGCCACGAACAAATTATTGAATTTCCTGTGTCAGCAGGGACTGCGAGTATCTACAAACAAACTACAATATGTGGAGCGAGAGGTGAAATACTTGGGACATTTAGTTAGTGAGGGAAAGCGAAAGATAAGCCCGGAACGGATAGAGGGAATAGTGGGGATGCCGCTGCCCAGGACTAAACGGGAGTTATGTAAATGTTTGGGCCTCACGGGATATTGCAGATTGTGGATTGACTCTTATGCTCAAAAGACTAAGAAATTATACCTCAATCTATTAGATGCGGAACCAAAGTGTCTAAGTTAGGATGATGAGGAAAACGAACTAGTTGAGGAACTCAAAAGAGATCTGATCCATGTCCCCGTGTCAGCCTTGCATTCTCCAGATAAACCTTTCCACCTCTTTGCTACCGGAGATAAAAGAGCGGCTTTGAGAGTATTGACCCAGAGTTGGGGAGAATGAGACAGCCAGTAGCATATCTTTCGAAGCTATTGGATCCAGTATCCCGGGGGTGGCCTGAGTGTGTGCAGGCCGCGGCTGCCACTGCACTGTTGGTGGAGGAAAGCAGAAAGCTTACATTTGGGGGAGCCCTAAAATAATAAGCACTCCACATCAAGTGAGAATGATCCTAAACCAAAAAGCTGGGCGATGGTTGGCAGACTAGCAGATTCTGAAATATGAGGCAATATTAATAGAGAAGGATGATCTAGTGTTGGTCATGGACAATTGTTTAAATCCAGCTGCCTTTCTTTGAAAAGGGAAAGGAGACTCTCCTCAGAATCCAGGGCATGATTGCCTTGACATTATAGAATACCAAACTAAGGTCTGCATGGACCTGAGAGATGTTCCGCTTCATGCAGGAGCTCGACATTTTGTAGATGGATCATCCCGGGTGACTGAAGGGAAACGACATAATGGGTATGCAGTTGTAGACGGGACGAATGGTAGTGTGGTCGAGGCAGGAAGGTTGCCAAATGGGTGGTCAGCTCAGACCTGCGAACTCTATGCATTGGAAAGAGCCCTTAGGGCATTAGAAAATAAAGAGGAAACAGTATACACTGACTCTAAATATGCATTTGGTGTTGGCGCGTTCGGAAAGATACGGCAGGAAAGATGACTGATCAATAGCCGAGGGAAGGAATTAGCACATGAGGAGTTGATTAAACGGGTCTTGGAGTCCCTATTATTCCCCTGAGAAATAGCGGTAGTGCATGTAAATGGCCATCAGAAAGGAAATTAACCAGAAGTTAGGGGGAATAGATACGCCGATGAAGTGGCTAGGGAAGCAGCCCTGAGCCTATAAGAAGTTGTGATCCATTCCCTAATACCTACTGTCCCAGGTCCTCGGGAAGCTCCTGCATTTACTGAAAGAGAGGAAAAAAGAATTGAAAGATTTAGGGGCTGTAAAAACAGCAGAAGGTCATTGGATGTTACCTGATGCAAGGGAAATGTTAAACAAAATGATGATGCGAGAAATTATGGCTGTCCGACATCAAGGCAGCCATTGGGCAATACAAGCAATGTGTGATTTAGTTCTTAGGGAATATGGATGTAAAGGAATGCATACAATTGCTAAACAACTATGTGAGGGATGTATAATATGCAGAAAGATAAATAAGAAAATCTTGAGAAAACAGACCCCAGGAGGAAGAGACCCGGGATTGAGACCCTTCCAGAATATACAAGTAGATTATACTGAACTACCCAGAGTAGGAAGATGAAAATATATACTGGTCATAGTAGATCATCTATCTGGTTGGGTTGAAGCATACCCCCTAGCTACTGCCACTGCGAGCGGGGTGTCTAAAACAATATTAGAGTACATAATTCCCCGATATGAGCTCGTGAACAATATAGATTCCGAACAAGGAACTCATTTTACCTCTAAAGTGCTACAGGCGGTAATGAAAGCGTTGGGAATTTCCTGGGAGTTCTATACTCCATGGCACCCACCATCATGAGGAAGGGTTGAGAGAATGAACCAAATACTCAAATGACAGCTCTCTAAATTGATAGTAGAAACCAGATTCCCTTGGACCAAATGTTTACCTGTAGTTCTCTTGCAAGTACAAACGGTCCCAAGGAAAGATTTGGGACGATTCCCCGATGATATCTTATTTGGATTACCTTATATGGTAACGAATGGGAAATTGCCAATTCCCGAAATAAAAGACTTGTTCTTAAAGAAGTATATACTGGGCTTGTCCTCCTCTTTGTATTTCCTCAGGAAACTGGGTTTATTGGCGCAGACTCCACCCCTTGAATTCACCGTTCATCCCATCCGGCCGGGAGATTGGGTCTTCGTAAAATCATGGACAGAGACTAAATTGCAGCCGGACTGGGAAGGGCCGTACCAGGCTCTTTTGACTACGGAAACGGCAATAAGGATGGTGGGGAAAGGCTGGACTCACTACACTCGGATCAAAGAGCCAGTAGAGTTTCCAGTTGAGGAAAAAGTCTGGCCAGCCGAAAAAATGCAAGAACCGCTGAAACTCAGGCGAAAGAGACTTTGAGTAACTGATTATACAGTGGCGACGCGAGCGTGGGATTATTTCTGTAGGATTGCATATTAAGTCTTTTTGTGCTTCAGCACATTTGTTTGGAATACTGGGGATGCTTCGAGTTATGATGCCAGCCCTCTTAGTATTGGGATTTTGTCAAATTATCATTTTCATATGTGTTATTAACGGTCCCTGAGTCTGATAATCCACAAGTAATAGACCTGATTCATGTAGCTTAGTAAATTGTGGGGATGGAGATAATCAGAGATAGTACCGCAGCTCAGAGATACATCTGAAGTCCTATGGGGATGGTACTTGGTATAATGGTCTCGTCACATGACACCGGGCCCTCTGCCGACCAGCTCTTGATTGTCCTGATAAAGAGTGTCACCCAAGAGACCTAACGATAATGAGAACCACATGGCACGAAACAATTCTGGGGGGGCACCTATCAGGTACAATTAAATGAAACATTTGGGATAGAAATGAAAGCAAACGGGAATGATTTCTCAGGCTGTTGTTTTCGAATTAGTGTAGGACAGGGAAAACGGGTAGAACGACTGGATAATAAGGTACAACCTTTCACCCCTCCCGATGACCCTAAAGTAGTAAAGATTACAGAGGTAAAGGACTTGAAACAGACCATCGAAATAGAAACTGGGTACAGGGATTCAAATGCTTGGGTTGAATGGGTAAAGTATACTGTAAAAAGTCTGACCAAGTGCAATTGCTATGCATGTGCCTCCGGTAGGCCAGTGGCCCATGTGGTTCCCT
The DNA here is from genome assembly GCF_037043375.1 of Chiloscyllium plagiosum. Taxonomy (NCBI): domain Eukaryota; kingdom Metazoa; phylum Chordata; class Chondrichthyes; order Orectolobiformes; family Hemiscylliidae; genus Chiloscyllium; species Chiloscyllium plagiosum. The sequence continues at coordinate 45,679,617 of NW_028270184.1, read as the reverse complement.
TTCCGTTCGGGTGGAAGCGAGAGAGGAAGGGCATGAAATGTATGATAGCCCTGTATCAGGATAAGACTGCATGGAATGATAGGAACTGTACCTTCCCATCTCTGATGTTCCCTCCCTTCGAGAAGAATGACTTAAAAGCACCCCCTACGTTTTCAGCCGCAGTTGGAAATCACACGTCGTGTGTGCATAGACGGGGTACAAATCAGTCTACAGACTTGGGGGAGCTGAAATTGTGTACGGAGATTAAGAATGTTACCGAAACGGACAAGGGAGGGAATTACTCAGCACTAAGAGTTCCCCGAGCGGATCTGTGGTGGTACTGTGGAGGAAAAATATTGAGACCCATGCTACCTCCGGATTGGAGAGGGATATGTGCAATAGTACAATCGGCAATTCCATTTACCCTGCCATTTGAGAAGGAAAAGATAATAGACAAAAAGGGAAGGTGTAACAGATCACTGTTAGACACCTCTTTCGTTGGCAGGATTTATCTAGACTCTGTAAGAGTCCCTAGGGGATTACCTGATGAATTCAAGGCTCGCAACCAGATTGCAGCAGGCTTTGAGTTAGCTGTCTTCTGGTGGATAACGATTAATAAAAATATAGTTTGGATAAATTACATTTTCTATAATCAACAGTGATTTATAAATTATTCAAGAGGTTAAAGGAATATCAGAACATCTTGATGCGACAAGTAGGATGGCATGGGAAAACAGAATGGCACTTGATATGATTTTAGCGGAAAAAGGGTGTGTGTGTGTGTGTCATGTTAGGAGGAAGGTGTTGTACCTTTATTCCTAATAACACTGCGCCTGATGTTTCAATTACTCGCGCCTTAAGGGGATTGACTACCTTAGCAGATTAGCTGGCTGAGAATTCAGGAGTAGACACGTCTCTCGCGGGATGGCTTGAATCATGGTTTGGAAAGTGGAAGGGGGTGGTGGTCTCCATCCTTACTTCCCTGATAGTAGTAGCCGGGGTACTGGTAGCCATTGGCTGTTGCATCATGCCCTGTATACGAGGGCTCACCCAGATTCTGACTGAGACAGCCTTAATGAAACAAATGCCCCTAAAGATCAATCGGAGAGAAGGGCTCTACCTGTTAAACAATGAAGGAATAAATGACCTCGGGAAGATTTCCAAAATAAATGAAGTTTTTGGTAAGATGCTCGTCAATTTGGAAGCGACATATAAGAAAAATGCAGAAGGTAACAAATGGTAATTAAAGAAAAAGGGGGAAATTGTGGGATATAGATAAAAGTAGTGTTACTTTTGCAATCATAATTACTTATGCAAGGTAAATGAACCGACATCAGTGTATAATTGTTTCAGCCAAGAGCCGAGTCAACAAGAATGAAAACTGTGTGAAGGAAATAGATAATTGTTTTTGTATCAGTTAAAATGTGCATACAAGAATGAAATGTGCCTGCAACCAATGGTAGATATTACAGACAAATAGATAAGGTGCTACGAGGGGAGGGGGTTAAGCTAGATATGCCTGTACAATCAGTAGTTATAAGCATCTATTTCCGGCTTCTGCAAAAACAAAAACAAACCACAATCAAGAACTCATGCGGTCATAAGGTTATAACAAGTAAGAGAAACAGATGGTAGTGAAGGAGGATATACCTAAAAATGGACCACAGCAGGATGTAGTCAAACGGCCTTATGAGGCCAGAATTAAGTATTTTGTCACAGACAAGGCCGGATAAGGCAAGAGATGAACAAGAGTAATGGGCGCTGGTCTTAGAGAAATGGGAGATGTAAACAGGGGAGGAGCAATTGGAGGATGGAATAGGAACGAATTACATAAATATTGTGTACTAGTTGAATTCAGTGTGTGTGTCCCTGCCTTGTGGACAGTGGACACAACACCCCTCTTGCAAGAGCGTAGTAAACGATACTACTGATTCAGATCTTGTCTCGGACTGAATTTATTGAAGTGAGTGAGCTTCGTTTCCCACAATTGTCAATCTTGTAAAATATCTCAATGTTACTGAAATCAATGCTCAAACAAAACACTGCAAATAAAGCCACACCAAGATCTTCATGACCATCTAATTACTGTTCAGTGGAATAATCACAGTAAATATCTTTACTGTTCCTAAGATCAATCACCACTATCACAGTAAGGATCTGTTTGTCATTCCCTACAATTAATGCACCCGTTGCCCTCTGGTATTTCAGTTCAATAGTTTTATTCCATACTGGTTGTTCAAAGCATGGTTATTCTTTATTATGAATGGCCTAGGGTTATAATGGCAAGAGATATTGTTCGATCTGATTTGTTGCATTTTCTCAAACCGCTTTTCACTATAAACATTGCAAAAAAAGTGTTAATTTGATCTTGTTCAACTGCTGATGCTGCTGATGCTGAAATGGGCAGGGACATCCAAAGAGCAGGAATATCGTCCTTTCGGGCATTAGGCCGTCATCAGAAAAGATTCTGCTTCTTCTCGAATGCTGCCTGACCTGCTGTGCTTTTCCAGTGCCACACGCTTGACATTAGATATATTTGTGCGGGATTGTTTTTTTTTTTGCAGAGATGAGTTCGGTGGGGCAGGAGCAGGTTGCAGAGATGAGTTCGGTGGGGCAGGAGCAGGTTGCAGAGATGAGTTTAGATTACATTAGATTACTTTACAGTGTGGAAACAGGCCCTTCGGCCCAACAAGTACACACCGACCCGCCGAAGTGCAAACCACCCATACCCCTACATTTACCCCTTACCTAACACTACGGACAATTTAACATGGCCAATTCACCTGACTTGCACATCTTTGTGACTGTGGGAGGAAACCGGAGCACCCGGAGGAAACCCACGCAGACACGGGGAGAATGTGCAAACTCCACACAGTCAGTCGCCTGAGGCGGGAATTGAACCCGGGTCTCTGGCGCTGCGAGGCAGCAGTGCTAACCACTGTGCCACCGTGCCGCCCACGGTGGGGCAGGAGCAGGTTGCAGAGATGAGTTCGGTGGGGCAGGAGCAGGTTGCAGAAATGAGTTCGGTGGGGCAGGAGCAGGTTGCAGAGATGAGTTCGGTGGGGCAGGAGCACCGAACTTTCCTGAAGAAGGGCTTATGCGTCGATTCCCTGTTCCCTGGATGCTGCCTGACCTGCTGCGCCATTAGATATTTCCGTCATTAGATATATTTGGCTGAATATTCAGAGTTAATACTAAAAGTTGCCTCTGTCAATTTAATTTGTTGCACTTTCTATTCACTAAAGTTCTCATGTTAATTGCTCTTCCTTTTCTTCTTAAATCTGATACAACTCTCAAAACACAGAACACATTAATATTCACATGAATTATAAACTTGCATTCTCGACAAGAAAACGAATGGAAGGCGATATTGAATTCTTGAACTGCCTACACATTTGAATAAAATAACAATTCCTTCCACCAAATGTTTGCACGTCTGTATCTTTCTTTCAATTCAATAATCCTGCAAATAGTTTATCATTGTCAGTTGATCTCTCTGAATGAGTACCTAATCAATGTCAATGTAAACAGCTGAAAAAGTAACAACAGATTGATAATTGGGTGTTAAAGATCTTATTTGAAGTCAACAAATGTTTGGAATTTACTAGCATTCCATTAGGAAACATTCCTGAATCATAATACATGATGTGAGATATGTAAGTGATGTGCAAACCTTATTTTTAAATGAACACACCCCAATATTGTCAAAGCATTTCAACCTTACGGTCAAAATGAACAGGTGAATGGAAAAATAAAAACAAGTTTCTGACAATTCATAAATTGAACAACAATTACAAATTCACTTTGATCAAAGAACAGAGTAATATTTAGATGAATCACAACATTTAGTTACAAAGTAGGTAACCAGTTGACTGACAAGTAGTAGGTGGTAGCATTTGTTAGTTGACTGAAGAAGATATCAACTTTATTTCAAATTTATAGCACGAGAGAATAATGTTTAATGTGTTTCAATTGTTTGGACTTGCCCCTTTGCAACAAAACAATGATCAATCTCATTACTTAGACATCGTAATCTTTAATTCTGCAACATTTTCGAATATTCTCCAGGAATTTATAAGCAACAGAATTAGATACCGGTATCCCCCTATCCGAAAGTAAAGCGTTATTATGAAACTTTTATAAGCAATAAATGCGTAAAACAAAGAAGCATTAATTTATATGGGAAACATCTCCCCTTTTTTTGTAAAAGTGAAAATTCTCTTCAGATTTCTTTCAGTTCGAGAAAACAGGGACAAATGTAAGTCTTTTGTAAAAGCAAAGTGACTAAAGCGGAATTTCCAAAAGTGGGGGATACCTGTACACATATTTCTTGGTCACGTGTCACAAATAAGTATCATATTTTGTGATTATTAATATAATAGATAGAAGCAGATCTCATGTTGGATTGAAAAGCAATTCAATCTGTGCTTCGGTACTTTCTAATGAACTTTCAGAGCGCCTCTTGATATATTTCTGTTGAAGGTGTGATTTGAAACCTTCCCTCGGGTCTAGTAATAGAGACACTACCACAGCTACACAAGCTCCTTTCATAATATTCCCATTCAGGACGGGCAGGAGTGTAATATTATGTTTAATGTGGTTACTCACATGAAAACTAATCATCTGTTTATTGTAGTAATTTGAATGGGGATTAATTAGGTAGTTTCGGTGTGTCATGGACTGGAAATTAAACAATATTTTATAATAACAATAGAATGAAGGAATGGTGGTCTTCAATAAACAGGAATCTCATGACAATTCTTTAAAAGACAAATTGACAAAACTGAGTGATCATTGTACTTCGATTTTAAAAATGCATGAGTCATTCAATGTGAATATTCAGCTGAAGACAATTTCCCTTCCTTTCAACAATGCACAACTTCCACAAATTCAAAATAAACAGTCATTGAAAAAGGAAGGAACAAGCAGATGGTAATTCTATTTTCTGCACATAAACGTGCGATGAATTTTAAGTAAGTGTTATATATGTATAAAGGAAACGTATCGTGTTTCGAAATACAATAAATGTTAGCATGAAGTCAAATATAATCAAATCAATTCAACCGTGTTTTCTCAGTTAAAATGCAGTTCAATATTTAAAGTAATTGAGTAATTGTTCACTGCAATATCTTTACATTAATTCAGTGCTGACACACAATTCCACATTTATCCCCCTTATTGTGAAGCAAACTTGTGCCAGGAGTCAGAGCAGGTAGGGGAGGTCCTTAATGAGTACTTTTCTTCAGTATTCATGAGTGAGTGGGAACTTGTCCTTTGTGAGGACAGCGTGAAATAGGCTGATATGCTCGAACAGGTTGATGTTAAGACGGACAATGTGTTGAACATATTGAAAAATCATGGGGATAGATAAGTCCCCTGGTCCAGAAAGGATATAACTAAGATGTTATGGGAAGCGAGGGAAGGGATTACTGTGTTTTGGCGATGGTCTTTGCATCTTCACTGTCCACTGGAGTCAAAACAGATGATTGGAGGATGGCAAACGTTAATCCCTTATTCAAGAAAGGGAATCGAGATGAATCAGTCTTGCATCAGTTGTGGGAAAATTATTGGAGAGGATTCTGAGAGACAGGATTTATGATTATTTGGAAAAGCATTGATTGATTAGAGATGGTCAGTATGGCTTTGTGAGCGGCAGGTTAAGCCTCACAAACCTTATTGAATTATTTGAGGATGTGACAAACACATTGGTGAGGACAGAGCAGTGGATGTGGCGTATATGGATTTTAGCTATGTGTTTGATAAGATTCCCCATGGTAGGCTTATTCAACAAGTAATGAGGCATTGGATACAGAGAAACCTGCCTGTTTAGACAATAAATTGGCTGGCTCATAGAAGACAGGGTGAGATTAAATGGATAGTTTTCAGCTTGGAGCACGGTGATCAATGGTGTTCTGAAGGGATCAGTTCTGGGATCTCTGCTCTTTGTGATATATATAAATGACTTGGATGAGGAAGTTGAAGAGTGGGTTAGTAATTTTGCCGATGACACGAGTGTTGGTAGAGTTGTGGATAGTGTGGAGAGCTGTTGTAGGTTGCCAGAGGACATTGACAGTATGCAGAGCTGCGCTGAGAAGTTGCAGATGGTGTTCAACCTGGGAAAGTGAAGTTATTCATTTTGGAATTTCAAATTTGAATGCATATATAGGATTAAATGCAGGATTCTTGACAGTGTGGAGGAACAGAGGGATCTTGAGGTCAACGTCCATAGATCCCTCATAACTGACATCCAAGGTGATAAGTTTATTAAGACAGAGTATGGTGTGTTGGCTTTCATTAGCAGGGAGAATGAATTTAAGATCCACGAGGTAATGCTGCAGTTCTATGGAGCCCTGTTTAGACTACATTTGGAATATTGTGTTCGGTTCTGATCACCTCATTATACGTCGGACGCGGAAGCTTTAGAGAGGGTACAGATGAGATTTACTAAGATGCTGCCTGCACTGGAAAGCATGTCTTATGAAGAAAGGTTGAGGGACCTGGGGTTTTGGTCATTGCAGTGAAAGAGGATGAGAGTTTACTTGATAAATTTGCAAAAGACGATGAGAGGCACAGATAGAGTGGAGAATGAAAGACCTTTTCCCCCACAAAGTGGCATAATTTTAAGGTGAGTGGAAGAAACTTCAGGGGTGATGTCAGTGGTAGGTTCATTATACATAGTGGTTTGTGCGTGAAATGCACTGCCAGTGATGGTAGTAGATTCAGATCCATTAGGGACATCGAAGAGACTCTTGGATAGGCACATGGATGATAGTAAATGAAGAGTATATCGGTTAGTTTGATCTTAGAATAGGATAAAAGGTCGGAATAATATCATGGCCAAAGTGCCTGTACTGTGATGTACTGTTCTTTATTCTATGTACTGAAATAAACAATTATTATATATTAGTAACAAATAGATTTGCGAAATTCTATTAGTGAACTTAAGAATAATGATAAATTTCATCTTGTTATTTGACTGTGCTACCTGAAAAATGAACAGGAATTGTTGCAGGGAAAAGTAATTATTTTTAAAAATAAATTTATAAGGCTGAGAGTATACAGATCATTCAAATGAGCAAAAACCATATTTTTAAAAGTGTGTGTTGCATCAGAAATAATTGATTCTTTTGTAGGTCTGTTGATTGGAAATATAATGGATTTTTATATTATGTATTGATACTAGTGAAGATTGGATTAAGTTCAAATGTAAACTTCACTGTACTTGTTAGCAAGACTAAGCTAAAGCATAGCATAATTATTGTAATGCAAATGCCTTAATAATTACTGTTAGTATCCTGAAAAAGGATATATTGTACCATTTTTCAAACAGTCAATAAATTAAATTGTGAACCTCAGTATGCTTGTTATCCAGACCAATTATTATGTAATTATTGTAATTATAAGGACTTAATAACTAATGCTAAAACATAAACAAATAAATTGATTCAATATTTTCTAATCATGTTGCTCAGAGATTAATTGGATATTTTTAAGGTCGGTAAACTGACAGATAAAATAGAATAGCTCGCTTGAAAGGGTTGAAGGGGAAAATGAGACAGTGTTTATTGAACAGACTTGCTTTTGTTTAAAAATGCAGTTGATGCAAGAATTATATATTTTTTTCCATTGGTTTTCTTGTAGAGACTTTTAAAAAATTATCATGATTCAATTTTGAGTCATTTGTGTCAGAGACTGTAAGGCACGAAAGACTTGCCTTGAAAATATTGTTTAGTCACAAATGAAACGACTGAGAGGTATTTAGACTTTGGACACTTGGTTAAACAACGATGTTTCGCAGCCAATAATAATGACACTAAACTCCCAAGCCAATAACTAAGATGTGGTGCGTGAGAGAGACAGAGAGAGAGAAGCAGAGAGAAAGAACAATGCAGCTAGTAGAAAGCTCGAGATCCGGGACTGTTTTGAATCTGATTTGCATTTTGAAAATTTAACATTATTTCTATTGAGGTGAAGTATTTTTCAGTGATTCCGATAAAAATCAACTCCTGTTCATTTTACAGATCATGTCTGCCTTACTGTCACTTTCTAACTAATCTCTATTATCCTTACATGACAGCTAACGTTTTTCGACTTCAAATCAGTTTCATACGGAGGAAGATGATATGACAGCCTTTTTATTGTTTCAGACTCGTTTGTTTCCACTTAATTTTAAGGCTGCTATGTTTCATTGATGCTTATTGGTAAGGCCAGTTGTAGTCTAATTGAGGGAGCTCCCTCACTAATTGACAATTGAAGTTTTACTTTAAAATCTGGTGGTGATAAATCATGTAACAAAATTAATATCCTATGGTTACTATCTATGTCTTTACATTTGGCCATTATTCGTGCAGTGGAGGTATTTTTAAAAATTTCATTTGAATAGATAAGAACTTTTAAAGCAGCTCCAGTTATTCTACGAAATATAGTACTGTAAATGAGCAATGAATGGTCAGGACCACTTAATAAATCTAATCTTGGATTTAAATTAAGGGACTAAAACCGGGAAAATATAGTGGATTTCAAAGTTGGGAACTGTATACATTTTTACATTTTAAATATTGAATACTGAAAATGTGAATTTCCAATTTATACTGATGACTGTAAGAAAATAAAATGTTGCTTGGTATTCAGGTATGTATTGTAAACATAATGACCATTGATATAATATCACAGAGGAGATCTGCTCTCATGCAAGGTGTGGGATATAGGTAAATTAATGTTACTTCTGCAGTTCTGCAATTCTCTAATTATAATTTCTGATACAAAGTAAATGAACTCACACCAGTGTGTGGTTGTTTTAGCCAAGAGCTGAGTCAACAAGAATGGAAACTATGTGGAGGAAATATATAATTGTTTTTGTATTAGCTAAAATTGTATGCCAGCATGAAACGTGATTGAAAAACAAAGGTAGATATTATGGGCAAATAGATAAGATACCGTGAGGGGATGATGTTAGGCCAGATACGCCTGCATAAATAGTAGGTGTGAACATCTGTTTCCCACTTTTACAGAGACACAGGAACAAACCCTAATTAAAGAGGTCATAGGGATCAGAGTGGCTTCGGGAGAGGCCCAGATGGAAAGAGTAGATACTGATGAAGAGAGAATATGCCTAACAATGACCTGCAGTGGGATGGAGTCAAACGGCCTTGTGAGGCCAGAATAAAGCATTTTTTTCACAGACAAGGCCGGAGAAGGCAAGAGATAAGCAGGAGTGGTGGGACCAGTCTTAGGGAAGTGGAGGATGGAATCGGGGGGGGGGGGGGGAACAATGAAATAAGAAAAAAAATATGTAGGAACCAAATTATATAAATATCGAGAGTTTGTTGAATTTGGTGTGTATGTCCTCTGCCTTATAGGCACTTGCAAGTGTAAAAATAAAGGACACTACTGATTCAGATTTTGTCTTGGACTGCAATTATTGAAGTGTGTGAGCATTGTTTCTCACACAATGCAAAGAGAACTAAACTCTGTTGATCCTCCAATGTCCACAAAAATAAGCGAAAACGTATTTTCCGGATGCTTCTTCAGCTGGATCACCACTCAGTAATGCGTAAAGTATGCTTGGTACCACGCCACTCAGTGTTCTCCCCACAATCCAAACTGAAGTTTATCCAAATCATTGGGTGCCCCGAAACAGATGAAAAAAGGACTCTGCCTGACTTCTGCAGGCACTGCTCTCACCCAGCATTGCACGCTTTGGACAATATGGGCAGCTAAACATATCGAGGAATGGGGTGTGAAATCAATCACTATTTCTTTTTTAGCAAGACTGCCCCATTGTCATGGAGTGAGCAGGCTCCATAATGTCACAGCCATGTGATACAATGACGAGGACAAGTGATCGAGACAAATCGCCTATTTAGTTATTCTCCTCTTGCAATGTTTGATTAGCAGAAAAATCAATACCTAACACTAACTTTTAAATTATGTCAATCAAGATTCCAAAAGGTACAGTTAGGAACAGGCTTTAAAGTTAGACAAACATAAATTGATAAATTAGTTAAATAAGTTAAAAATTAAAATCGAGGCAAGGAGATCAATTGCAGAAGGGAAGAGGATGATGTTAAAAGAAGAAAGCAGCAGAGTACAATTTTTAAAATGTTTTACTCACTTGCTGGGTTCCCCGCCTGAATTACAGATAATGACTATTTTATTTATTATTTTATAATAACATTTTAAAATATTTATAATAATGAATTGCATTAGCCCGAACCAAAAATTAATTGGCCGGGGCGCTTGTTTTTTTTTCCCGTATGTGATTGGCGCATAGGGATACATTTAAAAAAAATAAGTGCATGAGAAAACAGTGCATGGCCACTAAATGTGAAGAATGTGTAAACAAGGTTAATGCATCAATACGATAAAATAAAGATCATAGATTTTACTCGGAATTTCATCTCATTGTCTGGCGAACCAACTGTTTCTGCGGTTTGGGAGTTTGTGTATGAGTACCCACTGAGCCCCTAAAAACTCCTGATTGCCCCCAGCCTTAATTAAAACTACACACTTGCTACAAACCTTTATCTCTTTTGAAAATGAAGCAACCTGTCGACATAGCCGGTATCATAGTTTGAGGTAGCTTGCGTTATCCTAAACAGGGTCCTATCCCGTTAGTTAGAGTTATGCTAATGGAGCATGCCCATACCTGCAAGACCAAACCGTCCCAAATTCCTCTATATGGGACGGTTGAGAGTTATAGGGTAGCCAGGAAGGAACTGAAGAGAGAGCTAAGAGCAGCAAGGAGGGGACATGAAAGGTCCTTAGTCGGTAGAATCAGGTATGTTAGGAATAAAAGAATGACTAGGGTAGGAATAGGTCCAGTCAAGGATAGTAGTGGGAAGTTGCGTGTGGAGGCGGAAGAGATTGGGGAGACACTGAATGAATACTTTTCTTCAGTATTTACTCAGGAACAGGGCATTGTCGTCGATGTGAATACTGAGTCACAAATAAGTAAAATGGATGGCTTTGAGGTATGTAGAGAAGAGGTGTTGGAAATCCTGGAAAAGGTGAAAATAGATAAGTCCCCTGGGCCTGATGGCATTTATCCTAGGATTCTCTGGGAAGCAAGGGAGGAGATTGCAGAGCCATTGGCCTTGATTTTTATGTCCTCTTTGTCTACTGGAGTAGTGCCAGAAGACTGGATGATAGCAAATGTGGTTCCCTTGTTCAAAAAGGGGAGTAGGGATAACCCTAGTAACTATAGGCCGGTGAGTCTCACTTCTGTTGTGGGCAAAGTCTTAGAGAGAATTGTAAGGGATAGGATTTATGCACATCTGGATAGGAATAATGTGATCAAGGATAGTCAGCATGGTTTTGTGAAGGGCAGGTCGTGCCTCACAAACCTTATTGAATTCTTTGAAAAGGTGACGAAGGAAGTTGATGAGGGGAAAGCGGTAGATGTGGTATATATGGATTTTAGTAAGGCGTTTGATCAGGTTCCCCATGGTAGGCTACTGCAGAAAATACGGAGATATGGCATTGAGGGTGAGTTGGAGGTTTGGATTAGGAATTGGCTGGATGGAAGAAGACAGAGGGTAGTAGTTGATGGCAAAGTTTCTTCATGGAGTGCCGTCACTAGCGGTGTTCCGCAAGGATCTGTTTTGGGACCATTGCTGTTTGTCATTTTTATAAATGACCTGGAAGAGGGGTTAGAAGGTTGGGTGAGCAAGTTTGCGGATGATACGAAAGTCGGTGGAGTTGTTGACAGTGAGGAAGGATGTGGCAGGTTACAGCAGGATATAGAGAAGCTGCAGAGCTGGGCAGAAAGGTGGCAAATGGAATTCAATGTAGCTAAGTGTGAGGTGATTCACTTTGGGAAGAATAACAAAAAGATGGGGTACTGGGCTAATTGTCGGATACTTGGTAGTGTGGATGAGCAGAGGGATCTTGGTGTCCATGTACACAGATCTCTGAAAGTTGCCACCCAGGTAAATAGTGCAGTGAGGAAGGCATATGGCGTACTGGCTTTTATTGGTAGAGGAATTGAGTTCCGGAGTGCTGAGGTCATGATGCAGTTGTATAAGACTCTGGTGCGGCCGCATCTGGAATATTGTGTGCAGTTTTGGTCGCCATACTATAGGAAGGATGTGGAGGCACTGGAACGGGTGCAGAGGAGGTTTACCAGGATGTTGCCTGGTATGGAAGGAAGATCGTATGAGGAAAGACTGAGACACTTGGGGCTGTTTTCATTAGAGAAAAGAAGGTTTAGGGGTGACTTGATTGAGGTGTACAAGATGATTAGGGGGTTAGATAGGGTTGACAGTGTGAACCTTTTCCCGCGTATGGAGTCGGGTATTACAAGGGGGCATAGCTTTAAATTAAGGGGGGGTAGATATAGGACTGAAGTTAGGGGTAGGTTCTTCACTCAGCGAGTCGTAAGTTCATGGAATGCCCTGCCAGTAGCAGTGGTGGACTCTCCCTCTTTATGGGCATTTAAGCGGGCATTGGATAGGTATATGGAGGATAGTGGGTTAGTATAGGTTAGGTGGGCTTGGATCGGCGCAACATCGAGGGCCAAAGGGCCTGTACTGCGCTGTATTCTTCTATGTTCTATGTTCTATGTCCAAGGATGATGGGAATGTAAATGTAGTAAAATTCTGGGAGCAGTCTGAGTACGAATGGCTTTTGTGACAAGACTGGCAATTGTGCCTATCTGTCTGATGGAAGTGACAAATAAGTGACAAACAATAATCAAGCAACTCAATTTCCTTTATTTAACGTGATGCTTTTGCAACGTTTTCTGCCTGGATTCACTTACAGGATCCAGAACAGTACAAACCCGTCCAGGAAATTCCAGTCGCAAATGAGGTGAGCAGTGGTTTTCTATTGAGATAGCCAGAACCAGACTGAACAGCTATACAAGTTACAAATAAAACAAAATATATCGAGCGATCTCTTGATCCCACATGCTGTATGCCAATCCTGATAGGGTTGATCGAAACCAATATAACCACTGGGGGTGGAAAATATCTCATGTGCCCCCTCCAACGAACACTGCTGACAATCTTTCCCGAGGGGATCCTGAAAATGGGTGCCAGCCGGGGCCCGGCATTTCACTTTTGAGAATGGCAGCAAGACATCAAAAACCCCAGGGGCAAATGCCTGGCCCTTGCTTAACTGCTGAAATGTAGACAATGGAGGGTACTGTGTCTTCAACAATGATAGATCTCATGGAATAAAGGGAGAACTAGACATTTGGATACAGAACTGCTCGAAGGTTGAAGACAGAGGGTGGTGTTTAAAGGTTGTTTTTCAGACTAGAGGCCTGTGACCAGTGAAGTGCCACAAGGATCGGTGCTGGGTCCTCTCCATTTTGTCATTTACATAAATGATTTGGATACGAGCATGAGAGATACAGTAATTAAGTTTGCAGATGACACCAAAATTGGAGGAGTAGTGGACAGCGAGAGCGTTGAAACTTTATTGCTGGAACAGCACAGCAGGTCAGGCAGCATCCAGGGAACAGGAGATTCGACGTTTCGGGCACAGGCCCTTCTTCAGGAATGAGCAGAGAGTGTTCAGCAGGAGAAGATAAAAGGTAGGGAGGAGGGACTTGGAGGAGGGGAGTTGGAAATGTGATAGGTGGAAAGAGGTCAAGGTGAGGGTGATAGGTCGGAGTAGGATGGAGGCGGAGAGGTCAAGAAGAAGACTGCAGGTCAGGAAGGCGGTGCCGGGCTGGAGGGATCCGGCTGAGACAAGGTGGGGGGAGGGGGGATGAAGAAACTGGTGAAGTCCAAGTTCATCCCCTGCGGTTGGAGGGTTCCCAGTCGGAAGATAAGCGAGAGCGTTACCTGAGGTTACAACAGGATCTGGACCAGATAGGCGAATGGGCTGAGAAGTGGCAGATGGATTTCATTCAGATAAATGCGAGGTGCTGGAGTTTGGGAAAGCAAATATTAGCAGGACTTATACACTCAATGATAAGCTCCTAGGGAGTGTTGCTGAACAAACAGACCTTTGAGTGCGGTTTAATAGTTCCTTAAATGTGGAGTCGCAGGTGGATAGAATAGTGAAGAAGGCATTTGGTATGCTTTTCTTTATTGGTGAGAGTATTGAGTACACGAGTTGGGAAGTCATGTTGCGGCTCTACAGGACATTGATTCGGCCACTGTTGGAATAGTCCTGGCAATTCTGATCTCCTTCCCATCGGAAAGACGTTGTGAAACGTGAAAGGGTTCAGAAATGATTTACAAGGATGTTGCCAGGGCTGGAGGGTTTGTGCTATAGGGAGGGGTTGAACAGGCTGGGGTTGTTTTCCCTCGAGGGTCGGAGGCTGAGGGGTGACCTTATAGAGGTTTACTCCATTATGAGAGGCATGGATAGGGTAAATAGAAAAAGTCTGTTCCCTGGGATCGGGGAGTCCAGAACTAGAGGGCATAGGTTTAGGGTGAGAGCGGAAAGATATAAAAGAGACCCAAGGGGCAACTTTTTCACGCAGCGCGTGATACGTGCATGGAATAATCTGCCAGAGGAAGTGGTGGAGGCTGGTACAATTGCAACATTTAAGAGGCATTTGAATGTGTATATGAATATGAAGAGTTTGGAGGAATATTGGCCGGGTGTTGGCAGGTGGGACTCGATTGGGTTGGGATATCTGGTCGGCGAGGACAGGTTGGACCGAAGAGTCTGTTTCCATGCTGTACATCTCTATGACCCTAAGACTCTATAATGTTAAGTGGGAGCTGATGGTTTGAAGCAACATGCTTCCATCCTGTCCAAAGGAAAATCTACTAATACACATTGACTGTTCACTGTGCTTTTACTACGATCCACAATTTTGGAGCTTTGTGGGAACATTGAAGATATTTAACCCCCAAGGGTGCGCATATTTGCAATGTTATTTTGTCCAATCAATGTGACAATTATCAAGATGTTCGGCTCATGCTGATGAAACTGATATTGTTTCTATTGTAGTGGGAAAGCATACGCAACTGCCAAGCAGACAGCCTTACATCCCAAACTTCCGATCCCATTGGCTCCCCAGCAAAACCTGGTTGGACACAATTACGTACGGGTATGTCAGACCTGTATAAGGTGCAGAAAACAAGGGGGAAGGGGACTGTCTGTTCAGTGCCAATTCACAATGTAGAAGTTGACTTCTCTATTGCTTACTGACTGTAATCATACAGGTTTGGTGTTTGGATTGTTTACCATTCTGTTTAGAAATTTGGAAGTAATTTGCAAAGTTCCATTTCTAAAGTAATTGCAGGCACTTTATATTACAATGTACTACTAAGTTAATTACCAAGTGAGTTGATTTCATACATAGACGTGAAACCTAAATGTTTTGCTTTGTGGATGGAACTTATAAGAATGCACACTGCTTGATTTGATTTAATTTTGGATTGGGCTGTTAGATCTAACAAGAAGTGTCTGGCTGAGCTATTAACTTTACTTAGGTATTTGATACTACACAATGATGGTTTATAATTTTAAGACTGTACCAATGTCTAAATTCGAGGCTTTGCTCAATATTCGAAAATGTCTTTGTGGTTTCAAAGCTTTGTGTCATGTTGCCATAATTTGGGGACAGCATTGCCTTCCAGCCAATATTCATCACCAACTTTTCTGCTCCAAATCATCATCTGATTTCTACACTTAATTCTAAATACTGTTAACTATAGCTGTAGATCAGGTCAGGTATTGTTTTAAAATAATACAATATATTGCAGAACTAATCTAAATGTTAGGTGATATTGATGGTTTTAGTAGCACAACTTCGAAGAGTATTGCATCCTAGCAAAGCTGGATTTATTTTAAAAATGTTTGCTTAATTCGCCTATGCCTGGGCTCCTCCATATAATGTAAGAAAATAATAGGTAGGAAGGGAATCTCTGGCGCAGAGTTTAAAATGAATTAGCCTTTTGCGAGTGTGAGCAATATATTTACTCAAGTGGGCTAATTGAATTTGAGAATTATTTAGTTCAAAATTTCTGTCTTCAGGAGGAATTTGTCTCTAGTTCCACTGGTCTGCAAACCCTTCGTGGGGTGGATAACGACACCCACCTTCATTATGATACCTCTAATCACTCTAATATTTTCACGGTAATTGGATGGGTAGAACCATTCTGGAATGTCGACCACGTCTCTTACCAAGAGACCTCATTCAGCGAAATAATTTCCAGCCTTTACGTTCGGGACCAAATTGTGTTATAACGGATTACCCAGTTACTCCAGGAAGTCAAAAAGATATGTCCACTTTTGATTGGGAACGTCCCTCCATTATCTGTACTAAACATGGAAATTATTTTTTTTCAGTTATACAAACCAGCTAACTACATTGTTCTGAGTCGAGCAAGTACTCCTTATGCTGTCGCTGTCGCAACACGATGTCCAACTTCCGTTCCCTGTCCAAATATCTGGCAACGAGACTTGAATTCCCCTGTTAAACCTTCAATATCTCCTGACATTTGCGCAGAATGGAAGAATCCACAGGTTCTATCAAAAAGTAAAACTCACTCAATGGCATATGGAGCTCTTAATGTTCTTTCCGTAGGAGGGTCTTCAGGAGTTATTCGTCAATTATTTAACTTATTGCATTTAACTCATTTATGGACTGACGAATTCGTGAAATGAGACAACTGCTGCCCTAATAGAAATTAATGACATGCTTTCAGAAGTGTGCCGATGTACCCAGTAAAACCGCTATTCTCTCGATTACATATTCGCAAAAGAATGTGGAGTTTGCGCCATCATCAAAGGAAGGGGCATCACGGGGCCACTAATTTTATCGAAAACATTACTAGACATGTAGATGACATCTGCACTTTTATCAACCAAATGAACGAAAGTGCAGGATGGGGAGATTGTTTTTTTTGGTGTATACTACAACTGGCTAATCAATACGGCTATGCACGCTGCTATTGTTTTACTTGGTCTTTTGGTTACGATTGCTATTGTTAAGTGTATTATAGCTAAAACATTACTTTCTATTGAAACACTGGTTCCATCCAGATAATGCTTCTTCTCTGCTTAGATGATGATGATGAGCAAGTATCATTGCCTGCCCTTGTTTCTCCTTGCAGGAAGAGGAAGTATTGCCGTCTTTCCCTGACACTGAATTGGATTTATTTGATCTATGCTTTTATGGTGTGGTCATAGAATAATGACCAGAGAGTTAATGAGGATCCAATGTTTGAATTTAGGCTTTTTTCAGAAGCATCAATTAAATGTAGATTTTTATTAAGATCAAAATGTTTTTTCAGTTTTAAACAGCACAACAAAATAGTTGAAAGTCATGATTTTACTCGCTGAATTTGAACTAATGTTTTGCTAAGTTGGTTGTATTCAGAGACAAGAGAAAACAATGGAGTTATCAAAATATGAATCATAAGACTGTGATTTGGTATTCAAACTAACTTTGAACTGCTATCAAGACAATACGATTCAGGTAATTGACATACCTTTCCCAGGTAATATTATTGGATTAGACTGTCATCAATCATGTCACCATATTAATGTTCATTGGACTTTTCTTGCAATTAAAACCCTTCCCCAGTAAATAGCATTGGACTAAACTGCTGTGAATCATGTCACCTTATTATATGTGATTGGTCTTCTCTGGTAATTAAGGCTATACTATCTCTTAAAAAGATATAAATAATGTGTAATTTTCGCATGCAATTTCGCCATTTTTTCACGGTACACGGGAGGTTTTAACCTCTGTCGTGCTGGACAAATCAGCGCCAGACTGCTTTAATTTATTAAACTGGTAACTTTGCTTTAAACAGACCGTACTCCTAGCGATATTTTTGACCAATCCCGAGACGAGAGGGTCTGCAGGGGTGTCTAGGTTTTTGCCTGTACTTGAATCAATACAATTCTGAATGCTTTTCTATCAAATGTTGTAACTGCACTCACATCCACCATTTCCTCAGGAAGTTCATTTCACACACGACACACTCACCGTGGAAAACACTTGCCCCGGTGTCTTTTTAAATCTTCCTCCTCTCACCTTAAATATATACAACGTAATTTTGAAATCCCTCCTCCAAGGTAAAAGGCACCTATTTTTTTAATGATGTTAGAAATCTCTCTTAGTTTCCCATAACCTCCTTCATTCCAATGGCTAAATCCCAGCCTCTTTAGCCTCTTCTTCATACCCTAAACCTCGATTCCTAACAACATGCAGTGAAATACTTTCTTCTCTCTCTCTAAAATAATGATACCTTGACAATTACAGGACTAGGCACTACTACTGATGATGCCTCAGTGGGAGACACTTGATCAGATCCAGACGAAATTTCCGACCTTATATTTCCAAAGACCTCCACCACTTCGTCTTTTGTAAAGATAATTATTCACACAAAATCATTATTTTTCCCAAGGTCTCCAGACTCCATTTTTTTCTCACAGTAATAACTTATGTGAGACAGTCATTTACTGCCTCTCCCACCTCCTGTGGTTCAACACAAAGATGACATCTCCCTCTTGAAAGGGGCCCTATTTGTTGTCTTGCTTTTAATATACTTTTAAATATCTTTGGATTGTCCTAACCATTATTTGCCAAGGCTATCTCATATTCCCTCGTTGCCTGCATGGTCCCATTCTTCGGAATGCTCCTGCACACTTTGACCTGTTCACGAGGTTCATTCGAACCCAATTGTTTATATCTAATGATTCTCATTTATTCTTACATGACAAGCCTGTCATTGCTGTGATCAATCTTATTCTCTGAGAAACCCAAAAATGTCGGATCAACACGTCTGCAAAGAACCTACGAAGGGCATCGCACAAAGTCATCCCTCTACCCTGTAACTCCGCATTGCCCATTGTTCAACCACCTAACTTAGCCATTCCTAGACGCTATGGATCATTTAGCATGGCTACTCCACATAGCAGGCACAGCTTTGGGCTGTGGGAGCAAACCCAAGTAGAAATGGGGAAAATGTGCAATCTCCCCACAGAGAGTCATCAGAGGCTGGAATTGAACGTAAGTGCCTGAGGGTGTGAGATAGCAGCGTTAATCACTGAGAAACCCATTGTAAACTTCCCCTGGATCACTTCAACACATTTTTAATTAGACACGTTGCCCAACATTACTCACAATGTTACAACTGTAGTTAAACTTTTATAGCACAGTAGTACACCTCAACTTGTTGTTTCCGAGATCTCTTGAAATACAGGCCAACATTGTGATTGCCTTCCTAACCAGCAACTGAACTTGCATGTTAACCTTAATAGAATACACAAGTAGACCTGCCAAGACCCTTTGCACTCACATTTCTAAAGCATTTCCAGCTTCAAAAATATTTTGTATCTCTATTATTCCGAACAAACTGTATGAGCTCACACTTTCCCTCATAGTATTCCTCAGGCTACGTCTTTTTTCAGACTATCCAAGTCATTGTTCAGTCTTCCCACTTCCTCAGAACGACCAGTCCCTCCACCTATCATTGTACCATCTGCAAACCTAACAATAACACCTTCAATTCCTTTGAACAATCTTTCATGCATAACGTGAATAGTTGTGGTAGCAACACTTACCCCGGCTAAGCTCCACTAACCCCCGCCTTCTATCCTTAGGAAGACCCGTTTATCCAGCTCTCTCTCCTCTGCCAGTCACCCAAATCTTACTCCATGCCAGTACCTTACCCATAACACGATGGACTCTCATTTAGCAGTTTCCCATGTTGCACCTTTCCAAATGCCTTCCATTAATTCAAAAACATGACATTCACTGGCTCGCCTTTGTCTAACTTGCTCATAATCACCTCAAACAATTCAAACACATTTGACTGATATTATGTCCCCTTAATGAAGTTGTGCTGACACTTCAAATACTCTGTGATCACATTCTCGCAATGGTCTGCCAAACTCTGTTGAAGAAAAGTTCATTTATTTTAATTTTATCTTATTAAAGCTTTGATTTCAGTCCTGTATATGATGAAAAGCAAATTCCAAATTGCTCAGCAGGTCAATCAGTGAATTAATTCCTTTCCTCACATGGAGCAAGTTAACGGCCTGTACCCAATGGGAGATCTCTGCTCTGCTCTCTCAGCAAGTCGAAAAGTGAGCTGACTGTTTATTTCCCACATGGGGGAGGTGAATGTTTTTTGTCCAGCGTCGACTTGCTGGTATACTGAGAGTTGTGACGACCGCCTGAGTCCAGTCCCACAATGAAATCATCTGAGAGTTCTCCCAGCATGCGAACATGTTGATGATAAAACAGTCACCAGGATTCCCACAGTCTGAGAATTCACAAGACCTCTCCTCAGTGTGAACACGTTGATGACAATTCACTATCCAGGAACCTATGCAGCACTTCCGGCAGTCTGCGCAATATAAAGGTGAAATACTCAGCAGTGTGAACTTGCTGGATTCTCAGCAGGTTGGAATACCAAGTGAGCTATTTCCCCAACTAGAAACACGATCACACTCACTCCCTAGCACACTATTCTAACACCACCCTACCTCCTTCAGACACTTCCCTGCGCACTCCCTTGCCTACTTACACAAACCGTCACGCTCACCCATTTGCACATTCCCACACCATCACGCTGAGTCCCAAACACAGCCCTCCAATGGAAGTCGCACTCCCGCACACACTCTCCGAACATCACGCTCACTCACCCACAAACATCCCTACTGTGGCAGACACTTCCCAGCACACTCCCTAACCGTGACAACCAAGTCCATTGCTATGCTTGGTCCACCACACACTGCTTGACGGTTCTGCTTCCTTCCTGTTCGCTCGCCAACGTTATGCACACTGCACCTCACACTCCACGACAGACACCCTCGCTCCCCACCACCATGCACACATTTCTGCTCACTCTCCTGTCACCCTCACTCCGTCGCACTCTCAGTCACTCTTACACTCACTACCATTATCACTCCCCACATACTCACTCACCATCAACGTCTCGCACACGCACACTCCCTCACCGCCACGTTAACTACACTTCAAATTCCCATACCATCTTTCTCACTCTTCCGCAAACTCTCCCAGCATAACAATCACTCTGCTGCACACTCAGCTACTGTCAATCTCAGTCATCTGCACGCTCTCGCATATTCAAGTTCACAACCATGCTCACACCCAGGAAATCACACTAATATGCCCACACACTCCCAAGCCGTCACGTTCGCTCCCCCGCACATTCACTCATCATCCTGCTCATTCCTCCGGGCAATCCCACACTTTACCAATTACTCCTATGCATACTCCCCACCATCACGTGCACTCCCGTTCTCAGCTCCACCATCAGGCCCACTCACCGTGCCCTCCCACATCACGAAGCTTACTCCACAGCACACTCCTCCAGACAATACATCGCTGTCACACTTATACCCACAGACTTTCCCTCATTGTGATAGTCACTCCTGCACACGTCCACACCGGCATACTCACTACCCTGCCCTCGTTCCCACCATCAATCTCATACCATCAAAATCACGCCCTCTTATACTTCCCCACAGCGACGCTCACTCCCTCACACACATGCCCACTGTTGTCTTCACGTCCCCACGCTTGCTCGCAGAATCACACGCAGAGTGCCACCCTCGCCGAACATCCCTCTCACTCGCTGTCACATCGCCCCTCATACTCAGCTAGTATGACCATCACTCTATTGCACTCAACGCCATCCACTAGCCCACCATAACAATCACACCAGAACCCACACCACACCATTTACGTCACTCTCCGACACATGCCCACAACGCCATGCTCACTCCCTCACAGACTACCCTTGCATCGCGCGCACCTCCACACGCACTCCTATACCATCCCACTCTCTCTCCGGCACACTACCCAACCATTGTGCTTACTCGACCTAACAATACTCTAGCATCACGTCACCACCTCTCACACACGGTATCCTGAATCTACCTTCGCCTCACACTCCACTCCTCACTGTCCACTCACGCCCTCGTGCGTTCCCCCCATGCATTCACCCCACACTCACTCCACCATCATACACAATCCCCATCACACTCCAACACTGTCCCGTGTACTCTGCCTCACACTTCATCAATGCCACTCTCATTCTTTCGCACACACACCGTGCACTCCACAATAAACCCCATCACCGTCATACCCATTCCCTCACATGCTGTCACACCGACACAATTAATCGCCCATATTCTCCCCAACTTCACACTCACTTCCCTTCACTCTCCCCATCCAATAATATCAATTGCTGCACAATCACCCACCGTCACGCTCACTCCCCCAGACACTGTCACACCATCACAATCACTTCTTCACGCATTCATATACAGTCAGGCATATTCCTCCGGAAACTCCCCCACCATCCATCTCGCTCCCACGCACACTCCCACACCATCAGCCGCACTCTACCACACATTCGCAAAACAATCACGCATACTCCCTACACACTTTATCAAAAGCATCCTCCATTTTTGTACACTCTTCCACCTTCATGCTCAATCGCTGTACATTCGCCCACCATCATACAGATAGCCTGCACTCTCCCATCCTGTCGACCACACTCGCTTGCACAATCCCTGACAGTTCCACTCACTCCAGCACACTCCCATATCGTCACCGTCACTGTTTCACAAACTACACCAGCGTCACTCCCAATTCCCCGCACACTTACCCACCATAATGCTGAATTCCCCGCACATTCCCACGTTGCCACCATCGCCTCTTGGCTGACACCTAACTTCTATTTTACTCACCTGCACGCACGCCAACCGTCAGACTCATTACCCTGCACAGGCCCCCACTGTAAAATTCATTCCCCTGCACACTCCCAAACCATCACACTCACTCCCCGACTGTCACCCTCAGTCCCCCGCATAGACCCTCACCTTTATGTTCGCTCCTCCGTACACTTCCTCACCATAACGGTCAATGTCCCAGTTACACAAAATCCCTCTTGTACAATGCCTTGCATTTTCCCCACTGTCATTCTCGCTCTCCACTGTGTCCCACACTACCCCGCTCACTCCCCCAACATCATGCTCAGTCTGCTGCACACTCCCCACCCTCACACTAACTCTCATCACATTCCCCCACCGTCATGCATGCTCCCCTGCACACGACCCCTCCAACAACCTCATTCCAAAGCACACAACCTCACCCTAACTCTCACTCCCAGACACACTCTAGCACCGTCACCCTCAGTCCACTGCACATGCCGTCACCATCACGTTCACTCTATGAAAACCCCCAAAACGTCATGTGCACTCTCGTGCACAGTGTCCCACCATTACAATTACTACCTAGTCCTCTCCTGCACCGCCACTCTCACTCCCTTGCACAAACCTGCACCATCACTCACGCTCCCACATATCTCTCCACGGCTATGTTTTCTCCCCGACCCACTCCTCACCCTTACTCTGCACGTATACTCCAACGGTCGCACACATTGCTCCGCACACCACCATCAACTTTGCTCCAATGTATCCTCCCTCATCTCAACACTCACCACCCTGCACACTCCAACACCATTACACTCACTCGGCCACAGACAGCCCCTCATCATCAGTCTCCCCCACGTCGCACACACTTCCACCGTCATGCACACTAATCTACCCTGTCCCCCACTGCCACTTTAACTTCTTTGCACAGTCAGGCAACAACATACTCTGCCATAGCAACCTGCACACTCCAACACCATCGCTTTTACTCTCCTGCACACTCTCCAACGTAATCCTTACTCCCTTGCACATTCCCCACAGCATCATGGTCACTCCCATCTGCACTCCCACTCCATTCCACTCAGTCTCCCACGCACTTCTCCTGCATTCAAACGACCGTCCACTCTCCCAGTGTCACATTCAATGCCCTGGAAACTCTGCCCAAATTCACGTTCACTCCATCTCACTTCACCACCATCACGCACAATTTGCCGCACGCTTCCCCACTCTCCCCATCATTTCCGCACATTCTCCACCATACACTCCCTCAGGCACTCATCCAAGCTTCACATTCATAGTCCCTCACACTTCAATAAAATCCCATGTACTCGGCCGCACACTCCAGGACTGTCACATTGATTCCCTCCTACAAGCACCTGCAACTCTACCACCGTAAACCTCACTCACTCATACACACCTTGCACACACCCCACAGGCACCACCACACACATCCCCACCTTCATTCTCTCTCTGGAACGAACTCTGCCAACGTCAAGTTCACTCCCCTGCCCACACCTATGCCATCACGTCAACTCATTCGCACACTCCCACACTGTAAACCTCACTCCCCTGCCCATTCCACAACCATCATGCGCACTCCCCCATTTACTTGCCACCAACATTCACAATGCTCCGTGCACATTCCGACAATCATGCTGACTCCCTGAACACTTCCCGACTGTCACACTCACTGCCACGTTTACTTCTCCACGATCACACCAACTCTCCCTTCACTTTCCACCAAATTCATACTCGCCAGCTTACCAGCCAGATTACACACGCTCTCCCCGACACACCCACACTATACAGTTCACTCACCACATAGGAGACAACTATCACACTCTCCCTCCAGGCCTCTCCCTCAGGATTCTCCACACAAACCTGCAACCTCTCCAACTGTCATGCTCACTCTGCCAGACAATCCTGCACGGGCATGCTCACTCCCCACACAATCCACACCATCACTGCCAAGGGCCCAATCAGTTTACCAGTGTTACACTCACTCCCCATAGTCTCCCACAAAATTTCACTCAATGCCCAGCACACTCCCATACCGTCGAGCTTACTCACCTGCACGCAATCGCACACACTTCGCCACCATTCGGTTTACTCGCCTGCGTACTCCTGCAATGTCGCACTCACTCGCCACAAACACATCTCACATGGTTACGCTCACTCTCACTCTCACTCCACCACTGACACAATCAGTGTGCTGTGCATTCTCCCACTGTCTCCTTCACTCCCTTACACCCTGCTCTGCGCATTGCCCCACCGTCATTATCACTGCCTCTCACACCCCCTCAAACGCCCGCATAGTCCCACACACACCCCCGCACACTTCCCAACACCTAACCTCACTCAATTGTTTTCTCCTTCGCCAAAACACACACTGCACACTCTAATGGAGTCACACCCACACCTCCGCACATGCCCTCACCAATACGTCCACATCCTCCCATACATTTGCCCACTGTTATTCTTACTCCCACGCATTCTGTCCCAGTATCAGGCTCTATGACCTGCACACTTCCGTCACGATCACTCTCAAAACACAATCACAACACAGCAAACTCCACCAACCTCACGCACACTCGACCGCACACAACCCTGCTCAATCCCCCACAATCACGTTCACCGCACCGCACACACCACTGTCATCCTACTCCCTCTCCTGCATACTCCACAATTTTCAAACACACTCCCTCATACACAACGCAGCACAGTGTTCACTCCCACACACAATCCAACACCATCCTAATCATGCTCCTACACTCTCTCCCACCATCACGCTCACTCACTCGCACACCCCATCATCATCACAAAGTGGCTCTCACTCCATTGTCATGCTCAGTCCCCCTCACGACTCAGTACCATTTCACGGACTCTGCCGCACATTCGACCAGCTTTACTCTCATTCCCTCATACGCTCATCCACACATTCATTCCATCTCCGTCTCTCGCACGCAAGCTCATCAGTGCACTCCCTCACATACTCCCTCACCATTATGTTCTCCATCCTACACACTCTCACATCAACGCACACTGTCATCCAAGAGCAATCCTACCTCACACTAACTTCCTTGTGCATTCACTGCCCCACCATCACACTCACTTCATATCAATCGAGGCACTCTCATTCAACATCACGTTCACTCTTCTGCACACTCCCCCATCTTCACAATAATGCCACCTGAACATGCCCACAGCGTCATTGCCATCACATGCATACACCACACTGTTTCACTAAATACACCGCATATATCCATATCATCGTACACACTCCACCGCACATTACTCTGCCGTCAAAATCACTCCCCCGAACATACCCCCCACCACCCATTTCACTTCCCTGCACACTCACCCAACATCACACACACTCATCCGAGCACAATCCCGCTGTCAAGCTCACTTGCCTTGACACTCCCACGCCATTGCATTTACTTCCCTACGCTCTCCACAACCCATTCATACTCTGCTGCTTCCTCCCCCACCAATATGCTCACTGCACAAAAAGACTAAGACACCAGGTTCACGTTCCCACTCACTCACACATGATAGTGCACACTCCAAGCTCATTCACCGACGAGCTCATTTACTTCGCGCCCACTCCCATATGGTCCTGCTCGCTCCACCACACAGTTGCCCACCGTCACGCTCTCTCCTCTGCCCTCTCTGCCAGCATCCCGCTCACTGTCCTGCACACTCTTCCACCATCATGCTGTCTCTGTCACACATTCACACACCGTCATGCTCACGCTCCCACACACCCGCCTACCATCAGTCTCAATGATACGCAACCCCTGCCTTTATGCCACCACACCCTCCCACAGATTTATGCTCATTCACTCTCATAATCGCCCACAATCGTGCACTCTAATCTGCATACAAACGTGCAAATCAACCATCGTCACACCCACACTCCCACATCGACATGTTCAATCCACTGCACACTGCCCCCCAATCACACTCACTCCCCACTTAATTCCCCACCGTCACGCTCACCCCACCGCACATTCCCTCGCCGTCATACCCCCTACCCACACTGGCACACTATCACACCAACTCCACTGCACACCCCTCACCACGATGCACCACGATGAGAGGATTCGAAGAAGGGAGATTTGGAAAGAGGGATATTGGGAGATAGAGAGTGCAAGATTGAGAGATAATATGAATAGAAACCGACAAAGCGAGTGAGTTGAATTCTGCCGAAGGCCTGATTGAACTGAGTGACCCAGAGGTGAAATCACAGATGGAGTGACTTAAATCCCTCACGTGAGATCGGCCCCATTACCCTTACCTTTGCTGAGGTCCAGGACATGGGGGCTGAGTCAATCTCTCTCCAGCTCAGCTTCTTCAATACAAACAGGAATAAAAAATATAGTTCACCCTGCTGCTTGGAGCGTTTTATTATACACGTTTATTGTTAAGAAATTGAAGTGATCATACAGATAGTGGGATGCTGCTTTGCTTACTGAGCCTTGAGTTGTGAGCTGTTGAAATGTGTCCCTATAACTCTCTGTGGGATAAGATTTGACAAAACATCCTCAATCGTTTACAACAGTAACAGGCTGTTTCATTGCTGAAACAATTAACTGAATAGAGAAAGCCCTTAATGTATTGATTATTGATTAAATGTAATAGATTTTTGAATTTGGGCAAACGGATATTTAAACACATTTTTCAGCTGCTTTCTGAACGTTTTCTGGGTTACAGCATAAATCACGGTGTTTGTGCAGCAACTGAGGAGCTGCAGTATAAAACCCAATTCCTTCACACAGGAATGTAGAAACATAGCCTTAAACCCAATATGATCCATCCGGTACCATATAGAATACAATTAACGTTGACCATAACAGGATGAAATTGGCCGAGATCACAAACAGTAAAACGACAGATTTTTGTCGATTTCTCATTTCTGTGTCACACTGAGGGTTCGCATTATTGTGAGTTCGGAGTCTCCTGCGGGCTCTGCTGGTCACCAAAATGTGTCTGACGGTGAAAATATTGAGCAGCAAAATCAGAAGAAATGGGAGGGCAGGGGTTACAATGTGGTGGAGGAACTCGATTGCGATCCAGACTCGGGAGTAACGGATATCCTTTATTACATCACAAAACCAGGGGGCGTTCTCCAGCCAATACTTAGCTGTGAACATAAAATACCAGAAAATGTTCTTTAAACAACACAGCACAGTCACTGTTCCGAGGACAACAATCGCCGTTTTCTCACTGCAATATTTAGTTTTCAGCTTCTGGCAACAAATGGCTATGAATCGATCAAAGGTAAAACTGACGGTGAACCACACAGAACAGTCAATGGCTGCATAAAGCAGGACAGCGTGGATATTACACACGGGGATGTAATACATGAAATAAAACTGTTCATAATAAACAACAGGAATGTGTCTTAACACCAAGTCGAGAATAATGACCAGTAGATCTACCACTGCCATGGCAACCAGGTAATAGCTGACACACGGAGACAATCCACAATCTTTAGAAAGCAGGACGTAGATCGTCACTATGTTAACTGTGAGGAATGGAAAAAAAAATATATATCAGTCTTGACACAAATTATGCGTTTGTTTGAGGACCCAGTGACATTTTCGAATGTGTCAATGCGCTCAGAAATGTGTTAAAATAATTGGAGCTGAAATGACCAATTGGCAGGTCCGAATAAAGACAAAATTGTGTCATAAAACGCAAGCCACCTTCCCTCACCAAGCACACGGAGACACATCCATATTAACAGATGTTTTCTCGAACATTCCCACACACTCTATCACTCGAGAGTTTAAATATGGAGGGTGAAAACTTTGCCATCCTGAAGGTTTCTCACCCAGTTCCTAACAGACAACCGCAGATTGGAAGTTCCTCTCTTTTAGTATAAATTGTAATCGATCCTCTGTCATGTAGAAATGTAAATACAGGGAAAATGTATTAACCACTTTAAATGTCCGAACTGTACCTGCTTCTACTTGGAAAAGATATCTCCCCTCCGGGTCTTATCTTAAGTTTGAATCACTGACGTCTGGTCATTCATAAATACTGTCATTCCTGGGAATGTTGGTGATAGGATGTTTTGGAAAATGTTCGTGAAAGAATTTTCCAGAGAATGACAGTCATATAGTGCTCTGGCAAAATCATTTATAGATTCTTTCAGTAAATTTCAGTTGTAGAATGTTCTGGAGAATGTCGGTAATATAATGTTCTGGTGTGTGTCAGTTGTAGAGTGCTCCGGGGAATGTCGGGTACGGAATGTTCCTGACAATGTCAGAGATAGAATCTTCCAAAGAATGTCTGTTACAGGATGCTCAGTGGAATGTCAGTTGTAGAATTCTGGTGAATATCAGGTCCAGAAGGTAATAGTGTCATTAAGATCCACATCACAAAGGCCCTTCTGCAGATTAAGTTTCGTGAGACTTACTCAGCCTCACAGTGGGAATCTCCCCCAAAACCCAACTGGCACTTTGCTATAAAAGCAATATGGTGAAGACAATATCTCGATCCTTTGATGAAAAGTCCACTTGTTCAATCATGCAGATTCCATTCCTTATTCCAAGATCTCCCCACCTCTTTTTAATTTTTGTATTACACTTCAAAATATGAAGTTCTAGATGTTCAGATTCCAAAATCAGACATCCTGCAGTCAGATCTATCCAATGCCATTAAATCATATGAATTTCCCCTCACAGTATGCAGTGAATTCCTTGATCTATTTTAAGGATACAACACACATTTTGATAGAGCACATTTCGTTCAGTTTTTTTTTTACCGAAAATTCCATGCGTCATTCTTGCCTTTATTCCTCATAATGACCAGTCAGGAAAAAGGCTGAAACTCTCATGCTCACAGAATCAGAACTGATGGGAAATGTTTCATGAAGCCCCATCACCTTTCCTGGGTAGATCCTGTCCCACTGATCGGACATACGCACCACTGGGTACACCGTGGTATGCATTCAGGATCTGGGTTACCTTGGAATTGCCGAACATTGATCCCAGAAGTCAAGAAATCGCATGGTAGCATTTCTAGGAAATCTCCTGATGATGGACATCCACTGTCCTCCCCACCTTTGTTGATCAATAAATCCCTGTCGATGTTGAAAATAGATCAGATGAAACGCTAAGGGTGGCAATGACATAGAGCGTACTCTGTGTCTGGGACTTCAATGTTGATCACCAAAAGTGTCTCCAGAAGCACAACACTGACTGATCAGAGCGAGGACAGAAACAGACAACAGCCAGATTGCGGGAAGTGATGGATGAAACAACAAGAGCGAAACCTTCTCACCAAACTACTTGTCACAGATGGATCTGCCCCATATACTATCTGTAGGAGCCGCCAACACATGGTCCAGGTGCTGTGAATTTCTCAGCCTCATACTGAAGATACCACCCACTCTCCTGCGAAGTTGGACATACTTCCAAAGGACCGAGCAAATGGAAACTATGCATCCATGAGCCACTGTGGGCTATGAGCAGTTGCAAAGTCAATGTCCTTGCCTCCATCATAAAGTCAGAAGTTGGCTGTTCATTGATGGTACCAAAACGTTCAGCAACACTCACATCTACACTGAAGCAGACCATGCAGCCCATCAAAAGTTTTAAACGACAACAGAATGAGGCCATTTAAACATTCGAGGCTGTTACTCAGCAATTGGAGCCGAGCTCTTAATCCCTCATGTCTGTCACAGAGGAAATGTAAAGAAGTATTTAGACTTTCAAAGCTGATACATAGGTGGATTGGTTACAGAATCGGAAGACTGGATAAAATGGACAAATTAGTGTCTATGTGTTTAATAGACATTAACAACTACAGTGACACAGTGATCAGTGCCGGGTCCACAACTATTTGCAAACTTTCCCGATGGTTTTGAGAAATGGAAGAAATGCATTCTAATTAAATACATCAGTGATGCTAGTATAGTCAGGAAATGAAGTTGTCGACAGGACATGGAGAGTCTGTAATTCGATAAGCAATAGGGATTTGGCAGATGGGATATAACGTAGTTTATTGTGAACCTTTGAATATTTCAGGAAAAATGAAAGGCTGAATATTATATCAACGGAAAAAATTCCTTGACTTCATAATACAGAGTCGACTGGAACGTTCACTCTGAACAGTTCAGACATCAGAAGTTTTGTTTCATCTGCCTGATGGTCAATTCTGTGATGTTCTCACTGGCATAATTGCTCTCAGTGCACATGAGATATTTTATGTGATTGGTTGGTGGTGGGGAAATGGGGGAAAATGTATACTGGACCGTTTATCAAAGCCTTTACCCGAGATGGCATTCTTCTTTTCGTTGGTGAGACCCTACGACGATGGGACATGGGTATTCACCAACATGAAGTACTGTATATGGTCACACTGTAACGTCAGTGGAGTGAGACCGAAGTTCCAATCACAAGAAAGAGAACATAAAATAAAGACAGTTCCGTATTAGTTGAAATGCGTTGTTATACCACATTCTCAATTCACCGCACAGAACCAATGGAAACACCATAAACCCAAGCGAGATATCCTTTTAGCATGGAGCACTGTGGAGACCCTCCTCTGCTCTGTCTAATCAAACAACCTGCCCAGAGGCGAACATTGTATAGACCACACCACTGCAATCATCTATAAACCCGGATGAGATATCTGTTCAGAATGGGAGCAGTGCAGACCGCAGCACTAGAATATTTTTCCATACCTTTCTGAGTGAAGCACTCGCCAAAGGATTGAGATGAATTTGGCTACGCTTTTTCTAACTGTTAATTTGTTTTGATGTACTACTCAACATTATACTGAGAATGAATTGTAAACATTTAGCCGGATTAATGCACATCCTCTACACATTTCTGAACAGTATGAGCAACGTTGCATGACCAATTCACCGACACTGCACATCTTTGGATTTTCGGAGAAACTGGAGCACCTGGACGAAACCCACGCAGACGTAGGGAGCATGCGCATACACCACACGTACAATCGCCCGTGGGTCGAATCAAAACCGGTCCGCGGCGCTGTGAGAGAGCACTGCTAAGATCTGAGGTTCCTTGCTGCCTGAACCTTGGACCTACCATGGTGCAATAAGTGAGGACATTAGAAACTTTTCACTGGTCTCATCAGATTGCACAGACAACCAAACTAATTGAATTCAAGTGTGAGACAGTCACTGTGTTTGATGCCTTTGCTGAACAGTGCTTCTGCTTGGCGTGGAGCAGCCATCAGAGGCTGGTGTAACATAACATTAATCAAAAGTGAGTGAGACAGACGGAGAGAAAAAGAGAGTGAAAAGGGACATTTTAATCCCTGCTTCAATGAATTCAGTCCCAAAACGACAGAATCTCGATTTTTCAGAGATACAGATGCAAACTGATACAATAAAGCACACACACAAAGACGCAGGCAAACACAGAAAAAAACGCATACACACATAACAATAATTTAGACAAAGGCAAGTATTTGCACCCTCAAGCCAACAATCTCATTAAATATGACAATGGATCATCTGATGCAGACATCTACGTAATTTCCTCTTGGGAAATACGAAAGGGCAGATGACTGAGCTGTGAGAGGGAGAGAACTATAAGACGAGTGACCCTAAATCTATTAGTTTGAGAATACTTCTGGAAATGAATACGCCTGGTCGACAACCAAACGTAATGAATTAGGAAAAGGAAAAATTTTGACAGTATTAAGCAGGAACTTTCAAAAGAGGATTGGGGGAAGCTGTTTCCCGGTAAATGGGTTGCTGATGAGTAACAGTGTTTCAAAAGTGAGACAACGAGCGTTCAGGGACAACATGTTCCTCTTAGTGTGAAGGGCAATGCTCGCAGAAGTATTGCACAGTACTTAGAACATAGAACATAGAACAATACAGCACAGAACAGGCCCTTCGGCCCACGATGTTGTGCCGAACTTCTAACCTTGATTAAGTACCCATCCATGTACCTATCCAAATGCCGCTTAAAGGTCGCCAATGATTCCGACTCTACCACTCCCACGGGCAGCGCATTCCATGCCCCCACCACTCTCTGGGGAAAGAACCCACCCCTGACATCTCCCCTATATCTTCCACTCTTCACCTTAAATTTATGTTCCCTTGGAACACTCTGTTGTACCCGGGGGAAAAGTTTCTGACTGTCTACTCTATCTATTCCTCTGATCATCTTATAAACCTCTATCAAGTCACCCCTCATCCTTCGCCGTTCCAACGAGAAAAGGCCGAGAACTCTCAACCTATCCTCGTACGACTTCCTCTCCATTCCAGGCAACATCCTGGTAAATCTTCTCTGCACCCTCTCCAAAGCTTCCACATCTTTCCTAAAGTGAGGCGACCAGAACTGCACACAGTACTCCAACTGTGGCCTAACCAAAGTCCTGTACAGCTGCAACATCACTTCACGACTCTTGAATTCAATCCCTCTGCTAATGAACGATAATACTCCATAGGCCTTCTTACAAACTCTATCCACCTGAGTGGCAACCTTCAAAGATCTATGTACATAGACCCCAAGATCCCTCTGTTCCTCCACCTGACTAAGAACCCTACCATTAACCCTGTATTCCGCATTCTTATTTGTTCTTCCAAAATGGACAACCTCACACTTAGCAGGGTTGAACTCCATCTGCCACTCCTCAGCCCAGCTCTGCATCATATCTAAGTCCTTCTGCAGCCGACAACAGCCCTCCTCACTGTCCACAACTCCACCTATCTTCGTATCATCTGCAAATTTATTGACCCACCGTTCGACTCCCTCATCTAAGTCATTAATAAAAATTACAAACAGCAGAGGACCCAGAACTGATCCCTGCGGAACTCCACTTGTAACTGGGCTCCAGGCTGAATATTTACCATCTACCACCACTCTCTGCCTTCGACCGGTTAGCCAGTTTTCTATCCACCTTCGACCGGTTAGCCAGTTTTCTATCTTGACGGGAGATATTGCCGTTCTGGTCAAGAAAACAATGGAGATGATATACGTCAGGACACGGCAGGTGGGATCAGGTGAATCACTTGAAGAGCATACGGTATGTAGGAGTACACTCAAGCGGGAAATCAGAAGAGCAAAAAAGGGTGTGATGATGCTGCTCTTTTAACGAGGGAAAATAGTCATTTTTTTTCAGCAGGTCGTAAACGAAACACACTCCGATAAATCAGTGCTATTTTGATTGCAGGCAGCAGATACGGTTTCTTTGAGTTTGAAGGCATTCGAGCTTTTTCAAAAAAAACTTGCAAGTTGAAATGGGAGTGGCCAGTTCTCCAAGCTGAGCCCACTTTGGTTTGGTTTGGTTAATGGTGATTTGGAATATTAAAACATAATAAAACATGAGAAGTGGAGCAGGTGTGTGCTGTCAAGACCTTGATGCCTACTCTTTCATTCAACAATATCATGGCTGACTTATTCGTGGACTCAGGTCCACGTAGTCGCACTCTCGCTGTACCCCTTAATTATTTTATGTTTCACAAAAATGTCTACCTTCGCTTTAAAAACGTTGACTGAAGTAGCGTCAACTCGGCATCAAAAACACCCAGATAGCTGCGTGTTGGATGCTACAACTTTATTTCCCATTCAAGTAAGATTCCTTTGTTTCTCCTACCAAAATGAATGACCTTTGGTTTGTTAACATTGTACTCCATCTTCAGACCTCTGCACACTAACTCATTGCAACTATGTTCCTCTGCAAATTCTCATAGTCCTCCGCATACTTGGCTATGCCGTCCATCATAGCGACATCGGCAAACATTGACACTCTGCACATCGTACCCATTTCGAAATCATCTCTGTAAATTGTGAGTCATTGCGGTCTCAACACTGATCATTGAGCCACACCAGTCATCATGGTTTGCATCATTAAGTTGATATAATGTATTGTGCAGTTGGACAGTTAAGTTGTTTTGTATTCTGTTTTATTTTGCTTGTATTTCATTTGCTAATGTGGTCAATAAATTGTGTATTATTTAAAACTATATGGTTTGACCAGCTGCATCACTACTGCAATATGCACGTTAACCCTGCTTAAAAACAACTGAAAACGTGATGGTTGCGGCTCCGGTTTTGAAATGTTTTGAGAGGGTTTTGCCTTGTTCCTGAAAGATGGAGGCTCTTCGCGGGTTTTGCTCGATACTTGCGAATTGGGATGGCGTTGTTAGACTCGAAGGCATCGAGGCATATTGACGAACATGAAATAGTGCATATTAGATTGACTTCTGATTGATTCTACCAGTCAGCTTAACATCGAGCGCCTGTATTGCACTGTAATATTCTATGATCTGTGTTCAATGTTGCTTGTGGTGTATTTTGTTCGGGGTGGTGAATTCAGATCGTTCAAACAGTGCTTGGTACAGCATTGTCTCTTTCAGTCACCAATAATTTACTGGAGGTGGAAAAAGTTCCCTTGGGATTATTAAAAAAGGAAATTTAGTCCAAGCGGCTGGTGTTAGCGAATAATTGGAATTGGAGCTGCCTCTTCCCGAGAGGAAAGGAGAGATAATTACAGCGATAACGTGGCATTTCAATTTACTGGAACCGCCATCTGAATCGTTAGAGACTGGTAAAATTCAGTTGAACATGTCTCTCCTTGAGCTTCAGGGAAAAGACATAAAAAAGCAGAGAGCAGAGAAAAAGCGGTAGAGACAGAGTGGAGAGATAAAGAGAAGTGTAGGGAAAGAGAGAGAGAAGAAAGGAAGAAAGAGCGGGTTTGAACTTCAGAAGGTGGCACGAAGAAAGGAGATCAAAAATTCACTTTCTGAATTAGTGAGGACTCACGTGGAAGTGCAGAGAGTTAAAACAGCAAGACTAGCAGCTGGAATAGCTGACATTTACGAATTGCTTCATAAATCAAAGATTGGCTTTCAAAGTCAATTTCATTCCGTCAGCGATAGAAATTGAGGAAACGGGGAGGGAAAGGTAAATCTTGTTGAAGATCAAAAGGATAATAGACCACAGGGTAGAAAGAAAACCCTTGAACTGGCAGAAGTAGTTTAAGAGAAGCTCCAGCGTTTTCAACGCAAAAAAAGGAGGCCACGTGAAATCACAGTGTCGGTGCGTTAGGAAAAGAACTGGGAAGACAGCTGTAGGAGTTAAGAAAAGGATAAGCCAATGAACTTGTTTGGAGTCGCAACAAACGCAATGAAGGCTAAAAAGATGCACCAGAATGCACAAGTTGTCAAAGGTTGTTTAAGGAGCAGGTGCCACATCTTGTTAAACCATTTACTGCGAAGGAAAAGTTTATTCGCATATGTCTGGAGCAGCAGTTGAAGAGGTTACAATGTTAAGAGTTACAGTTTGCTCTCAATCTGTGATTTGAAAGATGAGGAGATATGTACTTCTGAAGGACAATTTTCAGAAAAGTTCTGAGTAACGAGAATTCAAGGTGAGACAGAAAAACATAATGATGTAAAGTGAGGTTAAAATGTCCAATGAAGAGTGGAAATTTCACAGAAGCGCAGAAACCACCAGAAAAGGTGGCATCAGACATTAAAGACAATGTTGTGGTCTACTTGTTAAAGCTATCCAGATGATGGGAAAAAGTGATTTCAGTTTGTATGTTTTGTGATCAGCGAAACACTATGAATCAACGAAATTCAGTCCATTTTAATTACTTTATGGATATGAAATGAAAAAGATCGCAAAGAATTGATGGAAGAGAAATTGGTAAGTCAGAGTTCACAGACCTTTTATTTGGACTGTGCGTAAAATCTTTGGTCATAACACTATAGAGTGGGGAGATGTCTAGACAGCATTTGAGTGTATCACAGCATATAGTGGAATAGGAAGCAGACATGAAATCAAAAAGTGCAGTTTTGCAGGCGGGGATAAGGTGTTCATGGCATTTCCAATGTTAGGTGAACCTTTACAATTAAGCGTTAGTGGAAATTATCAAGTCAAAAGCAAAATGCAGTGAGGTAAACTCCAGACAGAAAGGAATCATCACAAAGTGTCTCATGTGAATAAGTTGAAAAGGTGTTTTGACAAGTAAGGAAAGCAAAAGGAGACTATGTTATTGATTGCAACACAGCGGGGAAAGCCAAGTCCAGAAGATTCTAAATCGGACATATCTCAAATTAAATTGGATAACGAGGAAGCTGTGTAAACTGAGATAAATTATTCAGTTACCTTCCAGAGCAGAATCGAAATGACCTGAAAACGTTATTACTATCATATGGGGAGATATGTGAAAACAACATGGAAAGAACTAGCCGAATTATGTTTGAATGAGGAAGTGAGGACTGCGGATAATGGGGACCAGAGTCGAAAAGTGTGATCCTGTAAATGCTCAGCCAACCAGGCAGCATCTGAGGACCAGGGAAATCGACGTTTCTCGAAAATAACATCTCCAGCAGGGATGGTTAAATGAGAATATGAACAGTGTATTAATGGCAAATGTATTAATGGCAAGCAGAATCTTATTTTTGAATTCGGACACTTCGAAATGGCTGGCACGGTGGCTGAGTGGTTAGCACTGCAGTCTCACAACACCTGTAACCGGGAAACCGAATCCAGCCTCGGGTGACTGTCTGTGTGGAGTTTTCACAATGTCTCTATGCCTGCGTATGCATGCTGCCGTTTCGTCCCTCAGTCCAAGTATATTGTCCACGCTAAATTGTCCCAGAGTGTTAGGCGCATGCGTCAGAGGGAAATGGGTCTGGGTGGGTTACTCTTAGGAGGGTTAGTGAGGACTACCGGGACGAAGGACCTGTTTCCACACTGTATGGAACCATTAAAACAAAAATAAGTCATCAATGTGTGGAAGCACTGCAGAATAACTTGCGTTTTCAGATTTATTGTCACATGTACTCACTCAAAGTTTGCAAGTTGCAACGCATCGCACAACCGGAGATATTTAGTTCCATCATTCCAACCCCGCTCACCTCATAGAACAGGATCGTTTCCCAAAGTTGTCCTTTCGATAAAAATGTAAAAATAAAGAAAAACGGTTCAAATACGAGTTCATACGTGCCTTGTCATGCTGGGTTCTCATTGCACACAATGG
The DNA here is from genome assembly GCF_037043375.1 of Chiloscyllium plagiosum. Taxonomy (NCBI): domain Eukaryota; kingdom Metazoa; phylum Chordata; class Chondrichthyes; order Orectolobiformes; family Hemiscylliidae; genus Chiloscyllium; species Chiloscyllium plagiosum. The sequence goes on along the minus strand of NW_028270184.1, from coordinate 45,642,036 downwards.
CTCGATGGCCCTCGGTCCGCTGTCGTACAACCTGTTCCCGCTCTATGGTGAAATCCTACACGAGAACCTGCTGTGAATAAAAACATGGAAGCTCGGCAACTCGGGGAAATAAATACATGGCGTGATGTTTTGAAATGAGGCCACATGATGGATGAGGAAATGTGGAGGTCTTTAATATGTTAATCGGAGATAAATATCCCGAAGTAGTTTAACTTTCCCTCAGGTCATTGTGGGAAGCTAGGGAAACATTTTGGACCCCATAGGTGAGATACCTGCATCGTTCCTGGGAGTTCTGGGGAAGGGTCACTGGAACCAAAACGTTAACTATCACTTCTCTGCACAGATGCTACCAGACCTGCTGAAATTTACGAGCAACATTTTTTTTTGTTTCTGCTTTACAATGTCTGCAGTTCTTTTGGTTTTTTATTTGTATCACTGACAGCCATGGTTGAGGTGCTGGAAGACTGGAAGACAGTTAATATTGTGACATTATTTTTAATCATGCAGCAAGGAAAAGCGAGGGAACTAGAGAACAGTGAGTGTAGTGTCAGTGGTGGGCAACTGTTTGGAGGAAATTCTGAGAGACAGGACTTATCTGCATTCGGAAAGACAAGAACTGATTGCGGATCGTCAACATAACTTTGTGTGTGAGGGAAACATCTCACAAATTGATTTCACTTTTCCAAGTGGTGACAAAGCAGACAGATGGAGGTAAAGCAGCATACGTTGTCGACGTGCACATCAGTGAGGCCCAACATGGTTCTGCATGGTAAATATTTTAAAGGGAACAGTAGGAGACAGAGGTCCCTGGCAGTGGTTCGTTGTTACAACCGGAGGCCTGTGAGCAGCTGTGTGTCACAAGGATTTGTGATTGGTCCAGTGTTGTTCGTTATTTTAAGAATAGTTTGGATGACAATATAAGAAACAGGCATACTACGTTTGTAGACGACCCAAAATTGGCGATACAGTGGACAGTGAAAAGAGTTATCTAAGCGGACAATGATATCTTAATCAATTGGGCCAGTGCGCCAAACAATGGCAGATGGTGTATTACACAGTTACATGCCGTTTGCTGCATTTTTGTTTCAAAAACCAAGGGAAGATTTGCACAGTTAACAATCGGGCTCTTGCGACTGTTGTGAAACAGACAGAACCGGGGTGCAATTGCAGGGTTCCTTAAAATGGAGTCGCAAATTGACAAGGAAGTTCTCAAATTATTCGGCAAGTTATAATAATCAGTCCAAGCACTGAGAATAGGAGTTGGGACGTCAGTTATGACTGTACAACGGAAAGTGCATTTCTTGTCGCCTTGCTATCCGAAGAATGTTATAAATGGGAAAGTTTCCAAAATATTTAAATTGATGTGATGAAGAATGGAGATTTGAGACACAATGATAGGATGGGTAGCGTCGGAACTTTTCTAGTTTGCATTGGAGAATGAGGGGTAACGTTCTGGAGGTTTATAAAATCATGTCAGGCATGATTTGGAGATGCCGGTGTTGGACTGGGGTGTACAAAGTTAAAAATCACACAACACCAGGTTATAGTCCAACAGGTTTAATTGGAAGCACACTAGCTTTCTGAGCGATGCTCCTTCATCAGGTGATGAAGCACCTGATGAAGGAGCCTCGCTCCGAAAGCTAGCATGCTTCCAATTAAACCTGTTGGACTATAACCTGGTGTTGTGTGATTTTTAATTTTATGCCAGACATAGATAGCAAGAAGAGCAATGGTCTTTGTCCCAGGGTAGAGATCCCCAAAAGCGGAAGGCAGAGGATTACGTGGACAGGGAAGAGATTTAAATGAGATCTAAGTGGCATGTGTTTCTCACAGAGGGTCGTGTGTAGTTGTAACGAGCTAAGAGACAAAGGGGTTGAGGCAAGTACAATTACAACATTTTAAAGACAGACGGGTAAATAAATGGGAAAGTGTCAGAGGGTTAAGTGCCAAATGAAGCTAAATCTGACTAGTTATGCTTAGGAGAACTGGTCAGCATGGACGATTTGTGTTGAAGGGTCTGTTTATATATTGCACTACTTTCAGAGGCTATTACTTTGCGGTTCATCTTTCATCAACAATTCTTCATTACACTCAAGTCATTTCCAAGTCAAAAATCCTTTGTAAATGCTTTCAGCAATCTAGCTCTCCCAACTTGCTTTAATAGAGACTGGCTAATATTGATGAGGCCGTGCAGACTATATGATCTGCAGAAGCAGAATTGTATTCAATCACAATCTATAACCTTATGTATTGGGCGATCCCTCAGTCTACCATTACAATGAACCTGATTTTGGTTCAGTGACGAGTGAGGGTGAACAAGCTAGGGTGAGAACCATATGTACCTAAATCTGATGATTACCAGCCAAAGCTGCCGGACTTGACTCCTTGCATTCCAAACAGCATAACTAGAATGCGGTAGAGAGGGAGAAATTATCCCAACAATAACAGATCAGATCTAAGCTTTGCAGTCCTGCAACATTCAGTCACAAATGGTGATAGAGAATTAAACAGCTTACTGGAAGGTTGTACGAATATCCCGTTCCCAAGTAAAGGAACAGCTGTGCATGTCTGAACATAAGACAATGATGTCATATCTGAGTCAACCTCAGCCAGACATGTTGAGTCTATGATCTACCTCATCGTCGTCATGATGACCACAGATTCGTTAATCACACAGGTGCGAGTCGTTAATCAATGCGATCCGCTGCACGTAACATGAAAAAACTGCTGAATACATTCGCTGGGATAAACGCCCTCACACTATTCCTGCCAAGGGAACGAAGACATGTGCTGCATCACAAACAGTACCGCTGTGGAAGCTGTTTCATTCCAGCTCCAACTCTGACTTCTACCCAGCAATTTGGAAAATGACTTAACTATGTCCAGTCCCCAAGAAAAGGATAATTACAATCTGCCCAACTGCCATCCCCATCAGGCCCATCATGATAATCAAAGAGGTGGAATTTCTTTTTGACAGAGTTGTCAAGAAACACAGAAATAACATTCTCAGTGTGTTTTCTGATAGGTCCCCATGTGGAGAGGGAGCCCTTGTGGAAATGTCGCTGGATTACTAATCCCATAAAAGGCTAATGCTCTGGCAGTTGGCGGAAGTTAAAAACAATTGAAAAACTATTGAGATGTAAAATCTGCTGTCAGTAAGACTGACCTTGAAGCGAATATATTTTGCAAACACAGATTTGCTTCACCAATATACGTGCAGGAAGTAAAATTCCCGTGATTTTCTGGTCTGGCCGAGAAGTTTCTCCAGACACACGGACATGTGATAAACTCTTCAATGCCATCTGAAAAGACCAAATAAGGCAGTCAATTGTGTCAACCTTCTCCGAGTTCTTCAAGAGATACCACCAGTCAGCAGCCCCGGTATTAGAAAAGTGAACCGTAAACACAGTCAGTCCTGCAGATGCCGGGTTGCTACCGTCTCAGAGCTTGTGAAAACACTTATAGAGCGTTCTCACTGACTGAAAAGAAACTTCGAGACAGTAGTAGGATTTTCAAACCATTGGGCCTTCCCTATTCTTGTTATTGGCCGAATATCTCTTCAGTGAAATTTTCCCACACAACATGCGCACTTCATAATGTGATTATAAATATAAAATATATGTTACTAACTGCAGTGGTCCCTTGGGTCTATCAGTTTTGCTCGACCTTTCAACATAATGATGGGTCATTCTGTTTTTCCATATCATTCTCATGCTCTCTCCCCGCACCTTGAGAGTCAAGAAATCGTTTATTATATTGAGTGCATTGACTTCCACATCCTTATGTGGTCGGAAATTCGCCAGGTTCAGCAGTTTCTGAATGTCAACATTTATTCTCATCTCGGTGCCGAATTGCCTGTCTGCATCTAATGCTGTGACCATTTCGAGTCAATGTTCAATCAGACTTTACTCTTATACAAATCAGATGACCGGTCTTTTTGAACAATATTCAAGCAGCTTACCTATGTAAGTGACCACACGATCAGTTGAGAAGGACAGACACAGACATTCAGTGGACTGGAACAGGCCAAATGTCAAAGACATGAGTCAAAGATGCTGAAACCTGGAGAACGTAAAGCACCACGTGGGGCACACTGAAAAGTGAACGTGAGCGCGAGGTGAACATTTTTTACTTCGTTCCTGAGCTTTGTAACGATGGAACCTGAACGACCAAGGAGAGAAACACGAAAAGGTAGGTTAAGATACAGATGGACAAAAATTTGCGTTATAATTGGACTATTACTTAATGGAAACCAATATTTAGAATCATGGGGTATGGCAGAGGAAGGTGAATTGCTCGGTGAGAGTGTGCTGGATCCAATCACAAGAATGAGAACAGAAATTAAATGTGCTTCATGATCAGCGAAATGGATAATTATATCACGCACTCAATTCACTTCAAACAAATAGCCTAGATACCAAAAAAAGGAAGGATATCTGTTCAATTTTTAGCACTGTGCAGACCAGGTTAGACTGCTACAAAATACAGCCCGTCGAAATATGCAGCGAACAAAACTGTGCATATGATAGAAGTGGATTGATTTTTTTAATGCGGAATGGACGGCGTGGTGAGCTGTGTTGATGACAACACTGATTTTGTAGAATCACAGAGATATACTGCATTTAAACAGACCCTTCAGTCCCACTCGTCCATGCCGAACAGATGCTTGAACCTAATCCAGTCATATTTGCCAGTAATTGGTCCATATCCAACTCAGCTCTTCCTAATCATACATCCATCCAGATGTCTTTTAAATGCTGTAATTTTAATATCCTCCGCTACCTCTTCTGGAAACTCATTCGATACACTGACCACAATCTGCGTGAAAACGTTGCCATGTGGGTCCCTTTTATATATTTAACCTCCCAAACCAAAACTGTGCCCTCTAGTTCTGGAATACCCCAAAACAGGAAAAACCTTTCAATTTATTCTATCCATGCCCTTCATGATTAATAAGCCTCTGTAAGATCAGTGCTCAGTCTCTGAAACTCCAGCTAAAACAGCCATGCCCTAATCAGCCTTTCCCTGAAGTTCAAATCCTCCAAACCTGGCAAATTCCTTTTTAAGTCTTCACTGAATCATTTCAAATGTCAGAACATCCGTCTGATAGAAAAGAGAACGGAATTACACGCAATGTTCCAAAGTGGCCTAACCAATGATCTGGACCGCAGAAACATGACCTCCCATCTCCGATACTCAACCATCTGACAAATAACATAAAGCATACCAAATTCCTTCCTCACGACCCTATCTTTCTGCGACTCAACTTTCAGATACTATGAACCTGTACTTCAACGTCTCTTTTATCATCAAGAATCGCCATGTGACATTACATTTAAGTGTATCAACCCTGGTCTGATTATTTTCAAATGAAGCACATCGCATTCAAGTAAATTAAACTCCATGTTCCAGTCCTCACTCCATTGGCCCATCTGATCAATATCCCATTGAACCTTGAGGGAACCTTCTTCACTGCCGACTACACCTCCAATATTGTTGTCATCTGCAAACGTACTAACTATATCTCCTTCATTCACATGCAAATAATTAATATAAATTACGAAAAAAAGTGGAGAGAGCATCGAACTTTGTGGGACACTACTGTTTACAGATCTCTAGTCTGAAGAACAGTCCTATACCATCACACTCCGTCTTCTACCTTCGATCCAGTTTTCCAGCCAAATGGCTACAGCTCCCTGTCTGCATGTAGGTTTGCTCACTAAGCTGGAACGGTCGTTTTCAGACGTTTCATCACCATACTATGTAACGTCTTCAGCAAACTTCAGGATGAAGCACTGTTGCTGTAGCTCGCTTTCTAATCATGTGTCTGGGAATCCCTGGTTGGCGATGTCATTTGCTGTGTTGTCATCATTTCCTAAGGTGGTGTCATTTCCTGTTCTTTCTCTCAGGGGATGCTAACTTGAATCCAAGTGAACTTGATTGTTGATAGAGTTCCAGCTGGAATGCCATGCTTCACGGAATTCTCGTAAGTAGCTCTGTTTGGCTTTTCCTCGGATGCATGTGTTGTCACAGTCGAAGTATTGTCATTCTTCATCTGCATCCAAGTATAATAGTGTGAGTGGGCTATGCCTTATTGTTACTAGCCGATGTTCAGGTGTATTTGTGGCTAGTTTTCTTCGTATTTGTCCAATGTAGTGTTTGCTACAGTTCGTCAAACATAAAAAATATAAGTTTTGCTTGATGCCTCTATTGGGTCTTTCGTGTTCATTAACTGCTGTGTTATGGTTTTGGTGGGTTTTAGGGCTTTTGTGATGCAAAGGGTCTGAGTAGCCCGAGAGTAATTTCCGAGATATCTTGGATGTAGTGGAGAATGGCTCGGATTTCTGCATGTGTTTGGTCTGACTGTTTGGGCTCATTGTTGAGAAACCAACGGTCTGTGATCATTGGGTACCGATTTTTTTTAAATACACTGTATAGGCGATTTACCTCTGCGCTTCGTAGTTCTTCTGTGCTGCAGTGTGTGATGGCCCGTTGAAATAATGTTGTTATGTAGCTTCGTGTGTGAATGTTGGGATGATTGCTTCAGTAGTTCAATATTTGTTTGTATGTGTTGTTTTCCTATTGATGCTGGTTTGAAGTTCCACATTGGCTGTTCGCTCTACTGCGACATCTAGGAATGTCAGTTTGTTTTTATTTTCCTCGTCTTTCGTGAATTCTATGCTGCTAAGAGTATTATTGATGGTCTTGAAGGTTTCTGCTAATTTGCGACATTTAGTGATGACAAAGGTGTCACCCACGAAGCGGACCCAAAGTTTGGGTAGGATTGACGGCAGAACTATCTACTCGAGTCTCTGCATTAATTCCTCTGTTTGGATTCCTAAAATTGGAGATCCCATGGTTGTTCCATCGGTTTGTCTGTAGGTTTTATTTTTGTTGAAGGTGAAGTGGGTGTTAAGGAATAGATCCTCGAGCTTGAAGATATTGTCCTTGCTGATGAAGTTGGTGGAGTTTGGTGTATGTGTCTTTAATCCTTCTATTAGTGTCGTCAGTGTTACAATGTCCAGGTTGATGTTGATGGATGTGAACAGGGCTGTTCCGTCAAATGGCTTTGTCAAAGGGAAATCCATGCCGTCCAACAGAGGGCCATCCACGAACAGCTGTACTTCCTGCACGAATGCCTAAGGATACAGGTACTACCTCAATGTCTTAACCAGTATCTTAGTATCCATCTTAGTAGGTGGATTATAAACAGACCTCCTTGAACACCCTACGTGACAAAAGAATGGCAGAGTAAAATTTCCACAGAATGCTTCAGAAAATGATTAATGAGGTCCACAACAGACTGCATAAATACAATCACGAAGTCTTGCGCAAACAAATCTTCACTCACTAAGGTAACGTGCCATGAATGGAGAGACAAAGTAGAACACGCTCTTGAAATTAGACCACGACAAGCACGAGAAAAGAAACGGAAAACTTGATCTGCAGAACAAAATAGACAAACGTACACAAAATAATAACACTGCAAACACAGAAGAATGGATTTTAAAAGCACTTATCTTACCAAACATGAATAGGCACTGAAAAAGCCATCTTTATATGAGGATTAGGATGCGGACAAGAACGATTTCTTAACAGCATGATAACACCAAATTGCCAGTTTGCCAAAGAGCTACACCGACATCTAAAACATTTAGTAGAAGGCTCTCGCCATTCCATCCACTCCACTCAAAACTTCTTGAAGACTATCAAAGATAACAAGATAGAAGAGGATGAAAAATGGTCTATTTTGACTTAACCACAATTTTCACATCCACCAACATCAAACTTGCCAAGGAAACACTAACGGCACCCAAATGAACAGATTCGACCTTTTTCTCAGCAACACCGTTTTTGCTATTTCATATACAGAAACACCCCAATTCCTTTGTGCTGCAATTTTATTTGATTTCCTTCAAATTAAATAATAGCTTGACTTGTGGCTCTCAGTGACAAAGTACATGACCTCATGCTTCGTTTTTACAATATACTCCATGTGTGAATTATTTGCCCACTGAGCTTATCCACACCCAAATTGAGATGCATCACATCCTTACTGCAACAGGCCTTCCCACATATATTTGCGTCATCAGCACACTTAGATATTTATCGCACTAAGTCCCCACCGTCATGACATGTAAATACGTGATGCCATCGCAATGATATTTGTGCTAATCCAGGAAATACAACATTTTATTCTGTTAAGTACCTATTACTCCGGGCTCTCAGACTTCTTTGTGTTAACCAACATCTTTCCATGCTTATACAATACCCGTAATGCTGGGAGTGCCTGTCTTGTGCAGGCACCTTTATATTGTGGTACTTGTCGATAATCACTTGAAACCCCAATGAACTGTTTGCAAAGATTTCGAGTAAAATGTTGCATGATTCCACAGGGCAAACATCATGCCCCTTTCTCAAAACCATGTTGGTTCTACTTAATGCTTGTCGAAATATCCTGGAATTCCTCAATAAAAAACAGAATATAACGTAATTCCCTGCTTTCTGTCTCGCTGTCTTGTAGAAGGCAGGTGCGACATTGGAGATTCTTCAGTTTCATTGGAATACTCATGTAATCTGGCCAATTATGGAATATTTAACGCAATGTCGTCAGTTACTCTGCAAACACTTCTTTTAAAACTGTGAATGAGTTGCTGCTAACTTATCTACACTTAGTTTCACCGTTTTATCAAAATCCTAGTTCCTTTGTGAGGGACCGATTGAGCACTTGCCTCCTATTACCATGTTGCTTATATCATTGAAATACATAGAATTTTCCCCTGTGAACAACAATGTTAAGTACAGGTTTAAATTCTCCACTTTTTCCATTTAATGAATACCCCAGTCACATTCTCCATGTGTCCCTTATTTACACTCCTGTTTTTTCTCGCGTCCAATAATAACATATTACCCTTGAATACAATAAACATCGCAAATCTGTCTGACACTAGTTCTCACCAATTTGTGATTGAGGAGAATCCTGGACAGACTTTGGGACATATGGGTAGTTCATCTTCTTATCAAATCCTTCTTTTCAAACTGAAACAATTACAGCTGAGCGTTATGAAATGTTTGCTTCAGTGTCTAGCGCTCTACACACACTGACATTCACCTGGATATATTTTCTCATCCCAAATAAGATAGAAAGCTGTAATTTCGATGTCTGGTTATTTTCAATCATTTGCATGCGGATGTACACTTAATCATCTGAGAGTGATAAAATTCCTCCTGTTTCTGTCTGTCTATCATTTCCGTTGGAAAATTCAATTTTTCAGGAGGAAGCCTCCTACATGACTTCCTTTTCTGTCAACGACAAATCTAGTGGACAGGGCCTTCAGCTATTCTGCGCCTAAGCCTTCACTCCTTCCCCTCTTGCCCAGAAGAGTGATAGAGATTCCCTTGTCCTCTCATCCGATTGCACTAGAATCAACAATCACAGAATCATCCTCTGCCAATTCCATATCCACCAGCAGGACAGCAGCATCAAACACATCTTCCCCTTTCCATCCACTGTCGGTAATTCACAGGAACCATTCCCTCGGTAACACCCTCCATCAGGGAGAAAGAGAGGACTGCAAATGTTGGAGATAAGAGTCGCGAATGTGGCGCCGGAAAGGCACAGCAGGTCAGTCAGCATCCGGGAAGCAGGGAAATCGACATTTAGAGCAAAAGCTCCTCATCAGGAATGGAGCTGAGTGCCTCGGGGTGGAAAGGTAAAATGCCGATTTTCCTGCTCGTCGGATGCAGCCTGAACTGCTGTGCCTGTCTAGCACCACATTTTTGACACGTTCCACCACACCAAACACTTCCCAACTCCCCCATGGCACTTTTCATGCAATTGCAGAAGATGCAATGCTTTCGTATTCACCGTTTCCCTTTGTACTGTCCAAGGCTCCAATCGAACCTTTCAAATGATGCAGTATTTGTTTTGTACTCTTTCGATCCAGTCCACTGTAATTGCTGCTCACAATGCAGTCTCCTTTACTTTGCTGAGGCCAAAAAAGTAAGACTACTTTAGGAGCAATTCCAGCTGTCTGTAAGAATAAGCCTGGCCTTCTCATTGCTTCACACTTCAATAATCTACCTTTCTGTCATGCTGACATTTCGGTGCTGAGCTGCTGCTGATTTCCAATGAAACGCAACCCAAGCTCCTGTAAGACCTCACTTTACATTTTGGTACGTTCGAGCCTGTCGGATTTAATATTCAATTCCATAACTCCACAACTTAATTCCCATTACGACTGTACTCCATTTTTTTATGCATTCACCCTCTTTGTCTCCCTTAGAAATTATGTGGTTGAGTCTTGTTTATCTTTCATTCAAAAGACAGAACGCCTTTCTGCCATTCATTCACACCTTAATTTACATTAATCTAACATCTGTATCTCGTTCACCATAACTAAAAGCCCATTGTGTTGCGGCATTGCCCCTCCATGTGCTGTATTTCCCATCATCCAATCCCCACCTATGTGAAGACATTACAAATCCGAATTTTCAATCCTTTTTCAGTTCTGAAAAAGTGTCACACTGGATATGAAACATGAAATGGGGTTCGCTATCAGCACAGATGCTGCCAGATCTGTTGAGTTTCTTAAATTTTAAACTAAACAAATAATTTTGGATATTGGAAATGAAAATAAAAATAGCTGGAGAATATAGAAGCGAAAATGAATGGTCTGTGGACCTGAAAGATCAAGTCTGCATTGACTCCACAGATGCAGCCAGACTTTCTTCGGTTCTCCAACAATTGATTCTGTTGAAGAAGTTTCAAAGGCGTGTGTCAGAGCTGCTGAAACACCCTGTCCGGAATGGAGCGTCATACAATGTGAAGTGAGCGATAGTGCAAAGTGCACAAATTCATTGATTCTGAAGCGACATCGGGCTGGTATCACTGACATCACAGAGCTCTTAATCACGGACAAGGAGAGAAACAGAGATAAATACATTCACATTAAACACAGAAGATAGGCCTCATGTAAGGTAAAAGATTCAGATAATATATAAAAGGTTTTGAGAAATAAGTCACATTAAAAGCGTGATACAATGACAAGACGCTAACAGAATGAGAATATTAAAATAACCACATCAGAAATCAGAGTACGTCACTGAGCTCAGGGTTAATGGGTGAAGCGTTCTTGGGCTAAACTGCGGGACAGACAGCACAATTGTATTACCGGTATCGCAGCTCAGAACTGGGCATTCATGTGATGCTGTCGAAGCCAGCACCAGCAGCAGCAGAATTGTGTTCAATCACAAACTGTAACATATTTTCCCGGGATAATTCCTCAGTCTACAATTAACACCAAACGAATCTATTTTTGAGTGATGAGTGTGCGTGAAAGTGCATGGATCAGAACCATATGTACTTAGAAATGCTGTCAGTTCGGCACAGCTGACACACTTAATTGCTTACATTCAAAGTGACAAAACGAACATCTGTTTGAGAAGGGAATGACCCCATAAAAATCTTATCAGATCAAAGCTGTGCAGTCCTGCCGCATCCAGTAATAAATGAAGGTGGACAATGACGTTTTTTTTTAAATGCTCAGGTGTTTGCGATATCGCTGGTTATGATATAATCTGTTGCCCATCTATAACTGCCAAGAGGGCAGTTCAGAGTCAAACACATTGTTGTACCTCTACAGTCACCTGTCGGCCAGAAAAGGTATGAAAGTTAGTTTCCATTCCTAGTAGACTTTAATGAAGAAGGTGAATTTTTCAAATATTGAGCGTTTGTTACATTCTTTCCTTAAGATTGCAATGTTTGTTGAATTCGAATTCCGCCACCTGCTCTTCCAAGATTTGAACCAGGTCTCCAGAAACACACGTTAGTGCCTTAATTCACAGTCTACCGGTAGTACCACTCGCCGATTGCTTACCCTCACAAAGAACTGAAAAGCCCAGCAGATCAGTTTGAAAGACAATGATGCAGTGTTGAAGCCATTCACAGCCAGAAGTGTTATGTGGATGATGTCAGCAAAATCACAGTTGGCAGTTTTCGATTCGATTTACGACACATGGCATCAGGCAACAGCGGTACAGGAGATATGACAAAGGCAATGAGCCATGACAACATTCCTGCAATAGAACTGAAGACTTGTGCTGTAAAACAAGCCATGCGTCTGGGAAAATTGCCTCATTCTTGTTCCAACTCTGACACCTACCTGGCATTGTGAAAAAAAACCCAACCATGTCCAGTACCCTCAGAGCAGAATAATTACAATCTGACCAGTTGCCACATCCTCAGTCACATCACCATGGTAAAATTGGTGGGAGTTCTTTAGACAGAGCAAGCAAGCAGCACAGAAAGTATCACTTCAGCGTGGTATCCGGTAGTCCTCCATATGGAGATGGTGCCTTTGTGGAAATGTCACTGGACTATACTAGGCTAATACTCTGGCGGATAGTGGAATTTAAAAACAATTAATAAAACATCGAGATCTGAGATCTGGTGTTCGCAATAAAACCTTTGAAGCCAATGTTGATTGTAAGCACGAAAGTGCTTCCTCAGTGTGATGGCAGGATGTAGTTCTACTTTGTTTTCCTGGTCTTCTCTGGAAGTGACTCCAGACACACAGACATGTGATAAACCCTTCAACGGTCTCGTTACAGCTGAGCAAGGCAGTCAATTGTATCAAATTGTTCTGATGTCTTAAATGTTTAAACCTGTTAGAACACAAAACATCAGCGTCTGCATCAAAAAATGGAATGTGAAACACCGTCCTGTTGATTCTGCTTAGCCTTCCTTCTGAACATCTGAGAGCTTGTGACAACATTTGCAGAGCTTTCTTACAGACTGCACAGAAACAGAGGGCACGGAGTATGGCATTGAACACATTGAACAAACCCCATTCTAGTACATGGCCGAATTTGACTTCAATGCACTTTTCTCAAACACTGTACATATCCTTTAACGTGATCTTCTCACGCTAGCAAGTTATCAAATATTGAGATTGACCATTGGAAGCATTTAAAGTAGGACTGCAGGTATCCTTTCAGTGCATGATATTTTAATATACCATTCAGTATAACAAAGCCTGACACATTATTTCCACACTATACACCTGTTACCACGCAATCCCTTTTTTGGTCTGGAATCCTTACTTACATTCAGTGACTTGGCTTCCACAGCCTAATGTGGAAATGAAGTTCACAGGGTTTTCAGCCTCTGAATACTGACCTTTACTCTCAACAAAATGCAGAGTGGTTTGCCTGTACCTAATACGGTGGCTCATTGTTTTAGATGCTCCAGTCAGGGGAATTACCATCCTTGCGTCCAATCTGTTTCACTCTGTCACCATGTTCCATGTTTCACTGAGATCTCCTCTCACATTATTCGAAACCTCATGCAATACAGGTTCATTCTCCTCAAAACCTCTGAAACAACAATCCTGTCATGTCAGAGATCAGTCTGGTCATCTGTTGCTGTCCGCCCTCAATGTCAGGTTTGCTCTTTATTAGGTAGGGTGATCAAAACTGCACAATGTTCGAGATGAGGTCTCACCACGGCCGTGTACAGCTGCAGTAAGATACCCTTACTCCTGGACTCAAATCCCCCTTACAATGAACGTCAACACACCATTTACCTTCCAACTTGCATTCTTATCCTGCAATATTGTTTTCAGTGACTGCTGTTCAAGGAGATCCAGATCATTTTCAGTTTTAAGGGTACCCAATTGGTGTGTCTATGTACCCTGGTCAGGCAATACCTTTTAAAAATGTCATCTGCCGTTCTCTGTTTAACACCAGAGTGCCCAAGGTCACGGCTATCACATTGCACTTCATCTTCTATGTGTTTACCAGTTCAATCCACTTCTCTAATCACCTTGAAGCATTTTTAAATTCTTCTCACCAACTCACAATCCAAAACCGTATAGTGCCATCAGCAGATTTGGAAATATTGCATTTGATTCCCTCAACCAAATGTTTGTGATGCTTCAGGAATAGCTAGGGCCCAGGCACCAAACCCTGTGATATGACACTAGCCGTCAGCTCCAAAACACATTGTTTTATTCTTTCTCACCTTTTCCTGCCAGCTGTACAATTCTACAACTAGGTCCAAATATTACCCATAATCCCCAACAGATATTAGTTGTACAATACGCTTCGGCCTTTTCAAAAATCATTCTAAAAATCCAAATGCATTGCATCCTTTACTTCTCTGTAATGTACCTACCAGTAAGTCTCTCAAATGTTATTCCCATTTCGTAAAACTGCTTTGACTTGTCTATACCTATTGGTTTATTCTATCCTCTCCCTCTCACCAGGATTGGGTCCCCTAGTATTGTAGAAAAAGGTTTTTATTTTATTTTGTTTTGCTTCTTCTGTGAAGACAGAACTGAATTAGTTGGTCCATAGTTCTGCGATTTCCCTGTTCTACATTCTCCATTCTCTGCTCTCAGTCAGAAGGGAAGCTGCACTTTTTTTTCTCTTAACTTTCCCATTGGCAGCCCCATCTTATAACACTTCTTTATGCATTGTTTAGCCACCCATCCAGTCCAGTCTTGAGATTCTCAACGATTACAATGGGGAACCTAATCAAATTCCTTGCTGAAATGAATGAGCATCACGGTAGGCTCATTCATTTTCAGGATGTATGGAATGCAAAGAGATTTGGCTATCTGGATTCAAAATTGGTTGGCTGACAGAAGGCGGAGAGTGGTTGTAGATGGAAAATATTCTGCCTGGAGCTCAGTGAAGAGTTGGGTCCCGCAGGCCTCTGTTCTTCTGCCTCTGCTCTTTGTAGTTTTTATAAATGATTTGGATGAGGATGTTGAGGGGTGGGTTAGTAAACTTGCAGATGACACAAAGGTTGGAGGCGCATCTGATAGTGTTGAGCGCTATTACAGGCTATAGCGCGACATAGACAGGATGCAGAGCTGGGCTGAGAAATGGCAGAAAGAGTTAAACTTGGATAAATACGAAGTGATGCATATTGGATGGTCGAACTCCAATGTTGAATATAGGATTAAAGACAGGATGCTTGGCAGTGTGGAGGAAAGGCGGATCTAGGTGTGCAAGTATATAGGTCTCTCAAAGTTGACACCCAAGTAGATAGGGTAGTTAAGAAAGCATACGCTATTTTGCCTTTTAATAATAGGGGGTTCGAGCTTCAGAGCCGTGAAGTGTTGCTACAGCTCTACTAGTCACTGGTGAGACCATACTTGGAATAATCTATCCAGTTCTGTTCACCCTACTATAGGAAAGATGCAGAAGCTTTGGAGAGGGTGCAAACAAGGTTTACTAGAATGCTGCCTGGACTGGAGGGCTTGCCTTATGAAGAAAGGTTGAATAAGTTCGGACTTTTCTCTCTGGAGAGAAGGAGGAAGGGAGGAGACCTGATCGAGGTGTACAAGATAATGAGAGGAATAGATAGAGTCAATAGCCAGATACTTTTCCCCAGGGCAGGATTGACTGGTACCAGAAGTCATAGTTTTAAGATATTAGGAGAAAGTTATAGAGGAGACGTCAGAGGTGGGTTCTTTATGCAGAGAGTTGTGAATGCATGGAATTCATTGCCAGCGGTGGTGGTGGAAGCAGAATCATTAGGGACATTTAAGCGACTGCTGGACATGAGCATGGATAGCAGTGAGTCGATGGGTGCGTAGGTTAACTTATTACATTTTACATTAGTGTTAAACCTCTGCACAAAATCGTGGGCCAAAGGACCTGTTCTTATCTATACGTTTCTATGTTCTACGTTCTCCATCTTCTATGATTGACCTTCCATAACCATACAATCACGGAAGCATAAACTATATACCATCAGAAAAAAAGCACAGTCTATATTAGTCCCACTTTCCGACACGAAGCCCATAGCTGTGAATTTTCTTATACTTCATGTGCACGTCCAAGTGTTTTTTTTTATAGCGATTCTGAGGTTACGGTGACAATGGTCCTCTCAGGACGTACATTCCAGCTCGCAACACCCCGTGTCTGTAAAATAATCTTCAAATCCTCTAAATCTGAAAACGCTTCACTTTAAATGTCCGCTTCCTTGTTGCTTATCTTTCGACAAAAAAAAACGCAGCTCCTGTATATCCACTCTGTCTATGAACCTTGTAATCTGATCCGTCTGAAACACGTCCCCCTCGGGCTGCTCTGCTACAAAGCCAACAATCCGAAATTCTCCAGCCTCTCATAATAGCTTATATGCTCCATCTCAGTGAACATGACAGTTCATCCCCTCTGCACCCCCTCCAGGGCATTTTCATCCTTCCTGTAGTGTGGCGCCCAGAGTGGCACACAATGTTCCATCTTTGGGGAAATCAAATTCTGTTTAGCTCTTAAAATTTGTGCTTCGATGAATAAAGGTTATATGCACAGTCCTGTGTGCCTTCTCAGCTGAATTATTATCCTGTCCCGTCACATTCAGGTATCTGTGGTGAAGCAACTTCTGAGTTTTCAATGGTGCCGCCATTCTTTGAGTATTCCACTGTCTGGTTCCTACTTTCAAAGCACATCACTTCTTATTCACATTCCATCTGCCATTGACCTGCCCATCTGACCCATCCATCCATATCTTCCAGTACCGTAAGCCAGACCTCTTCACTGCCAACTGCATGGGCAATCTTTATGTTAAACTCAAACTTACTTATCGCACTCACCCCATCCAGACCATCATTGATGATTACTACAAATAATAAGCGATACAACACTTATCCCTGTCTCCTGTTACAAGCACAATTTTGGATGTAACTTGCCTTGATACTCTGAAATTACACTTCCTTTATCAGTTGTGCGTGTGGGGCTTTATCAATGGCCTTGCTGAGAACACAGGTAAAGGAACACGTCCAAAAAGAATTTAATACCATTTATGAGGCATGACTTCTATCGGATAACGTCATACTGATTATTCCAGAGAAAGTGAGGACTGCAGATGCTGGGGATCAGAGCTTAAAAATGTGTTGCTGGAAAAGTGCAGCAGGTCAGTCAGTATCAAAGGAGAAGGAGAATCGACGTTTCTGGCAGAAGCCCTTCTTCAGGAATGAGCAGGGTCTGCCAAACAGGCTAAGATAAAAGGTAGGGAGGGGGGACTTGGGGGAGGGGCGTTGAGAATGCGATAGGTGGAAGGAGGTTAAGGTGAGGATGATAGGCCGGAGAGGCGGTGGGGGCGGAGAGGTCGGGAAGAAGATTGCAGGTCAAGAAGGCGGTGCTGAGTCTGAGGGTTGGGACTGAGAAAAGATGGGGGAATGGGAAATGAGGAAGCTGGAGAAATCTGCATTCATCCCTTGTGGTTGCAGGGTTCCTAGGCGGAAGATGAGTCGCTCTTCCTACCGGCGTCGTGTTGCCATGGTCTGCCGATGGAGGAGGCCAAGGACCTGCATGTCCTTGGCGGTGTGGGAGGGGGAGTTAAAGTGTTTAGCCACGGACGGTTGGGGGTTGGTACAGGTGTCCCAGATGTGTTCTCTGAAACGTTCCCCAAGTACCAATTCCAATACTGAACAACCCAGATGGTTTCCTTCTTCAAAGACCGCAATTTCCCCTCAGACCTGATTGATGATGCCCTCCACCGCATCTCCTCCACTTCCTGCTCCTCCGGCCTTGAACTCCGCCCCTCCAATCGCCATCAGGACAGAATCCTACTAGTCCTGTCCTACCACCCACCAACCTCCAGGATCATCCTTCGTCATTTCCTCCACCTCCAAACAGACCTCACCACCAAGGATATATTTCCCTCCCCACCCCTATCAGCGTATCGGAAAGACCACTCCCTCCGTGACTGCCTTGACAGATCCACACCCCCCACCAATCCAACCTCTACTCCTGGCACCTTCCCCTGCAACCGCAAAAAATGCAAAACTTGCGCCCACACCTCCCCCCTCACTTCCGTCCAACGCCCCAAGGGATCCTTCAATATCCGCTAGAAATTCACCTGCACCTCCACACACATCACTTACTGCATCCGCTGCATCCGATGTGGCCTCCTATACATTAGGGAGACAGGCCGCCTACTTGCAGAACACCTTTCAGAGAACACCTCTGGGACACCCGGACCAACAAATGCAACCGCCCCGTGGCTGAACACTGATCTGATATTCACTGTTCTATACCTCCCTGATCTGTCTGCACGACACTTCAACTAAAGCGTGGTCTCCAATCCTCTAGCACATCCCTTGTGACCACATTCTACTTAAACGATTGAAGATGGAACATAGACCATTGAACAGTACAGCACAGTACAGGCATTTCAGCCCTGGATGTTGTGCCGACCTTACTTCCTACTCTCAGATCAAATGGAGCGACATGCCCTTCATTGTACCATCTTCCATTTGCCTATCCAGCAGTCGTTTAAACGTTCTTTATGTATCTGCCTCTACTAAAACTGTGGTCAGTGCATTCCAAGCACACAAAACTCTCTGTGCAAGAAAATACATCTGGTATCTCCCCTAAACCCTCCTCCAAACACCTTAAAATTATGCGTCCCTGTGATTGCCATTTACACCAAAGGTGTAAGGTCTTTGGCTATCCAGTCCATCTGTGCCTCTCATTATCTTGTGTAACTCTATCAAATTATCTCTCATCCTTCTTCATTTCCTTGAGTAAATCCCTAGCTCACTGAACATATCTTTTGGAGTCATGTCTTCCAGTCCAGGAAGCATCCTGGTAAGTGTCATGGCCTTTCTTTTCGTGTGTCCCACAGCAGCATGGAATAAAACTCATCCAGTCCTGGCGTTTTTTCTAATTTTATACGAGGCGATACTTAGCATCCCTGTTCGCATTTTATGTAAATCTGTTCAAGAGCTTTACAGTCGATCTGCTCGAATTCTGTGTATGCATAAGCCGTCTCCATAGTAAAACAGTTGTGAAGATTTCATATAACAATCTATCTATGTTCTCCAGCTTCACACACTGTTTGCCTCCTTGTTTTTCAATGGACACTAATTGTTCCCTGGTAATATTTTTCCACTTGCTGCAATTGTGAAATGTCCTGGGATTCGGACGACGTTTGCCTCCTTGCACTTCATCATGTTCCAGTGTTAGTCGGTACACTCTGTGTGAATTTTCAATGTTGCACTGCGATCACCTCTCATTCTTTGAATCTCGAGTGAACACAGGCCAAGAATCATTATCAGACAATCTTCGAATGTGAAGCATTAATATGGAGAATCCCCATTCAGTATATGTGATCAGTATATACTTGCTTATATCAGAAATCTTGCTTTTACTTTCTCTGTGAAAGTGAGGACTGCAGATGCTTGAGAGTCTGAGTCGAAACGTGTGGTGCTGGAAAAGCACAGGTGGCCAGGCAGCAAATGTGGAGGAGGCGAGTAGAAGTTTCGGGCAGAGGCTATTCATCAGGAATATGGGATGAAAGCGGAACGAGACTGACAGGCCCTTTTTACCTGCCACCGCGTCCATCTTCTATCCCACCTGTCTGCTCCTTCATCGGCTCCGACGACTCACTGTAACTTCCCACCTGTATCTACCCAACACATTCCTAGCAACCTTGTCCCAGCTTCAAACCCACCCCCTATTTTTCTCAGCCTCTTGACACCGCCCCACCCACATTCCTGATGAAGTAAGTATGGCCGAAACGTCGTGTCTCCTGCTACTTCGTTGCTGCATGACGTCCCGTGCTTTTCCAGTGCCACACAGTTTTACTAGCACTCTTGAAGTGTCCAGTATTACAATTTTAAATAATAGATTCGAACACATTCCCTCGTGTAGATGACAAGATAACTCGTCTGTAGTTCTCAACGCAACCTTTTCTTCTCTTTTTAAACCATTGGAATGCGATTATATCCTTCCAGTTTTAAAATGGAAAAATGCATGATCTCCCAGGCAATCAATATGTCGATTTCTGCTTGGTCTGATATTCCGGTATCAAGTGTATCTGGTCCGTCAGATGCTCAATGCTCAATAAAGCTACGTTTCGAATTATTACCTCGTTACTGATATAAATGATTGGGTTTTAGTGTCACAGATCCTTGGGCCATACGTTATTCCTGGGAGATTTTCTGTATCTTCTTCCATGAACACAGACACAATTAACTGCTTCGTTTCTCTATCACTTTTCTGTTCATTATAATAAATTATCCTTACCGCACATTCACTGATCAACATTTGATATTGCTTTTATTTTCCTTTCAAGTATTGATAGAAGCTTTTCGTCAGTCTTTATGCTTCTTGTGATTCTGCATCACTGTTTTCTTTTCGTTGATTTCCTTATCAGTTTGTTGTTCCTTCTTTGTTCTGTCCCAAGTTTCGCTGAATCAACAATGCCTGGAATTTTTCTGAGCCACTTCCTTTGATCTAAAAAAAGTTAAGCTTTTATTGTTAATCATCATCCCTCAACTTTCTCTTTTGCTATTTGCACCCTGAAGGGATATACGTACACTTTATGTTCTGGAGTGTTTCTGCAAGGAACAGTCATTGGCTGTCTTGTTGAAACCGTTTTATGTTAATTTCCAGTTCATTGAAGCTATCACGTTCTTTATTCCTTCTTGGCTTACGTGACTCAGGCACTTGCAATTCAAAAATAAAATCTGGTTTGTGTTCAGACGTCATGCCAAATTCACTATTCCCAGTAGCTCCTTTAAAGCAAGGTTTTCAATTAGCTATTTTGATCACGCAACACCAACTCCAAAACAGCCTAATCTGAAACATGGTGCTCAACATACTGTTAAAGGCAACCATTTCATCCATGCTCAATAGTAACCATTTCCCCTCGAATTAGCATTCCCTTGGTTTAATACAGGTTTGGTGCAAATTGAATTGCTTCATCATTTCTGTAGTACCCACAAACTGGTATATTTAATTTCCTAATTTATAACATGCCCAACATTGGAATTACAGTTTTTCTCTTTACTATGTAACTCCCCTCAATGTTTGCTTCTTCTTGCTGCTTCTAATCTCCACCTTACCAGATTCAGTGGAGTCTGAGTGACTTGGGCTCTGGGAGATTAACAGTAGATTCAGGCAAGGTGTTTGGCAAGGCTGATCTCAGCATTGATATCAGGTTGCAACATTTTATCTCTTCTTCTCAAGTGTCACTGTGACACTTTTACCAGATCTCCTGTTATTCTGGTGGAGTAGGGAAAGACAATGATCTTTCAACAACGCTGTGTGTTCCCCTAGACAGCTGCGATTGTTCTAACCTTCTGATGGGAACGTGTCAGTAGGCTGGCAAAGTGTTGCTGCTGCTGGACAGGATCGTAGTGAAGTCACAATTGGAGCAGTTTGTACAGATTAACCGCCTCACTGAGGAAAGGACATTGGATTTAACTCAGAGATTATCCCTTCAGAGTATTTCTGCAACAAAGATGTTCATCATAGAATCATTACAGTTTGGAAGCAGGACATTTGACCCACGTACATCGCACTAATACTCCACAGACTATTCCATGTACACCCACACCCTACTCAATCTCTGTCACCCTGCATTTTCCATGGTTAATGCACCCAGCCTGCACGTCCCCAGATATTGCAGATTGTAGCTTGGCCAATCCACATAATCTAGTCAATTTGGGACTGTGGGAGGAAACTGGAATGCCTGACGGAAACCCATGCAGACAAGGCGAGAATGTGCAAACTCCACTCAGACAGTGACCCCGACTGGAATTGACCTCAGTCCTCTGACATTGCGAGGCAGTAGAGCTAGCCACGGAGCTAACCTACGTGGATGAAGGAACTCTCCCGCACAATGAAGCATTCGCAAAACTTTGTTTCGGCCCAGTATCGGAAAGGGAAACTTTCCGATATGAAGTGAATATCATAACCACTATACCAAAGAAACACAGTGTGGCTGTTGATAACAGAGGCCTCTCTTCTGTCACGCATCATAGATGGATTTGCACGTATCAGGTTATATTTTCTTGCGTTCAACTTGAACAGAACTCACCCACACCAAGATGAAACGTAACATCTTAGCAGTACAAGTGTTAGCAATTGGATTCAAACCCACACCTACTTTGACACCGAAGCATAAATCCAGCACCTTACTCAACTCCGCCACGCTATCACTTTGAACGGAATCCATGAGCAAGTTTAGCAACCAGCTCTTGAGAATATTGCTGCAACTCTGGCTGCACAGGGAAGTGATAAACCCAGTGAGCCATCATTTTAACTTAACACGAAATTCCCTGGGAGCAGACCCAGGTAACTGGAATGGGAGCACAGTTTCCTTTAAACACAGCAATGACGTTCAGTCAATATCTGCCTCCTTCTACATCACCAAGTGGTATCAACATACTGATGGAACAGCAAGATGGCGTTTGAGATAAGTTTAAGCAAGAACTGGTTCATATGAGGTGTCGGCACCGCTAAGGTTTAAACCCGGGATATATGTGTTTAACGATATGACATGTTTACCAACTAAGCCACAGCGTCATGTTAATGGATGAGAGAGGGATGGGCAAGTTGGTACAATACCTATTAAAATTTACAAAAATAACAAGATATTGCTTTAAAGCTCACCAGTGGAAGGCAGTTACACAGCAAATTGAGGAGTCCATTTCAGGTATCGAACCTGGAACATAGGAACAGCAAGAGAAAAGTCTTCAACTCTGTTGTAGCAGATAAGGAGAAGGCTGTTCAATTCCTTTATCCTCATATGCAGTTTCAGATAGAAGCCAATTAGCCCATCCACACTACAGCATCGGACCCATAATAGACCAGGCAGCACTTGTTTCCCGTTACACAACAACAGAATGTGACCATTCAGCCTTCTCAATGATGAAATACAAGAACTGGAAGAAGCCACAAAGTGAGGTGAAATTGTCAGCTTCGAGCAAGGCTATTTCGCCCATTGAGTGTGTTGCACAAGAACAGCAGAAAGTCGTGAGGCCGTTTAAGATTTTTTTTTTACATACACATAAGGAAGTAATTCAATTGCATTTCAGTTGAATGGGAACAGGAGCAAAACAGTCACTTTCTCAAACTCAATTCAGCGATGTAGGAGGAGACCGTTCAGGATCTCGACCGTGTTGTGGACGGATTTGAGAAGCCCCTTGAAATGTTGCACCACAGCAAGAAGATTCTGTAAGTCCCCAAACCGCTCCACAGCCACACGATGAGAACATTCCGATCTTGAGCGGCTTGGTCAGGAACAGGAGCAGGACATTCAGAGCATCGAGACTATAATGTCGGAACCCCCGAAGGACATTCAGCCAATGAAGTGTGTGAGCCAGGACAAGAATGAATCCAATTCAACTAGTCATGCCAGTACACAGCAATCGGAGCAGATCTTTGAACGTTTTGTGTCTATTGCACAGGAAATGAATTTGGAACGTAGAGGTTATAGAAATGGAAGAGCTTAGAATAACCAGCTCTACAAGGGAATATAAAGTAGTGAGCAAATTATTGTAATTGAAGCTGTTGTTGAAACCTGTCATTTCGAGATTAATAATAGGGGATTGTCAAAGTCCAAGTAAAATCCATCACAGTCAATATGATTTTAAGAAGGAAAAATCGAGTTTGAGTTGTTTGCCGGAATGTATGTATAAATGTGTCAAACAAAGTGAATGAAGGGCATCCTATCGATATATTATCACTGGACATCCAGATGGCATTGGCATAAGGTGCGCCACAAATTATGACCATGAAATACAAGCGCCCACCGGCTTAGAAAAAGGTATTTGCTTGGAGAGATGATTGGATAACTAATGAAATCCATGCTATGGAGGTAACCGTGTTGGATTAGCTTGGACAAGGTCAAAAAAATCACACGACTCTAGGCTTTAGTCCAAAAGGATTTTTTGAAAACACTCGCGTTTGGAGCGCTGCAGCTTCGTCAGGTGTTAGTAAAAAAGAAGACGAGAGACAGAGAATTTATGAGGAAAAAATCAAAGGGTCACGCAACTTATGCACATGGATTCAATACATCTAAGATGACACTTACATCTTTAATGAGTGAGAATAGAGGTGTATGTCTTGATAAATCAATATGCAAATCTCAGAATTTATGTCAAATCACTACCTGGAGATAACTTAAGGTATTATCGATGTAAAGGAGGGGAGCCTTCTGGTCAGTCAATGTGTTTTAGGCGTGAGGATTGGTTTTGAGTATGTCTGTGTCTTCAACTTGCGTCAGATTCGTTTTAATTCCAAAGTAGGACTGTATAAAATGTCACATTATCTGATATCTATATATTTTTTGGTTTTGAACAAATTATAATCTATCTGCAAATACAAATCTGCAAATGCATATTCACACCAAATATTTGAATATATGTGCTTGTGTGCGTGTGTGAGAGAGTGTAAGTGTGAGTGTGTGGAAGGGTGAGAGTGAGAGTGTGTCTATTTAAGACACATACAGATACAGCAGATCCCTCTCCCCTCACGCTCTCACTCCATTGTTTCAGAGCTTCGACTCTCTGCGCCTTTGCTTCACTTGTTCATGTTGCAGACCCAGATGGTGTAGGTACAGTCCCCATGCTCCGTCCAGAATTGAGTTACAAAATCCTCATTTCCCCGTGATTGTCTCAGGCAGATTATAGCACAACCTCAAGCAAACCATCCCCAGCAATCCATTCACATTTCAATAACAAGAGTCAGTCAGAAGCCCCTCAGCTACAGTTAGATGCCTGGTCTTATACAATAATACTTGGGGTCTTCCCCGTGTTACTGACTGCACGATTAGCTGAGAGGGACTAACAAAGGGGTTCAATGGACTGGCACAGAACAAGTTTCAAAGATGTGACTCAGATACAATGACGAGGGAAAGATACAGAGTGACAGGGAGACCCACGAAAAGATGGAAACAGGCAATTCACTAAATGAGAACATGTGGAAATATAAGGCAGACAGATAAGGCAGAGGCGTTACGCTTTGGGCGAGTTAATTCAACAAAACTAGAACATTGAAAAAATGCATTGCCAGGGCATCTGATTTGGCACGTTACATCATGTTCTGAAACTGCTACACAGAACCAGCCCAGGAAGTAGAAACTGAGACAAGGTAACAGACAAGCACAGGCAGCTGTGCAGACGGTGCTTGTGCATTGGTCAGTAAACCAAGCTATGTGTCCAACATTGGGTGTATTGCAAACCTTTGTCAGTATATTGCAGTGATACGTGGACAACATATCTGCCAAACACGGGAAGATTTGCAGCCCATACTCTGAATGACAGTAATTGGGGCTCCCGCAAATTTATGTCTGTATCCATATGTACCAGCTCACGTAAAGGTGTTTTATGTGTGCATGCATCTGTATCTGAGTCGTTGGTAGATGTGAAAGTCATTGTCGGGCAAAGTACACCCACGGAGGAAATCATTTTTAATATGAGTAACTGGCAGATGTTTGGGTAATGGACAAGGGAGATATTGACAGACAGACATGATGTCGTGTTTGTGAATGTTAAAATAGAGGCATTACGAGTCCCAATAGCAATACAAATTATTGCGCACAGGAATAATGGATGGATCAAATTTCGGTGTGATTTCAGATACGAGCCATGCAGTGTCAACCCAGATTATTGACATCAGTAAGACTGTATTTTAATAGGTCAAGGTTCCAGATGGGCAAAGCCAGTGAAATGTATTCTGGAGTTGTTTGAATGACAATTGGAATGGTCAGTTATGGTGGCAGGAATCAGTTCATGGCCAAAGCGATCACAACAGCTGCACTTTGTCTCTTTCAGGCTCAGATAATAGCGAAATTGGATGGAGTGAGAGGAAGGAAATGAGGTTCGTAACCAGAAGAGGAGAGAGTAATCTCCACACTCTCAATATTCAAAAAGCAAGGGCAGTGATACAATGAATCTTGGTTCACAGCTGAAACTGAGTAGGTCAACATAGCGGCACACAAGGGACTCTGCCAGAAGAAAAGAGGGTGAGAGTGCATCAGCAAGTTGACTAATGTAGATATTAGTGGTTTGTGGGGTGAATATCTGGATTCAGACTCTCAACTGGTACAATAGCATCAGCAAGGAGAGTCGAGTAAATGAAAACAACAGTATTGTGTTCACAAACAGTGAATACAATTAAAAACTGAAAAGTCAGACTTACCAGGGACACCAACGATAGCCAGGATTGGATAATAAATATATTGAATAATGTAAAGTACATATCCAATCCGCCCAAACAATGGCAAATAATCGTAATATGTAGATAGAACCCAAATATTCCAGGATAAATCCCTGCCCACTGTTGGAACATTTCGGTATAATGTACTCAGATTTTGATCCATTGTTGGAACAATCCAGTGTAATGCTGTCAGATTCTGATCTGTTCTCCGCCTCTTTCTGGAGCTGCTGATTCCTGCTAATGCTTCAGTGGCTGCCACTCATGTTTTGATATAACACAATAAATGGAGCGCACTTTTCATTAAAAGTTGTAAGCTCTCCACTGGGATAATTTGAATCCATGGTGGCTTTCAGTAATCACAGTCACTGAGCAAACAGTTTCAGTTAACACCTTCCTTTCGTCACTTTTCATGTACAAGATAAAGGGAACATTTACTCCGGTCGAATCGATTGAATCGATGAGAGTTTGTGAAGGATGGACCATAAATCTTTCAATGTTTTTAACCCTTCTTTCTTGTGTGTGAGAACGGTGCCATGCCACTGCCGAGTTGTGGGGAAATTAATAGAGATCATAAATTAGGGGAACTACCTTTATGGCGTATTGACATTATGTAATGCTGCACCTATTGGGAAGTGCCGTTTTTAAATCGAGTCGTAACATTTAGATACCATTTAGAGCGTTAGCTGGGCTTCTCCGGAACAGGGGGTAACAATCTGTCAGCATGTTTCTGTAAGTAAGTGACAGGAGGAGACCATTCAGCCTTTTGTGCATGTTACAGGAAGTCTTCAGCTTGTTATGCAGTAACTGTTAGTTCCAAAAGAGATATGGAGAAGAATTGTCCTGACATAAATAAAAAAAATCTAAATTTGTTAAGGCCAAGAATGCACGTTTCAGCGCAGCACTTTGAAAAACTTCTTAGGTGAGATTATTCGCTGAGTAGTGGGATACCTTCAGAAACGAGATTACGAAGGCTAGCAGCAATATCTTCCTGCCCATGAGGAGGGCAATGTTGGACGTTGTGAGGTATTTTGGATAGCTAGAAGTAGAGGCTCTGGTCAAGAAAGAGAAGAAAGCATACGATAGGTTTGGAGAGCAGTGATCACGTGAATCCATTGAGGAGTACAATAAAAGCAGGTTCGTACGCAAGAGGGAAATCAGGTGGGCAAAATGGGGACAAGAAAAAGTTTCAGTAAATGGGCTCAGGGAGAATCCAAAGGGATTCGACAAATGCAGTAAGGCCAAGAGAGTAATTGGGGAAAGAACAACAAAAACACCTATTTGTTGAACCACCAATCTGTTGAACTACCTATCTGTTGAACCACAGATGTTGGGTGAGATACTATATGAATCCTTCATATCAATATTTGTTGTGGAGAAGCTTATGGAATCTAGAGAAATTGTGGAAATAAATAGACATATATTGGGAAGTGTCTATACAGGAGAAGAGGAATAATTAAAGTATTAAAATGCACAAAGGCGGATATAGCCCGGGGACCTGATTAGTTGTAACTCTAAACTCCTTAGAATGCTAAGGAAGTGATGATTTGGCATCTTCATGAGATACCTGCAGCATGGATAGCCACAGATGCGGTGCCAGAAGATTGGAGTTTGGCTAATGTTGTACCATTATTTCGGAAATGTGATAAGGAAACGTCAGGGAATAACACACCGGTGAGCCTGACGTCAGTGTGGGAAAGCTCTTGGAATATATTCTGAGGGACTGGAATTACTTGTACTTGGAAAACAAGGACTGAGTAGAGGTAGTTAACAAGGTTTTGTGCTTGTGAAATCGTGTGTCATTAAGTTCATTGATTTTTTTAAAAGAAATTATGAAGAAAATTAATGAAGGCGCAGCAAAGGATGTTGGCAACATGGAATTCAGTAAGGTGTTCGTCAACTTTCGATATGATAGTCAGTTAGGAAAGTTAGATCCTATGAAATCCGTGGAGAACTGGAGAGCTTGAAGGTAAGAAACGAAAGTGATGGTGGAGGGTTGATGACAATGAAGGTCAACACATCATTTATCATCGTCATTGCTTTCTTTTCCTGCAAGTTTGCTTTCACTGACTAGTGATAAGGATATCCAGATCATTTTCAATGTTACGGCTACCCACCTTGTGGGTCTATGTGCATTGCTCAGCGTGGCAAAGTCATTCCCATATTGATGTCCAGCTTAAGAGCATATTGTCCTGTATTGACCTTAGAGGTCTGCATTGTAGAAAACAATAAAAGGAGGATAATTGGTTTCATAGCTCAATATTTTTCAAACAATCATTTTACAAATGTCGGCTGCTGTTCTCTATCACCAAAGTGCACAAAGTACAAATCGCCCTTTTTCTGCCATGTATTTCCTGATTTACTCTACGTGTCTCAATCACCTTGGAGTGTTTTTTTCATTAATCTACTCCTCATCTACTCATAACCTGACATTGTTTCGTGACATCAGCAGGCTTGGAAAAATTACATTTGAATCCCTCAACAAAGTGTTAGATATGCATCTAGATAGCTGGGGCCCAAGAACCAAACCATGCAATACCACAGAAGCATTCTGGTCCACAAACAAATTGCTTTCTGTCAGCAGTCCCATTCGTAAGACATGCTAATATCTTATCTTCAATTCCATAAAATTTGATTTTGCTCACTAAGCTTCGGTTTATTGATTTTTTTCTGATAACCCAATGCGTTGAATCAATTGTTTCTACAAAATTTATCTACCAGTGAATTTCTCATACATGATTCCAATTCCATAAATTTATCTTGGCTTTCAGTCCCAATAATTTCTATAAAACCACTTCTTTCCGAATTACATTTTTTTCTCACCAGACTTAGATTTTCGAGCATTACTGCATTCCTTTTTTGTGGTGTTTCTGCCCAGGAAGTCCCAGGCAGGCGACCTGGATTTGTTTACGAAGGATTATGCGGAATTAATCTTTCTGCTTCGGTTTGAGACAGTAACTTGCTACTTGATGTAACTTACTTGGATTTGACAAGAGAACACAGAAATCAACTAGGCCCAGGTGAATGAAACAAACAACCAAGAGAAGTGCAAAGCAAGCATTTGGGAGCATCAACAATACAGAGGAATACACAGTAAATGAGAGGATTGACAGTGTGATTCCAGAAGGTAAAAGAACACTTCAATAATACCTTTCAGTGAGAGAATGGCTTCATTTCCTCCAACAGCTTGCGGACTGTGTGCAATTCTGGTCACCCTGTCACAAGGAATGATGGAATTGAACTGGAGAGAGAACAGAGTAAATGTGTCACTCTGTGAAAGTGAAAGTGCAGTTATGAGGAATATTTGATGCAGAGGATGCTGAGAGGAGATCTGGTCATCAATACTGATCAACGTGGTGACCTCAGCAGTGTTCTGCATATCTTCAGCATGACATCTCAACTCTGACTCTTAACGTTTTGATTGTGACATCTCAGAAGGAGAAAGTGGGCACTGCAAATGCTGGAGATCAGAGTCGAGATGAGAGTGGTGCTGGAAAAGCACAGCAGGTCAAGCAGCATCCGAGGAGCAGGAAAATCGATGTTTCGGACAAAAGCACTTCATCTGGGAAGGGGAGTCCCTTTTTGTTCTCTTCCTCTTTGGTGAATATTATGCCAGTAAGTATGTTGTTCATGAGTTTGCAGGTGTCTTCGAATTCGTTCCATTTCACGACAAAAGAACGTGTCATTCAAACACCGGATGCAAAGATTGGTTTGGAACACGTGAAGGGCTGTTTATGAGAATCTCCCGATAAATGCTTCTGCTAAGAACCCTGGTATTGGTAACTTCATGCGTGTCCCGTTGATTTGTTTGTATGTCTGGTCGTTGAAAATGAAGTGGGCAGTGAGACACAGGACTACTACCTTGAAGATGCTGTACTTGCTGATGGAGTTGGTGCTGTCTGTTACTTGCGTCCTTGGTTCCGTCTCGTCGTGCAGTCAGTGTTTCTTTGGCCAGACTGATGTTAATTGATTTTGTAAGGTCGAAGGTAACCATGACTTCGTATTCCCCTAGCTTGGTGCATGGGTGATGTTCAAGAATTGTTGGTTGGAGTGGATGGAGTAGCGTCAGGCTTCTAATACCTGTTTCAGCTTTCGGTGAATCTTCTTTGCTCGTCTATGGGTGTGCTAATGAGTGGCACTATGGGACTAAATATCCCCCACCCCCCACCAGTTTGTGTACCTTCGATAATTCGTAGAAAAGGGATGTGTTGGATGCACCAGGTTTCATTCTTGAGCAGTCAGTGTTGTTCATTTCGCCTGCTTTGTGGAGTTTCTGCAGTCTGCTGTGATCCGGTTCTCTTGTTGTGAAGTCAGGTCCATTTCCACCTGCAGAAAGGTGTCAGTTCTGCGAGTAGTTTGCCTTTTCAATGTATTGTGTTCTGTTTGGGATGACGGCCATGTACCCTTTTTCAGTAGGTAGGATTACAATATTTTTACATTTTCGGAGTCATTCCAGGGCTTTCCTTTGCTGGGTATTAAGGGTGTGTTCCCTTCTTTCCTCCTGTTTCGTGTTAGTGCCGCTGTCTGTCTGATGGCCTGCTGGGTTTCTTCCATAAGTCCATTCTCTTTTGGATTGGTTTCCAGTGCTAATTGCAGTTGTTTTTGTCCGCAAACCTGTAGTTGCCGTTCATCCCTCTGACTAAAAACTGCATCGGTTACACAGACAGGATACTAGCCGCCAGGATGCACGGGCACCAAATAGCCACCAAAAGGCATGAACAACTATCGCTACTATCTTTACGGACATGCAAACAGGGACACCACTTCGACTGGAACAATGCAATCACCCTAGTGCGAGCTCAACAAATGACACGTACTGGATTTCCTGGTTATTGGATGAGACTCCCAGTTTTTGTGAAGTCTATTTAGTTGGGCATTTCCTGCGTAACTACTGGAGACAGCAAAATAGAAAGAATCGGAAACTAGAGTGATGCAGTGAGTTTTACACTTAGAGAATGGTACTGATTCCCATAGAGACCTGAAAACTCCCAGTCTCCGCTGTGGCCTGTGATAACTCATCTCTTCACTCAGGATCTGGAGTAACTGCAACAGGTGAAGGCAAAGTCAAGTAGACACATGTGATGACGGATACCACATGAAGAGATACCGAGTGATAGCACCAGAGTTCAGGAAGGTATCAGTATTAAACAATGGCCACGAAGAAGGTGGTGGAATTGTATCAGTGCTCAGGAGTGAGTGAGCTATTCGTGGTCAGACGATGGCCTAATATTATTCATAATACAGTTCAGCAAGGGATATCCATCTTATAGATTAAGATCTTTCAGGGAAGGAAATCTGTTATCAGCAGCTGTCTGGCGTAGATATCATCCAGAACAAGAGCAAAGTGTTTGAGTCACAACTGATCTCTGAAATAGTCTAGCAAGCCACTCAGTTAAAGGCCAACTAGGGGAAGAAACACTGCACAGCGATAAAAAGCTACATTACAGGAGTCAAATGAACATAACCATGATGGGACTCGTGTCCTGGCCAATCCCTTCGGTATGTTCATGAAAAGGTATAGAAACAGTCAGAGAAGACGCAGAGACAGTGTTTAGGAGAAAGGAGCTTTCAAAATTCAAAGACGACGAATTAAGTATCGGAACAGCATTGCAAATATAACTGAAGATAAGGAGAAAGGAACAGGAAGGGACAGAGTTGAACTAAAACTGTACATCACCTAATAGGTTAGTTAGGGAAAATGGTGATAACACGTAAATTATAATGTTCTTTTTTTTTTAAGAAAGGGCAAATGATCTGAAATAAGGTGGATGGTAGAAGAGTGAATAAATTGTAGAACATAAATATTCAACAGTACACAACCGTCCGGAGACGCAGGGAGAATGGCATAGCAGAGCGTCTAACCCTGAGAAAGGCATTACAAAGAAAACAATTGGCCTCAGATTATTCCGTTGAATCCGCCTCAATTTTAGGTGTAACTTGTCAACATTTGATTATTCATCACGGCATTAAACATGAATTATCAGAATTTGTAACAAATGCATTGTAATAGTTTTGGAGGACGTCAATCCTTCTACAGTCTGAGACAGTCACACGAGCAAAAGTGCTTTTAAACAGGAGTTTGGAGAATGCTTTTTGGCAATATTTCTTTGAATAACGAATAGCGAAAATCGTTATGAACATAGCTCTCTCAGATCGACGAGGAGATGAAGGTGAGGGCAAGAGAGATATCACACTGAGCGATCCTCATGGAAATTGTAATATATTAGAATTCAAAGAGATTATGTTTTTATTTAAAATGAACAGTATGCACAGCTGATAATGATAAACAAAGCCTATTACATGAGTTTGAGTGCAATGTGTTGCTGGAAGTGAACAATGGAAAACATTCGAAGGAACTGTGTAAAATATTCAACAAAAAGACAAAACTTCAGTGAGACATTCCCAATTGTGCTTCACTAAGGATGGAAAGGATCAGATTTAATTAAGAATGCTTCGAAGACAGGAAAATACGAACAGTTCTGAAGAAACCAACTTTTCAGAAATATGGAAGTATTTGTTAAAGGAACCGCAAGGAGTCTCCTCGGAATAGGAGAGTAGTGGGAAGGTAAATCATTGTCAGATTTTAATGAGAAGATCAAAATCTTCTCATTAAAGAAGATTTTAATGAGAGGGTTCAGGGCGATGGAGGTGTTGAGAGTGTTATAGACAGTGGAACGGTCCTGAAGAATATTACACGACCAGTAAGTATTTCTGCAGCTGGAGGCGTTTGCAGCGGTAGCAACGGACGTATACCTTTTAATTTATGCATTCATAGTCTGATGATATCACTGATTGGACCAGCATACATTGCCCACTGCTAATTGCACAGAGGTCGCTCAGAGTCAGCCATATTGCTGTGGGTCTGGGGTTACATGTGATGTACAAAAGGTAACAATGTCAGATGTCCTTCCCTAAAGGACATAAATGAACCAGCTGAGTTTTTGTTTTCCCAGATAATTAACAATTATCTTATAGTCCTCTCACTAATGTGTCTTTCATTATATAAAAAAAGGGTCAGGTGAATTGGCCATGCTAAATTGCCCGTAGTGTTAGGTAAGGGGTAAATGTAGGGGTATGGGTGGGTTTCGCTTCGGTGTGTCGGAGTGGACTTGTTGGGCCGAAGGCCCTGTTTCCACACTGTAATGTAATCTAAATCTAAGTAATCTAATGTCTTGTATAGCCACAATATGACATCCCAACTCCTATTCTCAATGCTTGACCAATAAAGGCAAGCATCCAAAATACCTGCTTCACCCGCCTGTCTAACTGTCACTCAACCTTCAAAGAACTATGTCGTTGCATCCCTTGGTCTCTCTGTTTGACAACACTACCCAGAGTACGAACATAAAGTAGACAAGTCCCGCCCTGGTTTGTCTTCACAAAATGCGACGTCGTTGTGTTCTCCGCCTGCTAGACCTCAACACTAGATCAGAAGTACTGTTGATCCCGTTGTACTCGTAGATAATCCACTTTACTGTCCACTTTATCACCAATTTCAATTGCAAAACATGACTCCTGTACTCTCATACAAATCGTTTATATAAATGATGCACAACAGTGGAAAATGTATCGAACCTCACGATTCACCGTTGATCATAGTCCTGCACTTTGAGTACAAACCACTATGAACACGCACTGTCTACGACCGTCAATCACGTTTTTAATCCGGTTGGTGAGCACTCCCTGGTCCTGTGTGATCTAAACTTATTAACCAGTCTGGGCGGGGGGTGGGTGGTGGTGGTAGTAAACAAAGAAATAACTAACGTCTGTAAAAACAGTATCATGGGGATTTTTTTATCTATATGTAAACTGGGCGAACCAGCTCGGTCAGAGTCGACTTGAGGAGGATTTCGTTCAGTTTTTCCGTGATAGTTGGCTTGCATAGTATGGAATGGTGTCAATGAGGGAGCAAGCTATCCTAGATCTTATCCTGCATAATGAGGCATGAATAATTAATGGCCTGTTGGTTTGAAATCTTCTTGGAACGGGTGATCACCGTATCACTTAGAGTAAAAGATTAATTTAGAGAAAAGTGGAGTGTGTGAAAATAAAATCCAATACCACGGCCCTGTTCTTCAACACGGGAGACTACAATAGAATGAGTGACTTGGCTCAAATAGATTTGAAGCAAAGATTTTAATGTGGATATGTTGACGAGCATCGGAGGACATTCAAAGCATTTTTTCTCAAAGTGATCAGCAAAAACATATTCCAGCGAAAATGAAGGACTGTAAGAAAATGGGGTATTCTGCAAAGTGTATCTATGGAAGTAAGGGAGACTCATAAATTGAAAGAGAATAGATACAACGTTTCCAAAAACGCAGGCAACAAGAAGATTGGGAACACTTTAAAGGTCAACAGAAAGCCACTAAAAGCTATAAAGTAAAACGTGAAGAAAAAGACAGTTCGCTAAATTTTCTGTAATTATATAAAACACAAAAGAGAGGCGAAATTTAATTTTAGTTATTTAGATGGTCAGAAGGAACATTTAGTTATGGAGCATGATAAAATAGCTGAGGCATTTAGTTATGGAACATGATCAAATGGCTGAAGCATTGAACAGGCATTTTTTTTATCGGTCTTCACAGTGGAAGACCATAATAACATGACAGTAATCGATAAAGAGACGAATGTAGGTAAGGAAAGTGTTGCTCGGAAAGCTGGAGCTTCCAAACAAAACTGTTGAAATATAACCTGGTTTTGTGTGAATTTTTACTTTGTCCACCCCAGTCCAACACCAGTATCTTCAAAGTTTGATAGGAGTAGCAGTAGAAAGGATTATTACTTGAATGGCAAAAAGTTGCAGCACGCTGCTGTGCAGAGGGATCTGGGTGTACTTGTGCATGAGTCACAGAAGGTTCGTCTGAAGGTGAAACAACTAATTAGGAAGGCAAATAAAATTTTGTCCTTCATTGGTTTGAAGGGATTGAGTTTAAAATCAGAGATTTTTATGTTTGCCGAGAGGTACGGGAGGAGCGAAGGACTTCTGGGAAGGCGAGTCTAACTGTTTGAAAACCTTATTTCAGGCGTCGCGACCTCCATTTGCCGAGAGTTGAGAGAGAAGCGAAGGACATCTGGGAAGTTGTATATGTGTGTCGTCGCGTTACCCGAAATATTATTTGGGCAGTGTCTCCCGCCCAACCTCCTCCTCTAACCAAGGAAAAAGCGTCTGTGCGCCATATTGGAAAGGTAACGA
Source organism: Chiloscyllium plagiosum (assembly GCF_037043375.1). Lineage (NCBI taxonomy): Eukaryota > Metazoa > Chordata > Chondrichthyes > Orectolobiformes > Hemiscylliidae > Chiloscyllium > Chiloscyllium plagiosum. The sequence continues at coordinate 45,606,875 of NW_028270184.1, read as the reverse complement.
GTTTATTTTTTATACCTTATTTTTCAACAGTCTCTGTGGGCATTTAGAATAGTAGGAATGGAGGTTAGGGCAGTTGAATGCTCCCCCTGCAGAATGTGGGATGTAAGGGTCATCACTTGTGTCCCTGCTGAGTACATCTGCGGAAAGTGCACCGAACTGCAGCTTCTCGAAAACCGCGTTAGGGAACTGGAGCTAGAGCTGGGTGAACCTCGGACCATTCGGGAGACAGAGGGGTTATTGAGAGGAGTTACAGGGAGTTAGACACTCCTCAGGTACAAGAAAAAGGCAGATGGGTTACATTGAGGGGACGGAAAGGTAACCGGCAGGCCATGCAGGGAACCCCTGTGACCATTCCCCTCAACCATAAGTATACAGTTTTGCATATTGTTGGGGGGACGACTTACTGGGGAAAGCAGTGGGGCACAGGGCTTGGCACAGAATTTGTCCCTGCTGCTTAGAGGGAAGAGGGAAGAGGAGCAGAGCATGAGTCACTGGGGACTCCATAGTTCGGGGGACAGACAGGAGGCTTTGTGGGGACGACAGAGACTCACGGTTGGTGTGTTGTCTCCCAGGTGTCAGGGTTCGTGATGTCTCTGATCGTGTTTTTGAGATCCTTAAGGGGAGGGGGAGTAGCCCCAAGTCGTGGTCCACATAGGCACCAATGACATAGGTAGGAAGAATGATGGGGATTAAAGGCAGAAATTCAGGGAGCTAGAATGGAAGATTAGAGATAGGACGAACAGAGTTGTTGTCTCTGGTTTGTTGCCCGTGCCAAGTGCGAGTGCGTCGAGGAATATGGAGAGAGAGGAGTTGAACACGTGGCTACAGCGACGGCGTAGGAAGGAGAGTTTTGGATTATTGGATAATTAGGGCTCTTTCTGGGGTGGGTGGGACCTCGACAAACAGGATGGTCTTCATCTGAACCAGTCGGGTACCAATATACTTGGGGGGTGGGGGTGGGGAGGTAAATTCGCTAAGGGTATTGGGGTGGCTTTAAACTAATCCAGCAGGGTTATGGGAACCAAACTTGTAGTTCATGTATAGAAAATGTTGAGAGTAGGGCAGTCCGAAATCAAGTTGCAGCGACGCAAGATGGCACCAACAATCAAGAAGTTCGTTTGCAGTGTGACTCCTTCAACGTCAGGAGTATCCGGAATAACGTGGGTGAACTTGCAGCATGGCTTGATATTTAGGACTTCGATGTTGTGGCCATTTAGGAGACATGGATAGAGCATGGACAGGAATGGTTATTGCAGGTTCCAGGATTTAGATGTTTCAGTAAGAACACAGGAGATGGAAAAGAGGGGGGCGGTGTGGCATTGTTGGTCAAGGGCAGCATTATAGTTGCAGAAATAATGTTTGGGGACTGGTCAACTGAGGTTGTATTGGCTGAGATTAGAAACAGGAAAGTATCGGTCACCTTCTGGGAGTTGTCTATAGGCCTCCGAATAGTTCCAGAGATGTAGAGGAAAGGAGAGCAAAGATGAACCTCGATAGGAGTGAGACAGACAAGGTAGTCGGCATGGGGGACTTCAACTTTCCAAATATGTGTACTATAGATGGGTCAGTTTTTGTCCAGTGTGTGCAGGAGGGCTTCCTGACACAGTATGGAGGCATGCCTTTAAGGGGCGAATCCACATTATATTTGGTGCTGGGTAATGAGCCCAGCCAGGTTTTAAACTTGGAAGTGGGTGATCGCTTTGGTTATAGGGATCCCAATTGTGCTGTTTCCTTTCGTGATAAAAAGGGATAGGTGTATACCTCTGGGCAAGGGTTACAGCTGGGGGAAAGGCAATTACGATACGATTAGGCAAGATTTAGGAAGCTTAGGATGGGAATGAGACTGCACATTAGGAATATGGAGATTATTCAAGGAAAAGCTCCTGTGTTTCCCAGATAAGTATGTACCTGTCAGACAGGGAGGAAGCTGTAGAACACGGTAGCCATGGTTTATGAAGGAAGTGGAATCTCTGGTCAAGAGGAAGAAGAAGGCTTATGTTAGGACGACATGTGAAAGCTCAATTACGGCGCTTGAGGGTTACAAGGTAGCCAGGAAAGACCTAAAGAGAGAACTCAGAAGAGCCAGGAGGAGACATGAGAAGTTGTTGGCGGATAGGACCAGGGTAAACCCTCAGGCTTTCTATAGCCATTTAAGGAATGACGACAGTAAGATTAGGGCCAATCAAGGATAGTATTGGGAAGTTGTCTGGGGAGTCGGAGAAGATAGGGGAAGCACTAAATGAATATTTTTCGACAGCATCACTCTAGAAAAAGACACTGTTGTCGCGGAGAATACTTAGATACAGGCTACTGGGCTAGGTGGGATTGAAGTTTACAAGGGAGAAGTATTAGAAATCCTGCAGAGTGTGAAAATAGATAAGTCCCCTGGGCGGGATGGAATTTATTCTAGGTCCTCTGGGAAGCCAGGGAGGAGATTGCCGAGCCTTGGCATTCATCTTTAAACAGTCATAGTCTACAGGAATAGTGCTAGAAGACTGGCAGATAGGAAATGTGGTTGACCTGCTCAAAAGGGGGGTTAGAGAAGAGCCTGGTAATTATAGATCAGTGAGCCTTTCTTCCGTTGTTGGTAAAGCGTTGCAAAAGGTTATAAAAGATCGGATTTATAATCATCTAGAAAGTAATAATTTGATTCGGGATAGTCAGCATGGTTTTGAGAAGGGTAGGTAGTGCCTCACAAACCTTATTGCGTTCTTTGAGAAGGTTGCCAAACAGGTGCATGAGAGTAAACCGGTTGATGTGGTGTATATGGATTTCAGCAAGGCGTTCAATAAGGTTCCTCACAGTAGGGTGTTGTACATAATGCGGAGGAATGGGATTGTGGGATATATAGCAGGTTGGATCAGTAATTGGCTTGCTGAAAGAATCGGATGGGTTGATGGGAAATACTCATCCAGGAGTCCATTTAAATCTGGTGTACCGCAAGGATCGGTGTGGGTCCACTGCTGTTCATCCTTTTTATAAACGACCTGGATGAGGGCGTAGAAGGGTGGGTTACTTAATTTGCAGACGACACTAAGGTCGGTGGAGTTGTGGATAGCGACGAAGGATGTTGTAGGTTATGTAAAGGTATAGATAAGCTGCAGAACTGCGATGAGAGGTGGCAAATGGAGTTTCATGCTGACAAGTGTGAGGTGATTCACTTTGGTCGGAGTAACCGGAATTCAAAGTACTGTAATGGTAAGATTCTTGGTAAGATTCTTGGTAGTGTAGATGAGCAGAGAGATCTGGGTGTCCATGTACACAGATCCTTGAAAGTTACCACCCAGGTTGACAGGGTTGTTAAAAATGCTTACAGTGGTTTAGCTTTTATTAATGGAGGGACAGAGGTGTGGAACCATGAAGTTATGCTGCAGCTGTACAAACTCTGGTGCGGCCGCACTTTGAGTATTGTGTACAGTTCTGGTCACCGCATTATCAGAAGGATGTGGAACCTTTGGAAAAGGTGAAGAGGAGATTTACTAGGATGTTGTCTGTTATGGAGGGAAGGTCTTACGAGTAAAGGCTGAGGGACATGAGGCTGTTTTATTAGGGTGAAGAAGGTTGAGAGGTGACTTAATAGAGAAATATGAGATGATCAGAGGGTTAGATAGGGTGGACAGGGAGAGCCTTTTTCAAAATATGGTGATGGCGAGCATGAGGGGGCATAGCTTCAAATTGAGGGGTGATAGATATAGGACAGATATCACAGGTAGTTCCTTTACACAGAGAATAGTAAGGATATGGAATGCATTGCCGGCAACGATAGTAAATTCGCTAACTTTAAGTACCTTTAAGTAGTCATTGAACAAGCATATGGATGCACATGGAATAGTGTAGGTTAGATGGGCTTCAGATAGATATGGCAGGTTGGTGTAACATCGAGGACCGAAGGGCCTGTACTGCGCTGAAATGTTCTATGTTCTATGTTGCAACTGTACAAGGTGCTGCCGATACCTGGATTATTGTGTGAAGGATGTATTGACACTGGGGGCGTGCATAGGACGTTCACAAGTTTCATTTTGGAGTTGAGAATCTTGGCTTATGTGGAGATACAAAGAATATTTTGGAACTTTATTTATTGGAATTCAAATTAATTGAGGAGATCTCACAATAAAATGAAATTATGAAGGGAATAGATAAGATAGACGGGGAGATGACATTTCGACTGGCAGGTGAAGTTAGGAGAAGAGGACATAGCCACAAGATTAGAGGAAGCAGAATTCAGACTGAATTGAGAAGGAACCTTTACACCAAAAGGACATTTATTCTGTGGAATTCCAACCCAGTGAAGCAGTTGACACTACTTCAGTAAACTCTTTTAAAACTAAGGTCGCCATTTTCTTGAAAGTGAAAATTAATGACAGCATAAGATGTGTGCGCTGGTAGACTGTTCTGAGTCCAGGAAAAGATAAGCCATGACATTATTGAATGGTGGAGCAGGCTTGAAGTGCCAGACGACCTACCCCTGCTCGTTGTTGTTATGTTCTTTTCTTCTGCCATGCAAAAACTTGTCAAAATCCTTGCTGAAGTCCATGTTGACAAGGTCTACTGCTTTGCCTTGATATACTACTTGTCTACCTCCTGAAAAAGCATTCAGGTTTGTCAGAAACGACTTTTAACTCACAAAGTAATGCTGACTATTGCTCATTACTCCTTGCCTTTCCAAATACTCGATAATCTTTTCTCTCAGAACCTACTCCAACAACTGATGCACCACATCTCATTGTTCTTTAGTGCCTATCGATGGTACAATAATCTCAGCGAGAGGCCCCACAATTTTTTCCTGAGCATCTCACAAGGTGCTGGGATACACCTGCTCATGTCCAGAGGTTTAATAAACCTTTTTGCATTTCAAGACATCCAGCAATCCTGTTCTACAATGTGAACACTTTCCAAGATATCACAATTTATTCTCCCAACTTCCTGAGCTTTCTGTCATTCTCAACAGGAAGTCCGACCGCAAAATATTTGTATCGGATCTCTGCCATCAACAGTGGCTGCACATCGACAGCCTCATTGAAATTTATGGGGCCTAGTCGCTCCCTATCTAAGATTTAACTCTTATTGAAACTGTTCAAAAGGCTTCTGAAACTTCAAACGTCCCCATAACTTCAGTCCCCTCGCCCATCTGTACTAATTCTGTCATTAATTTTCACGCCAAAATGTAAAATGTAACACGTTTAAAAATATTTCCCTTTTATAAAATCATGCGTATCCCACTGTTTCTATGTGTGCAGTTAATATTTATTGTCATATCCTTTCTATTGCACTCTAGCTGTTCCCAAATTACTGTCAGGCTAGCACCGTTTGGTTTCACACAGACTGCACAAAAAGTTTTGATAATTCAAACGTAAGAGGCAGCTTACAGGTCAGCAGGTAATAGAGAAGGCAAACAAGATGCTGTCAATTATTACAAAGGGAAATGGAGTGCAAACATAGGGAGAATTTGCTAAAATTATACAAGTAACGTATCAGATGAAGCCTAGAATAACATGAATAGCACAAGTGTCCTCGGGAAAGAAATTCTAGCTTTGCAGGGAGGCCAGAGAATTATCAGTTGATCCTGGGGCTGGACGGATATTCTAATCATTAGGGGTTGAGTCAGTTGAGCTTGACCACACTGGAATTTAGAAGAATGATAGAGAATTTCAATTTACATTCAAGATGCTGAGTGTCATTGCCATGGTAGGGACTGGGAGGTTAGAAAATAGAAACGTACAGCACAGCGAAAGCCGTTCGGAAATCCATGCCTGTGTTGACCATGATGCTTTTATAAACGAATATCATCTGCCTGCACATGGAGCATATCTCTTTAATCTCTGCCTGTTCGTATTTCTGTCTGAACGCCATGTAAAGACTTTGCTAACTTTTCCATTTCTATACGATTGTGGCAGCTTCCACCCTGTCTGCAAAAAAAAACTTGTCTCGTTCATCTCATTAAAAATTTGTCATTTTCACCTGCGACTGAGGGGCCCTCGTATTTTACATTTCCATGTTGGAAAAGAGATTCCGATCATCCAGACCATTCACACCTGTCCCAATGCCATATACCTGGACCACGTCGCCTCTGAGAATCCATCACACTAGAAAAACAATCCAACTGTGTCCAACTTCTCCTTATACTTAACACATTTTCATACAGGGAAAACCTCTATTTCTACTTGGCACAGACTCATCCAGGTAACATTCTGGTCAAGTGAGGGCTGCAGATGTTGGAGATCAGAGCTGAAAATGTGTTGCTGGAAAAGCGCAGCAGGTCAGGCAACATCCAAGGAACAGGAGAATCGACGTCGATTCTTCTGTTCCTTGGATGCTGCCTGACCTGCTGCGCTTTTCTAGCAACACATTTTCAGCAACATTCTGGCAAACCCCTTTTGAGCCTTCTTCAAAGTCACCGCAACCTTCCTATCGTGTGGTGAGAGAATAAATATGCTATTCCAAACTGAGCCGTTGAAGCTTTATTCAGTTACAACATGACATGCAAAAGGCTGCATTAATGCTGCGATCGAGGGAGCAAGCATGCCATCCACCTCCTTCCTCTCACATCCTGTTGTATTGTTATTTCAGGAAGCTATGGACTTGCAACCAAGATCCATCTGGGTATCATAGTTATAGTGCATTTAATTCTACCATTCGACTTCCAAAATGCATCAACTCATACTTGTCACGATGACATGCAATTTTTCCATTCCTCAAACCAGTGTTCCAGCTGATCGACATACTGTTGCGTTCTTTTACATTCTTCCTCATTATCCTCAATTCCCCAAGCTATCCCAATAACTAAATCCCTTTCCATTACTAATCAGAGCGCTTAAACACTGATATAAATTGCAAACAGAGATTACAGCACTGATTCTTGTGAAACATCACTGGCCACAGATCTCTCATCAGAAATAAACCCTCCACATACCTCTGTCTCCTACGACAAAGAAAATATTGTGTCCAACTTACCAACCACAATGGATTTCATAGATTGTGATCTGATCATTCCGACCACTTCCAAATGTTTACTCATGTCATTGAAGACAATCTCCATAGCCTTAAGTTAAATAATATTTTTTGCCACTTCGTTTTATTTTACCTTGTGTGAGAATCTGTGACCAGAGACCATCAAATCTCAACAAATGTTCACTCACTCGAAAAGGAGATGAGGAGCAATTTAGTGTCTCAGTAGATAGTGAATCTCTGGATTGCCTTACTGCAGAAAGATATCGAGGATTTGACATTAAGCATATTTACGACAGCGATTATGAGATTTTGATTATTCAGGGAAAGACGGATTACCTCGAAAGCCTAATTGTAAATGTCGGGAGTGTTTCAGTGATAGTGTGTTTTGGAGGGATGGTTGAAATTATCGAGTTACAGATGTTTTCAGGGGCTCGAGGTTGATACAGAGTTAAAGAAAGTTAATAGCTATCAGCGAATGTCAGAAAATATCAGGAGGAAGGGTTTTCTAGATTGGAGCAAGTTAGAGAGTTGGTGTGCCTGGATTAGATTCCAGAGTTATGGATAGTTGTTAGGCTGTGGATCGTTACAGTGACCAAATCGAGCAGGGTGTGGAAACATTCAGTAGAAACGAACATGTGGTACATTCAAAAGCAGTTGTGGTGTCTGGAGAATATTACACGAAAAATGATGATGGTATGGACTGGATAATGTTACAGGTATATGGAGGTTGGTATGGACTGGAGAATATTGCAGGGATAGGGAAGATGGGATGGACTGGAGAATGTTACAGGTTTTGGGAGTATGGTTTGCTCCTCAGTTGGGATGCATAGTCTATATGGATTTCAGTCAGGACTTTGATAAGGTTCTACATGGCAGGCTGTTCTGAAAGAAAAGGTTACATGGAATCCAGGGGTAGTTGGCAAATTGGATAACCAACTGGCTTGAAGGTAGGAAGCAGTGGGGAATAGTGGAAGGATGCTTGTTGGACTGGGGGCTTGTGACGAGTGGTGTCCCTCAGAGAACGGTGCTGAGGCCATTACCGTTGTTATCAATGACTTGAATGAGAATGTTCAGGCATGATGAGGAAGAATGTAGATGACACTACAAGGGCGGTATCGTGGAATGTGAGAAAGGTTATTAGAAATTGTGGCAGGACGTTGATCAGGTGGGGAAGTAGGTTGAGAAATGGCAAATGGGGTTTAATATAGATATTTGTGAGGGCTTATATTTTGAAAAATCAAGTAAAAATAGAATTTCCCTTGTAAATAGCAGAGCCTTAAGCATGCACTGGAACAGATGGATCTTCGAGTTCAGGTGCACTGTTCTCTGAAAGTTATGTTACAATTAGACAGAACAGTGAAGAAGGCTTCCAGCACCCTGGCCTTCATCAGTCAGGACATTGAGTACAGACGTTGGAAAGTTATGATGCAGTTTTGTAGTATGTTGGTGAAGCCATACTCGGATTATTGTGTTCAGTTTTGGTAACCGTGCTACAGTAATGATATTATTAACCAGGGAAATCATGCAGTAGAAATTTAGAATGTTGTACCCAGGACTCAATGGATTCAGGTATCAGGAGAGGAGCACAAGCTCGAACATTTTTCTTTCGAGTGAAGGAAACAGAGGGGTATCTTTTGGAAGAGTACGAGTCATGAGAGGCATGAAGAGGGCGAGCACACTCAGTCTTTTTTCCCAGGGTAATCGAGGACCCCCAGTGACTCGAGTCTCCCTGCTCTACATCAAAGACATATCGGAGATGACAACCAGGTTACTCTGGCCCAAGGCATCATGGCAGCCCGAAAACCTACCACTACATTGAAACAGCTCTTGATTAATTTAAAGGACCCCGTATGCACAACCATAGAATGAACGTCATGTACAAAATGCCTTGCAAGGACTGCAAGAAATATTACATTGGTCAAACTACATTGGCATTAAACTCGCCACCAGGATATATGAGCGTAAACTTGCCACCAAAAGACACGATCAGCTATCACCGATACCATGCATACAAACGATGAGGGACACCTGTTCCACTAGGGCAATACATCCATCTTGCGATAGGCTAAACAAATACATTCATGAGAATTCCTCGTAACCACGTATTTCAACCGGAACTCCATCAATAAACGCATCCACATGGTGGAAGAGCCCAGCACAACCATAGAAAAATATGGCTGAGACATTCACAGTATCGGTCAGACAGAAGTTTCGACGGGATTACCTATTTTAATCTCCTCTAAATGGCATGCTTCAACTAATTCGATTTATTTCGTGTGGTTTCTCCAGGCCGGCTCGAGAGGTTGGATAATGCAAAGGCTGTGGGCCTGGATAACATTACATTCAATCTGTTCCTTTTGGGATACATTACTTGCATCGACCTGACAATATCGGAAACGATCGATTGTGCCCTGGACATACACAGACAAAACAACGTTCAATGACTGCCCCTTGGTCGAACACCTATCATTAATAGTGATGAAAAAAAACATCTACAGTGGTATCAAGCAGCACTTCCGAGGCACCAAGCTGGTCAGTGAAGCTCAGTTTGGGTTCTGCTGTGTCACTCATCCCCTGGCCTCATTGAAAACTTGGTATAAACATGGACAACAAGAAAACACACAGCTGAATTCGAAGGCACCATACTCTGAAGAGATGATGTGGTTGCTCTTTTGTTAGACAGAGACAATCGGTGGTTGTTTAACTGGACAGGGATTATACCTGACAGAAAGAAGTGCTTGAGTGCAACAGTACAGTCAATCAGTGCAGGAATTGAACCCACTCTGTTGGCATGAATATGCATTACAAACTAGTCATTCAACTGATTGAGCTAACAAAGTCCTCACTTTGTTCCTTAAGGAATATTTTATAATATAAATCTGTTCAGATATGTTGTTACACACTTCTGGCGCATGTAGAAATCGAAGCAAGCTTCCTAACTCAGAGAGAGTGTCATTATCAGTGAGTTCTAAGAGTGCTGTCTGTTCTCGAGCCAACAATCTTCAGCTGCATCATAAATGATTATCTCTGCATTGTAAAATCACAAGTGGGGGGTTTGTCAATGATTGGATAATATTCAACATCGTACGTAATTACACAGATAAGCAAAATCTGCAGGCGGGTGGTTACCAGCGACAAGTCACATTTTCCTTACGCACATGGAAGACAACTATCACCTCTAACAACGCAAAATTGTCCCAGCACCCGTTAACATTCAATGCCACCACCACAACTGAATTCCGAAGGACCAATATACTGGAGATTACTGTTAACCTGAACTGGACTGGCCACATATATTCATTACCCGTTCCTGTGAGGGCTTATGCTAAAACGTTGGACTGACCTCCTGTGATTTTCCAGCACCACACTTGTCAAAAGAAATAAATTCATTGGCTTTAAGAATATGTCAGAGGCTATGAATCCAGCAAAACTACATTACCTCAAAATTTCTGAAAGACTGTGACCTTCTTTCCGACGCACGTTGAATGTGCGTGTGAAGAAATACACCCCATGTACCAATATGATTGCAGATTCACCCCTCATCCACTGACACTCAGTAGCAACAATGCCTGCCATCAACACAGTACTCTGCAGAAATTTACCGAATCCTTTTACAAAGCCCCCTGAAGCACGACCATCAAGAAGCACAAGGGCAGCAGATACATGGGAACGCAAGAACGCTCACTTTCCAAGCAACCCACCATTCTGATTGGGAAATATATTGCTGTTCCTTCAGTGTCACTGTTTCAAATTCTCTCCATTCGAGTATTGTAAACTTACCTACAGCTCATGGATTGTCATGATTTATTGTGGCAGCTTACCACCACCTTCTCAACGGCAACATGGGAAGGGCAATAAATACTGGCTCAATCACATTCCATGAATAATGTGGAATGAAAAATATTGACAAATCATGCCCAAAGTTGGGCATTGAGTTTTTGGTTTTGTGAGCGCACGCTGGTTGGGTCCAGTCATGATCTTGCTTGCTGTGAACAGCCCAAGGGACTTGCTGTTTGAAACAATCTGTCTTTCAAAAGCATGGCCGACATACCTAACATCACATATACACTGACATTAACACATCACATTATTGTGTTATGAGAAGGACAGAAGCAATTGAAAATCTACTTATATCTGGCTGTAGAACGTTAACACAGTGATATCGTTGCCATGAAAATAATTGTGAGTGAATATTAGCACACAGTGTTAGTACAAGGAAAAGTAATTGCGTCCTTACACTTCATAATAATATTTTCTTGATTGTAGGAATGAGACTCGTCATTTCAAAACCCCTTACTGTGATTTGTGCATCAAATAGTTGTCATAAACGTTAAATGAACAAATGGGTGGGTGGCTTGCTTATTGGACAATTGAAAAGTCATTATTACCGAACGATGTTGAAACGTCAATAAAAGGACTTTGCTGTTAATGAATAATACCTCCATAGAAATTTTTATCTCGAGTCACATACATGGAAGGTGGTCTGGGATCATGCTTGTCATCAAATCTGTTTGCATACTGACATTGCGGAACTGAAATGCACTGAACGTGTTTTATGAGGGATTCAATGTAAGACGCCATGTGCGTCAGGGGTTAATCACCTTTACAGCGCCTTCATTTAGGATCGGGTCCAAGGAAGAGAATTGCAGAGTTTCTGTGGCATGCGAGAAAAGATAAACTTGCAAAACATGTTTGTAGACAGGTGATTTTAACAAATGTTGAATTGTGTTTTGACCAGTACCAAGCATTGTGCTAGTCCATTGGCCATACATTTCCCTGTTGATCAGGTATGCCTCTCCTTGGTCTGTTGTGAGGGATTGTGCGAAAACATTCCAGCTCCAGTTTGAAAGGTCTCTAGATAGATTTTAGAACTGGCCAGTGTTTGAGAAGCAGTGGTGAAGCCCAGTAACACTGTGTCTGAAATCCGTGCTTTTTAAGATATTTTCAACATCTTTGCTGACTGCAAGATAATGTGTTCACTGATCAGAACAAGAATCAGCTGATTACTACAGTCACTGAATTGTGTAATAGTTAGATGTGTGCCCTGGTAATGTAGTTATTGCGCACTTCAATTGTTTTCAACTGAAAAACAATGATGTTCGGTTTATTTTAAAACAACTAAGAAATAAAGTGATATTATATCTTCGTTGTGCAAAATTTAAAAGTGACCTGCCATATATTTTTGCATAGAATAATCAAGCAGCAGGCAGACATTGTCTGTAAAGCAGGATTCTGTGAACAGGTCGATGTCCCAGTCAACATCACCATTTTCTCTGGTAGGTCCTGTCGCCTTGACAGGACAAACCGGGCAGACGACGGGTGGCAGATGGGGGGGTGGAACACACACCCAACTCATGGACTGTACCTCTCGGCTGCTCACTCGGTGTTTGTGCACACTCACTTTGCGATTACTCAAATGCTCACAGAAATATTGCCCTGCCTTTAATAGGGATTCCCCTCAGCCCGAGCTACCAGGCTTATAGCACAGACAAAAAACGAGGAGGCTTGACATCAGTGTCCATAGTCAGTCACGGTGCCTAGTTCAGTCAGTCAAGTGGAGTCTCAGGTGTCAGTTTCGGAGCTGGACACGGTCAGCCAGCCTCTCATGGTTGTTGCTGTGGTTCTGTTCGCCGAGCTGGAAGTTTTTGTTGCAAACGTTTCGTCCCCTGTCTAGGTGACATCCTCAGTGCTTGGGAGCCTCCTGTGAAGCGCTTCTGTGGTGTTTCCTCCTGCATTTATAGTGGCCTGTCCCTGCCGCTTCTGGTTGTCAGTTTCAGCTGTCCGCTGTAGTGGCCTGAGTGCCATGCTTCTAGGAATTCCCTGGATGTTCTTTGATTCGCTTGCCCTATAATGGTAGTGTTGTCCCAGTCAAATTCATGTTGCTTGTAGTCTGCGTGTGTGGCTACTAGGGATAGCTGGTCGTGTCGTTTCGTGGCTAGTTGATGTTCGTGAATGCGGATCGTTAGCTGTCTTCCTGTTTGTCCTATATATTGTTTTGTGCAGTCCTTGCATGGGATTTTGTACACTACATCAGTTTTGCTCATGCTGGCTATCGGGTCCTTCGTTTTGGTGAGTTGGTGTCTGAGAATGGCTGTTGGTTTGTGTTCTGTTATAAGTCCTAGTCGTCGCAGTAGTCTGGCTGTCATTTCAGAGATGTTCTTGATGTATGGTAGTGTGGCTAGTCCTTTGGGTTGTGGCATGACCTCGTTCCGTTGTCTTTCCCTGAGGCATCTGTTGATGAAATTGCGAGGATATCCGTTTTTTGTGAATACCTTGTATAGGTGTTCCTCTTCCTCTTTTTGCAGTTCTGGTGTGCTGCAGTGTGTTGTGGCCCTTTTGAATAGTGTCTTGATGCAACTTCGTTTGTGTGTATTGGGGTGGTTACTTTCATAGTTCAGGACTTGGTCTGTGTGTGTGGCTTTCCTGTGTACCTTAGTGGTGAATTCTCCGTTTGGTGTTCTCTGTACCCTCACGTCTAGGAATGGGAGTTGGTTGTCCTTTTCTTCCTCTCTCGTGAATCGGATTCCTGTGAGTGTGGAGTTGATGATCCGGTGTGTATTCTCTATTTCCGTGTTTTTAATGATTACAAAGGTGTCATCAACGTATCTGACCCAGAGTTTGGGTTGACGTTGTGGTAAGACTGTTTGTTCTAACCTTTGTATTACTGCTTCCTGTATGAGTCCCGAGATCGGTGAGCCCATGCGTGTTCCGTTGATTTGTTCGTATATGTGGTTGTTGAATGTGAAGTGTGTTGTCAGGCACTCATCCACAAACTCCATCAACAAACACATAGACCTGGACACAATATACCGGCCACTACAGCGGACAGCTGAAACTGACAACCGGAAGCGGCAGGGACCGGCCACTATAAATTCCGGAGAAAACACCACAGAAGCCCTTCACAGGAGGCTCCCTAGCACTGAGGATGTCACCAAGACAGGTGACGAAACATTTGCAACAAAAACTTCCAGCTCGGCGAACAGAACCACAGCAACGAGCACCCGAGCTACAAATCTTCTCACAAACTTTGAATCTCATGGTTGTTTGGGTCAGGTTCCTTCCTCTATTAGAGAGGTCAGGAGCGGAATGTCGTCCTGTCCGCTTTCGTTCTTGGCAATTTCTGCCCTGATTTTGAATGGTTCCTCATAGAATGAGAAAATTACCAAGAGGTTTTTAGTGAGATGTTCATCTCTGGTATAGCTGTTAGTGCAGGTACAGCTGGGGGAAAGCTGGCGAGGGTTGTTGAGTGAGTGAATAGGCAGCACAGGCATCTGGCAAAATTGGGGAGAGGGTCACAGAAGAGGTTAGGCAGGGAACGGGTGAAGGTGCTGTATTAAGTGAGAGTGGGAGAACTGTAGCCTTTCTGGGAGGTTGGTACGGTAATAGAGATAGAGTGAGTGCGAGGTCACAAAGTTCAGGTGGTGGTACTTAAACTGGTGGAATAGAGAAGTCACTGACCTCTTTACCACACTGTTTGGCATTCACCCACAACGCTGGCACCGCACTGACCCAGGTGTTAGCCTCAGACCAATCTGCCAGTGTCTGGTGTCACGACTTCCCCTGCCAGTCGTGGAGGAACCTAATTTTCCTCTCCTCCCTCATGACATCAAACAGACCTTTGGGGGCCTGTCCACAAAGTAGAGCCGCAGTTTTCCCCCTTCTGCTATGTCTGGATTGTTTGGGATTGACAATCCAAGAGGGTAAAGATGTTTTAAAGGTGGCACCTGTAACATGGAGGCCAGTTCATTTTGGGATATCCAGGCAGTAGGCAGTCGTTATAACAAAGGGAAAAATCATTGGGTTGGTGTCAGGCGAGAAGAAGACCATGGGTGCAGGGAAGGTAGTTAATGTGTCAGGTTGGGGACGACATTTTGAGAAAATGTAATTAACATTGTGGAGAGAAACCCTTCATGAAACTCCACTAAAATGAGATTTACCAGATCATAAGCTGATTTAGGCCCCTATCCGTCTGTACAAAAACAAACAGGTGTTCCACGCGGTGTAGTGTGAGCTATTGGGAGTCATGGCGAGGGGAATTATAAAGGAGATTCACATCCTTTAAAGGGTCTAACATAATATTCCATGCTGCTAAAAGAAAATGGTGGAAAATCAACTGCCTTATACTGATCACCATTATCCGAACCTCACTAGATGCCGGATGCTGGAGGACTGGAGCATGGCTCACACCGCAGCTTTGTTTAATAGAATCAAGGGACTAACTGAATTGGTCGACTCTGGAATTCTGAGACACAGGAGGAACGGTCACTGAAGAACTCCCAGGGACTACAGGACAGTCAGCCTGGATTTGTACAAGGGAAAACCGTGTGCAATTAATCCGACTGCATGTGCGACGCACCAAATTGTAACTTAATGTGACTTACTTAGATTTGACAATTGATCACATGGCAGGTCGTTTAAAAACAGGAACTATGGATTCCAGGTGAATGGAGCAAACAGCCATGAGATGTGCAAGGCAAGGCATTTGGGGACATAAACAATAGAGAGAAATGCACAATAAATGAAACCATATTCAGTGTGGACAAATCCCTGAAAGCAGGTAGACACATAAATAATCTCGTTATGACAACACATGGCATTATTTCATCTGTCAGCCAAAGTGCAGAATATAAGAGCAGGAAGGTTTTTTGTTGGAACTGCATAAATCATTAGTTTAGCCACAGCCTGCGTACTGTGTGCAGTTCTGGTCAACCCATTACATAGAAAGACTGAATTGGCCTGGAGAGAGTACAGAGAAGAAATGTTACCCTGTGAAAGAGAAAGTGTATTTATGAAGAAAGATTGGAACGGAGGATGCTCAAAGGAGATTTGATTGGGTGTACATGTTGGGAGAGATCTGGATAGAGAAAGCGAGAACATCTTGTTCCTTTTGGAGAGCTCAGTTACCCGCGGTGAATATTTAATATAATTGGCTTGAATATTAGAGGAGTGGTGAGGAATGTTGATATTTCATCCAGGGCATGGTAAGGATTTGGAAGTCACAAATGTCATCGGAGTAGAGACAGAAACTCTTAAACTCCTTTAAAAAGGTGCCGAGATCGGGTCCTGAAGTCCAATAGACTCCGAGGAGTCAGCACAAAGTCGTTAAAAAACATTCTTTCTTGTTCAATATATAGTGTATAGTGTGATATCCTCTCTGCTGTGTTGTTTACTGAAGTTTTCAAAGCTTACCATGATCTGATCGGAACAATATGCAGGGATTGGGGGAGGGGGCTGGGAGGAGCAGTGTGTAAATTGATGAGCATCACATTAATAATGATACCATCCTTTACGTTACATCACTCTATTGGCTTATTTACCCTTCCTTTATAAATGGTGAAAACCCATTATTATCCAGTTCTCAGTTTTGGCCAGACTGCAGTCAAATCTCCATAATGACAGCTACATCTCGTCTGTTTCATGCTATTTGAATGTATTATTTCATTTGAATAGTTGAAATGTTAGGAAGGAATTCAGGGATGTCAGCAAGTTCCAGAGACCATGATTGTTGCAGGGTTCAGAGGTGGTTCCACAGATCTGAAGATGTGTGAATTCTGCGGGCTATTCCAGGGATATGGATTGTCATAGGGGCTGAAGGAGATAACAAAGGCACGAATAGTTTTAGGATGTTGTTTGAAGTGAAAATGGAACTAGACTGGCCAGATCAATAATTTGGCAACAAGAGCCTTCGCGAGAGAAAACCTCCCTGAAACCTGATGAAAATTATGCCTTGACATAACTTAGCTCTCTGTGCCCGTCTGTACCAGAAATAAAAAAGAAATATGTTCACTGCGGCGACAAACTGCCTGTCTCTGTAACACCCTTCATGTCCCATTACCCTTCCCATGCTTGTAAACTCACTAGATTCTACAAACATTCTTATTGTGCCAAGTTCTCCCTGCCCTATGAAGTTCTCTGCTTCAAAATCTATCCCTACTCCTGGAGATCGTCGCAGACATACGGCGGATTTAGCTTTTCGAAGCGGTTAGAGATTAGCAAGAGACTTTCTGGTTCGAGGAGTTTGAGATTGAGAGTTTTCTGAAAGCAGAAAAAACTTGCATAGATCATGTAGGGAATTGTCAACATGAGGTTTTACTGAAAGGTTTTACTGAAATTCCTTGGAGAATTTCACAGAGATGGAGAGGGCTGGAGCAACTGGAGATGATTTCAAAGACTGCCAGATTTCATGGACGTTAGACATGCGTGAAGGGATTTTGTAGTGATTGGAACGAGCTCGGTCAAATAAACCTCATTAATACGTGTTCCCTGACAGGGACTGTCAACCGAATCCAATCAACGAATCCTGGCTGACAGAAATAAACAGGACTGTCAGGGGCTCTGTTCACTCTAAAAGCCGGCTCTGAGCTAGCGTGAGTCACTGCCATGTACCATGATGTACAATAAAAGGCGATTTGGTGAGAGGATACCGGCCTCTGTGAGGTTATTTCAGTTTGAACATCCGGTAGATATTACAGAGAGAGGAAGGGCTGAAGGTGTTTAGATAGATTGGGCTGGATTTAGAATCTGGAAGTTGCAGAGATAGTGAACTGCTTCGGGGCAAATAATAGTTACAGAATAGGGAATGCTGCAGGGAGTGGTGGACGTTACACAGCCTGTTACAAATTGGAGTAGTTACACACCAGGGCAAGTTGTCGGGATTCAAGAAAAGAAAAGGGCCGGTGCTGGAGGAAGCTGGAGATATAATGTACGCTTTAATGGCTGGAAGGGCTTATGGATATATTGTGATCTGTCTGGGCAGGAAGGAGTTGATTGTTCTATGATCTGGAGGAGTCAGCAAAATAAAGTTTCTACAGATGAGATTTGCTGCAGAAAAGGGAAGAGTGTAAAGGCTTGAGAAATACTTTTTAAAGAGTAAGGGTGAGAGGAGCTGGAGGAGATTTCAGAGAAAGATGGTTTATATGGCATGTATGAGTTTCAGAAATCAGGAGATCTACATTTTCTGAAGTAGTTTGCAAAGACTAGAATGTATCGAACAGGATCGATGAGGTTACAAGGGCGGACTCCTTTTTGACTTGGAGAACTCTCAAGACACTACGTGGAATCACAAAAATGCATTTTGGCATAGAAGAATGGAATGTGGCCGATTATGGTTAGACCAGCTCTTCAACTGAACGCATTGCTGCGTAATGATGTCCTCCTTCCACACATTCTTACACATTTTTGTATCAATAATCATCCAATCCTCTTGAATGTTACCATTGAACATGCATCTACAACACATTCAACTCTATACTTACTACTCGCAGAGATAGTTTTCCAGAATAATTCCTTATTAGAGATTCAACCCAGTCTTACTCCATCTCTAAACACTCTCAATCGAAGATGCCCACATAATATTCTGGGACAGCTCTATGTTGGCACTCAGTTTTCTCAAAAGTCTCCCCTGATCTTCCAACTCCACTTCGGCATTCCTCCTAGGTCACAATTAGATTTTCTATCTGTTGTTTCTGTTTTATTGTTCTTCTCTATCATCCAGGGAGTGTTGGGTTGTTCCTCCTGTCTTTCCTATTTGAGGGACAATTCCTCGACTGGACCCAAACCATGTGCACTTTGACGGGACCACATTGTTCTTTTTTTTTGATCAACTTATTGTTCTACTCAAACCTTCATTCTTTCCCCATTGAAGGCTGTTCTCAGTAAACTTATGTTTCTCACTCTCAATTATCGAATATTATTCTTGACCATCATCCTGAACTTTCCAATAAAATGATCGCTGTTCACCAAAACACTCCTCAATTGACACTGCATTCACTTTTCCCAACACTTTGCCAAAGACCAGGTAGAAAAGTGCATGCTGTCTTGGGCTGGACACATACACCTGCAGTAAGCTGTCCTCTTTGTAATTCAGGAACACATTCCTCATGACCCTCCAACACCAGAATCCCAGTCCATATGTGGATAATGTAAGATTCTCAATCTCACGACTCTCTAGTATTTTCATCGTTCTTAACTGTCACTACCTATCTGTTCTCTCTATCCTTTCCAATGGTTCGTGGCCTAGAGACGGTACCTCATAGGGTAATTTTTCACTTTATGTCCTGCATCACCAAGCAAACCCATCTGTCCTTGGACGCATCTTCTTTCTCCTTTTCTCCTTAACTAACACAAATCTAAATCAATAATTCTAAAGTCCATTCTTTCACTTCACTCCTGTCATTCCGGAATACTTTATACCCAGCAATATATAGCACCCATTGCTTGAACCAGCTCTTGCTTATCAGTACATCAGGTTTCCACACGCCAATCTCCATCTGCACTTCCCCAGATTCTGAGCATTCACATCCATGCAGTGCATCTACCTCCTTTCTTACTCCATTTGCCACTTTTAAACATGTTGATGCAAATTACCAGCAGCATCTTCAAGTATTTTGTGAATCCTGTTAGTCTCCTCTATTTTTCCGTTTTGAATCCCACATGCACGCCAATTTATTTTCAAACCCGACCAAATGCCACACAAGGAATTCAGTTCCAGCTCTGTCACTTTTTTTTTCCAAGCTACCTTGTACAGTTGCTGCATTCCCAAGAGCCGGCCCCAATGTCCCATGAATCTGATTCCCTTTCTGCTGCACCATCGTTCCAGTAACGCTCTCATCTCTCTAAAATCTCGAGTTCTGTTCTCACTTGCACACAGCGCTAGCAGTATGTCAGGGATTGCAAGATATGAGGACCTGCAAGCGAACCATCCACGGAGATCCCTACATTCTGATTCACAGTCCAATTCACCCTTCGAACCCATGTCATTCATACCATGATCTTTGACTGTTCACTATTTCACAGGTGGCTGCCCTTCAGACTCAGTAATATTCTTTACCCCACAATCCTGGAGTTACATTGACAGTTACACAAATGTTTGCGTTTTCCTCAATTTACGAATGGCCTCTGACAATTGCTACTCCTCCCTTCTCCCTCCCTTCCTACAGTTAAGTTGTTTGTGGTGCCACAAACATGGCTCTCACTGCACTCCCTGAGCAGCCAGTACCTTCATCAACTTTCAAACTGGAAAAATGATTTGAGAAAGAGAAATCAGGCTATATTTTTTTCCTTTTATTGGGCGCTCATTTTCTTCCTTTTTCCAGGCTGTCATGTCTGCAGGGTGGTTCTTTCTCTGCATGTGCTATCCACCTAACTCCCAGCATCATAGATGTCCCACAGAGTCTCCAGTCGAAGTCTGAGCTTCAAGACAACGGTGTTCATCGAGAAGACCAGCAGGGGCTATGACTACCCAATGTAACAGAACACCACCATGTCGTAAACTGCAACATACATAGTTTTAGCTAATTATTTTACTTCGTATAAAGTTAACATCAGTGAGATAACATTAGAGTTAAGTCGCTTATTCAACTATGGCTTACTGAAATTACTATATTTTATTGGCTGAGATTTCTTCTCTAATTTCTCAGTTCAAAACTTCTTTCAGAAGTTGAAAAATAAATTAGCTAACCTCTAGAAATATACAGACAATCACTAATAACGGTATGTTATCAGCCAATGAAATTACAGCCTTTCAGTGATATGTCTTGCACTTCTTTCAAACTCAGTGCATGCATGTCCCAGCAGCAGAAAGTTGTCTCGATGACATCCAGGTTTGGGTAATCGTCCAGCTCCCACTCTGCTCGTCTTCCTCACGGTAAAACCATCTCTGTGACTCCCAGGTACGTTTAATCCTCAAACTCCCACTCCACATTGCTCTCTTCCAAGGTCACCGTCTCTGGGACTTCCAGGTACGCGTAATCCTCCAGCTTCCATTCCAGTTTGCTCCTTCACAAGGCCACTGTCTCTGTGACTCCCAGGTATGACGATGCCTCGATCCTCAATGCTGATTTATAACCTCCCACCCTTCTGCCACGGCAACTCCCAGTTGTGAGTTGGCCCCCAAATTCCTGTTCCATTTTGCTCACTCCCATGTTCACTCCTTCTGTGAATTAGTAGTGGTTTCGAACCTCCTGCTCTGCTGCTTCTCCAACTCAAAATCTTCGTCGGCATTGATCCTCGCTGCTAATTTATGTTCCCCTGGTCTGTGTTGCTCACTCTCAGGTTCTTTGCCTTTGTGATTCACAGGTAATGGTAGGCCTTAAGCCTCAAATGAGATTATAACATCTCATTTCGCACTGCTCCCTCACTGGATCGCTGTTGTGCCTGGAAGACAGTGGAACAGAGGAGGATTTCATTGAACATAAGATTTGACATGGATTAAGAAAGCTGTCAGGGATGCAACAGGTTATCTGCAGAGGTTATTGTAATATGCAGGGAGAGTTGCAGACACTGAAGGAGGCAAAGGAAACCGAGAGATGGTAGCTTGTTGGTGACAGAGCTTTCTATAAACCAGAGGGCTTTTAGTGAGCTGCTTACAGAGATATGAATGCTTCAATAAATGTAAAATTACAGCCAGGGAGTGTTGCAGGTGCTGGAGACTGTGGGATGTGACAGATTTCGAAGACTTGCAATAACTGAGAAGAAATAGATTTTTGGAGAACAGATGTCGTTCAAGGACATGAGACTGCACTGAGAATGGGAGCATTTCAAAATAGTGGGATTGCGGCGACTGACATAGATGAGGTGGATAAGGAGCGTGAAATGTGCCATTTCAGCACATCCAGCCTATGAAATTCATTGGGACTTAAGGAGGGAAACCTGTGCTCCAATTAGTAAAACTGATATAGAGCGTTGCAGATATTGAAGGGTTACACATTTAGCAAAGAAGCGCTTATATTTGATCAACAGGTCAAACAAGAATAAAGAAATTCGAGAGATCAACAGCGCAGATGGAAGTGGAATAGGTGAGAAATTGTGAGGAACAAATGAAGTCGTAGCTTGGTGAGGATGGCAGATATCAAGGGAAACCTGCATGTCTGTGTGCAGTACAGAGGTGGGGATTGTTGTCGCGCTTGCTGGAGGATACACCGAGAACAACATTTCAGACGGCTAGTGCAGTGACTCAAGAAGGCAGCTCGCAATCAGCATCTCAGAGACAACTCAACATCAACAATAAATGCTGGCTCATCCAGCAGAAGAGAGAGAGTGCGTGAGTGAGTGACTGAGAGATGAGTGAATGAATGAATAAGTTAAAAAAGATCGACGAGCAGCACTGAGGACACTCAGGGAGGCCCTTTCAACAGCACTTCACAAACCCGGAAAAAAATAGCAATAACCTGGAAGGTCGGAAGTTCCAGTTTCACGGGAGCACCAGCATGTACAATTTCCTCAAAGCCACGCTCCATCCTTCCAGCACTGTGCCTATCCCTACACCCAAAGGATTACAGGGTGTCAAAAAGGCAGCTCACCACCACCTTCTCCAGGTAATTACAGATGGGAAGAAAATGATGGCCTCGCCAGTGATGGCCACATCCCATCAATGATTTTTTTTTTAAATAGTGAAACTCACGGAAGTTTCATCAACAAACATGGAAACATTAGATTTTGTTCATTCATCAAATGCATAGTATCCATTTGTGTACAGTTAGGTATCAAGCACTAATCCATTTATTCCGCTTAATTTTCTGTCTGTTAAAGAATTCTCAATCCATGCTAGCACATTCCCGCCAATCCTACATGTGCCAGTCTTGCCTGCCCACCTCTTCAATGGGGCCTTGTTGAAAGGAATCTGAAAAATCTCAGAAAATCCTGCTTTTTATCTACTCTTCTGTCTACAGCCATGCAGAAAAATCAACTCAGTAGTGTTTGTGAAGTAAAATCATGTTTTCAGAATAATATGCTTGGCGCAATCAGAAGACAGAGAGTATGTATAAAACAGTCACTCTGTGAAGCGCCACAAGAGTCAGTTTTCGGACAACACTCTACACGTTATAGATTAACAGCGTGGATAAAAGACGTGAGGGGGTGCGGAAAAGAGGTTTCCAAGAAAGATACCAGGGATCAAATGCTTGTTTTATAACGAGAAGTTGAAGACTCGGGTTCTGTTGGCGACGGTGGATTCTGAATCAAGCTTACAGAAACCTGAGGGACCTGAATGGAGTGGACGCAAGGAAGATGTTTCCCCTTGCAGGAGAGACTAGAAGCAAACGGTACAGTTTCAAAATGAATGAGCGACCGTTTTACATGGAGATGTTGAGGAATTTATTCAGGCAGAGCATGATAAATCAATGATTTCACTGCGTCAGGCGGCTGTGGAGGCCAAGTAATTTAGTAGTTTAAATCAGAGACAGATAAGTTCTTGATGAGTGAGGGGATCATGCGTTAAAGGGAGTAGGTGAGAGAATGGGGATGAAAAACAATTCAGCCATAATTAAATGGTAGAATAGATTCGATGGTCCAAATGGCCTAATCCTATGTCTCTTTCATAGAATCACAGAAACAGTCGTGGGTGGATAATTTCCCGTGGCCCACTCACCTGCACATCTTTATAATGTGGAGGAAACCCACGCAGACACGGGGAGAATGTGCATACTTGACACAGACAATCATCTGAGGCTGGAGTCGACCACTGTTCACTGGCGTAAGGAGGCAGCTGTACTAACCAATGAGCCACAAAGCCACGGAGATTGCTGGGGTGGAGAGGTTTGTAGAGGAGGGTGACGTTTACAGAGAGAGGGTTGTTAGAGCTGGAGAAGATTACAATGATGAGGAGCTGGATAGAGACACTTGAGGAGGTTACACCATCAGGATGTGTGATAATGACAGAAAGGTGCTACATGGACAATGAGTATTGTTGGGACTGGATTGGGACACTCGCAGGCTCTGGAGTGGCTTCTCGAGACGAAGAGATTTGCAGAGACTTCAGAGGGTTGCACAGAGACGGAGGTCTCTCGGGTATCCACATATTGAGAGGGTTGCAGGACTGGAAGAGTTATCACAGATATGGAGGCGTGTTGCAGGTGTTGCAGTTTTCAGAGATGGGGAGGTTGGACCATTTGGAGCTGTCTATCTATAGAGGCATACGAGCGAGCTTTGAGAAGATTTGTAGCTCAGGTTAAAGTTCTGGACGTAAGTTTGCTCGCTGAGCTGGAATGTTCCGTCTCAGCGAGCAAACCTACATCCAGATAGAGGGATAAGTTTAGGAGAGTAATATAGAATGCAGAGGGAGAGTTGTGGAGTTACACAATGAGAGAGTGTTTAAGGTGCTGGGACGGCTGTTGGGGGTGGAGGAGCAAACAGAGATGTGAAGTGCCGTTGTGGCTGCAAATGTCCACTAAATAAAGGGAGACTTGCAGGGACCGGAGGAGGTTAGAGAGAAAGTAGGCTGCAGAGCCGGGAAGGGACTGAAGTAGCCTTAATAAATGGGGAGTGCTATAGCTGCTGGAACATTTACAGATAAATGTGAAGGGACTGGAGTTTACAGATGTAAGTAGGGCTACGGTAGCTTGTATAGATTGCAGATACAGATTCGGCAGATGAACTACAGAGGATCATACAGACAAGGAGGTAGGTACGAGCAGGAGAAGGTAAAAGTGACAGAGAAGCTTTCAATATTGGAGGGGGGTTCAGCGTTTGGGATGAAGTGACAGAGGCAATGGCCATTGCACGGATTGGAGGAGCACACAAAGGTGGGGACGCTGTAGGATATGATGTTTCAGAGAATGGGAGGATTACAGCATCTGGAGGACGTTACAAAGCCAGGAAGGGTTATCAGCCTGAAGGAGCAAACAGTTTTGGAGGCCTATAGGGCCTGGAGGAGGTTTGACAGATAGGGAGTATTCTGTTGTGTGAGAACGTTTCAGTGATAGGACGTTGAATAGATTGCACTGACATGTAGATTGGTCGGGACTGAATGAGGTTATGGAGACAGGGAACATTACTCAGAAATATAGCACAGAGGGGGAGGGTAGGCCATTTAGCCCCACGAGCCTGCCCTCCTATTCAATATGATCTCGGCTGACAATCTCACTCAGTGCCCTGTTCCTGCCTTCACTCCTTACAGATACTAGCTCAACTGGAGGTGGTCATTGAGATAAGGAGGACCGGAGTTACTGAGGGAGTTTCCAGAAATAGGGAGGGTTGGAGTGAATGGGAGATGATACAGACAAAGGGAGGATTGGAATGCTATAGGAGGTTACAGAGATAGGGAGAGGGTTTGGAGTCACTGTGGAAGATACAGAGATAGGGAGAGGTGGAGTGACTGGAGCAGGTTAAAGAGATTGGTTCAGGAGGAGAGACTGGAACAGGTTCAAGAGGTATGGAGGGTTGTAGTATCTTGGGGAGTATTCAAAGATAGGGAGTGGAGTCTGATCGAGAGTAAAGAGATAGGGAGTGTCATTCATACAGGAGACGTTTGTCAAGATATGCAGAGTTTTTGAAGCTGGAGGAGTTGATTGAAAAAGGTGGTATGCAGAGGTTGCAGAAGGTCACTGTGACAGGGAGGATTATAGGAGATTGTATTGACTATAAAAAATATTATTGCCATTTCTGCAGGAGGGAACAAACAATTGTTTCTCATGACTCTCGAAACTTACATGCACAACGGGGAATAGGAACAGGAAGAGGTTGCTGAGCGATGGGGTGGGTTGTAGCAATAGAAGAATTTGATTGTAATCGTGAGGGTTGTTAAGAAATGACATTATAGTTCGGGTAGTAGAGACAGGATGGTGTGCAGAAATAGAGAGGAGCTGGAAGATGTTACTGTTGCCGTGAGGTTTGTGGTAATGGTTTTCGTGATTGGATGAAGTTAGTAATACAGACGAATGCAGACACTGGATAGTTCATCAGACTGAAGGAGGTTACAGAAAGTGATAGACGTAGCAACTGAAGTGATACACCTCAATGTAGAGTTACAGAGCATTGTCGTGACGGGAGAAGGTCACAGCGATTGAGGAAAATGCAGAGCTACATGAGGTTGCAGACATGGGGAGGGTTAAAATGGCTTTAAAGCGCTATACGCAGGCAGGGTTGCAGGGATTGGAACAGTTTACACAGGCAGGACAGTCTTGACAGACTGGATGAGATTGTACAGTCAGAAACGTCTGTAAGGATGGCAGATAGTTACAGAGGTCGTGTGGTGATGTCGGATCGTAGGTAAGAGTGTTATAGGAGTTGAAGGTTATAGTGATAACATGAGCTTTAGGGCTGGAGAAAGGGGCACCGATGATGATATTGGTAAGGGCTGCAGGATGTTGAAGAGACAGCGTTGAAGTAGGTATTGTGCAAGATGACTGTAAGAGTGGTTTGTTATTATGACTGGAGGAGGAGATTACCGACCTTGGGAATATTATTCAGACTGGAGCAATTTCGAAAGATAGGGAAAGTAGTCAGCATTGGAATAGGTTTCAATTATATAGTGGGATTGTCGGCAGGGGAGGAGATTACATGTATCTGAGTTCTCGGAGTTAGAAGCATTCAAGGCATTGGCGCAGATAAAGTGGACGAAAAGGCATGTTTCTTTTTGCTGTATAACTCTATGATATGACAACAGAGTGTTGGAGAGAATATAGAGAAACAAAGGTCTCAAACTTAAATATTACCTTCGTTCGGGAGGCCTGCTTTCCCCTCTGTTGTACGTATGCTCACCAATGCAGCACAGGCGTGGATTAATAACGTTGAATTCCCTATGCTGTCTCATGAAGTTTTAGTCCAACAGGGCTGAAAGAAATTCTCTCCGAAGTGGGTGGGAATTGAGATGGGACACTCATGTTCTGTGCTCACCCTTCGGCATTGCATCTATGTCAACATATGTCAGCCGATGTTTCAAACCATTATTCTATGCCCTTATCACTGTGTGTGACCCCTACTCACTCCCAGATTTATTGAAGGCTCAAGATCTCACTGCTTTTGGACTGACCAATTGCGTTCATGAGGCGATAGACGAGACAGCCGGCAGTTGGGAAGTTTATTCAGTCAAGAAATTCCCAAGAACCTTCAGGAGACAGAGAAATAGACAGAATGGGAAAATCGACTGATGCAGTGAGGATGACACATGGAGAATGGAATGGAGTCCTACACTGATCAGGAAAATCCCAGTATCCATTCCGAAGCTGTGCTGCCTAATCTTCCTGGAGTGGAGAAATCTGCTGTCTCAGGAGCTGGAGTCGCTGCAAAATGTGCAGTCAGAGGCAGCAATTAGACCCACATGGTGTCAGTTACCACATGAAGAGATACTGAGTGATATCAGCAGTGTGCAGGAAGCGATCAGGATCAAAGAGTGGTCAGGAAGGAGGGGGGCTGATCCATGCTGCACTTCTATCAACACTCAAGGATGAATGATCTTTCAGTGACAGACACAATGGACTAGTGTTATTCTCACTAGACTATTCATGCAGAAATTAATGCCGGTGAAAATGATACCCATCTGACTGCTTAATATTCTTGGAAGAAGGATATCTGCTTTAGGCAGGCGGACTACATATGACTCCAGACCCAAACCCTCTGAAATGGCCCAGCAAGCCACTCAGTTCAAGATCAGCTAGGGTTGGGCAAGAAAAGCAGGCCAGGCAGAAATGCACACATGCTCGGAGTGAATTAGAAGTAAGACTGCTGGAACCCAGTGTCCTAGCCACCCATACCAGTACCTTTATGGACAGAGTTTTAAACTGACAACGAGGATGCAGAAACAGGATTCAGCAGAAAGGAGCTTTCTCAATCCAAACTGAAATGGTGATGCATCGGAACGGCATGGTGATGTGGCTGATGTCAAGCAGAAAGGAACAGGAATGGGCAGAGTTTAACGAGAACTATACATCAACAAATAGGTGTGTGACATGAAAATGGGGGAAAACATAATTATAAAGGTTTCTATGGAATGGAAAAAGTATCGGCAATAAAAAAAAGACGGAATTGTGACAGAGATAATTGAGATTTAGTCATCAGAGATACGGGAATATAGGGTGAAAAAAAGTGGAACATACGCATACAATGATAAGAGCTGACAATGTGTTGCTGGAAAAGCGCACCAGGTCAGGCAGCATCCAGGGAACAGGAGAATCGACGTTTCGGGCATAAGCCCTTCTTCAGGGCTTATGCCCGAAAAGTCGATTCTCCTGTTCCCTGGATGCTGCCTGACCTGCTGCACTTTTCCAGCAACACATTTTCAGCTCTGATCTCCAGCATCTGCAGACCTCACTTTCTCCGCATACAATGATAAACCAACTTGCGGGTATTCAGGCAGAATGAGAATGCAGGACTGATAAACCCTGACATTAATGGATTGCAAAGGCATTACAGGGAAACCATTTGGCCTCAGGTTATTCAGTCGAATCAGCCTGAATGCAAATTCTGGGAAATTCGTCTCAAAAGCAAAAGCAGGGTAGCAGTTTTTCGGCTTCCTACCAACATTTTATTGCTCATCGCTGTATTGAACAGTAATTCATTGGAGTTTGTAACAAAGGCTTTGATAACTTTGGAATAGTTCAATCTTTGTATAATCCGGGATAGTCTCACTGGCAAGAGTGATATTCGAAGAGGAGTCCAGAGCATGTTTCTGCCGGTATTTCTTTGAGTAACACATTGTCCAACTGTCGAGGGACGTAACTGTCTCAGATCGACCATTGAGTGGTGAAGCTGAGTGAAGTGATGATGTCACACTGAGCGATTCTCCAGGAAATTGCAGTATAGAGGAATTCAAAGAGATTATGAAGTTTTAAATTGACCATAAAGCACATCCTACAATAGGAAACAAAGCCAATTACATGAGTTTGAGAGGAGAACTGAGCATGGCAGTTAGGATAAACAGATTGAGATGTGTGACTGGAAATGAACAGTGGATAACATTTGAAGGAACTGTATCATATTCAACATAAATACAACACCTCAGCAAGACATTCCCACCTGTGCTTCATGCAGGATGGAAAGGATCAGATTTGATGAAGACATGCTCAGAAGACAAAACGCCAAACAATTCTGCAGAAATCAAAGTTTCAGAAACATGCAAGTATTTGTTCAGGGGATCGCAAGTAGTCTGCCAGCAGGTGGATCGCAGTAGAAAGAGGAGCGATTGTAAGAGTTTAATGAGATAATAGGAACCTGGAGAGTTGAACGTGCTGGAGGTGGTGAGAGTTTGACAGAAAGTGGCTAGGGCCTGAATAATGTTAAAAAGCCAGTACAAATTTCTGCAGCTGGAGCAGTTTGCAGAGGTAGCGATGGAAATAGGACTTTTTATTTAGTCATTCATTCGCGAGAATGTCATTGATTGGACGAGCATTCTTTGCTGCCCTGCGAATTGCCCAGAGGGCAGCTCAGAGACAGCCATATTTTTGTGGGCCTGGAGTTACATGTTAGCCAGACCACGTTACAATGTCAGATGTCTTTCCCTAAAGGACACACGTGAACTAGATATGTTTATCCAGATGCATTTGTGTTGGCCTCTCAAATGTCCTGTACAGACACAACATGACATCTCAACTCCTATTCTCAATCCTCTGACCAATGAAAGCAAACATTCCAAACGCCTGTTTCAACAGCCTATCTAGCTATAATGCAACTTTCAACGAACTGTGCATCTGCATCCCCACGTCCTATTAAGGTCCTAACATTAACTTAAAAGGCCCGCCCTGGTTTGCCTTAGCAAAATGCAACATCGTGCATTTCTCCACCAACTATTCCGAGACTCACTGGCCCAGCAGTACTGTTGATCCCGCTGTACTTTTATATACCCCTCTTCACTGTTTACTTTACGACCAACTTCAGTGTCACCACATACTTACTAACCATGACTCATTTATTCTCGTCCAAATCGTATATATGATTGATGCGCAAGAGTGAATCCAGCACTGAACCCCACGGCACACCGTTGGTCACAAGCCTGCATGTTGAGCAGTAAACCTCTATGAATGAATTCTTTCTTCTCCCGTCAATCCAATTGTATCCAGTTAGTGAGCGCTCGCTGATGATGAGTGTCCAGAACTAATAACCATCTGCCATGCAGAAACTTGTCAAAGGGCTTTCGGAAAGCTATACTGACAATGTCTACTGCTCTGCATTGATCTATCACTTGTCTACGTTCTCAAAAATTCAGTCAGGTTTGTTAGACATTATTTGCTATGCAAAACACCATGCTGACTGTCGCTAATCCATTCTTGCCTTTCCAAATGCATAACATTCCTGTCTTCCAGACTCTTCTCCAACTTACCCATCCCAATCATCAGTCACATTTGCCTGCAGTGGCTATCAAAGATATAAAAACCTCTACGAGTGCTGCGCAATTTCTTGCCTATCTTCCCCCAAGATGCTGAGATACATCTGATAATATCCCATTGTTTTATCTACCATTTTGTATTTAAAGACAACGAGCACTTCGGTTCTCCAACTTGAACTCTTTTTGAATACATAACCATTTATTTTCCCACGTTCTCGAGTTCCATGTCTTTCTCCAACACCAATCCTGAAGCAACATATTTGTATTAGATCTCCCCTATCAACAGTGGTTCCACATCGAGAGCCCCATTGACCTTTAAGGGGCCATATTCTCGACTTCGCTAAGATTCAGCCCTTATTAAAACTTGTCAAAATGTTTCTGAAATTTCAAACGTCCCCCGACCGCAAGCGCCCTCCCCTACCTTTGTCTATTCTGCCACTTATGGCCACAGCGAAGCATAAAATCCAACAGATTTAAAGTATTCCCCTTTTATAAAGTCATGCATCTCCCATTGTTTCAAAGTATCCAGTTACTGTTTGTCATATCCTTTATAATACACTCCAGTAGTTTCCCAACTTACTGTCAGGCTAATGCCATTTTGGTTTCAGACTAACTGCACAAAGGGGTTTAGGAATCCTTGTGTATCAATCTGTTAGGAAGAAGTGGGTGCACCTTTAACAATGTAAAGAACCTAGCAAGTACAACGATTGCTGGAGAATTTACGAAGTAACATTTGATTAAGAATAAACAACACTCGCTGAGTGGCCTGAAAAGGACAAAAAAAGTTTGAAATTATGTCAATAAGTTTACGTTATACCCCGAAAATGGTGAAATCCGAATCCAACTTGGACTGAGTAGATTGATAATCTTAAAAGCCAACGACAAATCAGATAGTTTGGGGGGAAAAGACCGGGCAAAACTGAATGGTTGAGACGAGAACAGCCAAGCCCAACATGTGAATAGACAGCATGAAAAAGTACATTTTCCATCAGTAACCTGTAACATAGAAAATCCGAAGAAGAAGAAAAAACGACAAAACATCCAAATAGAAACGCGAATTCCGCCAGCTTTGCGATAAGAATTTTGATATTGTAAAGCTTAATTGGCAGTTTTATCGGACTCGCATTGTGGAATGGAAGTTAACAGATAGGTTAGAGGGAAGAATTGTAAGTAGTGTTTAGATGATTATTCTCTGAGCAGTAAAGTTGTTGATTTTTACTGAAAGTAGTTCTTGGCCTATCGGATTTTTACACATTACTGCACATTACTGCACTGGATAAATTCCTTCTATGTTACTGGTAAATTTAGCAGGAGGCTTTACCCCGTGTCATAACAGTTTGGGGGCGCGGGCCCGTGATTTGAAATATTTTAAAGAAATTTGAATAGATTCGTGGTTGCAAAAGGCCCCAGCAGAGTTAAACACTTACAGGTTAGCGTTCAAGAAATTTCAATAAACGGTAGGTGAAACAATTAATTTAATTTCGGTGAAGTGTAAGGGTAATGGCTCTTAAAATTGCTGAAGAGGTTCTGGGATTTGAAAATGATTCTCAGATTTGCCAAGAAGGTTTAGAAAGAAAGAAAAAGGCCATTATTTTAAAATTAGCAAATAAGTTAGATTTGTTTTTTAACAAGAACAAATGTAAAGTTGAAATTGTAAGGAAATTACTCAAACTCTTACGTGTGTCAGAGAAACAGGCAAATGCAGTCGAGATAGAAAAGCTTAAATTACATTTGAGGAAGATTTAGTGAGAAGCTAAACAAAGAGAGGGGGGGAGGGATGTAGAGACAAAGGGAAAGAGAGAGAGAAGAAAGAAACGGAGAGGAAACGTGTGAGAGAGGAGGTTCTTGGCTGAGCAAAAAGAGAGAGAAAAGACACAGAACGATGAAGAAGAGTTGAGAGAGAGAAAAAAGAGAGAAAGAGAGCAGGTACTTGGCTCAACAAGGAGAAAGAGATGAAAGGGAGAAAAAGAAGAGAGAGAGGAAAAACAAAGAAAGAAAGTTGTCAGCTGAGCAAACAGAGACCGAATTTGAACGTGAGTAGTTACGACTTAGTCTGCAAAAATATGTAAATACTCTGCCACATTTTGATGAGAAAGATACTGAAACCTTCTCTATTTCATTCGAAACATTGGCTAGGCAAATGGAGTGGCCTGAGGATTTATGGTGAATGCTAGTTCAGATTAAACAGGTAGGCAGAGCTGGTGATGTATTTGCCGCAATGTCCGATGAGGTTTCAAGAGATTATGAAGAGGTTATACATGGTTTTTTACGTGCTGAGAATTGGTATCAGAAGCATATGGACTGAGGTTCAGAAGCACAAAGAAGGATCCAGGTCAGACATATGTTGAGCTCGAAATAATTAAACAGAGTTATTTTGATCGATGGATGCGTGTTTTGAAAATAAATCGTACATTGAGACCCTGTAATAGTTTAAGAATTCACAAATAGAGATAGTAAGACTTCAAGTGGAGGAACAGAATTTTCAGGTATTGAGAAGGACAGCAGAATTAGCAGATGAACACCTATTGGTGCATATGACAAGCTTCGGACCAAGATTTCATCATGTGATGGACAGAAATTGAGAGAAAGAGAGATCCTACACTAGTAAACAAAGAGTAGCGAAAACACTGCAAAGAATTTGCCACAGGAATAGAAAAGAAGCACAAGACGTTGGAAGGGAGGTGAACGACATCAGGTGTTTCCACTATAGTAAAGTGAGACACGTGAAAAAAGTGCTGTTTGTTAAAGAAAGGCACTGTAAGATACGATGTGGTGAAGTAATCTAAGCCAATGGCACTAGTGAAGGTTGGATAAAGTGAGGATTGCAGATGCTCGAGATCAGATCTTAAAAATATGTTGCTGGAAAAGCGCAGCAGGCCAGGCAGCATCAAAGGAACTGGAGAATCGAAGTTTCGGGCATAAGCACTTCTTCAGAAATCCTTCTTCTGAAGAAGGGCTTATGCCCGAAACGTCGATTATCCAGTTTCTTTGATGCTGCCTGGCCTGCTGCGCTTTTCCAGCAAAACATTTTTAAGCATTAGTGAATTTAGTAAAGGAGACCCCAAGATGAGTTGAGGAGCGGCAGTAGAGTGCACAGTCGAGGCTAGAGAGGGTATGATGTTACGACCCGATTTCTAAAAAGAATTCCCCTCTCTGGGGAACGTTTACTCAGAAAGAACAGGGGTAGAAAAGGACAAGAACTAATTAAGAATTTATGCATCTCTGAATATTAAGAATTTTTAGTGCTACAGAAGCTCACGACTCGCTGATAGTAAGGAATGAGCTAATGCACACTCTTTCTGATGTGGTACCCGAGAGTGTGGTAATTTTTGGAACAGATGGACAGAAACGTAGCATTCCCCTATGGAAGATCAGGTTCAGATGCCAACTTAAGACTGGGAAGTTGCAGTATCAGTTCCAGGAATTCAGTTTGTTCTTGGGAATTACTTGGAAGAATCCAAGGTGTGACTGACGGTCCTGCTGTGGAGAAACCCAAGGAAAACCAAGAAACTCAGATGCCAAAACAGAAATATCCTGGTATTTTCCAAAACTGTTTCGTAACCAGATTCCACGATCACAAGTCACAGCACGAAGTGAAAAGTAAAGAGAAGGCTAAAGGAGTCAAAGTTCAGTGAGTGGATACCCAGTTTGACGTAATAATGCAGGAAAACACTGAACAGAGAGAGTGTCAGACAGGGGTGTTTCTTCCTGAAAGACTAATAGAATCATCGGACAGAAATGGAGACCACGGCAGTTTAGTGCATCGAAGAATGAGCCAAAGTGCACCAGATTGCGTTGCTGGTAGCATACAGACAGAAAGTCTGATGGTACATGAACGTACATCTAAGAGGTCACCTAAAGACTCAGGCTAATGTAGAAAAACATTTTTATTGGCCTGCAATGCACAAGGATGTGGTTATCTTCTGTCGTACTTGTCAAAAATGCTAATTGGTATGTGCGCCACAGGTAATAAACCTAGCAGCTTTGTTCGAAATCCTTGCATTCGAGGAACCTTGCATGCGGGTTATAATTGATTGTGTAGATCCCCTCCTGGGAACTGAAATTGGGAAGCGGTACTTGTTAACCATAATGGATGTGTCTATTCAGATTTTTGGTCGCAATTCTTTTAAGTATCAAGGCAAATACTGTAGTAGACGCGTTACTAGCTTTCGTCACATGGTATGGGTTACCCAGAGAGATTCAATCAGACCAAAGGTCAGATTTTATGGCGAGGCATTTTTACAAGGTTATGAATAACTGAGGTATTCGGCAGTTCAAAGCCAGTGCGTATCATCCTGAACCCCAGGGAGCTTTAGAAAGGTGGCATCAGACCATGAAGATTACCCGAATGGTTGGGCTGAAGGCATCCCAAACGCATTTTTTACCATTAGAGGTACCCCAAAAGAAGTTACTCAGTTTAGTCTCTTTAAGTTAACATTTGGTCATGAAGCAAGAGGCCTTTTGAAATTAATTATAGAAAAATTGCCAGGACCAAAGCCAGAGATCTCACATTTTGATTATGTATCGGACGTGATGGAGAGTCGACATCGAGTTGGTGACTTAGCTAAACAGCACCTAAAAAGGATGCAATGCAGAATGAAGCAGGTGGCAAATAAATGCTCTGAGACTGGGACATTTTCCCAAGTGGATAACGTGTTGCTAATGTAACCAGTGATAGGCGATCCCTTCAAAGCCAGGTTTAGCAGTCCCTATCAAATTGAGAAAAATGTTTCGTCAGGTGAACTATTTATTAAAGATGCCAGATTTTAAAAAAGGTGTCCTATCTGTCATTGAACATGAAAAAACTGTATTATACTCGCGAGAAAGAGCTGGAGTAACAGCTGTTAGTTACTGCCCCGTAGAATGTGTAGTTAAATCCAGATGATTGGATGTTGAGGTGTCTTCAAATAGACTAAAAAATGAAGAGGTCGTTGAAGATTGGTATAGATTAGAAAGCTATCTGTCTCCGGTACATAGAATGGAGTTGAAGATTTGTTACTGCAATGCAAGGACATACGTACGAATTAGATGGGGTGGACTAATTCTACTTTTCATGAAGTAGACGTAAGGAATACTGGTCCGATAAAACAACACCCCATCGGCTTAATTCTTTCAAATCCAGACAGGTCCAATGGAGGTGGAGGTTATGCTCGACGAGAACATCATCGAGATTAAAGTGGTGCTGCAAAAGCACAGCAGGTCAGACAGCATCCAATTGGCACGAAATCGAGTTTTGGGCAACAGCCCTTTGTCAGGAAACATCAATTTTCCTGCTCCTCGGATGTTGCCCGACCTGCTGTGCTGTTCTACAGCACTCTAACCTTGACTCTAATCTCCAGCATCTGTAGTACCCACTTCTACCGAGAACATCATCGAACTAATCCAGAGAGAGTGGTGTTCGCCGATCATCTTAGGTTCCAAACCGGACGGGACTCAATGATTCTGCGTTGATTAACGGAAGGTCAACGTTTTTAGAAGTCGTACTCATATCCAATTCCTCAATTAGAGAACTGCATCGAGAAAGTAAGACAAGCCAGTTACATCACAAATTGGACTTAATGCTTGGTTACTTGCAAGTATCTTTATCAGTGTTGGAAAAAGAATTTTCTGTGTTTGTCATCCCAAATAGACTGTACTAATTTAAAGGGATGCCCTTTGGAAGGTAGAAAGCGGCCGTTACATTCCAAAGACTCATGAAGAGACCGTAGCTGGGTTAACAAATTGTGCAGTCGCTTTGGACGATGTAGTGATCTTCAATAAGTTCTGGAAAGATCAGTTGGCGTTGTTGACAGAGCATTTTGAACGACTACGAGAAGCAAAACTGGCGATAAATTTAAATAAAACGGAAATACCGAAAACAGAGGTGATGTTCTTGGGACATAATATTGGTCATGGAAGGTTGAACCCACGGAATGCAAAGACGAAGGCCATCGCGGAATTTCAACGACCAACCTCGAAGAAAGAT
This sequence comes from Chiloscyllium plagiosum, assembly GCF_037043375.1. Lineage (NCBI taxonomy): Eukaryota > Metazoa > Chordata > Chondrichthyes > Orectolobiformes > Hemiscylliidae > Chiloscyllium > Chiloscyllium plagiosum. The sequence continues at coordinate 45,570,927 of NW_028270184.1, read as the reverse complement.
GTGCTTCGATTCTTAGGACTCAGCGGATTTTATCAAGATGTTGTTCCAAACGTCAGCAGCGTATTGGCACGGTCAACTGATTTTCTGAAGAACAACACAAAGATTTGACAGACAGAACCATGCCAGGAGGCTATCGACCATTTGAAATTGATATTAACAACCAAACCAGTTTTAGCTAAACCAAACTTTTCGAAACTTTTAAAGTCTCCATCGATGTGAAAGACATTGAACTTGGAGCTGTACTCCGACAGGCAGATGAGAATGGGATTGAACTGATAGGTGGTTGCTTTTCGAAGAAGATCAACATCCACCAGTGGAAATATTCCACAATAGCAAGGGAGGGATTGAGTTTGGTACTAGCGTTACAGCATTTTAATGTGTATGTCATGAACAATGTCTCAGAGACGTGTTTACACTGACCACAGTCCGCTTACATTCTTAGAAAGTTTTAAATATAATAATATGAGATTATTTCGTTGGAGTCTTAAGTTACAGACGCTTAATTTAAAAATCAAACATGTTGCGGTTCAGAAGAATATAATCACAGATGCGTTATCCCGGATGTAATTGATAGATTTCAATTGAGATTTGTTTTTATTTCATATTATGCACATACAGGTACATGGGAAAAAAGTGAAGGTGAACTTGTTTTAAAGTTGTCTGTATGTTAGGGCAATGTGCTTTAAGTACAGAAAAAATGACGCAACCTTTTCATTCTGAAGTTCATTTTATTATTAAGGGGAGGAGTTACGAAGATGTGGGTGTACCTTTAAGAGAGTGAAATACTTGGCGGGTTCAGGGAAAGCTGGAGAATTTACAAAGTAACATTTGATGAGAACAAACAGGACTCGCCAACAGTCTGGAAAAGACAAAAAAATCAGATTCAATTCAGACCGATTAGTTAAAATTATACCCCGAAAAATATCAAACTGCAATCCAAATTGAATTGAGTATGTTCACGGTCTTAAAGGATAACGACACATCTGATGCGTTGGGTGTCAATTTTGAAAATTGAACAGTTGAATAGATAACTGCCAAGCCCAGCATTTAAACAGAGTGCTTGAAAAATATTTATCTTTAAATTACTTATTCAATCAATAACCTTTAACGCAGAAATTATTAACAATGTGAAAAGAAGACACATGAAGATGAGAAGACAAAAACGTACAGCTGCCTGTTTTTGAGACACGAAGTGTGGTTTCATAAATATTAATTAGGAGTTTTATTGGACTATTATTTTCGAAGGGAAGTGAAAAGATGGGTTAGAGAAAAATATTCTGATTAATGGTTAGCTAGGTATTCTCTGTTATATGTTAAGATATTTAGGTGCTAAGTTTTACTTTAAATTGTTCTTGGTCAAAGTTTGTGAGAAGATTTGTAGCTCGGGTGCTAGTTGTTGTGGTTCTGTTCGCCGAGCTGGGAATATTTTGTTGCAGACGTTTCGTCCCCTGTCTGGGTGACGTCCTCAATGCTTGGGAGCCTCGTGTGAAGCGCTTCTGTGATCTTTCCTCCGGAATTTGTAGTGGTTTGTCTCTGCCCTTCCGGTTGTCAGTTCCAGCTGTCCGCTGCAGTCTCCGGTATATTGGGTCCAGGTCAATGTGTTTGTTGATAGAATCTGTGGATGAGTGTCATGCCACTAGGAATTCCCTGGCTATTCTCTGTTTGTCTTGTCCTATAATAGTAGTGTTGTCCCTGTCGAATTCATATTGCTTGTCATCTGCAAGTGTGGCTACGAAGGATATCTGGTCGTGTCGTTTCGTGGCTAGTTGGTGTTCATGGATACGGATCATTTGCTGTCCATCTGTTTGTCCTATGTAGTGTTTTGTGCAGTCTTTGCATGGGATTTTGCATATTACATTAGTTTTGCTCATGCTGGGTATCGGGTCCTTTGTCCTGGTGAGTTGTTGTCTGAAAGTGGATGTTGATTTGTGTGCTGTTAAGAGTCGTCTTGGTCGTAGTAGTCTGCTGTCAGTTCAAAAATGTGTAGTATGATGCATGGTAACGGGGCTAGTCCTTTGGGTTGTGGCATGCCCTCATTCCGTTTTTTTTTCCCCCTTAAACATCTGTTGATGAAATTGCGGAGTATCCATTTTTGGCGAATAAATTGTAGAGGTCTTCTTCCTCTTTTTGAAGTTTTGGTGTGCTGCACTGTGTTGTGGCCCTTTTAAACAGTGTCTTGATGCAACTTCTTTTGTGTGTGTTGGGGTGGTTGCTTTCGTAGTTCAGGACTTGATCTGTGTGTGTGTGGTTTTCCTGTATAGCTTTGTGGTGAATTCTCCGTTCGGTATTCTCTGTACCATCACGTCTAGGAATGGGAGTTGGTTGTCCTTTTCTTCCTCTCTCGTGAATCTGTTTTCTGTGAGTGTGGCGTTGATGATCCGGTGTGTGTTTTCTATTTCTGTGTTTTTAATGATTACAAAGGTGTCATCCACATATCTGACCCAGAGTTTGGGTTGAATTTGCGGTAATACTGTTTGTCCTAATCTTTGCATTACAGCTTCTGCTATGAGTCCAGAGATGGGTGAGCACATAGGTGTGCCGTTGATTTGTTCATATATTTGGTTGTTGAAAGTGAAGTGTGTTGTGAGGCACAGGTCCATTAGTTTGAGTATACAGTCTTTGTTGATAGGTTCCCAGTCTTGTTGTCTGTTCTGTATGTCCAGCAGGTTGGCTATTGTTTCTCTGGCTAGAGTTTTGTCTAGAGAGGTGAACAGTGCTGTTACATCGAATGAGACCATAGTTTTTTCAATGTCTATATGTATAATTCTGATGATGTTCTAGAATTCCTGTGTTGATTGTATAGAGTGTCTGGATCGGCTGATCACCTTTGTAATCATTAAAAACACAGAAATAGAAAACACACACCGGATCATCAACGCAACACTCACAGGAATCAGAGTCACTAGAAAGGATGTAAAGGACAATCAACTCCCATTCCTAGACGTGATGGTACAGAGAACACCGAACAGAGAATTCACCACAAATGTTTACATGATAACCACACACACAGACTAAGTCCTGAACGACAGAATCAACCACCCCAACCCACACAAAATAAGTTGCATAAAGACACTTGTCACAGGACGCCTCGTGATATTTTTGCATCACACTTGGTAAACGGAACTCACGAGGAACTACCTGAAGTTAGCATCAATGGAAAAAATGTCGTTGAGAAAGAATCGTGTCAGAACACGCATAGACACGGGTCAATTTGGCCCTTGAACTCTGACATTCTTTTGCATTTATATTTAGACTTTAGATTTGATTGTCATGTGCCCTGAAGTACAGAAGTATGGGAGTGCAGTAAAAGAGGGTGTAATGTTACATGACAAAGCACCGCCTAAGGTAAAGGTAAATTGGTGCAAAAATGTAGTCACAAAACAGTCATTAAAATAGAGTTAAAACGTGAAACATTACCTCATGCACCAGGTAGAAAAACTAAAGAAACAATGTAACCGTTAATTTTAAAGTTTTTCTTATTTTAAACTGGAAACTGAAAGAAGAGGTTGAAGTTCAACATATTTTAATGAGTCTTTGTTGCATACAAGAAAATGCCTCCTCTGTTTCTGTTATAAATGCCACTGTTTTCTACCTCCAAAATAGTTCCTTCACCTTCTCAACAAGGACCTATCTACATCACAATAAAAACCAAATCACGAATGCATCCCCATCAATCACAGAAGTTTATAACACAAACAATCAAATATCAGGTGAGTGGAACGAAGTACGAGAAGTAGAAGACTATGCGATTTAGTGTGAATTTATTCCTTAGGAATTATATAGAATAGATGAGAGGTCATGGAGACATAAAATGCAGTCGGATTCGGGTGTTCTCATGCAAGAATTGTAAAACATTTTTGTACACATATATCAAGTAATAATGAAGTTTGTTTTCAGCTATGATAAGCAGAATTGAATATAAATTTAGCGGGCATGCTTTACTATCCAGGGTTCTCGGGATTTGGTGAGCACAGTTGGCTAGATATCCAATTTGCAGTACGGAATGATGGCAATTGAATTTTTTGAATTCTCACATTAGTAAAAGAATTTCAGTGCTGACTTTATTGAGGCAATCGGACGCAAAATAATCTTACCAAGGAATAGGAAGTTGTGATCAAAGTAGCACATCTACATTGGCGTCCTATCACTATAGAAGTGCCAGAACGATAGATGCTGTTGCTGATATTATTTGTAATGGAATGGCAGAGGTGACAGGATGCTATTGTACTCACTGCATGTTTGCAAGTAAAAGACAAATGATTCAGGAATTCATGTCTTGAGGGTGTTACATGAAGTCGATGAGGGGATGCAAAATGAAGACATTGGACAATGATTTGGATAATAGAAAAGTATGTTGGAATAAGAGCAGAACATCTCTGTGATGATCAATTGAGAAAGTCCATCAGAAACAGCTGCATCGACTAGTTTGTGAGTCCTCGAGTTTGAGTTACAAAAAATAATCCTCCTTCCATGTTCCATCAGAATTTGGAAACGTGAATTCTCGATTAGTCATTAATTCTGATGAGCACAATATCACATCAGAAATGCAGCAATCTCTATTTGACCACACATGCAACACCATGAACAGTTATGGCCGTCTTTTTGGAAGAAAAACGACCAACTGATTTGGAGGTATGCTAGAAAAGGTTCAGGATGTTTATCACAGGAACTGATGTGCATCCTCAGCAATTGGACTTGAATAGTTTGGGCTGTATTCATTGGTGTTTGGAAAATTGAGAGAAGACCTTCACGAGGAAATGAGATATAACATTACTTGTGGGCTTGACGGGATATTTACCAAAATATTATTTCCCCTTGCCGGAGATTCTCTGACCAGACAAACCATCTTCTGATTAAAAGATCACCATTTTTGACAGAAACATCGAATGCTTTTTCTTTCCTAGCTGTGTCTGTAACGATATTCCACGGTGATGGTGGACAGACTTAGAAAGTACTAAGGGAATGAAGTACTGTGAGGATAACATAAAGAGATGTATTTGAGAATGCAGTGATTAGTATGCCCACCACTGAAGCTGGAATTGTCGCTCAGTTCCCCAACGTGAAGTCCAACCTTTGCTTCTACAGATGGCTGCAGCGATAAGGCTCGGGAATGGGATGAGACTCATAGCACATGAGGGAACTGATACAGACAGGATGGATCGAATGGCTTTCTTATTTACTGTTAAATTCTATGATTCGCTTATTACGTACGCCACGATGTTATTGAATTGTGGAGAGCCGACTTGTTCGCCTGAATGGATTACCTCTGCAGCTATGTGTTTATGTCTTACTATGATACAGTGGGATCTTGACGGGGTAAAACTGAAGGGAATGCTTCCATTTCCGTACTTTAAAATCAGGAGAAAACAGCGATTACTTTCTTCTTTTGCAAGGCACTGGTAATTTCGAACATTCTGCTTGAAAAGATAGTGGTGCAAATATTTTCATATTTTTAAGGTACCATTTGATCCGTTGTCATGAGACAGGCAGGAATGCTAATTGAAAGTTGCAGGCAGTTCAGCTAAGATCTTATTAAATCGGGCGCAGGCTTCAGAGACTGAATGACTTACTGGTCGTTGTGATGCTTATGATTGTCTGTACTGAAGCAAAAGATTCAAAACTGCCATAAACCTGCAAGAAAATAAAGAAACATGAAACCTTTCATCTCTGAAATAAAGAAACGGATGACCCTTACATTAAACAAACTCTCGTGGGACTTGTCACAAGACGACAACTCATTTTAATGGACGCAGTGTTAGGATAGTGGAGAAATTTGCAATCATTAATAAATTCAACTCCCTCACTTCTAAACTCCCATGCAAACGCTGTGCACTTTCCTCATAAAATAGGTCACACATGGCTGGCATGAATTAAGTCAATTTCCTCTGGATTGCATTCAGCACATGTATGTAATTAAAAGAATTATTGAGCAAAATTGCACAGGCGATTCATCATGTAGTCTCACTGATGTCCTCCATTTCAATAGCATAATACCTTCACTCTAATATACAAAACACAGCCCATACAGAGTCAGTTATGTGTACAGACTGTATTATCTTCCTGCTGTTCGGTTACTTTGACAATCGTTGCGGTCAACGTCATATCATTATCACAATGGTATGGTCCTTTTCCCAACCGTCAAGTAAGTGATCTAACTAACGATAGTATGTGTCATTGTAAATTAACTTCTGTTTCTGCCTCCTAATGGAACCCATGCTCCATTAGAGCTTCCAATCTTGTCAGTGTTGAATGTGCTTTCGATCCATCTGCCAGTGGAAGTCTGAGCCTGGACCAATGAGTCTGCAGCACTCCATCTTCTGTATTAGACAGAGATGAGTTTCTGATCATATTTGAAGTCTGGTAGCACAATCACGTAATTCTACCTCGATTACATCTCCAACCTCTGTCGATACCTCAGCTCCACGGCGACTGGAACATTCCTGCACCTTGATGCATGACTGCAGTGTCTGTTTTTCCAATACTTGTCTCAATAACATTACATCTAACACCCTCCAAAAACTTCAGCTCATCAATAACTCTGCTGCCTGGACGCCAAATCACGCAGCGTCCTGCATACCCGTCACTTCTGCCCTCACTGACCTACACTGGCTTTTGTGGGCTGAGGCGTCCATATTAATACTCCCTGCCTTTGTCGGGCCCATTTAAAACGTCACTCTACCAATCAGTCACATTCCCACATCGTTTTCTTACTCACTCTGATTATTTTCTTTTCGTGAATTATTCTTGAATAATTTATTTTTGAATGAATTACCTTTTCTTATTTCTCTCCCTGAACAAGAATTTGCGTTCTGCAGAGTGAGTGGTGCTGGAGTTACGAAGTTCCGAAACAAAGAAATAGTGTAACTTACGCTGCAGTCACTTGCCATTGTATGCAAAGGAGTTCTCTGTTGAATAGGGCATTTGAGTCACTTTGACCCTCGTCTTTGCAAGATGTTCTTCTTCTGTTATTTGATCGTCTGCTTGTCACTTTGAGTTAATTCTGCGTTCACCCAAATATGTAAGCTGCCAAACCATATCTCTCAGCTTGGATGATTGGCAAGAAACATTAGTTAAGCAAACACAAATGTGCATTTGAATTACCTCTTGATTAAAGTAAGCTGGGAATATAGATTAAGGGGAAAGTCAGTTGATAAACAACAACATATCTGTAAAGACATATTACATAACTTTAAGCGTAAAAGATGTCAAAAGAGTTCAATGAGATGACAGATCATCCACAATTATAGGGTGTGTTCATGAGTATCGAATTTTTAAAAAATACAAACGTCTGATAACTGGTGGTAGACCAGAAGAATGTAATTAGTTTTAGTATCCAGCAACCAATAGCTGTAAACTCAATAATTTGGTTAAACTCTGTTGAAGAAAACAAATTGTTATGAGCTATATACTAAAACGACAAGAGATTTTCCGTGTACATCAAAAAAAAACAGAAGCAAATACTTGTGGAGGGCATCTGGAGAGTGCGACCAGAAATTTGCAAATTATAAAGCGGAAATGGGAGATAATTCAAATCAATATTTACATGTAAACAAAAACCACAAATGTATTAAATACTTTAAGATTTGGAAAGATGATTGTATTCAAGAGCAGGATGTGAGCGTTGCTGGCTAACCAGTATTTATTTCCCATCTCCAGTTGCTCTTCAGAAAATGGTGGTGAGCTGTATTCTAGCTGCTTTGAGTTGACCATAACGAGATTAGTGTGGGAAATACAGGAATTTAACAGATTACCCAGCGACAATGGAATTCGGGAGATAGACTTCCGATTCAACATGGTAACTGGCCTGATGGGGGTCTTGCAAATAATCGTCTGTCCATGAATATGCTGCCAGTTCCCATCTAGGTGGAAGTAGTCGGGGGTTTGGAAGGTATTGCTTGAGGATCTTTGGTGAAATCTTACAGTGTCCTCTTGTATTTGTTGCACAATGCTGGTAGTGTGCATCAGTAGTGGAGGGAAAGAATGCTTGTGGATGCATTGTCGATCAAGCCAGCTGCTTTGCCTTGCATGGTTTGAAGCTTCTTAAGCATTGTGGGAAATGCACACATTCAGCCGAGTTAGATATCGTTTATCACACTCCTGATTGTACGTTGTAGATGGACCTTTTCTTGCGGATGGGGCGGAAGGTAGGATAGGACGTGCAATACTGGCCACAGTATTCTCATCTTCTGATCTGTTAAGGTAGCCAATATGTTTATATGGATTGTCTTTTGAGTTTCTATTTAATGATAACCCGCAGGATGTTGATAATAGAGATTCAGATTTGGTAACAACACAGCATGACGAGTGGGTAAATCTTTTCTGACTGATGATGGTTCCAAGTGTTACTTACCACTTTTCAACCCAAGTCTGTACATTGTCCAGATCTTGCTGCATTTCAGCATGGATATCTTACGGCGTTTGAGTATGGTGTTGTCATATGTTGACAGAGAGAATATATTCGACAACAGAATGGAAGCACAGACAGACTGTTTACTGAGAGATGTTGGCCTGTTCCCAGAGTTTAAAGGAACTTGCTGCAAATATATTTCTGGCATTCTTTGGAATATTCCGCCATTGAATGGAGTCCAACATGGTACTACGGATTTTTAAAAATCGCTAAATGTGATATTGTTATGACATGAGCTACGGAGACAGAAATCAGGATCACACGATCCAGTTAGCCTTGTATTGAACGTTTGCAAAGTGCTGGGGCGCATTATTATGGATCAAAAAAAAACCTTGACATTTTTAAAAAGAAAGAAATCAAACATAATGAGCTCGTTTTGGGGGAAAACTTTTTTTGACAAATGCGTTGATTGATTTGAAGATATGACAAGTCGATAGAACTAAAAGTGAGTCGTCCAGCAGTGAATTTCGATTCGCATAAGGCATTTGGTAAGGCATACACATAAACATTTATTGCACATTTCTGGATCTGATGGCAATGCATATCCTTGTACTGAAGATTTGATAAGACACAGAGAAGGGAAAGATGATTAATTGATTTAAATCTGGTTTGAAATACATATCAGGCGTCATAACGTTGGCAGGAAAAAGTAGATCATGTTGAATTGTGCAGCAGGAACTGAAGGGCATACTCCTGATCCCTTTCCTTACTTTCTTATTCTGATATCTGACATTCAGTGGTCGTTTTCCTGGAGGTTAGCTATAATACGTTGTATTCAGGGTGATCCTAGCGCATGCCAAACTAAGTCTGGGAATTTACAGATGCTCGGTCCAGAAAAATCTTGGTCTGGCGGTATGAACAACATTTGAAGTGTAATTGGCAGGCGGGGATAGCTCTATAAAGCAGGATGTTTGAGGTGTTTGTCAGGAAACCCGCGTTTCCCATTCACAGTTACTCAGTTCAACGTTTGTGAGAAGATTTGTATCTCGGGTGCTCGTTGTTGTGGTTCTGTTCGCCGAGCTGGGAATTTGTGTTGCAGACGTTTCGAAGGATATCTGGTCATGTCGCTTCATGGCTAGTTGGTGTTCATGGATGCAGATCGTTAGCTGTCTTCCTGTTTGTCCTATGTAGTGTTTTGTACAGTCCTTGCATGGGATTTTGTACACTACATTAGTTTTGCTCATGCTGGGTATCGGGTCCTTCGTTCTGGTGAGTGGTTGTCTGAGAGTGGATGTTGGATTAGTGGTGCTGGAAGAGCACAGCAGTTCAGGCAGCATGGATTTGCCTGTCCTCGGATGCTGCCTGAACTGCTGTGCTCTTCCAGCACCACTAATCCAGAATCTGGTTTCCAGCATCTGCAGTCATTGTTTCTACCTGAGAGTGGATGTTGATTTGTGTGCTGTTATGAGTCCTAGTGGTCGCAGTCGTCTGGCTGTTAGTTCGGAAATGCTCTTGATGCATGGTCGTCTGGCTAGTCCTTTGGGTTGTGGCATGTCCTCGCTCCGTTGTCTTTCACTTAGGCATCTGTTGATGAAATTGCGCGGTTATCCGTTTTTGGCGAATACATTGTATAGTTGTTCTTCGTCCTCTTTTTGCAGTTCTAGTATAATGCAGTGTTTTGTGGCCCTTTTGAATAGTGTCTTGATGCAACTTCTTTTATGTGTGTTGGGGTGGTTGCTTTCGTAGTTTAGGACTTGGTCTGTGTGAATGGCTTTCCTGTGGCTACATGTTGCAGATCCTCAGCTGCTGCAAAAACATTGCAATATACCGACCACTGCAATGGACAGCTTGAACTGTGTAGAAGAAGTTCAGAAAGCAGCTTTATAATGAGCTAAAATATTCCTTCAATCAAATTAATCAGTGCACAAATTTTACCAAATAATGAATAAATGCAAGATCATCGCATTTCAAATCACAATTCAGCTGTTACGCAGCCTAACCGCTTTGTAAGCAAATGATGGCTGTGCAAGACTATCCGCCATTATTAGAGGATGCAAGGGCACGCTTGCCTTTCTGTTCAATGAGATCATTCTAAGTAATGCATGCATAATTTAATAAAACATACAAAACATACAATGTATAAAATTGAATGTGAATATATATATATATATATATACACACACACGTTTAAAACCGAAATCATTGTAAAGTGGCAGATACCACAGGTAAATAAATATTTTGTCTTTTAGTTTGGGAAACTAAATTCGAGTGAGACATACTCTGCCGCATATCTGCTCATACTGGACACAGCGGGGGCAAAATTGAACTGAGGCGTTAGCTTTATTCAACTCTGCTCTTGCTTTCACATCTGGTTATCCACACTCCAACCCGGCTTCAGCGAACTTCATCTCTCTTGCTGTGTCTGCCTTCTTTGTCTTGCCGCCTCAGAGACCTCCCGTCTATTTCCTACCGTTCTTGCCATCAACCTTCTTCTTCTTTCATTTCCGACCCTTCCAAATTCATTACCCGTCTCTTCAACCGAAATTAAATCTCCAAACTGATCTACATCACTCGGAATTCTCTCATTGTCCTCATACTACCTCTCTCATTATTTTATCTTCTTTCTTTCCCTACTTTCCTTTCTGTCCATTTCTACCCCTGCCTCATTTCCTCAATCCGCAATCTCTTCCTGTTAATTTTTCTCCTTCCGATTCTTCCATCACCAGCTTTCCTTTTTTCCTCTCTCATTTTTTCTCTCTCACTTTCGATGTCTCACTCCATCTCTCGTATTGACCCTTTCTCTCCCTTGAGCTCCCACTATCCATCCATTATATTCAATAAGAATGGTGGGCCCGGAGTGCTGCTCTCCTGTCTTTATTTTTCATTCTCAGGGGTCCCAACTCCTCTATGGGAAGGGTAGATATTAATATCCATTCGAATCTCTCACTGAATTAGAAATGTATCCTTCATATCTCGAACAAAACAGAGGATGCTTACTCAGTGTGGACAATGGGAATGACATTGTTTTACTAGGACGGTCAGGAATCATTGGAAGATGCAATTGTGCGTGCCCATTGACAGATTGAAAGGTTGCATGCTCTAATTTAATTATTGAAACCGTTGTCTGATTTTTCTTCTTCCCTGTCAGACCATGAGCTAACCCTTGGCTTGGTTAACTATCTTTCATTTCCCTGCACTCCATATTCAACCACATTCTCATTCATTGCACTCACGCACCCAACTGCAAACTATATGCATATATATATATATATATATATATATATATATATATATATATATATGTATTGTGTGTCTCTGTGTGTGTGTGCGCGCCCACCTGTATAACATATACACACACACACATGCGGGTGTGGGCGCGCACGCACACACACATACCCACAAACACAAACATCATGTTTTTCTAGCTTGTCCTAGTTCTCAAAAAGGGTCACTCCAGCAGAAATCCACACAATTCGTTTTCTACACAGATGGTGCGTTAACTTTTTTTATTTTTCAGAAAACATTTTTTCCTTTCTTTTCTATGTTGCTTTCAGTGTACCAAGCATCATTGGCTTGAACAGCATTTAATTCCTGTCGCGACTTTCTGTTGAGATGGTGATGTTGAGCTGTCTCTTTGAACAACTGTTCTTCCTGTGAAACAAGGACAATCTGTGAAATAGGTATGAACAGGATATATAAGAAGTTCGTTTAGCACGTTTGCTTTCATTACACAGTCCTCTGAGTACAGGCAAAGGGACATTATGTTAAGATTGTACATAACACTCGTGAGGTTTCCACATCTGAAATACTGGTTCCAGTGCTGGTCGCTCAGTTAAAAGGTATCTATTATCAAGATGGAGTTGGTTACAAAGAGATTTATGAAGATGTTGCCTGAAGGAAGGTTTGAACTATATAGGAAGGTTGGATAGTTTTGTAATCTTCTTCATTTCGCTAGAGCGTAGGAGGTTGAGAGGTGACCTGATAGAAGTTACAAAATAATGAGGGCAATAGACTCTATGGTGGTTGACTTTTCCCTAATACAAGTGTCAGGACGAGAGGAGGCACATTATTACCTTGCTGCTGGTTTCTTCAGTGTCACCATCTGACATCATCACAATACTGACGTCTACTTTATAACTAAAAAAAAGACAGGGTGGGGAAGTGGGAGTCCATGTCCTATTGAGTGCAGTGGAGATTAATCAGAATGATAGCTGAACGTCAAGGGTTATTGACGAGGGGATGTAAAGACAATAAGCAAGGTTTATATTCCTACAATTTAGAAAGATCTGAGGCGATTATACCTTTACAGGTAATAATGGAAACTGCCATTTTGGTTAGAGACAGAGATATTTCTTGTTTCTTCCTGAATTGGAACATTAGCTTTCACCAAGAGTGTGTTGGGGCTCTGCAATTCACTCCGTTGGAGGATAGTTGAGGTGGAAATGCTCGGAAACTTTCAACAGTTCTTGGAATTACTTGAAGTGTTATGGCATTCACTGTTATATTTCAATGCTGGGAATTCAGACTTGTATCGTTAGCAGTGTATTATATTGCTAAAGTCAGATTCGCGGAAATGATTGATTGTACAAGAAGGAAAAGATTAATTGACTTTAAAATGTCCAGAGGGCCATGATAAACACTTTCAAAAGCTCATTTCAGGAAGAAAATCCAACAGTCTTCCTCCATAATGTATGAACCATAGCTGAAGACATTTCCACGCCTGACATTCAACTAATGATTATTCATACCTTTTCCTCCAGTTTCAAACCATGGATTGTCTTTATCTCAACAAATGTTTAATGCAGTAAACAAAATATTACATTTACGAATTCTACCCACTATGCGATCTGCCAACTGTTAACTTCAGGACATCTGGTGTTTTCATTTAAAGAGCTAACAGTGGAACAGAAAATTCGCGGAGTGTGAGGACTAGCGTTTTCTTATTTATTCAGGTCTTTCCTGGTATTTCTAAAGGAGGACTGGAACCATGGGCAATTAATGGAGGCGAGTCAACCTATCATCGAAACAACATATGAAAGCATTCAGATTGAGTGCATTCATTCCCTGAAGCTTAATGTCCAATCTTTTGTATTTAGGCTGGCTGGTGGCGTGAATAATTTATGACTGAAATAAATCAGTTGATATATACAAAGATCATTGATGGAATATAGGTGTCACTGGAAAAGCCAGTATTTGTAGACTGTTCCTCATTGTTCAGAGGAGAGTCATCGGTCAAGAACATTGATGTGTGTTTGGAGTTTCATGCAAACAAGAAAAACTTAAGGACGGCAAATCTACGCACTTAAAGGGCATTAGGACACTGATTTTTCAAGATTGGACAGAAATTACCTGTTTGACACTGGACTGCTTATTTTGGTCAATTAATTTAATTCTAATTTCCACATTTGGCATTGTGAAATTCAAAGGTGGTCGAACACGACCTGAACATTTCAGATTACAAACCCAGAGAAAAGACAGCCCACCCACCCTTTTCACGAGGAGGTTTCAGGCTTAGAGTCTTAGCGTTTTAGATTCATGTAGGGCATAAAGTGACCCTTCACTCAAACTTGCAAGCACCAACTCGATATCTGAAGCTGAACTCGTTCCATTTTACTGCGTTTGACCCACATCGCTCTGAACTTTTCCAGCAGATGTACCAATCCAGATGCATTTGATGTATCACAATGTAACTGTCTGTACAAATTTTCGAGCAGCTTATTCTAACCTCGCATTTCTAAACAGGGACTAAACTAATTCGTTTTCAACAATTTGATATTTTGAACCAATAAACCACAAATTGGATTCCTGAAAATCACGCATCATCAATGAATCTCCACTTGTGTCCTATTCCTTCATTGCATCATTGTTGCAACTGCCAACATGTCTCTCAGGGATATCCTTTGCCGATTCTAGATACTGTTCATAAAACTCAGTGTGATTTCGGCAGCTCCTTCGTGTTAGTTTTCGAAGCTGGAAAATAAGTCATGAAGTCGGATTTTCCCCTGTCATTGATTCATGAACATTGCAAAATGTTGGTAAATTATCATTCCAGTCAGAGCTTTCTGTTGCGTGGTGTTGAAAGCTGAATGATTCCTCTACCATCCACTTTGACATGCTCTCAAACCATTTTAAGCAGCCTTTTAATAAAATAAATCCTTTTGTGGAGCACTTGAGCCACTTCCTTTTGATGGCGGCTTCTGAAGCGCATTGTCAATTTTTTGTATTCCATCTGCTATAATTTCGTCTGACGTTCCAGGTATGGTACACTTTGAGGAAGCGTTGTTTCCATAAACTTTGTGCACTTTGCACCATTTCAAAACCCAGTCATTTTTGTTAACCCAGTACTTGTATCATGTTCCAGGCTCCGCATCAATATATGTTGTTAAGACATTTGGAATACTCTGCACCATTCCATGACAGCGGTTAATGTCTGAGACAAAACTTGTGACGCTTCTGTACAGCTAATGAAAAAATTTCGCTCAGTTGGGCCTTACCTGTCCAGATTGCGGGCATCAAATAATTTATCGTCTTTGCTCTCCAGTTGTTACCGTACATTGCAGTAAAACTGCAGTGTTATGCAATTTTGAGGATGCCATTTAAATGAATTTTAGTGAGCAATAAGTGCATGAGCATCATCCAACTTTCCTACCAACCAGTGGCTCTGATCTGCATAATCATTAACTGCTTGTACTGGTTGGTTCGGGCCCAAATCAATTCTTGCCATCCAGCTTGCCTCATTCACCTGCAATTTGCATACTGTTGTGACAGGTACACAGAAGTCACCATTTCCCTAGCACTGAAACTGGTCCTGGAGAATTTGCACATCAGGACTCATAATCATCGAACTTTAAGTCCGCTTTCAAAAAACATAATCTCCTCCAGACTAATCTCAAAATCCTCGAACAAACTCTTGAATCTGCCATCTGTAGCTGGATCGTCAGCTTCACGTTGAGCATATTGCAATGCGTAAAGATAGTCAACTGCACCTCCTGTACGATAACCATCAATAGTGGGAGTGGCAAGGTGGCTCAGCGGTTTCCTTTGCTGTCTCACATCGCCAGGCTTTCGGATTCGCTTCCCACCTCCGGCGTCTGCCTGGGAGGAGTTTGCACATTCTCCCCAATTCGACACAGGTGTCCTCTGGGGGTTCTGGTTTCTTCACACAATACAAAAATATGCAGGTTAGGCGAATTGGCCACTCCAAATTACTCATTGTGTTCAACGATATACAGGGGATGGGAACCAAAATTGGAGTTAGAGTATAGAAAGGTTGAGAGTAGGGAGGTCCAAAATCAAATTTCAGGGACGCAAGATGGCACCAGCAAGCAAGAAGTTGGTTTTATGTGTGTCAACTTCAACGCCAGGAGCATCCGGAATAAGGTTGTTGAACTTGCAGCATGAGTTGGTACCTGTGACATCCATGTTGTGGCCATTTCGGAGACATGTTTAGAGCAGGGACAGGAATAGTTGTTGCAGGTTCGAGGGTTTAGATAATACAGTAAGAACAGAGAAGATGGTAAAAGAGGGGGCGGTGTGGCATTGTTGGTCAAGGACAGTATTAAGTTGCAGAAAGGATGTTTGGGGACTCTTCAAATTAGGTAGAATGGGCTGAAGTTAGAAACAGGAAAGGAGAGGTCACACTGTTGAGAGCTTTCTATCGGCCTCCGAATAGTTCCAGAGATGTCGAGGAAAGGATAGCAAAGATGATTCTCGATAGGAGTGAGAGAGACAGGGCCGTTGTCATGGGGGGACTTCAACTTTCCAAATATTGACTGGGAACACTATAGTACTAGTACTATAGATGGGTCAGTTTTTGTCCAGAGTTTGCAGGAGCGCTTCCTGACACAATATGTAGACAGGCCTCAAGGGGCGAAGCTACATTAGATTTGGTGCTGGGTAATGAGCCCGGCCAGGTGTTAGACTTGGTAGTAGGTGAGCACTTTGGTGATAGCGATCACAATTCTGTTATGTTTAATTTAGTGATAGAAAAGGATAAGTGTATATCACTGGGCAAGAGTTATAGCTGCGGGAAAGGCAATTGCAATGCGATTAGGCAAGATTTTGGATGCATAGGATGGGGAAGGAAACTGCAGCGGACAGGCACATTAGGATTGTGGAGGTTATTCAAGGAAAAGCTGAAGAGGGCGGGAGCCGTGGTTCACGAAGAAAATGGAACCTCTGGTCAAGAAGAAGAAGAAGGCTTATGTTAGGATGAGATGTGAAGGCTCAGTTAAGACGCATGTGGGTTACAAGGTAGCCAGGAAAGACCTAAAGAGAGAGCTCAGAAAAGCCAGAAGGAGACATGAGAAGCTGTTAGCGGATCGGATCAGGGTAAACGTTAAGGAATTTTACAGGTATTTAAGGAATAAAAGAATGACAAGAGTAAGATTAGGGCCAATCAAGGATAGTAGTGCGAAGTTTGTGTGGAGTCAGAGGAGATAGGGGAAGCACTAAATGAATATTTTCGACAGCATTTACTCTAGAAAACGACGATGTTCTTGAGGAGATTACTGAGATACAGACTACTAGGCGAGGTGTGATTGAGGTTCACAAAGAAGAGGTATTTGAAATCCTGCAGAGTGTGAAAATAGATAAGTCTCCTGGGCTGGATTGGATTTATCTAGCATCCTCTGGGAAGCCAGGGAGGAGATTGCCGAGCCATTGGCATTGATCTTTAATTCGTCATTGTCTACAGGAATAGTACCAGAAGACTGGACGATAGCAAATGTGGTTCCCACGTTCAAGAAGGGGAGTAGAGACAGTCTTGGTAAGTATAGACCAGCGAGCCTTACTTCAGTTTTTGTTAAAGTGTTGGAAAAGGTTATAAGAGATAGCATTTATAATCGTCTAGAAAAGCATAATTTGATTAGGGATTGTCAGCACGGTTTTGTGAAGGGCAGGTCGTGCCTCACAAACCTTAACGAGTTCTTTGAGAAGGTAAACAAACAGGTAGATGAGAGTAAACTGGTTGATGTGGTGTATATGGATTTTACCAAGGCGTCCGATAAGGTTCCCCACAGTAGGCTATTGTACAAAATGCGAAGGAATGGTATTGTGATAGATATAGCAGTTTGGATCAGTAATTGGATTGCTGAAAGAAGACAGAGGGTGGTGGTTGATGGGAAATGTTCATCCTGGAGTCCAGTTACCAGTGATGTACCGCAAGGATCGGTATTGGGTCCACTGCTGTTCGTCATTTTTATAAACGAACTGGATGAGGACATAGAAGGGTGGGTTAGTAAATTTGCAGACGATGGTCGGTGGAGTTGTGGATAGTGACGTAGGATGTTGTAGGTTACAGAAAGACATGGCTAAGCTGCAGAGCTGGGCTGAAAGGTGGAAAATAGAGTTTAATGCAGACAAGTGTGAGGTGATTCACTTTGGTCGGAGCAACAGGAATGCAAAGTACTGGGTTAATAGTAAGATTGTTGGTAATGTAGATGAGCAGAGAGACCTCGGTGTCCAGGTATACAGATCCTTGAAAGTTGCCACCGAGGCTGACAGGGTTGTTAAGAATGCAACCGCGTTTTAGCTTTTATTAATAGAGGGATCGAGTTCCGGAACCATGAGGTCATGCTACAGTTGTAAAAAAACTCTGGTGCTGCCGCACTTAGTGTATTGTGTACAGTTCTGGTCGCCGCATTATAAGAAGGATAGAACACAGAACATAGAAAAATACAGCGCAGTACAGGCCCTTTGGCACTCGATGTTGCGCCGATCCAAGCCCACCTAACCTACACTAGCGCAATATCCTCCATATGCCTATCCAATGCCCGTTTAAATGCCCACAAAGAGGGAGAGTTCACCACTGCTACTGGCAGGGCATTCCATGAACTCACGACTCGGATGTGGAAGCTTTGGAAACGGTGCTGAGTAGATTTACCAGGATGTTGCCTAGTATGGAGGGAAGGTCTTGCGAGGAAAGGCTGAGGGACTTGAGGCTATTTTCGTTGGAGAGAAGAAGGTTGAGAGGTGACTTAATAGAGAAATATAAGATAATCAGAGGGGTAGTTAGGGTGGATGGAAGATACCTTTTCCAATAATGGTGACGGCATTTACGAGGGGGGCATAGCTTTAAATTGAGCGTTGATAGATATAGGACAGATGTCAGAGGTAGTTTATTTACTCAGAGAGTAGTAAGATAATGGAATGATTTGCCTGCAGCGGTAGTATATTTGCCAACTTTAGGTACATTTAAGTCGTCATTGGCAAAGCATATGGTTGTACATGTAATAGTGTAGGTTAGATGAGCTTCAGATTGGTATGACTGGTCGGCACAACATCGAGGGCCGAAGGGCGTGTACCGCGTTCTAATATTCTATAATCTATGTTCTATGTTCTATGTATATGTTCTATGTGTGTTAGTCTGGGATGAATATCGAGTAGTAGCGTCATGCGCGAGGTTGTTTACTCTTCAGCGGGTCGGTGTGGATTTTTTGGATGGAAGGTACAGTTTCCACAGTGTAGGCATTCTATGAATGGAGAGTCCCTCCCCACGGATGCATTCGCTGCCTCCGACTATAATCTTTGTACTTCCACGACTGTGCAGACAAATTCGGAATGCACGCCATCTAAAAAGGTGCTGACGACACCAAGGATATCAATCAATTATCAGTGAGAATACAGAAAGGAGGCAGAGGGCTTGGCGTCGTGGTGCAGTGATAACCTCTCTTTGAATGTCCCCAACACAATACAACTGATCACTTACTTCAGGACGAATGGGGGAGAATATACCCCTATCTACCTGAACGGAACTGACGTTGAGAGTGTGGTTCGCGTCAAGTACCGTGGAGTGTCGAAAACCAACAACCTTTCTTGGGCTTCCCACATAGATGTGATGGTTGAGAAGGCACAACATCGTCTCTTCTTCCTCAACTAATTCGTAAATGTCACATCCCCACAAGGACCCTCACCAACATTTACAGATTCAGAATGGAAAGCATACTGTCTGTGTGCAGAACGGCCGGGTCCGACAACTGCTCTGTCCAGGTACAAAATAACAGACAGAGGTTTGTGTGTACAACGCAGACCATAACAGAATCACCGTTACATCCATGGATAAGATTTACACTTTTTGTTGCAAATTTTGCAAATTTTTACAGCAATGTCACACATTGGAGAGACAATGTACATTTATTTTTTCATGTTTCTTATTCATTCCTCATCAGTAAACGCTCTCATTTTGACTTCTAACAATTGTCTGACAATACTGTGCCTTCTAGAGTTGTGTTCAGTTCTGTTTGGTTTGCAGAAGGATATTATCTCAGTGGTACAGATTTTGTTTCCTTCAGACAGGCAGTCGTTAAACATTTTTGAGTTCTCTATGGTTGACTTTTAAAGTAAGATGGAAGAATCAGGAGGTGGGGTCAGGTTCACACGGATCCAAAGGGACTTCGCATTTGCTTTCAGTGAGTTAGTGATTTTTGCCATCTTTGGGAGCTTAATATTTGAGTTCCCTGATCTTAGACTGACATATTTTGTGCTTCCATATTTAAGTTGTGTTCACTTTGCTCTATTCCCTTCTTATTCGTGTATTCGTCCACGTTCATGTTTCTTGACTACTGATACTGTGTCTGCTTCCAGCACTTCTTTTGGCAACCCATTCCACACATTCACCACGTTTTAAGTAAAAACAAATGCTTCGCACGTCACTTTTAAACTCCCCCACCCCACGTTCCTTGAACCTGTGTCCCCCGGAATTTGCCCTTACACCATGGGTAAAAATCTCGTAAGTTCCACTCTACCCATGCTACTGAGAATATTGAAAAAACTTATTCTGTAGTTCCACAACATCCTGCAATCCGTGAAAGCAGACAGGTTCTATCCAACCTTACTTCATAGTTAAAATCCCCAAAACAGGCAATCTTAACATTCTGGTCAATCTTTCTCGTATGCTGTCCAAAGCATTCATACCCATCTGACACTGTGGCGACCAAAGTGCACGTAATATGCAAACAGTGGCCTCCCTAAAAGTCCATAAAACTGCAGCATAACTTGGTCATTCTTTTATTCAATGCCCCTTCCAATGAAGGCAAGTGTGTCATGGTCTTTTACCAACCTGTGATACCACCTTTTGTGATCCGTGGAACTGCGCACATAGATCACTATGGAGATCTATATTCCTGATGTTCTGCCATTCCATGTGTAACATCGACCTATTCGTGAACTTCCAAAATGCAGCACTTCGTCTTTTGTTCCAGTAAGCCATGACTGAATTTGGCAAAGGCTTTGCTGAAGTTCATGTCGACAACAAGAATTGGTTTTGCCTCTTCAATCAAATTTGTGACCTGCTCAACCGTCTGTATGTATTATTGAAGCATGACTTGCCTTGTTCAAAACCATGCTCTGTCTCACTTCTATATGCATAAGAACATGTCCTTCAGAATGATTGTCATTAATTTTCCTATCACCGAAACCTTCGCCTGTAGTTTCCTTGATTATTTATTCCACCCTTCTTCCACAATGGGACAACACTGTGGATTATCCAGTTTTCCTGAACTTCATTGGCGGCCAGAAAGGATGCAAAATGGGCTGTCAATGTTCCAGCAATTTTATCTGTTGCCCTCCGCAATTTTCTCGAATAAGTCTCGTCAGGAACAAGGGACATACCTACATTAGTACTTTTTTTAAAAAGATGCATAACATCGTTTCCATTTTAATCGAAACTTGACTTTGAATTTCGACACACAATTCCTTACCCAATGCAGTCTCTTTGATGAATCCCAACATGATGTTTGTGTTCAGGATATTCCCTACCTATTCTGGTTTGATTGATATAGTCCCTTGTTTTACTTTTAGTGGGCCAATGCTTTCCAAAGCTGCCCTCTGCAAGTTTTACATGTTATGTACTTCAAGGGCTGGAACAATTCTCATCCTACTGGACATTCCATATGTTTAGTTTTCCTTGTGAATAATTTCACAACATACGTTGTCATAGAGTCAAAGAGTCTTAGCGATGTACAACACGGAAACAGACACTTTGTTCCAACTCGTCCATGCCGAACAAATACACTAAACTACTACCATTTGCCTGCATTTGGCACAAATCACTCTAACACCTTCCTCTTCATTCAGCCATCCAGATGGGTTTTAATGCTGTAATTGTACGAGCTTACACCAGTTGCTCTGGCAGCTCATTCCACACACGGACCACACTCTGTGTGAAATATTTGCCCCTCATATCACTTCTGTATCTTTCCTCTCTCTCTCTTTACATGGATGATTTTGGGATAGTGCTGGAGGACGAGCTGAGATTCTTCACATGTCGGTGCAACATCGAAGACCGAAGGGCCTGTTCTGCGCTGTATTGTTCAATGATCTGTGTTCACTCTGAAATTATGCCCTCTAGTTGTGGACTGCGTCCTGCCCCCCGCCCCACCCCACCCCGGCAAAATGAAAGGACCTTGTCTATTTCCCTACGCATCCCCGTCGTGATGTAATTAACCTCTATAAATTCACCCTCAGCCTCTGTCTGTGCAGGGAAAACAGCCACAGCATATTCAGCTCTCTATATATCTCAAACACTCCAACCCTGGCAACATCCTTGTAAATATTTTCTAAACGCTTTGATGTTTCTCAACATTCTTTTTTGAAGGAAGGAGAACAGAATTGCACGCAGTATTCCAAAAATAATCTAACTAATGTCATGTACACCCACAATATGACCTCCCAACTCCTCAACCAACCTTCACGGACCTTGGTTCTCGCAGGAGTAGGCCTCTGTTGAGGTCGTAAAACTGCCATTTGAAACAAATTCACATGCCCAATGCGAATTTTCCCTCTAACAGCCGCCTTGCATTAATATTCTCCCGTTTTTTTCATAACATTGTTGTAATTTGCCTGCCCTCAATTTTCCATCTTCACTGAAGGACTGCAAGCATCCTTTTCAAGAGTACTTTGTAACGTCCGGTAATATGGTCAATCCTTTCGAAATTCTCCTCAGTGCACACCTGGATAGCAGTGACAGGAGAAGTCAGAGTTAGCATGGATTGATGAAGGATACGTCATGCTTGACCAATCTTCTGGAATTCTTTGAGGATATGTCTCTGAAGATGGGCAAGGGAGATCCAGTGGATATAGTATTCCTGGACTTCCACAGAACCTTTGATAATGTCGAACATACGAGGTTAGTTTGCAAAATTAGGGCACATGGTACTGGGGGGAATGCTGACATGGATTGAAAATTGTTTGGGTGAAAGGAAACAAAAAGTCCTGATAAATGGGTCCCTTTCGGAATGGCAGGCGGTGACCAGTCGTGTGCTGCGAGGATCAGTGCTTGGACCGCAGCTTTTTACAATGTACAACAATGATATAGATGAAGGTATTAAAAGTAATATTAGCAAATTTGCGGATGACACAAAGCTGGGTGGCACGGCGAAATAAGAGGAGGATGTTAGGAGAATACGGGGTGACCTGGACAGGCTAGGTGAGTGGACGGATGCATGGCAGATGCAGTTTAATGTGATAAATGTGTGGTTATCCACTTTGGTGGCAAGAACAGGGAGGCAGATTACTACCTTAATGGAATCAAATTAGGTAAAGGGCAGGTACAACAAGATCTAGATGTTCTTGTACATCAGTCAATGAAAGCAAGCATACAGGTACAGCAGGCAGTGAAGAAAGCTATTAGCATGCGAGCGCTCATAACAAGAGGAATTGAGTACAGAAGCAAATAAGTCGTTGTGCGGCTGGACGGGGCGCTGGTGAGACAGCACCTGGAATGTTGTGCGCAGTTCTGGTCTCCAAATTTGAGGAAAGGTATTCTGGCTATTGAGGGAGTGCAGCGTAGGTTCAGGACATCAATTCCCGGAATGGCGGGACTATCTTACGCTGAAAGATTTGAGCGACTGGGCTTATATACGCTTGAGTTTGGAAGGCTGAGAGGGGATCTGATTGAGATGTATAAGATTATTAAAGGATTGGACATTCTGGAGGCAGGAAGCATGTTTCCACTGATGGGTGTGTCCAGAACCATAGGACACAGTTTAAAAATAAGGGGAAGGCCACTTAGAACAGAGTTGAGGAGAAACCTCTTCACACAGAGAGTGGTGGGTGTGTGAAATGATCTGCACAAGAAGGCTGTGGAGGCCAAGTCTCTGGATGCTTTCAAGAAAGAGTTGGATACCGCTCTGAAGGACAGTGGAATCAAAGGTTATGGGGATAAGGCACGAACAGGATACTGATTGAGGATGATCAGCCATGATCATAATGAATGGTGGTACTGGCTCGAAGGGCTGAATGGACTACTCCTACACCTAGTGTCTATTATCTATTGTCTACAGAATTGAAATTTCGCACACCTGTTCGGGTTCCCTTCCCAGATCCAAGTCCAGCATAACGGCCACTCTGACTGGAAGGCATATGCCCTGTGCCAAGAAACCCTCCTGGATTGTCCTTCCAAGTTCAGCCCTATTCAAGGGCCTAGAATGAAGAGAGGCCAAACCATTACAGGGGAAGATAAAATCACCCAGCACAATAACCGGAATATCTTTAATCCTGGAAAATGAAACATAATGTCGTAGACCTGCTTTTTAAAAAACAGTCAATGCTTCGGATCGAGAATGAGACAGCAACGTACTTTTGCAGTTTGGGTTTACTCTGATCCAAAGCAATGTAAACGGACAATTAAGTTGTGCCTTGGAAGTAAGTCCTACTGATATAATCACCTGACCAGAGCAGACGCAGAGAAATTTAACATTATTTGTCTCCCAATGCAAATATGTTATGGAGAAGAAGGAAAACTATTGCGCCAATAGCAGACTGTCAGACGTCCAAGTGAATCCTTTACTTACTTCGGCACTAGCCAGAAAAGCTCGACAATTGACTTTAATATCTGTGACTGCGACTTCCAAAAAAATCCTCAACTATTCTAAATATGATGAAATATGGAAAGGTGCTCCATTCAGAATGCTCTCCAGGAACACTATCACTCCTTTTCGCCTTTTTCTTTTCACACAAATAATCTTCATCGTGGTTGGTTCATCTGACAAAGTATATATGAAGAAATACATGCAACGTACTGTAATTCCCTGAGAGAGTGACAAACCAGTGCAGAGGGTTGGCGGTGACAGAATATAAAGGGATGGAGTTCTGTTTGAAGTTAACGATAAATTTGACACAAATTTAAAATTGCTACTTGGATGAAGACAGATATAACTTTGAGGAACAGGACACAATTGGAACTGGGTTTTCGTTTTTTGGACTTTAGTTAAAATCGTAGTTATGTTTAACTTACCAGCTTGAATAGAAAGAACGGATTTACAAAATATAATTTGTGCCTAACAAAGTTTCTGAAGCTTTTGAAAGTAATTATAGCAAGGTTTGATGGAGGTAACAGTGTTGATTAGTTGGTCACCAGAAACAATGGTTTTGCATAGCTCTTTGTCACACATTTAATTGGGAATGTGCAGTGTATTTGATGCTAATGGACTAAAATCTCTGGGGAAATATATTATTTGGGAGCCTCATAGTTGCCCTGTTTGTTTTTTCAGTCAAAGCCTTGATTCGATGGGATTCTCCATTGCACTGATTAGCTGCTCTCTAAATTTGGACTGAGTTGCTCCATACAAACGAGTGTTTACACTGCAACTTAAATTGCGCAGCATGAATCTGACCCTTTGCAATACGAATCTGTATCTTTTTATGATTTCTTGTATTTGATCCTGTAATGCTATAATACAAGAAGTATATATGCATGCACCATCCACAAAAGAATGAAGGTGCTGCACATGCTGGAGAGTAAAATCGTAGGCCTCCTCCTGCTCTCCATTTCTGCGTCGTTGTAATTATCGTGATGCTCTGGTATCTCAGTCTCTTACGGATGTGGCTACTCACTAACGTGTGTCACAAGGTCAGAGTTTTTACTGCGAAAAAAACCGAATAGGAGCAATGGACTTAAGACCATTTAAAAGTAATTAAATAACACCCAAACAGAATCAATATAATTGCTTGGCTTTACATAACAGAACCATGAAGGATTGATTCATATCTCTCCAGGTTCCTGTATAAAGTTGTGAGGTATGTTTTGTTTCAATAGAGAGAACACCCGTTGTTGCTCGAACCACAACTGTTGTTCTCTCAATGCACTATTTTTCCCCTTTGACACTGCCAACAAATGGCTATAAATCGATCAAATGTAAAATTATCAGTGAACGAGAATGAATATTCCGTTGATGCACAACGCAGGTTATGGTTAACACTGCACACAGGGGTAATAATAAAAAGATGATAGCCAAAAATAATAAGTGATCCGCCACAGTATGACTACTGTGGTGACAAATACTTCATCTGCTATTGCTAAAGGTAGCACATAACGGGTGGTACAATCGAAAGGCCAATTTTTTCATTGGACAGTTTCAATACAGCCACAAAATATACTGTAAGTGAAACAGCACAACAAGAAACGTGTGGTAACCCTTTCAACATGATAATGGTTCACCACTGTTACTTGGCTTTGGTTGATCAGAACTTCCATATTCCAAAATCTCTGATGCAGGAAGATTCAGAAAGAATCAGGAATTAACAAAATAAAATGAAACATTTGCAATTTTCTTCTGTGGAAGACCCAGATGGTGAAAACTGGCTGATACGTCTCTGATGATATATTCTTCCAAGTAATGTTTTAAAATTGATCACCTGAGGTTAGCTTGCTCAAAATAGACAGAGCTGGTGCATTGACATAGGGTCATAGATTCACATGGTCATCGAGATGTACAGCACAGAAACAGACCCTTCGGTCCAACTCGGACATGCCGACAAGATATCCCAACGCAATCTAATACCACTTACCCGCACCTGGTCCAAACACTCCCGCCAAACCCTTCCTCTTTATATATATCTGTCCAGATGCCTTTCAAATATTGCAATTGTACCAGCCTCCAGCACGTTTACTGGCAGCTCATTCCACACACGTACCACCCTCTGCATGAAAACGTTGCCCCTTCGGTCTCTTTTATATCTTTTTCCTCTCACCCTAAACCTATGCCCTCTAGTCCTGGAATCCCCCACCCCAGGGAACAGACTTTGTCTATTTATCCGAACCATGCTCCTCATGATTTTATAAACCTCTTTAATGTCACCCGTCAGCCTCCGACGCTCATGGAAAAAACAGCACTAGATTTTTCAATCTCTCCTTATAACTCAAATCCTCTAAACCTGGCAACATCCTTGTAAATATTTTCTGAACCTTTCCAAGAATCACAACATCCTTCCGATAGGAAGGAGACCAGAGTTGCTCGCAATATTCCAACAGGGCACTAACCAATGTCCTGTACAGCCGAAACATGACCTCCCAACTCCTGTACTCAATACTCTGACCAATGAATGAAAATATACAAATCGCCTTCTTCACTATCCTATCCACCTTCGACTACACTTTCAAGGGGTTATGTCCATGCACTAAAAGGTTTCTTTGTGCAGCAACATTCACTCGGACCTTACCATTAAGTGTATAAATCCTGCTAAGATTTGCATTCCCAAAATGCAGCATCTACTAAATGAACAATTGCGGAGCAGCTCCAAGGTCATGAGGCATTAAGTCGCTCCTGTTCTGGGACATTCTTGATAGAATGAGGCAGTGCTTATTTTGTGAGAGCCTGTAGAATGGAAAGATCTACTTACACTATTTCGTTGACCATTATAGTGAGTTGATACAAGCGATACAATAGTTGTAGTTTGTTCTTACTTAACGCTGATCAGTTACATCAAAAGAATGAGAGAGAGGGCGTCCGTTGAAGAATGGATTGATAGTTGATACAAAACATGGTTTAGTGAAGTTGGTTTTAAATGTAAGCAAACACCTTGACAGAATCTGGGGAATTCCATTCTGCAAGGAATCGCGACGAGTATATTGTCCTTTACAATTCCCATAAACAGTGAATTTTAAGAGCAGAAGCACATTTTCATAATAAATGCGGGCAGTTAAAATGAAATTATGTTTAACTCAGAGCTAAAATGGGGCAATGTGTCTGCATATCTATAGAATTTTCAAAAGAAACGTTTGGAAAAAAAATGAATTAATTTAATCAGTTACGTTTTACTATTGTCTGAAGAAAGATTTTTCCTGTTCCACCTTGAAAGTTACATACATGTGAATCACAATAAGTAACATAATATTTCGATCGTACATGACATTCCATCGGTACATTGCCGATTTGATTGTATCTCAAAACCACATTTCCAACTCCCATGAAAACGTTCACTCATCTGCTTAACTCGAACTCATCTATATTTCCATTTTAAAAATTAAACAATGCGCTGAAACCATATTTGCAGAAGGACAAATCCAAAGATTCACGTTTATCAATGGTAATTATTTCACTTATTTCACCCTAATTTTCAAATATGTGTCATTTGGTTCAAGATGCTTTTGTGAGTATATACGTCCTCAACACTTTTATTCTTTGAAACTCCCCTCAGGATAATATATGCTTAAAATAAGACTCCTTAATGGCATAGACCTTTTGGTCAGGTCGCATCTTACGACAACAAGTAGAAAGTTAACGTGCAAGACGTTCCTGAAACAGACAACAGCCACCCCCCAGCCGGTCCCATTTCAGGTATTAGTCTGAAAAAAACATACTGACCTGTCTTCAATATGCCTATTCGTTCCTTGAATAAGTTGAACAGTATGAGTACAGTATTCTCGATGCAGTTTCAGTAATGGTATCTACAACTGTAAATTTTGGTATAGTTTCAATATATGATGCGTCACAACTAATTGGATACAACTTTGGAAATCAAGCTATCCTAATCCCAGAGTCATTATATGATTTATAGATATTAAAGCATACAAAAAGTTCCCGAAATTTCCTTACTTTCAAACTCAGCTTGTTACAAATTATCAAACAGCTTTCTCTTGAGACCGGGAATCATTTATTTTACGGGTGGGTGCTCTGGACGGCAGAATGCCTGCTGCCCGACAGCTCGGCAGCGGCACATGTTCAATTAAGCGAGACTGTCAGTGGCATTTACATGTTTTTGCATCGGCGTCCGCTGGGTGCCTGGTCCCCTTGCACATTAAAATGATATGCAGATCCGGTGGATTGGTCAATCTAAATTGCCCCTCAATGTCCAGGGATGTGCAGATGCATTTAGCCATTGAGATGGGCGGGATACACGTTGGAGGTTCATTCTTGATAGACAGAGTAACTGTACAGTCGCGATCCGATGAATTGAACACTAGCTACAGGTAGGCAAATATAAATAGTAGGCAATTAAGATAATAAATTGGCACCATAGCCACTTTGAAGCTCCTATTTTCTCCACAGCCAAACATATAGTCGAAAAATAGGTTGCGAGAGGAAATGCAGTTCAATTGTTTCTGATCTTCCATTCTGCTTTTGAGGACGTCTTTATGGTTCTTCTGCTGGAAAAGGATGTTATTTCAGTCGTCTTTTCGTAAATGCTTCCACTGCTTGGGAGGAGAAGCGCTGCATCAATCATAAAAGTTCCTGCCTCTGTCAGTGAAAAATGCAAGTTTACAATAATTTTCGAACTTTTTTTTTTCGATTTCCAGTCACTTTTGACAATAGTAAATAACAAAAGTTTTTTCCAAGCTAAAGATGAACTGAATACTTCTGTCACATTGTGACCTCTTTCTACCTCAATCCCGTGAGAACCGTTGGGAAGCAAATACAACGCTGTTGGAAGCCAAGAAAATCTCTATAATTTATAACTGGTCACTAGTCCAGATGCCAATGAACATGTTTGCTGACATTGAAAGCTGGAGATGCACACTCCCTCATCCAAATAATCTGCAACTCAAACTTCGAGTACTCCTTTCTCGAACTATTGTCCATGCATTTCCCGCAGGGGATGCTCTGTTTTTTACTTTAAAAGTGATACATTTCTAGCACTGCGTTTTAAGATAGCCATTTACCTCTTTCACACACAGTTTTCAAACTTGCGAAAAATAAAACCAGACACGATCTATGCACTAATACTCTAGCATCATTCCCGAATTACATGCTGTACCTCAATGTTAACATTTAGCGGTTAAAGTGACACAGCTGGAGACAGGCCCTTTGGCCCTTTGGCCCAAGCTGATCCATGCCGACCAAAATGTCAATCCACTCCAACCCATTTTCCAGGATTCGGCCCATATCCTTTTGAAGCTTTCCTATCCAAATGTTTGCCAAATGTCATTTACATGTTGTTAATATACCCGTCTCAATTTTGTTTGGTGACAGCTCAATATATAGGCGTACCACTCTCTGTTAGTAAAAAGAGTTGCCCCTCGAGTTATATTATTTCTCCTCGAACAAAAAACTGATACCATCTAGTCCTCGATTCCCCAAACTTAGGGGAAAAAAAGACTGAGTGCTTTCAACTTATCCATGTCTCTCAGGATCTTATACACGTGAAAACGATCTGCCTTCAGTCTTCTATGCAAGAAACAAAGGGACCTAGCTTTTCCACCCTGAAGATGTAACTCAGACCATTGACTCAGGGAACATCATTGTAAGTTTCCTGTCCAATATTTCCAATTTAATATTAAATTTTCTGTAATAAGGTCACGAAACCTCAATGCAATCCTTCGAATGCGGACTCACCAACGTCCTGTGTAAATGCTACGTAAATTTCCAAATTCTGTTTTGAATGCCCTGACTGAAGAATTATTGGTCTGTTAATCTCTTCATTTGTATGAATTATTAACAGTTCAGAACACGATTCCTGTAACAACTTCGATCTTGCAATATTGAAAGAAAAACACAATTAAATCTCCACATTTGCTCATTTTACCCAGCCAATTATCATCGACTACAGTGTGTGAGCACTCACAACGTCAGTATTTAATTTGGCTATAATTATGATGTCATGCATGTGCTTATCAAACGCATTCTGGAAATCAACGTCCGCTTGAGCCACTTGGTCACTATGACCACCGAAGTTATCACCATCGCAATGAACTCAAATTGATTGGTCAATCATATATTGCACGTGAGAAAATGCAGTCGGCTGCTGTCGAGCCAACGGCACTGTTATGTCCCACGTCCTCTCTGATTTTTCAAATGAATGAGTAGCATTTACTTTCTCCTCATAAATTGGTTCCATCCCTGACGGAATGCATTTTGGAAAATAGAAAACAAAACAACACAGATCTCACACGCCAGTTTTCCCCCATTTGAACTGGTATTTAAGACTTTTCTCAATTCTTCAATGCCTTAAGTTCCTGTTTCACGGTTTTTTCTTCGATTGATTATCTATCCCTAACAGGGAAGATTGATCCAAACTATCAATTCAATTCACCTGCCTTTTCCATATTTTCTGTTTTTAACTCTCGAGTCTCACGCCAGGATGGGCCAAAACTCACCTTTTCTTCCTTGATAATTTTTTGCATAGAATCTCTCAATATCTGTTGATATATGATTGGTTATTTGCACTTATATAGTCACGTTTCTTTTTTTTTGGCCTGTTTTTTTAATGTTTTGTCCAATCCTCGAAACACCGGTAAAGTTTTGCACAATTGCATGAATTTCCTTTATTTTCCTCATATTTAACTAGGCCATTTAATTGTGAATAATTGTCCCATCACTTGGGCTTTTATTATTCGGTGGAGTTAATAATTCAGATTGGTCATTGTCGAGACCTTCAGCAGGCCTGTATTGATAGGAACTGTACTTTAGAATGCTGCAGAGCGCATGCCATGGCGCACGTTGAAACACACTTAAATTAAGAAGCAACAGTATTGCGATGCAGTAGTAGGATTCCAATTCTCGGTCGCCTAGCTTCACATTGTAGTTATTCCGTAGTGATAACATTTCAGACCAGGCTGATTCGAAAATATTTGAAGGAAATCGAATTCCCTACTGCACAGGCGCTCCAAGCCTGCATCATTCTGCTCCCTGCATTGAAATTAGTTGATTCCCATAAAGTACATGATCAAAATTCTGTTCAGGGAAATGTAGATTGTTGAGCACATAATCAAACTCAAGGATAACTGCTCAATCGATTCGCCTCAACCTGTCGAACCCCTCCCCCACTCCAACCTCTCACCCTCACAGCGCGCAGCCCTCCAATCCCTCTGCTCCAATCCTGACCTCACCATCAAGCCAGCGGACAAAGGGGGCGCAGTGGTAGTCTGGCGCACTGACCTCTACATCGCTGAAGCCAAACGCCAACTCGAGGACACCTCTTCCTACCGCCCCCTTGACCATGACCCCACCGCCCATCACCAAACCATATCTCCCAGACCAAACAGAATCTCATCACCTCTGGAGATCTCCCACCCACAGCTTCCAACCTCATAGTCCGGGAACCCCGCACTGCCCGGTTCTACCTCCTTCCCAAGATCCACAAGCCTGACCACCCTGGCCGACCCATTGTCTCAGCATGCTCCTGCCCCACTGAACTCATCTCTACCTACCTCGACACTGTCCTATCCCCCCTAGTCCAGGAACTCCCCACATACGTTCGAGACACCACCCACGCCCTCCACCTCCTCCAAGACTTCCGTTTCCCCGGCACCCAACGCCTCATATTCACCATGCATATCCAATCCCTCTACACCTCCATCCGCCATGACCAGGGCCTCCAAGCCCTCCGTTTTTTCCTCTCCAGACGTTCCCAACCGTACCCCTCCACCGACACTCTCATTCGTTTGGCCGAACTGGTCCTCACCCTCAACAATTTCTCCTTTGAATCCTCCCACTTCCTCCAGACCAAAGGGGTATCCATGGGCACACGTATGGGCCCCAGCTATGCCTGTCTGTTTAGTTGGCTATGTAGAGCAGTTGATCTTCCGTAATTACACCGGCACCACTCCCCACCTCTTCCTCCGCTGCATTGATGACTGCATTGGCGCCACCTCGTGCTCCGGGGAGGAGGTTGAGGAATTCATCAACTTCACCAACACATTCCACCCTGACCTTAAATTTACCTGGACCATCTCTGACACCTCCCTCCCCTTCCTGGACCTCTCCATCTCCATCAGTGACGACCGACTTGACACTGACATTTTCTACAAACCCACCGACTCCCACAGCTACCTGGATTACACCACTTCCCACCCTACCTCTTGCAAAAATGCCATCCCGTATTCCCAATTCCTCCGCCTCCGCCGTATCTGCTCCCAAGAGGAGCGTTTACACCATAGAACACACCAGATGGCCTCCTTCTTTAGAGACCGCAATTTCCCTTCCCACGTGGTTAAAGATGCCCTCCAACGCATCTCGTCCACATCCCCCACCTCCGCCCTCAGACCCAACCCCTCCAACCTCAACAAGAACAGAACGCCCCTGGTGCTCACCTTCCACCCTACCAACCTTCGCATAAACCAAATCATCCGCCGACATTTCCGCCACCTCCAAACAGACCCCACCACCAGGGATATATTTCCCTACCCACCCCTCTCCGCCTTCCGCAAAGACCGTTCCCTCCGTGACTACCTGGTCAGGTCCACGCCCCCCTACGACCCACCCTCCCATCCTGGCACTTTCCCTTGCCACCGCAGGAACTGTAAAACCTGTGCCCACACGTCCCCCCTCACCTCCATCCAAGGCCCTAAAGGAGCCTTCCACATCCATCAAAGTTTTACCTGCACATCCACTAATATCATTTATTGTATCCGTTGCTCCTGATGCGGTCTCCTCTACATTGGGGAGACTGGGCGTCTCCTAGCAGAGTGCTTTAGGGAACATCTCCGAGACAACCGCACCAATCAACCAGACCGCCCCATGGCTCAACATTTCAACTCTCCCTCCCACTCTGCCGAGGATATGGAGGTGCTGGGCCTCCTCCACCGCCGCTCCCTCTCCACCAGACGCATGGAAGAAGAACGCCTCATCTTCCGCCTCGGAACACTTCAACCCCAGGGCATCAATGTGGATTTCAACAGCTTCCTCATTTCCCCTTCCACCACCTCATCCTAGTTTCTAACCTTCAGCAATACGATCCCCTTGACTTTTCCGGACTTGTCCGACCTGCCCAGCTCCTTTTCCACCTATCCACTCCACCCTCTCTTCCCTTACCTATCACCTTCATCTCCTCCCCTACTGACCTATTGTACTCTATGCTACTCTATCCCCACCTCCACCCTCCTCTAGCTTATCTTTCCACGCTTCAGGCACTCTGCCTTTATTCCTGATGAAGGGCTTTTGCCCGAAACGTCGATTTTGCCTGTCCAGCACCACTGATCCAGAATCTGGTTTCCAGCATCTGCAGTCATTGTTTTTACCGACATCATACACGTGCCACTACACTTCGCTCAGACACCTTATATGTTTGCCCACACATGGAAACGCCCTCCTTTCTCTCCAAATAACCCAGACCCGACCATCTGGTCCAGGAAAGGGTAGAAGTTCCCATCATCCCATGGTGGAGCTGATCATCATATCTGCCCTCTGCTCCTGAACACCTCTGCACAGGTGAAAATGACATAACACTCTCACAGCTCAGCATTCCTTCCAAAGGTGTAGGTCAACACGATAACAACATTTGTTTATCTGTCATTAAATCCTGAACAGGTTTCTTTGATGCACCTGAAGAGGAGAAAAAAACTTAAGAAAAAATGCATTTCACTCAGTATAACTAAACAGCAGAAATGCTCATCTCTGCAATTTTTGTGAACAGTGAAACACGCAGAGACACATGAATTGACTGAGATTACCTAAAGTTTAATTTGGCAATAGAACTGTTTATTTCCCGTTAGCAATCCACTTTCAAGTACATGTTTCAATAACAGATGCTTCAAATAAAATGTGATTCTGTGTCAGGGGCATATACTGTTTAGTGATGTATTCAATGCATTGCTGAAGACAGGGATTTCCCATTCCTGTATGCTATTCGCATTAGCTAACGTGGATATTTTAGCGATTAACAGTTAATATAACTTAACTATTACTAATCCTTTCGCAATGCCTACTATCAGAGGGTTTCGTACACTGACGGCTGCTTCACATGTGCACGGCATTTCAGGGAAAGTAGTCGCTTGATGAATCAGGCAACCTATGAGTTGAAAACAAATGCTCATGTTTTGACGGCACACAAGTAAATACCAAAAATAAACATGACGCTTTTCTCCACAAAGCAATGTCATATTTAGATACCTGAATAATGTTAAGTATTAGAACAGGATGCAATCGTACCCATCATAGAATTGTTCCGATAATGAACATTCCTCTGCGAGTTAAAAATATAATTCCAGTAAAAAGTCGTCTTGCCCCATAATCTGCTGACAGCGTGAGTGAGAACGAAAACACCCCATTTCCACTGTTTACAGGAAAGAAGTATTATTTCATATCTCTAACAGTGTGCAATAAACAAAAACTATGAACATATACGGGCCTCTTTATGTTAGATAATCAGTCTGACCCCAAATGCATTGAACAGCCGCTCCGATGACACAGCTGTTCACCAGTAAATCAACTTGATCTCTCAAAGTCCACACAGTCTCATATGCTCTCTTCCTTCCATTCTTGTGAATCTTTTTCTTCCGTCTGTTCCTCCAAAATCGAAGTCTTCTACCTGAGTCATCTTCTGACTTTCCGTTTACTGTTGTAACTGGAATAGGTACCGTTGATAGAGAGTGCCTTCTGAGATAATTCTTCTGAGATAATTCAGATGGCGTGCTCTCTTACTCGATGGCAATCGCTGTCACATATTTTCAAAATGCCCTCATTTCTTTGCACTTGAAATTCATAAATCTGAATGTTTTCAGCTCATCAACGGCATCTGAACTTAAATTTGATTGGCTTTGATGAGCTGAGTGATTTTTTTGAAGCAAAATAGTCAGACTTAAGTTGTTTGCAAAACAGCAACCGACATTCAGGCATTCATTCATCAGCCAATTTTTGAACAGCCTCTCTCATAGCTGTTCTGTACACTGGCAGTGTTTGCTGCAGTTTAAACTCAGAAAAGCACTTTCAGTCTTAAAGTGACTATCCACTTTATCGACGACGTAACAGAATGCAATACACGACTGAATTCTGCAATTTTGCAGAAGTTTGATTGATTATGACCCACTTACTAGACACGCCAATAACAGCACGTGCATTCCAGTAACTTTTCAAGAAGCTGTCGATTCGATAATGCATTTCTATCTCAAGGTTTTCCTTTTTTGATGGAGAGGAACTCACGATGTTAAACCCTGATTCAGTGTAATCTCAGGGCATTCAAGATATGTGCTGTTAGATCTCCACAATATGTTACAGCAGGTGAGAACATGAAGCTTTGAAAAGACTAACCATGTCATGGCAATCAATTCCCTGCTGTTATGTAACATATTAAGTGACGACGTTCAGCTGCAAAATTCTGATCAGAACAGTTGAATGATTTGTCTTATTTTAAGTTCAATTTCCAAAACAGGGAGTCATTCATTCAGCCCCAATACATGCACCATTATGTCTCATACTGCTTCGGAGACCTGCTGTTGAGAGCATGGCCATGCGGTAAGTACTATAAAAAATGATGACCTCTCTCGTTCATGGTTGATCTACCTCAGCCATAAAATTGTTTTTTTAAAGAAATCACTGATAATGGATACCACTTGAATATTCACAGAATGCTAAAGTGTCATTCAAATTTATGACCCAGGAATTTCAAGAACTACTATACATTACATTGTTTTGTGCAGAGGATAAAGGAAGTGAGACAAATTTATCATGGTTGTGCATATCTGTGAAGGCACAGTGGGGCAAAACATAGAATGCTTTGTACGGGAAAGATTTCTAAAAATGTTGAGATTATCTTCTTTCTGGAAGCGTTACTTAGGAATGAGTTAGGGAAAACATTCTTCAGGATGAGCGTGGGACATAGAAAATTACAAAATATAATGTGCTACATGAAATGCATGCATGAAAGGGAATTTCTTTTGCATCACGAATGGAACTCTGCTGTAGGCATGGATAGCGATATTCCTGTGAAAAGTTGGAACTGCGCATTTTGGTCATTCAATAACAGAGATGGCGAACGGCCATTTAAATTATATCCACTAACAATGATAAAATATAACAAACAAATGCTGAATCCTGTGGAAGGTGAAAGACAGAAAAAAATCTATATTGAAACATATAACTAAAACTGTGCTTAAGACAGTGAGAACTTGCATTTGAAAATCCAACCGAAATGTAAGAGTTGAAGACGGGAAGTGACAACAAGCAACAGAGGTAAAAATCGATTATGAAAAGAAACTGGAACATATTATAACTGCTTATCATGCAATTATGCTTTTTTATCAGTTTGGCGATCAGAAACGCATACACTGCGTCAGAATTTCACACTCGAATGCAGTGTAGAGATACAGCAAATCATTCCTGGCATTGTTTTGTTACATTTCTTTTGCCTAACTCCTCTTCTTAAAGCAAATTTTGTGAGAAACAATACCATTCATTTTATCTTTGTGACTACTTCCTGTACGTGCACACCGATCTTACGTGATTCCTGCAGGGATATGCTGTTGCAGTTATGCAGGGCCGTCCTCAGGCCACACTTAAAGTATTGTGTGCACTTCTTGCCTCCTTTTCTGATGTAGGGTGCTCTTGCTTTTCCGAGTGTGCAGTGAAGGTGTTCCAGGATGATTCGGAGGATGGCAGGACTGAGAAATGAGGAGTGATTGAGGCGGCTTGAATGGTTTTCGTTGGATTTCGGACGAATGAGAGGGTATCACATAGAGATATATAACAGTGTAATGGTTCGAGGTCGGTTAGGTGCAGGGAGATTTTTTTTCTCCGATAGTGGATGCATCCAGAACCGGGGTCAGAGCCTGAGGATTTAGGGTAGACTATTTAGGATGGAGATTAAGAGACATTTCTTCACTCAAAGTGTGCTGAGCCTGTGGAATTCGTTACCACAAGACGTAATTGATGTCAAAACATTGAATGCAATGTAGTGGAAGCGAGGTATTGCACTTGGGGCGAGTGGGTTCAAAGCTTATGGGGAAAAAGCGAGATTAGGCTATTGAGTGGGATGATCAGGCATGATCATTGTAAATGGTGGGGCAGGCTCGGAAGGCTGCGTTCTTCCTTGTACGGTCATCCACATTTCCCGAAAAGCACAAATATAATCAAAAGGACATGCACACAGACCCCAAAGAGTCTCTTCTGCACATCTTCCTCTGGTGGGCACATGCACAGTATCACCTTCCTCAGATTCACATCGTCCACTCTTGAAAAATAGTCTTGGCAAAATTTTCCGTGCCCTTCTCCCGCACACTGCCTCCCTCTTACTGCTGCCATCTCCATGCTCCGAGTCACATAAAATTTTCAACCACTGGAAAATTGGGTATTTCGATATCATTATTTGCCTTGGATATCTCGCCATACATGCGCATTTTCCCAAAATACATAACATTTACTGCCTGTTCAATGCCCCAAAACTCTTCCCGCGTTCCAAGTTTTTGGCCTTTTCCTTGAATTATCTAACAGACATGATCAATATATCCTGCTCCATAATTGGTATGGGCGCACCTTGGAAGTCGAACCTCAATGATGCTCATGTTTTTTTTTTTCACGCCAACCAATGCGTGAACAATGTTTGTTCTATGACAGTGTTCTCTTTTTCTCTTTTTCCATTCTGTTCGCATTCTAAGTTAAGACCTTTTTTCAGTTTATAATTGTTTCACGATAATCACAATGTTAGTATAATTATAGAAAATTAAAATTCCCCTCTGTTTCTGCTTCTTGAATTTATTATAAATATCCATTGGTCCAAGCGGAGCGAGATAGTTCATGGACTCTGAGATGACAGATTGGGCTTCATTGTTCAGAGCAGTGAAGTTCCGTGGCTTTTCTGGCAATCAGGTGGCCTGTGGATTCTTGGATGGTGTGCAAATACTTGAGTGTCATTAGAATTGCACTTACAGAGGGACATGAAGTGTGTTCCATCACAATCACGACTTCTATATTGTGGATAAGAGGAGAGCTTTGAGGAAGCAAAACGTGAGCTACCGACGACAACATTCACAGAAGCACACAATGGCATATACAGGAAACGATATATTCACACAGGCTAACAAATCCCGCGCTGACAAACACATGCAGGCAGAAATATCCAAACAGGCACCTCCCCACACGTGGCACCTTATAGTTGGTCAATGAGTAAATCAAATTTTCATGGCTTTGTTGAAGTTTCTGTTATAGTTGACTATCTGGAAAAGAAGTTCTACCATTGACCTGAATTTGAAACAATATTTGTTTTACTTTTTTTTCCCCTGGCCAAGCAATGACTGCTCGAGCGTTATGATTGCTTTAGGCAATGTAACAATGACCATCGGTTTCAGTAGGGTTGAGAAGGAAAACATGAAAAAAATAAATTTGTTTTTTAACCCGTCAATTATAGTGTCGTCACACTGAAGTTCGAAGTGCCTCACAAGGTGCCAAAGATTGGCAAAGGTGAATAATTATCTGGGGTGTAATTCAGTCACTGGGAAAAAAAAACTCCCTGATTGACCTCAATCTGGTCTGCAGTGCGTTGTTTTGCTTACTCATGAAACGACTGCTGGTCATGACTAGGCAGTTCATTATCCATTTGAACTACACACTAATCTTGGACTGTGCCACGTCATAAAAAAACACATTTGTGCAGCAACTAAGATTCCTCAACGTAATTCTGAGTTTTTCAAATGTAAATTCAGAAATAACGTAATCCTAGCGATCTGAAGAGTTGATGGTGTTGCAAACAAAATAAAATACAGCAGTCTCTGATCAAAGGGGGGGGGGGGAGGCGGAACGGTGATGCAATGATTCGTACTTCTAAGTCACAATACAAGTGACATTAAATCGATTCCACTGCGTGTGTGGGGTTTGTCGTGCCCCCATAGCTTTGTGGGTTTCCACATGGAGATCTTGTTTCGTCTCTCGGCCGAAACATGTACAGGTTAGGTGGATTGGTTATGCTAGTTTATCCATAGAATTCAGGGATGTATCGATTAGGTGCATTTGCCATGGGAAATGGAGTATGACAGAGAAAGGATAGTGTGATGGCATGGGGGGCGGGTTACTGGGCTGAATGGCCAGTTTCCACACTGTAGGAGTTCTGTTAAGCTACAAGATATGCTTAAGCATAGTATATATGATATCGTTTTACTTTATATTTTTGCATCATGGCAATCTTGTTTACTGCCCTGAACTCTTAGTCATTTATGGAAAAGACTGATTATTGAAACATACGAGCACGTTGAGTACCAGAGTTAACACGAATGGGACCAATGCTTTAAAGTCGCCAGTGAAATGTCATTTATACTACCAGCTTGA
Source organism: Chiloscyllium plagiosum (assembly GCF_037043375.1). NCBI lineage: Eukaryota > Metazoa > Chordata > Chondrichthyes > Orectolobiformes > Hemiscylliidae > Chiloscyllium > Chiloscyllium plagiosum. The sequence goes on along the minus strand of NW_028270184.1, from coordinate 45,531,393 downwards.
CTTTTTGTCGGGCAACCGTGATATTTATCAACTATTGCCCCCAGGCTCATATGCAATTTGCTGTAAGGTGTTTTTAAAGAAGAGCGAAATGATGGTAGTTGGCATTCACAGAACCTTCAAATTTTTTCATATTCTGGTAAGCAAAGGTTATAAATTGATCAAAAAAGAATTTCATAATGAATAAATCAGAGCAGTTTCGATTGTGTGAAGCAGAATGCCATTCACACATCACACAAGAGTGATGTCCACGAAGACAAGCAGAGGACTGTGACAACTGTGTTTGGCTATCGGGGTGAAGAATTGCACCAGGGCATTCACCATTAACAGAAGAAGGACCTCAGGAAGACCCTTTCCGAGAACAAACAGTCATGTATACTGAGCAGGTTATCGTGGGCTTGGTGGCAAAGAGTACTTAAGGCCCAAAGAGGCCATCACAGTAGTGTTACTTTTCTTCCTTCCTGCTCTGAACGAAAAGGGAAGTGGAGGTGTCGAGAGATGTGCCATTGCAAAACTGGTTGACAGCAGAGGAAGAAGTAAGCTTTTGGCTCGAGGGCTTTGGAAAACAGCAGCTCCAAAAAACGTACACGTGTAAGCACAGGTAAAGTCATTTTCACTATACATTTTTAGTTTTACTGCAGTAAATTCCACAGATGTGGCAGTTGCACGCTCCTCCCGCAGGATGTGAGAACCCTGGGAGACGTCCATTGCCCCTGAAGACTACACTTATGGGATGTGCCCCCAGCTGCAGTTATTGTGAGACCGGGTGATGGGGTTGAAGCTGGATGCACTCAGTATCATCCAAGATGCTGAGAGCTTCATAGACACGGCTTTTAGTGAGGTGGCCACAACGAAGGTATAGAAACATAGTAACTGGGTGACCACTAGGAAAGTCAAAAGGAGTTCGCAGAGAATTCAGGAATCCCCTGTGGACTTTCCCCTCGGAAACACGTATACATGTATGGTTACGCATGGGGGGATGACTTCGGGCAAAGCAGCAGTAATCAGATGGATGGCACCGCGACTGGCTCTGGAGCACAACGGGAAACGTTAAAGGTTAACAGGACATTAGTGATCGAGGACTCGATAGTTATGGGGACAGACAGCACATTCTATGGGTGCAAACGGGAATCCAGGATGATATCTTACCGAAAAGGTACCTGGGTCAAAGACTTAGAGTGTTGGCAGAACGTCCCCAAGGGGGAGGTGGAGCAGAATGAAGTCATTGTGCTTGTCGGCACGAATGACATAGGTAGAAATAGGGATAACGTCTTGCAGCGTGATTATAAAAATCGAGGAAAAAATCAGGATCCCGTTGTTTATAATCTTGGAAGAATTCCGGTGCCATGTGCTCCTGAGGTTAAGAACAGGAGCATATAGCAGAGGAACAAAGAAGTGATGCAGGTTTCAGCGATTCAGACTTCTAGATCAATGAAATGTTTTATGGGGCAGAGGTGAACAGTTCAACAGGGACGTATTGCACCTGACATGGAGGGAAACTAATATCTTGGCGGTCAGGTTTTCTCGTCCTGTAGAGAGTTTAAATTAGATTGGCAGAGGGGTGAAATTCTCAACAGCAGAGAGGCAAGTGCGAGGCTAAAATGAGATACAGTAATCGCAAACAGTAGGTCGAAGAGACAGGTCAGGCTGGAACATGGCATGGAGCACGGAATGCTGGTTTGATTGAATTGCATTTATTTCATTTCAAAAGTGATTACGGGTTAGGCCGATGAACTCAGGGCGTGGATAAGTACGTTGGATTGCGAAATTATGTCCTTGCAGAAACACGACTAATGAAGAGACAGGACGGGCAGCTTAATGTTCGTGGAGAAAGTGAGGACTGCAGATGCTGGAGATCAGAGCTGAAAATGTGTTGCTGGAAAAGCACAGCAGCTCAGGCAGCATCCAACGAGCAGGAGAATCGACGTTTCGGGCATAAGCCCTTCTTCAGGAATGTGTCAGGGTACGAACTCCATTTGCTTTAGGTGTTCGAGAGGTGGTGGAAGAGGTGGGGATTTGCAGTTTTGATTAACACAAGGATCTGAAATAACTGAAGAATCAGCCTGCGAGGTCTTGTGAATGGCATAAGTAATCAGAAGGTGATGGGGACGTTATTGAGTTTGTACGACAGGCGCCCAAGTACTCAACGGCAATAAGAATAAAATAAAATCTGCAGGGAGATGGGGGAGACTAGTAGGAGAAACAGACGTGCCGGAGTCAGAGATTTTATTTTTATTTTCTTGACATAGACGGGGTCGAAGGTTTTAAGTGTGTCGAGGAACATTTCCTAAAGCAGTACATGAGAGGTACTACTGGAGAAGGGCCAAGCTAGAACAACTCTTGGGAATTGGGACAGTACAAGTGATGGATGACATAACTGGGGGTGTGAGGGGTGGGGGGAGGGGGGGAAGCAAAACAGGCCCATCGTTTCAAGATCTAAATTGGGGCAAGGCGAATGTCGATGGAATCAGCCAGGAGCTTGCAGAGCGGGAGGTTGACTGGAGTACTTTAAAAGCAGGCAAAGAGACCACCGACAAATGGAACGCCTCTGAAAGAGAGATTGCTATAGTTCACGGTCGATATGTTTCTGTGAGGGTGAAGTGCAGGGACGGCAGGAATAGAGCACTTTGGATGACAAGATATATTGAGGCTATGACCCAAAAAAGGAAGATGGGTAACTCAGCATGAAGCAGTTGGGATCAAGGGAATCATTAGAGGTATACTGGGAACACAGGAGATGAGTGACGAAGGAAATCAGGAGGGCGAAAAGGAGTCACGAGAAACCCTTGTAAGAGAACATTTGGGTGAATCCAAACAGGTAATTTAAGTATATTGAAGGACCAAGAATATTCAGATCGAGAATAGGGTGCGGAAAGAACCAACGTGGACACGTACAGAACCACAGGAGATGAGCGATGTTCTGAATGAATATTTCTACTCTGTGTTTACCACGAAGAAAAACATGAAGACTTGGGAACTTGCAAACATGAGTGTTAATATCTTGAGTACTGTCCATATCACCGTAAATGAGTTGTTTGTTATATTAGAACGTATGAAGATGAATACATCTCATGGTCCTGACCACATATATCCAAGTCCACTGCAAGAGGCAAGAGAAGAAATTCCGTGCGCCTTGGCAGATGTTTTTCATCATCGTTAGCCAGCAAGTGAGACCCTAGAAGACTGGAGGTTAGCGAATGTTGCGCCGCTATTCAAGAAGGGCTGCAAAGAAAGACCTGAGAACTACTAACTAGTAAGCCTAACATCTATTTTGGGTAAGTCACTTGAGAAAATTCTGTGGCATAAGCTACAAATGCATTTAGAAAGGCCAGATTTGATTCGGATTCGTTAATATGGCTTTGTGAGTGGGAGTTCGCATTTCACAAAGCTATGAGAGTTCATTGATGATGTGAATAGGAAAGTTGACGAAGGCAGAACGTTAGACGTAGTCTGGATGGTGTTCACTAAGACCTTTAATAAGGTTCCACATGGTATGCTGCCTTGGAAGGTTCGATCGGAAGAAATGTAGGGCGAGTTGGCCAATTGCATACGAAATTGTCTTGATGGAAAGAAGCAGACAATAATACTAGAAAGATGCTGAAAGGAGTGGAGGTCTGTGACTATTGGAGTGCCTCAGAGGTTGGTGATTCGCCTATTACTCTTTGTTGTGTATGTCACTAATTTAGATGAGAATGTACAAGGCATAATAAGTAGGTTTGGCAGCATCCAAGGAACATGAGAATCTACGTTTCGGGCATAAGCCCTTCTTCAGGAATTCCTGAAGAAGGGCTTATGCCCGAAACGTCGATTATCCTGTTCCTTGGATGCTGCCTGACCTGCTGCACTTTTCCAGCAACACATTTTCAGCTGTGTTCTCCAGCATCTGCAGTCCTCACTTTCTCCTCCATAATCAGTAGGTTTGCTGATGACACTCAAATAGACGGTATCGTTTGGAGTTTAAAATAGATAAATGTTAGATGTTGAATTTCGAACAAAATAAAACCAAGGTTGGAGTTTTGTGGTGAACGGTAGGGCCTTAAGCAATGTAGTGGAGCAGAGGGACCTTGGAGTTCAGGTTCACAGTTTTCTGAAAGTGGAATCATAAGTAGACAGGGAAGCAGACTAATGGCACACTAGCCGACATCAGTCAGGACATTGAGTACAGATGTTGGGAAGGTATGTTGCATGTTTACAGGATGTTGGTGGGCGGGAAATGGATTGCAGTGCTCAGTTTTGATCACCTTGCTGGAAGAACTATGTTACGAAACTGGAAAGAGTGCTGACGAAATGGAAAAGTAAATTTGGAGGACTAAAGTGTCTGATTTGTAGAGAGACGTTGGACAAGCATGGATTCTTTTTTTTTCTTTTGAGCATAGGAGACTGACGGGGGATCTTATAGAAACATATAAGAGCATTAGAATAATGGATAGGTTGAATGAAATGAGTCTTTTCCATCCTGTTGGGGAATCGGGTACGAGAAGCCATCAGTTTAAAGTTATAGGGGAAAGACTAAAAAGGAATCCGAAGGGCAACTTTTTCTTTTAGCAAAGAGGATGACCTGAATATGGAATGAACTGGAGCAGAAGTTGTGAGGTAAGTACATGAACAACATTTAAAAGAATTTGGACAAATATATGTATACGAAAGGGTTGGGAGGATGTAGGCCAAGGGCAGGGAGATACGGTGACCATGAATGGACATTTTGTTTGGTATTGATCAGTTTCGGCCAAGGGGCTGTTCTCCATGCTGTGGTTCGATAGCTCTTTACTCTATCCCTCGCAATGACGCACGTCAATATGAACAAACACAGAGAAGGCAAAATTTTAAAAGGGATAATGAGAGGGCAGTAACTGCGTCCTTCCAGGAATGAAGCGGCTTATCAGACAGCAAATTTAGAAGGATGACTTTCGGGAGTTGGCGCGTGTTGAAGGGGCTGTTGGTGGTGATGTACACATGTCCATTAAAAGTGAATTGCATATTGTATTAAGCAACGTATAAGGATTTCAAAAAGACTTTGCATGCAAATAATCTCGTCTAAAGTCATTGATTCTTTCCACAAACGTCTCTCTTTCCACAGTTTCTTCTTCTTTTCAACATTTCCCTGCAGTTCGAACTGCATAATGTTTCAACGCGCAGTTGGATTCCTGCACATGCTTAGCATCAGCCAACCTCTATTTTCAACCTAAATATTTTTGATGAAATGGTTGGTATATATTGCTATCGATGGCTTTGTCTTTGAAAAAGCATTAGCACATATAACAAAGAAACTAGATCCTTCGGTCCTCGTTGTTGCACCGACCTGTGAAACCATAAGAAAGTCCATATAACCTGCACTACTCCATCATCATCGATTTGTTTGTGCAATGAGTATTTAAATGCCCTAAAATTTGGCGAGTCTACTACTGTGGCAGGCAGAACGTTTCACGCCCTTACTATTGTCTGAGTGAAGGACCTACCTCTAACATGTTCCCGAGATCTCTTACATCTCAATTTAATACGATGCGCCCTCATATGAACCATCATCATCCGAGGAAATCGGATCTCACTGTCCACACTATCTAATTGTCTCATGATCTTGTATGTCTCTATTAATTCAACCCTCCACCTTTTCCACTCCGAAAAAAACAGACTCAATAGCATCAGCCTTTGATCCTAAGACATTCCTTTCATATCAGGTAACACCCCAGTAAAGCTTTTCTGCACCATATACAATACCTCCACAATCTTCATGTAATTGGGCGAACAGAACTGTCCGTAATATTCCGATTGAGGCGGCATCAGAGTTTTGTACAGCTGGAGCATGGCCTCGTTGCTCTGAAACACATAGCTCCACCAATAAAAGCTAACACACCATATGCCTTCTTAACAACTACATAAATGTAATTGACAACTTTCCAGGTCATTGTATATGGACACCGACACCCCTCTGCTCATCTACACTCCTTTTGGCTTTCCTTGTGATCACCCAACCAATCTCTAAATGCACCTTCGGTGTGACCAGCTGATTAAATGCCTCATCTATGGTGCAACCAGCAGCGTGGATAAGATCATCTTCGTGTCCGCTCTGACCTTTGACACATCACACTTGGTGCAGAACTTCAAATTATCTCCTTAAAATGCAAGCGGTTATGGTCCCAACATTGATCCCTGAGGCACACTACAAGCCATTGATGGCGAATCAGATAAATGCCATTTTATTCCCAATATTTGATTTCTGTCCATTGATGGTACATTCAAGCATTTTCGCCACGACTGAAGTTGAGCTAACTCGCTGTAGTAACCCGTTTCTCGCCCATCTCCTTTTGAAACTGTGGGATCGCACTTGCTGTTTTGTAATCTCCCACAACCTCCCACAGACAGAGTGCATTGAATTGTCTAACTTGCTTTGAGCAATTACGAATAAGATTCTGCAAATGCAAATTCACACCACAGTCCCATATGTGCGCATGCATACTTGTGAGGACGGGACAGAATGAGACAAAAACACAGAGAGATAATGTCTGAGAGAGTGAGAGTGATAGAGAGGTGGGGAATTTGTGAGTGCGTGTGTGCACGAGTTTGATGGAGTGGACGCCTGGAAGGAGATGTGCAAATGAGTGTGATGTGGGAATATGTGAGTCTGAGAGAGAGAGTTTTGTGAGAGAATTTCGTTGTCTCTCAGGCTCACTCAAACACCCACACTCATACTCATGCCAACACAATTTCACCGGCATCTATTACACCACAATGCCACACACACACTCTCTATTTCCTCACCCACACAGACAGACACACACACATACACACAGTTCATCACTCGGCCACACCGTCATTCCAATGTGCACACACAAAAATATACATGTTTCGTGATGAATTTGCATTTGCAGACTTGTATTCGCATAGACATTCTATTTTGTTCAAAATGTATACAACTTGTTGACAGTCAGTCCATGTGACATTTCACAAATTCTTGTTTTGGCAATATAAACGGTCTGACTTAAGGTTCGAATACAGACCGACGCTAATCTTACACCATTAATGAATTACCTGTTTTGAGATGTCATATTTGCTTTTCAAAGAAAAGGAACCGTAAGTTATCTCGGGAATGTGATTAGAAAAGAGTTCTGGAATTTGCATAAAAATGATTTAAAACATGAAACCCTTTCTAAATGATTGAAACCTTCACAGCGATTTTAGTTCGGTTAATACATCTTGAAGTTGTATGACACCTTGATCTTTTACTGTACATGTATTGTCCAATGGTCCTGCTCCACTAGCTTACTGAACAATGTGCAGCGCTCCGAAAGCTTGCACTTCCAATTAAAGCTATTAGACGAGGAAATGGTATTTTGTGATTTTTACGTTTCAACACACCAGTTCAACATCGGCCCCTCCACATTTCTTGTGCAAGTTAGATTGAATAATGATACATAATCACTCCACTATGTTCAGCATTCCTGTACTCAGTGTCCCAAAAATATACTTCACCCTGAATATGTAGATTACCTATATTATTTTGACTTTTAAACGAAAAAGTATTAAATCGAAAGGGATTAATTAAACTTGTTTGTTTAGTGGCCGTGTTTAATGTCAGTCTCCATGGATTTTCAATATGCCTTGGAAGATTTCCCTTGTCAGTAAATAAAGGCTTCCTTTCGATGTGTTCTACCATCGTTTCAGTATCGCCATCACTTTCTATGCCAACAAGGATCAGCATCGAGAGAGAGAGAGTGAGAGAAAATCTGAGAACGATAGACTGGAATGTTACAGCAATGGATCAGAATCTGAGAATATTGAACTGGAATGTTCATAGAATGGACAGGAGGTTATCCTTGGGTCTTTACTTGCTTTCTCAGGATTCGATGTCATTAGCATCACGGATTTTGGGTATACGTTATGTTGTCCAAAGTGGTTATTATCCCACACTCGCTATTGTTGGGATTCCTGGTAAGTCACTCTATCTGTTTATTAAATCGGGTAGAACTGAATTTCTGCTCATTATATTGAAGTTTTGCAAGGATGGTCGTCAATATCTTCAGCTCCAATCAAAATGTAATTCCTTGAAATTTTCAAAATAAACATTTTAACACTGATTGCTGATTGTTCATTACTCCCATTACAAAATAACCAAATGTATTAGAGGAATTCAGACTATAAAAAAATTATGATCCTTTCTCTCTCTGCACTGCTTTCTGTTTCACTTAACGACCAGAACCATAATATTGCAGTCTCCAAGTGAGCTTCCGTGCAGTTACTGTACTGTGCCTTTATTAAATCTGTATTCAATTGTTACAATACTCTCTCGCCCATCTTCCACTCACGAAACATTTACTCCGGAAAGTGTTTATATTTCCACAGCATCTGTGAATGGTAAACATTTACACGTTGGTCAGGACATTGTTAAGCAACATGGAAGCCATGGACTATAATATGGTGTCATTATTAATTCATATTCCATGAAGGAAATTGGAGGAGTTTAAAGAGATACTATGAAGGCATTTGCTTTGGAGAGAAAAAAACCGTGCTCTATTCTTTCCATTGAGTGAAGACAATGTGTTTGTCTTCCCTTGGTCAAGTGTCTGCGTAAATGCAGACCCGCAAAAATGTGTTTGATTCTTTCCTATTCTGTTGAATAGACGAACAAGGCACTCATTTCAAGGGAAAAAGTCATGTTGCGTGTAAAGTTCTGACCTTGCTTGGGATGCACACATCGCATGAAAATGTAGCAAAATATACTTAATCCTCCTCCTCTGTCTGCTATGAGATAGGCCTTTCAGAAAGATTTCCTCTGTTATATTTCTTTGAAAGCAATTGTTGTAAATTTGGAAACAAGCCGTCTGCTCTGCAATGTAGCTCACTTTTATTCTGAGAAAAAAAGCATGAGTGGGTGGAGTTAACCACATTTGATGTTCGTTTGTTTTGCTTTACCATTTGATACAGGGAATTTGCAGGATATCCACCTCTCTGTCTGTAAGAACGGTCCTCTCCTTCGTGCTGGATTTGTGCTTTCGAGTTATCCTGTGTATATGCATTTGGAACGGCTGTTTGGAAGGTTCAGCTGCATTGGAATACTCAATTAGTTTTAGGCAAATGATATATCGTTTTGTTATTTAATATGGATGCCATCATAGTTAAAACAATTCATTTAGTTTTATTATGTCTGTATTTTAATCGTAGTGTAAGTGATAAAGTGTGCCTTTCCCGAAAGCCCTGCTGTTTAACCCATCGAATTGTATCCCGAATGCAACACATCACGCTTGCCTTGAAATCAGAGAGAGAAGAGTATCTAAGCTATCTCCTTGGCATATTTTGATTTGTAACACTGCAACTTATTTTCATTCAGTTATGTAACAGTTCACTATTTCGAGAGGATTTGTTCACTCTCAGTTTCCACCGTGAGCACCCTTGTCTCCGGATCGCACCTCTAGTGTTGTTTGCATTGATGCGGAGATGTGGAAAATGGTGCAAGGTGCAAGAGGCATGTCAATCATAGAACCCCAACAGTGTTTAAACAGGTCAATTAGCCTAATAAAGTCCATGCCGGCCCTCTGAAGAGTAACCGCCAATACCCATTCTCCGACACTTTTCATTTGCGTTTGCCTCTGACAAACAAACCAATTTGCACATTCTAGAACATGAAGCAAGATTTAGAATAGCGAAATCACCAAACTGCACAACTTTAAATTGGTGGAGGAAACCGGTGCACTAGAGGAAAACCACACAAACATGGGGAAAATGTGCAAATTCCACGCAGACATTTACCAGACGTTCTAAATGATCCCTGACGTTTCGACTCGGCAGTCTGTCCACTGAGCCACTGTGCCGCCCAATGCGCCGTGTGCAGAGACGGATTTAAGTTTTAAGTAAAACATAAGAACTAAAAATAGGGAAAAAATGACGGAAAAGGTCTTGGTGAGAGAGTATTTTGGACATTGTGTCCTGATTTAGTCTCCTTTATGAGGAATGATGTCCTTCCCCAGAGAGAGTGCAAAGGACTTCTGCCCAACTAAATCTGGGATGACCATATCATGAACAGTGTGTGAAAGAAATCGTTGTTGAATTGACATTGCAGAGGGACAATAAGAGGTAACTGCATTGGAACATGTGGGTGATGGGCAAGCACATTATTTCCTTAACAGAAGCGAATCACATATACAAGACATATGATTCCTGATCAGTTACACGCCACTGCGACATCTCCATATCGATTGACAGATGTTCTGAAGAGACTCGGCTATGTAGTTGCATTGTGAACTTGCACAGAACTTCAAGCTGTTCACATTTTCTGCCACGTTATGAAATATATAATAATGTTATCCAAAAACCATTCTGGACCATGTCAGATCGCCTTGTTTATCGAGGAAACTGTGTGACTCCGTTCCTGATTCCTGCTCTGCGCAGATGTGTCATTGTTGCTGTTGAAACAAGTTCCTCTTTCTTAACACAAAACTTCCCACTTTATAATTTGAATGCTATTGAATTTGGTGCCGTGTATTTTTCTTTTAGAAATTGCATCATTTCATAATGTATGTGTTAATGCATCCTTCGTTATTAAATTTTAAACCCTCGTTTAAGTCTGTAGTACAAGATAATTAATTAGCAGATTTGCTCCCTATACCATCTTCTCAAGATTATATATGGATCAATAAATATATCTTTCATACCATAAAGCCTTCATTTCAGGAACCAGAAAAGCGAATCATTCTTGAAAATCTTCTAAAACAATTGCATTGTTCCCTTGTCTTCGTATCAAAGCTGCACACAGTGAATCAGTTGAGGTCTCAGCAAGGCTCTCAACTGATGTAATAAATTTTTCCAACGATTATACCTGGTAATGTTTGCAAAAAATGAAAATACCATTCAATATATTTTCTAAATCACTTGTTGAAACTAAAGACAAACGTTATGTGAATCATGTGTGACGACAGGCTATTCCTTTCTGTACCAGAGTTCTGCCACATCTCTCTGTGTTTATTGTTACTTTGTCATCCCGTCACGTTTTCAAATGGACGTCTACGGAATAACTACCCCGGCCGACATCCCAGCTCTGCCTCCACTTGAAAATTCATTAAATGTGTATTTTAGTATATGAGTTAATTGAGCTACAATCCTTTCAGTCTTAATCCAAATCATTTATATATTTTTTAAATCGTTGGTGACATCACTCTGATCCGACAGCAAGTCACTAGTTGTTGTTTTCCAAAAGGAAAATAGACATTAATCTCGACTCTCGATTCGCTGTTCGCTAATCAGGGCGCCCATCTTCATGTGTAACAGCCTGGAAAGGTCAATTGACTTCATCCTGTGCTATGCAATGTGCTCAGACAGCCGAATAGAGTCAAAGAGATGTACAGCATGGAAACAGACCCTTCGGTCCCATCCGTCCATGCCAAAAAAGATATCCCAACCCAAAATAGTTCAACCTGCCAGCACTTGGCCCATATCCCTCCAAACCCTTCCTATTCATATACCCATCCAAATGCCTCTTAAATGTTGTAATTGTACCAGCCTGCACCACATCCTCTGTCAGCTCATTCCATACACGTACCACCCTCTGCGTGAAAACTTTCCCCCTTAGGTCTCTTTTATATCTGTCCCCTCACCCTAAACCTATGCACTCTAGTTCTGGACTCCCTGACCCCAGGGAACAGACTTTGTATATTTATCCTATCCATGCCACTCATAATTTTGGTAACCTCTGTAAGGTCACCCCTCAGCCTCTGACGCTCCAGGGAAATCAGCCCCTGCCTGTTTAGCCTTCCCTGTAGCTCAGACCCTCGAACCTTAGCAACATCCTTGTCAATCTTTTCTGAACCCTTTCAATTGTCAAAACATCTTTCCGATAGGAAGGAGACCAAAATTGCACGCAATGTTCCAACAGTGGCCTAACCAATGTTCTGTACGGCGCAACATGACCTCCCAACTTCTGTACTCAATACACTGACCAATAAAGGAAAGCATACCAAACGCCTACTTCACTATCCTATCTACCTGCGACTCCACTTTCAAGGAGCTATGAACCCGCACTCCAAGGTCTCTTTGTTCTGCAACACTCCCTCGAACCTTACATTAAGCGTATAAGTCACGCTAAGATTTGCTTTCCCAAAATGCAGCACCCCGCATTTATCTGATTTAAACTCCAAATGCCACTTCTCAGCCCATTGGCCCATCTGGTCCAAATCCTGTTGGAACCTTAGATAACCTCTTCGCTGTCCACTACACCTCCAATTTTGGTGTAATCTGCAAAGTTACTAACTCTACCTCTTTTGCTCACATCCAAATCATTTATGTAAATGACAATAAGTAGATGGTCCAGCACCGATCCTTGCGGCACTCCACTGGTCACAGGCCTCCAGTCTGAAAAACAACCCTCCACCACGACCCTCGGTCTTCTACCTTTGAGCCAGTTCTGTGTCCAAATGGCTAATTCTACCTGTATTCCATGAGATCTAACCTTGCTAATTAGTCTCCCATGGGAAACCTTCTCGAACGTCTTACTGAAGTCCATATGGACCTCATTCACCGCTCTGCCCTCATCAATCTTCTTTGTTACTTCTTCAAAAAAACTCAATCAAGTTTGTGAGACATGATTTCCCACGCAAAAAGCCATATTGACTACCCCGAATCAGTACATCCACATACATGTACATCCTGTCCCTCAGGATTCCCTCCAACAACTTGCTCACCACCAAGTTCAAGCTCACCGGTCTATAGTCCCCTGGCTTGTCTTTAACGACCTTCTTCAACAGTAGCACCACGTTTGCCAACCCCCAGTCTTCAGACACCTCATCTGTGACTATCGATAATACAAATATCTCAGCAAGAGGCCTAGCAATCACTTCTCTAGCTTCCCACAGAGTTCTCGGTTACATCTGATCAGGTCCTGGGTATTTATCCACCTTTCGCCGTTCCAAGACATCCAGCACTTCCTCCTCTGTAATCTGGACATTTTGCAAGATGTCACTGTCTATATCTTCCATAACCATTTCCACAATAAATACTGATGAAAAGTATTCATTTAGAATCTCCCCATTTTTTGTGGCTCCACACAAAGGCCACCTTGCTGATCTGTGAGGGGCCCTATTCTCTCCCTAGTTACCCTTTTGTCCTTAATATATTTGTAAAAAAACCTTTGGATTCTCCTTAAATATATTTGCCAAAGCTATCTCATGTCCCTATTTGCCCTCATGATTTCCCTCCTAAGTATACTCATACTTTCTTTATACACTTCTAAGGATTCACTCGCTCTGTCATGTCTATACCTGGCATATACTTCCTTCTTTTTCTTAACCAAACCTTCAACATCTTTAGTCATCCAGCATTCCTTATACCGACCAGCCTTCCCTTTCACCCTGACAGGAATATACTTTCTCTGGATTCTCGTTATCTAATTTCTGAAGGCTTCCAATTTCCCATTTTCTTCATTCTACACTGTATGAATCCTTAGACAGCAACATTGGCCTCCTCCAGTCTCATTGTGAAGATCCTGACTGTCTGAACAGGACCTTTCTCTGTCTCTCTCTCTCTCTTGCACGCACACTCTCTCTCTCTCTCGCTCGCTCTTTCTCGCTCTCTCTCTCTCTGACATCCTCGTGGGGTATATTGGAAGACCAACAGTATGCAGTATGCCAGTCGGCCCCTCGAGCCTGGCGTACCATTCAGAATGCCCATGTTTGATTAGAGTGTGGCTGACACACTTCCATATTTATTCCAAATAAGCATTGACTTCGTTGCCCACCAACGGTCAGTCAATCGCTGCCTTGAACGTCTTCAATTACCGAGTCTTCACTATTCCCGAGATGTGAGAACACAGCAGACAGCACAATAATAAGGAGAGAGAGATATTCTTATCTCAATCTGGGACCCATTATTTTTTAAGTGTTTTGCTCTTGCTCCAAATCAACACTTTTGGGAACACAACGGCGCAACCATTAGGAATTGATGGGCGTCATGCTGGCTCTGTGTTTAGCAATGCTGCCTGACAGCACCAGGGACCCGAGCTCAATTCCAGCCTTGGGGGAGTATACAGAGTTTGCAATTTCTCCCTGTTTCCATGTGGATTTCATGCGGACGTTTTGGTGTTCTCTTTGAGACGATGGATGTACAGATGAGGCTGATTATCCATTGAAAATGCTGAGTTCCATGAATAGGATAGTGATAAGCTCTTTGGAGCGTTGCTGTGGATTTGTGGAACCAAATGGCCTGATTCAATACTGTAGGTTTTCTATGAACAAACAGTCGCTTCAGACAGTCATATCTCTCCCTTATGGCAATACACTTTCCAATCAAATATTCCGCAACCTTAGCCTCCACTGGACTCTCAGAATACTTTTCAAGATCGCGTAAGACCATTAACATTACGAGTAAAATTCAGCCAAATAGCCAAAAACATTGTTCTACTGTTTGATCATGTTTCTCAACAGTTTATTCGTGCCTTCTTCCTTCAATCTTTAATCAACTTAAAATTCAACAACACATCTATCTCTGCCTTAAAGAAACGATTCCATCAGCGCTGTTTGCCTCAATGTGCTTGTACCTGTTCATGCATTCTCTGATTAACGCATTAATGTGTGTCTCTCTGTTTTTTCATCTCTTTGCACTTCGGTATCTGTTGTATTGGGGGCGAATTAGTTGGCATGGGAAACCAATGCCTTCCCTTGGTCTCTCTCTTTCTGTCGCTCTGCTTTTTGTTTAAATGTGTGCGATCCCTCCGTTGCTGGAAGCCCAACACCCCGGACTAATGTACAGATTTTTAAAAATCATTTTGAGAAGTCATCAAATGCTATGAAATTCAGTTATTTCAAAGTCTTTGGTTATTCAAATAATATCGTTGGAGACACAGAATAATTCTTATCCCATTCCATGCAGTCTTCTGCCTGTGATATTCACAGAACGAGATTAACATTCATATTGCTGAACCGGATGCCAGCATTAGGTACATTTTAGAATTTTTGAGTCCTTTCTCCCTTACAACTAGAAAGAGTGTATCAAGAGAAAATGCAATTGGAGAAAGTGCAACATATGTATCTCAACCTTTTTCAAATTGCTTCGCTCTGACGGGCATGATTTCAAATGCACGGGAAACACTATTTAACGTGCCATTCAGTTTCAGGAATATTGCCTGAACAAACTACTTCGAAATTGCAAATGAAGCACGAACATTACTCCACACGAGCATGCTCCACTCTGGGGAGCTCATTGCAATTGTAATGTGTGTGTGTGTGTGTGTGTGTGTGTGTGTGTGTGTGTGTGTGTGTGTGTGTGTGTGTGTGTGTGTGTGTGTGTGTGTGTGTGTGTGTGTGTGTGTGTGTGTGTGTGTGTGTGTGTGTGTGTGTGTGTGTGCCGATGTTTTTCTCAATTTGGGTAAAGCTTTGAGCACCTGCCCTCCCTCTCTGTGATTGAATTGCTGATCGTTTTAGCCCTCTGCCACCTCCAATGCATGGCATGCGGAAGCCAGCGGAGTGTGGCATTATATTCGTTTAATCAATACATAGACTGTCTCATCTGCCACTCACTCACACACACAGAATATGGAATAGCCTTTTATTGTCATATGTACTCCACTGTAGGTGTAACCAACTCTTATGAACGAATACCGAGGTACAATTCATGAATCCAACAGGGGTGGGGGGAGCAAGACGCTGCATTACTATTCAGAGGCGAAAAGCAAGTTAAAGATTAAAATAAACTCAATAGACGGTCTCTGCACGTGGTCTGACCGCTTGCAGCAGATAGAGTCCAGCACCCAAGGTCATCCCTGCTCCCGCTCTGAGCACCAATCTGTTACCAGAATACAAATTGTGCAACGTAAGCTCACTGGTGCTTTTCCTGCCCTGGTACCATCTGCGATTCTCTGCGTGTGCGCGTCGATGGAGCTGCATCCCCAAGCTGCTGTGGTCATGCATTTTTCATCTGTTCCAGTGTTTCACGACCCACTGACAGCTCTGGGATCCACAGACCTTATCACCTCCAGGACGCATTGCCGAAACGCTCCTGTGGAGAGATGCTGCTCCGAGGATCATGGCCCACATGATAATCTCAGGACACTCCCTGACACGTTCCTCAAGGACAATTGGCACACAAGAGATTCTGAGGTTTGTGTCCATCACTCTGCTCTATGGGCCGTGGCCCAGGCACTGTTCCAGGTCTCATGTGTCACACGCCCCATGGCTCAGATACTGCTCTAAGACTCGAGTCCCACACTCTGATCCAGGGCCTGTGGCCGATGCAGTGCTCCAGATGCCCGGCGTATACACTGGTCCAGGGCTTGAGGCCAACACACTACTATGGGTCACGTGGCCCACTAATGGTTCCGGGTGTCTTTGCCCACACACTGCGACAAAGCCCACTGCCCACACAATTTGTCCGGCTCGGTGGCTCACACACTGCTCCAGGCTCCGTGTCTCACACACTGCTCCAGGCCCCGTGTCTCACACCCTTTCCAGGCCCTGTGGTCCACACACTGTTCCAGACCCTGTGGATCACGCGCTGCGCTCCACCCTGTCGGCCAGACTCTGCTCCAGGCCCGGAGCCCTACACAATTCTCCATGTCCCGTGGCCCATGCACTGTTTCCTGAATCCGTAGCTCACACGCTGCGCTCGACCCTGTGGCCAAAACACTTCCCCAGGCCACGTGGTCCATCACTGTTCCAGGTCCCGTCGCCCATAGCTCACTGCATACCCTGTAGCCCACACACTGTTAGAGATCCTGTGGCCCACCACTGCTCTGGAGCTCGTGGCCCACACACCGCTCCAAGGCTCATGACCCCCACTGTGCTCCAGGGCCAGTGGCACACCACTGCTCCCGGGTCTGAGGCCAGCACACTTCTCCAAGAACCTTGGCCCACTACTCTCCAGTGCCAGTGGCACACACGCTGTACCAGGGCTATAGGACTATCTGCTGCTCCAGGGCCTGTGGCTTACCACTGCTGCACGACCCATGGCCCGAACACTGCTCCACGGCCCTTGGCCCACATACTGCTCCGGAGCTCATGACACACAGACATTCCAGAGCTCGAGGACCACAGAGTGCCCTGGGGCTCATGGAGCACACACCGCTCCAGTGTTCACGGCATACACATTGCTGCAGGGCTCCCAGTGCATGCACTGCTCCAGGCAGCGTGGCCGGCATATTGCTCTGGTGCTTGTTGCCCACTCCTCGTTCCTGATATCATGGCCTAAACTCTTCCCTGATGCGAATGATCGAGACACTGTTCCAGGGCCCGATGCCCACACTGCTGTGAGTCTTGTATCAGACGCACCACTCCAGAGCTCGTGGTCTACTCATTGTTTCTGGTCTCGTGGACTGCACCCTGCTCCGGGACCTGTGGCCCAGACACTCTCCCAGACTCCGTATTCTACCATTGCTACAGGGCTCATGACCCAGAGATTGCTCCAGGCCCTGTGGCCCAAATAATGCTCCAGAGCATTTGGCCGACACACTGCATGGGGATAGTGGCCCACACACTGGTCCGGGGATAGGGGCCTACACAGTATTCCAGGGATAATGGACCACACAAGGCTCTGGAGCTTTTGCCAGACACACTGCCACACGGTCCGTGACACACACTGCTTCATGTCCATGGTGCGCACACTGCGCAAATGCTGGTGCGGGGATTAAAGCCCATGCACAGCTAAAGGCCCCATGTCCCACACTGTTCGACAGCTCGTTGTGCATATGCTGCTCCGGTGCTGTTGGCCCACACACTGCTCTAGGGCTCGTTGCACACATACTGCTATGGGTTCGGGGCACATGCATGTCTTCAGGGCCCGTGGATCACCCACAAATTGCTCCAAGTCTCATGGCCCACGCATGGCGCCAGATCCTGTGGCCCACACTCTGCTTTGGAGGTCAGGGCCCCTGAACAGTTCAAGGTCTTGTAGCCCGATACTGTTTCGACTACGCGGGGCACACGCTGCTCTGGAGCCCGTGGCAGGCATACTGCACCAGCGATCGGGGCCTTCACGTGGCTCCAGGGAACAGCTCCCACACGCTTCTCCAGTGCTCATCATTGATCCGCTGCTCCAGGTTCATGCTCCACGTACTGTTCCGGACCTCACTTTTCCAGGGATTTGTTGCCAGTGCCTGCTGCTCCTTTTTGGATCACCTGTGGTACAAGGGGAGAGAGGAAGGTAAAATTGGAAAGATGAAAAGGTAAAATAGAAGAAAACCGAGAAAACAACACAGACAGATAATTGGATCTCCAATAGGAGCATCCTAAACTGCAACCATCTTGACACCAAACCAATTGACAACAACTAATACAGACATAGAGAAACTGATTAGTGCTCTGACAGTCATAGAAACATGGAGAGTTTATCAGCACTTTTCTTGCTCTGTAGCGAGTTTGTCAAAAAATACTCCACCTTGTGTTAGTCAGTATTTCTGTTGTTCGGTTCACAGCATGTCATTATTTGACTGGCTCCATGTGAAATAGAACATAGAACATAGAACATAGAACAATACAGCACAGAACAGGCCCTTCGGCCCACGATGTTGTGCCGAACATTTGTCCTCGCTTAAGCACCCATCCATGTATCTATCCAATTGCCGCTTAAAGGTCACCAAAGATTCTGACTCTACCACTCCCACAGGCAGCGCATTCCATGCCCCCACCACTCTCTGGGTAAAGAACCCACCCCTGACATCTCCCCTATACCTTCCACCCTTCACCTTAAATTTATGTCCCCTTGTAACACTCTGTTGTACCCGGGGAAAAAGTTTCTGACTGTCTACTCTATCTATTCCTCTGTTCATCTTATAAACCTCTATCAAGTCACCCCTCATCCTTCGCCGTTCCAACGAGAAAAGGCCTAGCACTCTCAACCTGTCCTTGTACGACCTATTCTCCATTCCAGGCAACATCCTGGTAAATATTCTCTGCACCCTCTCCAAAGCTTCCACATCTTTCCTAAAGTGAGGCGACCAGAACTGCACACAGTACTCCAAATGTTGCCTAACCAAAGTCCTGTAGAGTTGCAACATCACTTCACGACTCTTGAATTCAATCCCTCTGCTAATGAACGCTAATACAACATAGGCCTTCTTACAAGCTCTACCCACCAGAGTGGCAACTTTCAAAGATCTATGAACATAGACCCCAAGATCCCTCTGTTCCTTCACCTCACTAAGAACCCTACCGTTAACCCTGTATTCCACATTCTTATTTGTCTTTCCAAAATGGACAACCTCACACTTGGCAGGGTTGAACTCCATCTGCCCCTCCTCAGCCCAGCTGTGCATCATATCCAAGTCCCTTTGCAGCCGACAAGAGCCCTCCTCACTATCCACAACTCCACCAATCTTCGTATCATCTGAAAATTTACTGACCCACCCTTCGACTCCCTCATCCAAGTCATTATTAAAAATTACGAACAGCAGAGGACCCAGAACTGATCCCTGCGGAACTCCACTTGTAACTGGGCTCCAGGCTGAATATTTACCATCTACCACCACTCTCTGACTTCGATCGGTTAGCCAGTTTTCTATCCAATTGGCCAAATTTCCCTCTATCCCATACCTCCTGACTTTCCGCATAAACCTACCATGGGAACTTTATCAAATGCCTTATTAAAATCCATGTATACTACATCCACTGGTCTACCCTCATCCACATGCTTGGTCACCTCCTCAAAGAATTCAATCAGACTTGTAAGGCAAGACCTACCCTTCACAAATCCGTGGTTGCTATCCCTCATCAAGCAGTGCCTTTCCAGATACTCATAAATCCTATCCCTCAGTACCCTTTCCATTACTTAACCTACCACCGAAGTAAGACTAACTGACCTGTAATTCCCGGGGTTATCCCTATTCCCTTTTTTGAACAGGGGCACAACATTCGCCACTCTCCAGTCCCCTGGTACCACACCCGTTGACAGTGAAGATGAAAAGATCATTGCCAACGGTACTGCAATTTCATCTCTTGCTTCCCACATAATCCTAGGATATATCCCATCAGGCCCGGGGGACTTGTCTATCCTCAAGTTGTTCAAAATATCCAACACATCTTCCTTCCTGACATGTATCTCCACGAGCTTACCAGTCCGTTTCACACTTTCCTCTTCAACAATACGGTTCCTCTCATTCGTAAATGCTGAACAAAAGTACTCATTCAAGACCTCTCCTATCTCTTCCGACTCAATACACAGTCTCCCACTACTGTCCTTGATCGGACCTACCCTCGTTCTCGTCATTCTCATGTTTGTCACATACGCATAAATTGCCTTTGGGTTATCCTTGATCCTATCCGCCAAAGATTTTTCATGCCCTCTCTTAGCTCTCCTAATCCCTTTCTTCAGGTCCCTTCTGGCTATCCTGT
Source organism: Chiloscyllium plagiosum (assembly GCF_037043375.1). Lineage (NCBI taxonomy): Eukaryota > Metazoa > Chordata > Chondrichthyes > Orectolobiformes > Hemiscylliidae > Chiloscyllium > Chiloscyllium plagiosum. Next base: position 45,511,099 of record NW_028270184.1, on the reverse strand, counting down.
ATCCCTCCACTGCTCTGTCTGAACCCTGTTTCCTCAACCTTATATAAGCCTCCTTCTTCCTCTTTACAAGACATTCAACCTCCCTCGTCAACCAAGGTTCCCTCACACGACCATTTCTTTCCTGCCTGACCGGTACATGCATATCAAGGACACGTCGTATCTGTTCCTTAAAAGGTTCCACATTTCCACGACATCCTTCCCCGACAGGCTATGCTCCCAACTTATGCTCCTCAGATCCTGTCTTACAGCATCGTAATTACCCTTCCCCCAATTGTAAAACCTACCCTGCTGCACGCACCTATCTCTCTCCATAACCAAGGTGACAGTCACGGAACTGTGGTCACCATCACCAAAATGTCCACCCACTAACAAGCCCATCACTTGTCCCGGTTCATTACCGAGTACCAAATCTAAAATGGCCTCCCCTCTGGTCGGACAATCTACATACTGTGTTAGAAAAGCTTCCTGGACACACTGCTCAAACACAGCCCCATCCAATCTACTAGATCTAAAGAGCTTCCAATCAATATTTGGGAAGTTGAAATCGCCCATGACTACTACCCTGTGGCTTCTGCACCTTTCCAAAATCTGTTTTCCAATCTGTTTCTCCACATCTCTGCTGCTATTGGGGGGCCTATAGTAAACACCCAACAAGGTGACTGCACCTTTCCTATTTCCGACTTCAGCCCATATTACCTCTAAAGGCAGATCCCCCTCGAACTGCCTTTCTGCAGCTGTTATACTATTTCTAATTAGCAACGCCACCCCCCCCTCCTTTTTTACCACCCTCCCTAATCCTACTGAAACATCTGTAACCAGGAACCTCCAACAACCATTCCTGTCCCTCTTCTGTCCACGTTTTCGTGATGGCCACAACATCGTAGTCCCAGGTACCTATCCACGCCTTAAGTTCGCCGACCTTATTTCTGATACTCCTTGCTTTGAAGTATACGCACTTGAACCCATCTCTGTGTCCGCATGTATTCCCTGTCTGTGCTACCTTCTTCACAGCCTCCCCACACACTTGGAAATCCTGACAAACAGCTAGCCTACTTGCTGGACTACAAGTCCGGATCCCATCCCCATGCCAAATTAGTTTATGAGCATTGTATTAGTAATTCACTTATTCACACGAGGATTGTGTCTGTGCTTCAGTATTTTTCTGTATCTGAGCTGTTTGCAGGAGAGGGTGTCGAAGGGAACTTCCGTGCTCTCTTCCTTCATGGTAATAGAGACAGTGTTCTCTACATCAAGATTAGAGCAGTGATGCAAAAGCGCAGCAGGTCAGGTAGCATCTGAGGAGCAGGAAAATCGACGTTTCAGGCAACGCCTTTGATTTGCCAGCTTCTCGGATGTGACCTGACTGGCCGTGCTTTCTCCAGCACCACTCTAATATTGAATCTGAGCTCCAGCATCAGCAGTACTCACTTTCGCACAGCGCTCTCTGAGCCCATCCTCCTTCCAAGAGACACCATCGAGATTCCATTTGACCTGACTCGACAAAAAAAGGGTAATGGTGTTGTTCTGACAGTTTCTACGTTATGCCTGGAGGAAACAGAATGACAGTGAGTTTAAATTGAGAATTACTTCTTTCTGAACATTGCTCCTACATGGTTGGTGGAAAATGAATGTTTTAGAATATCTTGGCCGGATCCGCTGCCCATAATCAGGGGAGGGGAATGAGGGAACTGAACTTGTCCTATACACCATCGGGAATGACCCTTTCTGTCCGATTATACCCTACTTCTCCTGGATTGAGAAAAAGGGAGGGAGTGGATGGCTCGCTGTTAATGCTGGTGAAGTTGGGGGTAAGCTGAGGTGCCCGGAGAGAGTCAATGTTTGATTGGTGAATGCTATTAGAGTCGGGGTATTGTGTGTGTGTTCGTCGAGCGGTAATGGGGTTGGAATTTGTTTCATGCTGTGGTGTGAGTGGTGGAGCGTGAGCCTTGTTTGGGGGGTACGTGCTGTAACGGATATACAGTGTGAGTGAGGAAGCATGCAGAATCCAGTGACGCATCTCATGGTAGAGCAGCGAAGGTTATTGATGTTTGAACTGTATTGCTGGACACTTCTTCAGAGTGCAGATGTTGCACTGAGCTCGGTGGTGAGCTCCGACCATTTTTGATCAAACTTGTGTCGTGTCTTCCTCTTGGAAGAAGACTGTACTTCTCTGTAATAGCGCATCCAACATGACATCTGTGTACCCCCGTCGACAAATTATGGTATAATTGCCTGCTATTTGAAATTCTCACATTAAACCGGGACGAGCAGCTCCAGAGGGGGAGGAGAGATCAGGGTCTGATAATAATTCACTGTTAAGTTACAGCAGTGCGTCAGAAGCTGTTTGCAACAGACAGCACCGTTATCACAATGGACAGAGGTTTATCAGGGAATGTTTAGGCTCTTTTTACAATTTATAATAGTCATTATAATTGTGGAGTGAACTTGCACTTTTGATTATTCAATATTTTCGTTATCCTATTCTGGCTGCCGTTCATGTCATATAAATATTTTTTAATTATTTCTATAAACCAGTTAAAACTGTATTATTGTTCTTTAATCAACATCACATACCTTGCTGCAGTTATTGCTCCTGCTGAGATTCTGAGGCCAGATATTTTCTCCAATATCCATTACTAACTGCATCAGCGTACTTGTTTACTCACTCTCTCCCTCTCTGCTTCTCGCAGTCTGCCTACCAGGTTGCTCCTTTCACCGATACAGTTTCAGCTCTGAACCAGGATTGCCTGGTTCAATATTGGAAACATGGAGATCACTGTCTTCTATGCCATTTCCTTCCTCTTATTCTGTCCGATTGGAGCCGAATGTCTGAGACCGGCTGAGGAAATAAATTCTCATCAATCCGTTCTATCTAAATTTCTGACTCTGTACTTCACCGATTTCTGGCGGTGCGAAGTTCAGAAACAATGCTACGATGTGTGCCGTAGTTATATTCACTTCCCGATGTCTCCCATGAGGTCTCTCAACTAAAGGCCATCCATCCGCGTGATACACAATTAAAACACTCTACCCCTTCCAATATATCACCATAAAAAAAACCATCAAAATATCTCATGTATGCCGACAGCAATTGAGCCACTTGGAAAATCAGGGAGCAAACCATCATGGAGGTAGAGCAAAACTTGCTCTGTCTGAACAGTTCAGAATGACCTCTCGAGCATACACTGTATCAGTAAGTCTTGTCACAACTCTCCATTTCATTAATATATTATATTTTATTCTTCCAGAAAATAATTGCAGGTCTTCATTTAGTCACGTCATAATGCCCCTGCCAAACAATTGTTTCCTTGATAATATCCATTTTCAGACTCTTCCCTTTGTTTTGATGATTCAATTTTCTGCTTAGTTAACGTCCTCGCCAAACTTTGTTACCACACATCTCTTCCACTCCTCTTGCTCATTGATACAGACTGTCAAAAATTTTGGACACAGCACTAATCACTGTCTGGCTACACTGATAGTGCACTGGCAAACTGATCGAAACTGACGTATTCAAAACGTCTGCTTACTGTATGGTAACTCATCGTCGCCTATTCTTGTGCAGCATATTCATCGTGCTGCAATTTGGATACAGACATAAAAATCTCCAGACAAAACCAAACTGCTGGACTTTTCAAAAACACTTTCATGTAGAAACGCAGCTGAGCTATTCTTTGGGAAAATGTACAGATACAGAGACAGCTATTTTTGGAATTCAGACTTCTTGGAGTTCGGACTGAAAATTCGATTTACACCTTCATTCTAAAAGAACAATTAGTCAGACCTAATACTCTAGACGAAAATAACGTCCACCATTTGGAGATACCCCAATCCAGACATTATGGAGCCGACAAATATAGCAAGGTATTCAACTTCAATCAATATTCATGCATAGACGTACTGGACATTCCGATTATTCATCGTATGTTTGCACTTACTCAAAACTATCAGGAATGCAATTCACCTCAAACGTTAACAAAAGGAATGCAATGACAAGCAAGAAATGGAGTGAACATAAGAACAGATACTAATTGCAGGCCTAAGCCATAACTGAGAGACTGATTTGTCCGAAGACAGTTACCCCCGAGTGAGCTATCCCTGCAGGTACCACCAGAAGATAGTTCCCAAAATGATTCTACTAAGAGCTATCTGCACAGAAATCCCGAAGTGGGATCCTAATATCAACCTCAAAATCTATGATACAGGCTTGTCCATACCCGAGGAACCAATGGCAAAATCCATGACCAGTAGCCCTGAGAACTAAAACTCTGAAAACCAAAGATCTGACAGACCCCACAAGGCCTCAGGCACATTCTGAAGTGCACTCTGGCTCACATAACCACCAGAAAGGAAGAGAAACCATGTAATCACCTGGTAATCCAATACTGGTCATAAAACATCAGTGGACTCAACCAAGACAGAAGATTTCATCGAGACACTGACGACCGCAAACAGGAACAGCCAGCTGTACTTCAAAATCACTTCTCCCCACTGGTGTACTTATACTCACGAGACCCCAACATTTCCCATCTTGCTCACAGGGAGAGGGACGTTCAGTGGTGACAGTCCACCGAACCCAAAGGTTGTGAAACCGGACAAATGTTTTTTGTGGTTCAGACAATTGTGTAGTCTTAACAGCACTTAACCTGCATTTGATTTAATAGTGCACTTAGTTACAGTGCTTTGTGAAGCTGCTTGTTTCAATTTCACTGTTACTTACATTCACTTTTGTTCATTCTGTTCTACCTATCCATTCTCATATTTAATAAATGCAGAGGTTATTTTGCCACTGAAGTAGCTGTCGACTGGCTTCTTTCTTTTTCACTGTCTAAGTAAGTCCATTGTCCGAACAATGGATCTGGAATTCAGGTGAGCCACCTGAAAATCACCAAATTACTGATTCCAAACCAGAAAACGTATAGTCCAAGCTAATAAATTCCTTCAAACCTAATTTTATTTTAGCTTAAGGATTAATCATTTTACAGCACATTACTCAATGCCTTCTGTAAGTCCAGTTGAATTACATCTCCGGGATCCCGTTATCCATCCAAGTTGACACACTTTTTGAAGAAATTGAGCCAGTGGTTTAAACGTAATTCTTCACAATGCATTCTGAACTCTTGTCTATTGTCGAGAGTTCAAATGTTTGGGAATGTTCTAGAAATGAACTGTTCTTATGGATGGACATCGGTGTTTTTTGTGGGAGGAGTGTTTCTTGTATTGTAAGTCACATTTTTGTAAATCATTAAGACTTGATATTTGTGATTTCAGCTCGAATTATTCCAATGCATCATTGAATATTTGTGACATATTTTAAAATCTCATTACGTCGTTAATCAATCATTTAAGTTCGCCTCCAGGCTGATGTACGATTTGTTTACTTTCCTCACAGTTAAAGAGCGACGATCTACGTCCTGCTTTACAAAGATTGTAGATTGTCTCCATGTGTCAGAAGTTACCTAGGAGCCATGGCAGTGGCGGATCTACTGATCATTATACTTGACCTGTTATTGAGACACATTCCTATTGTCTACCAGGAGCAGATTTATTTCCTGGGATCCATGCCCGTGTGTAACATCCATGCTGTCCTGATTTTTGCAGCCACGGACTGTTCTGTCTGGTTCACCGTCACTTTCACCTTTGATCGATTTGTGGCCATTTCGTGCCAAAAGCTGAAAAGTAAGTATTGCAGTGAGATAACGGCGGCTGTGGTTCTGGCAGCAGTGACTGTGCTCAGCTGCTTAAAGAACATTTTCTGGTATTTTATGCTCACAGGTTAGTATTTGCTGGAGAACGAACCTTGGTTTTGTTATGTATTGTACAATGTTCGTTTCTCTCGTGTCTGGGTCACAATTCTGTTCCTTCACTACATTCACAACCCGGCTTTACCATTTCTCCTAATCCTGCTGTTGAATGTTTTCACAGTCAGGCAAATTTTAGTGACAAGCAGAGCCCGCAGGAGACTCCGGGCTCACACCAATGAGGACACTCAGTGTGACACAGAAATGAGGAATCGAAAAAAATCCATTGTTTTGCTCTTTGTGATCTCGGCCAATTTCATCCTGCTATGGTCAACGTTAATGGTGTATTCTATATGGTCCCGGATGAATGATTTGGGGTATTACGCTGTACATCTTCATTGGGTTTTTGCAGGAATTGGGGTTCATGCTGCAGCTCCTCAGTTGCTGCACAAACACAGCAATTTATGCGGTGACCCAGACTAAGTTCAGACAGCAGCTGAAGAGTGTTTTGAAATATCCCTTTTCCAAAATTCGTCAGTCAGTCAAATTCACACTTGAATTAATCCATCTGGAATATTCTCATTTCAATGTTTCAGCAGTGATGCAGTGTGTTGGTATGGAAACAGGCTGAGTGTCGGGCTGGTTTCTGCAACTTTATCGTGAAGAAGGTTACAATGACACGCTACAATGTTTGACTCAAATCAAGGGCCAGTGCGAAAAGGCACCAGTGCACTGACTTTATCACTAACTTAAATTTGTAAATAATAAAAATGTTCATTAAAAATGCCAACGAGCAAAGTGAAATATATTGTTCTTTGTCTTTGTTGAGAGAGAGAGAGAGAGAAAGAAAGAGAGAGAGAGACAGGTTAGGCGTTAAATGCTGGTCATCCATACTCAGGAATTGGAATTGGCCACTCTGTCCTTTCTTTCACCTCTGGGTTTACCTACTCTGCTTTATTATCTTCACTCTCTGCCCCTCATACATTCTCCCTCCCTTCCAAACACCTTCTCTACCTTTCGGCTCATGGTCGACTTTCCTTCAGTGGGGATGTTTTGCAGTCGTTGCTAGGGGACCAGAGTGTGGATGCGATCACAGGTCGTTGCCAGAAGCACAAACTGAGGACGGTTTCAAAGGCCATTGCGAGGCGCACCGCGCTGTGATTTGTTCGTACTACTTTTCTAGGAGAATGGAGTAGAGATGGGATCACAGGCCGTTGCGTGGAGCACAGAATGGTGATGGGTTCACAGGCAATTACTCGAAGCGTTGTGTGAGGATGTGTTCACAGGCCGTTGCGAGAAGAACAGAGTGGAACTCGTTTCACAGGCCGATGCAAGCACCACAGAGTAGGGATGTGTACACCGGCCTTTGTTGGCGGAACATAGTGGGGATAATTTTACAGGCCTTTGAGAGGAGGATAGAGTGGAGTTGCTTCCACAGGCTGTTGCTAGGAGGAACACAATGTGAATGGTATCGCCAGCTGATGCGAGTATCACAGCGTGGGAAGTGCAGAGGATGAGGCCATGATGGGTGATTGGTGTACATGCTATTCCTCTGGGATTCCAGCCGGATAGAGTTCACAGACTATAGTTACGGGCACACAGTGGAAAAATGTTCACAGGCCATATCTGGAAGTGCATTGTAACAATGGGTTTAAAGAAAGGTGAGAGGAGAACAGAACGGTTTGGGTTCACAAGCATTGGCTAGAATAAGAGTGCAAACAGTTTCAAAAAACCTTTACTCAGTGTACTGAACGGCTGTGGGCTCAACGATCGTTGCTCGGACAGCAAAGCGTGGGTGGGTTTACAGGGCATTGCGATGGGAATAGAGAAGACTTGATTCACATTCTGTTGCGGAGAAACATAATGAGGGTAGATTCACAACCGGTTGCTTGGTAACCCAATATGGATCAGTTCACAGCCATATGGATCTCAAGATTCAGACTGAGAATCCGAGTGCAGTGTTAGCTTCGGGTACAACGATATCATCGTAAAAGTTTTTTGCAGCTCCAGATTTTGAGTGGGCTTGTTCGATCACAGTTTCGAATGAGGGTCCGTGTCATCAGGTGATCTTAGGTGAATTTGTTTGCAGCTGTGTTTTGCTACAGCTTCAATTCTTCAGAGAAATAAGCCACTCGGGCAGCTTCCAGTTTCCCTCATTCCCTTCGCCCGGGCTCCAGCTCATGGTCTCGGACGGGAAGGACACTGTGTAAAGTCTAATCCCTTCATTGCTCTGCTCTATCGCAGAGGGGTGCTCATTGGTATCTAGATATTATGAAAGGGAAAGACAGAGTGGATGCAGAGAAGTATTTCGCTGGTTGCGAAATGTTGTATGGGAGATAGGGTGCAGGAGTGTTCCCATTTAGAAAACAGAATAAATAAAACAAAGAAATGCGGATACTCAAGGTGTGAGACGAAAACAGGAATTGTTGGGGAAACTGCAGCTTGTGCGGAAAAAAACATTAACTTGCCTACTCCAGGCCCCCATCTTGGTTTATACAGAGGAAGTTCAGTCATTGAATCAGGGCCATATAGCAAAGAAAATTGCACCTCCTTCCAATAAATTAAGTAAATCAATTGGCTCATATATGCTGACCTCTTGGGGTTTGGGGGGCGGGGTGGGTGGTTACGGCTGACCAAAGCATTCACCTGACACCCAGACGTTCAGTTCTCGCATCAAAGAGTTCATTGAAGGTATAACGGTGTGAAGTCCTCTGGCAAACCAGAGAGCTGTTTTCCAGAGAAAGGAAAGCATATATGTTTATGTATTTGTTTAATCTCTCCTTGTGAATTATAGTTAAAACTGTGGCATTAAGCTTCAGCATAATAAGAATTACATTTTCAAATGATGTTGCAAAAAGCTGACTTGTAAGTGCAGTTATAAATCAGGTTGAAGCAGACATGAGACGTTTTCCATGAAAGACCTACTTTGTAAAATCAGCAGCATCCCTTTGTAGAAGCAGCGGGAATGGTGTGATGACTGGGGGAAGACAGGAAGGTCGTTTGTTCTCTCAAAGACTTACTGCGTGAATAGGCAGAGCGAAGACTCAAAATGAGTTGACACGTGAACTGATACATTTGGGCTGTGGTTAACAAACCCGACACACTATATGCGTAATGTCTCCTGCTCGAACTTCTTCATTGAACCGAAGAAAACACAACGTATGGAGGCTTGGATTTTTTTCTTCATTTATTCAATCTCTCTTGATAATTGAGATCCTAGGGGATGGATGCTCGGGCAGCTGCATGCTCCATTTGCAGGATGTGGGAGGTAATAGTCACCAAAGATTTTGCTCCTGACATTGCCTGCAAGAAGTGCACTCAACCCAGCTCCTCACAGACCATGTTATGGAACTGGATCTGGAGTTGGATGAACATCGGATCATTCGGCAGATTGAGGGCGTCATAGAGACGAGTTGCAGGCAAATAGTCATGTCTAGGTTCCAGCACAACAGTAGCTGGGTGACCATCAGAAGAGGAAAGGAAATAGGCAAACAGTACAAGGACCCACTTTATGGACGATCCCTCAATAATAAGTCTACCTTTTTGAAGACTGTTCGGGAGGGGCGATCGACCAGGGGAAAGAAACAGCAGCCAGATTCCTGACACAGAGTCTGGCGCTGTGACTCAGAATGGAAATGGGAAGGATTGTACAGCGATGATGATAGGTGATTCAATCATGAGAGAAACAGACAAGAGGTTGTGAGGTCAGGACCAACAATCCCGGATGCTGTGCTGCCTTCCAGATGCCAGGACCAGGGATGTCTCTCATCGAGTCTACAGAATTCTTAATGGACATGGAGAGCAGCCAGAACTCACGGTACGAATTGTAGTAGTTCCATAGGGAGAGAAAGTGAAAATAGAATGGAGTTAGTTAGGTAGGAAGGTAGAAAGTAGGACGAGTAGTCTCAAGATTTCTACCAATGCCACGTGTTCATGAGGCTTGGAACAGAGACCCAGTGCCGATGAACAAGTGGCTGCAGGACTGGTGTGGGGAGGGGTCTTCAGGTATGTGGATCATTGGGTTACCGTCTGGGGAAGGTGGGGTCTAATCAAGAATAATGAGGAGCCCCTGAACTGTAACAGGCATCAATATCCAAGTTGGGAAACGTGTTAGAACTCTTCGATAGGGTTGAAGCTAAATTGACGGATGGGTGTGGTCGGTAGGGAAACTGAGCTATGGATGAGATGATGGAGTTGGTAGTGAACACACAGACACAGTGTGCAGATAGTCAATGAGGAGGGACAGGCACTTGATCGGGCAAACGTGTAGTCAGTATGATGGTTTAAAATGTGTCCAGTTTAATGCATTAAGTAGCCTTAAGAAGCGTGATGAACTCAGAGAATAGGTCAATACGTGGAAATATGAAATTGGGCAATTACAAAGACGTCAATATCATAGGGGCAGGAATACTTGATGGATGTTCCACTGTTATGATGTTTCAAACGGAATGGAGGAGTAGAGGCAAAGGAGATGGATGAGCGGCATTGCGAATCGGGGAAGTATCACAGCTGCGGAAAGGGAGGTCGTCGACGAGGGTTTGTCTGCAGAATCATTATGGGTGGAAGTCAGCAAAAAGGAAGGATCTGTCACTTTTTGGGCGTTTTACACAGGCCGTGGAATACCAACAATGACAAGGAAGAGAAGACTGGGAGGCAGATTTCAGAAATGTGCAGAAGTACCAGGGTTATTCTCATGGGTGACTTCAACTTCCCTAATATTGTTTGGAACGTACTTAACTGAAATAGTTTGAATGGAGCAGTTTTTATTAGGTATGCCCAGAAAGGGTTCATGACGCATCATGTAGATAGATCGACCAGAGGGGAGGCCATATTAAATTTGGTGCTCAACAATGAATTATGCCAGGTGTCAGATCTCTCAGGGGAAGAACATTTTGTTGACAGAAACCACAACACTATGAGCTTTTCTATACTCATGGGAGCAGAAGGTATAAGAATGTATTTATTTGGGAGAGGAGGAATTACAATCCTATTAGGCTGGAACTGGGGCGCCTAATTTGGGAACAGATGTTGTCAGGGAAATGCATAACGAAAATATGGATTTTTTTTGCGATGCACGTGCCGATGGTGCACCATAGATTTGTCCCACTGAGGCAAGGAAGAGATGGTAGTTTGAAGGAATCATAAAATACAATACCTGCAGGGTGGAAAGAGACCAATTGGACGAACAAGTCCACACAGCCTCTTCAAGGAGTAACCCACACAGATCCATTCCACTAACCCATCACTGCACATGCACCTCTGACTAATGCATCTAAGACCGGTTTCAGAGGAGGTCGGCGATGTCCAGAATGAATATTGTGCTTTATTAGTCACTACTGGGAGTGACATTGACGTGAAACAGACTGTTAGGCATGAGTAGGTTTATGTTTGGAAGAAGGATATGTTGAAAATTTTGAAAAAAACGTCAGGATACATAAATCGAATGGGACATTGGAGATATATCCTAGTTGAATACAGGAATCGAGGGAAGAGAGTCCTGCGCCTTTGGCTAAATCTTTGAGACTTTACTGGCCGCTGGAGTAGTGTCAGATCATTGGTGTTTAGCAAATGTTATTCTATTGTTCCAGGAGGAAATAGGGATACTCATAGAAATTATAGACCAGGAAATCTTACGCCAGTGCAGACTTAAAGTATTGGAGAGAAGTCCGAGAGGCACAAAATTACGATTACTTGGAAAACCATTGTTAGGCTAAAGATAGTCTGCATGGCTATTCAAGGGACAGATCATGCCTCAAAAAACTTATTCAAATCTTTGATGATGTGATAAAACATGTTGATGAATGTCCAGCAGTGGTTGTGGTGTACATGCATTTTAGAAAGGCGATTGATAATTTTCCTCCTGTTATGCTCTTGCAGAAATTGAGGCGGCATGGGGTAGAGAGAAACCAGCCTCGCTGGATACAAATTTACTGGCCCAAAGAAGATACAGTCTGATGGTCGATGGAAAGTATTCAGTCTGGAGCTTGGTGAAGAGTGTTGTTCCACAGGGCTCGATTCTGACACCTCTGCTCTTTGTGATTTTTACAAATGGCTTGATGAGGAAGTGGAAGAGTGGTTTAGTAAGGTGTCGAATTACTTGAAGGTTGGAGGAGGTGTAAATAGTGTGGAGGGATGCAATAGATTGCAATAAGGCATTGACAGTATGCACAACTGCGTCAGTAAGTGGTAGATGGATTTCAAGTCTGAATACATTCATTTTGCAAGTTCGAATTTGGATGCGGAATACAGGTGAATGGAAGATTCTTGGCAGTTTGGATGAACAAATGGATCTTGGTGTTCATGTCCATAGATGCCTCAAAGGTACCACCCAGGTTGATAGTGTTTTTAATAAGGTGTATAAAGTGTTGCCTTTCATTAGCCGGAAGATTGAGTTTAAAAGCCACAAGGTTACACTACAGCTGTATAGAGTCATGGTCAGATGACACGTGCAAAATTGTTTCCGGTTCTGATAGGCTCTTCAAGGAAAAATGTGGAAGCTTTAAAGAGGGTGCACAGTAGATTATCTGGATGCTGCCTGCACTGGAGATGTGTTATGAAGAAAGTTTGAGGGTTTTCGGTCTTGTCTGAATGGATTGAAGAAACATGTGTGGTGACTTGATAGAGATGTACTAGATGTTGCCAGACTTAGGCTTGGACTTTTATCTCAGGAGGGAATGAGGAAGAGATGTGGCCTGATCGATGTATGCAAGATAATATGAGGAATGGATAGATTCAATAGGAAGAGACTTTTCCCCAGGGCATGATTGACTGGTACAAGGGGTCATAGTTTTAAGATATTGGTAGAAAGGTATATGGAGGACGTCAGAGGAAGGTTCTTTATGCAGAGATTTGTGAATTCATGCAATGCATTGCCCGAGGTCGCAGTGATGGCAGAGTAATTAGAGACAATAAAGCGACTGATGGACATGCACATGGATAGCAGTGAGTTGAGGGATGAGTAGGTTATTTTATTTATTTTATTTTACATTAAGCTTAACCTTCGGCACAACATCGTGGGTCAAAACGCCTATTCTGTGCTGAAGATTTCAGTATTCTATGTCATATGTTGAGAGGCAGAGACCGCGTGGGTAAACTGAGGCTTCTTTTCCCATGGCGAATATGTTTGTCATGATGGGGCATAATTTGAAGGAACTTGGAAGAATGTCTATTGGAGATGTCAGAGGTAGGTTCTTTAGTCAGAGGTTTGTAGGTGCATGGAATGCGCTGCCAATAGTGATAATAGAATAAGATGGGACATTTAAGGGACTCTTGGATAGTGCCAAGAAATCTAGTAAAGTTAAGAGCATGTAGGTTAATCTGATCTTAGTGCAGGATAAAAGGCCGGTACAACATCGAGGGATGAGGGGCATTTGCTTTGCTGTACTGCTCTATGTTATATCTTTTATGTACCTGATAAAACAGACTATTGTCAAGAACGTGTATTTATGATGTTGGGAACAGCTTGCAAGTAAGGAGCATAATAACATTTACCAAACATTTGTTCCGGTTTCATGGAGTATCAAGTTAAAATAATCTAAAGAACATGATTAAAACTATCGCTGCGGAAGTCCAAAGTTGCAAATTTGTAGTCAACGTATAATAAAATAAATAAAGCCTGATATTTGAAAAGATCGTGGGCTTGATACTTATTTTTAAGGAACTCAACACCTTGGCAGAGGAGCAGGATCAAAAAAACGAATGCTGGATCACTTAAGACGGCTTACATCCTTACAGCACCCATGGTTAACGACTGGTCTTGATTCTAAATGTTCTCACCTGATATCATAAACTCAAACCAACTTCGTCTGACGTGATCTGGATCCGTCCGTGATCTCCAACTGGATCCACATACTTACAGATGTCTGTAGTCATCAGAGGAAGTAATATCAATGCCCCCATTTCCCGGCATAAAGAATGATTTCCCCATCACCAACCCATCCCACCCCCAACACGAACAGCCGATGACAACAGACCAGCTGACGAGTGCATTAACTCTTTATGTCTCCTAACACACATCCTTAGTGAGCAAAGTCACTCCAATTTGTGACTTAGAGTCATAGACTCATGGAGATGTGCAGCATGCAAACAGACACTTCGGTCCAACCTGTCCATGCCAACAAGATATCCCAACCCAATCTAGACCCACCTGCCAGCACCCGGCCCATATCCCTCCAAACCCTTCCTATTCATATACCCATCCAAATGCCTCTTAAAAGTTGCAATTGTATCACTCTCCACCACATACTCTGTCAGCTCATTCCACACACATACCACCCACTGCATGAAAAAGTTGCCCCTTAGGTCTCTTTTATATCTTTCCCCACTCACTCCAAAACTGTGCCCTCCAGATCTGGACTCCAAGACCCCAAGGAAAAGACTTTGTCTATTTATCCTATCCATGGCCCTCGTAATTTTGTAAAACTCGATAAAGTCACCCGTCAGTCTCCGACGCTACAGAAAAAAACAGCCCCAGCCTGTTCAGCCTCTCCCGATAGCTCAAATCCTCCTACCCTGGCAACATCCTTTTAACCTTTTCTGAACGATTCAAATTTTCACAGCATCTTTCCAGTAGGAAGGAGACCAGAATTGCATACAATGTTCAAACAATGGCCTAACCTAAGTCCTGGACAGCCGGAACATGACCTCCCATCTCCTGTACTGAATACTCTGATCAATAAAGGAAAGCATCGCAAACGCCTCCTTCACTATCCTATCTACCTGCGACTCCACTTTCAATGAGCTATGAACCTGCACTCCAAGGTCTCTATGTTCAGCAACACTCCCTCGGAACTTATCATTAAGTGCATAAGTCTTGCTAAGATTTGCTTTCCCAAAATGCAACACCTCGCATTTGTCTGAATTAAACTCCATCTGCCACTTGTCAGCCGTTTGGCCCATCTGGTTCAGATCCTGTTGTTCTCTGAGGTAATACTCCTCGCTGTCCAATACACCTCCAATTTCGCTGTCATCTGCAAACTTACTAACTGTAACTCTTATGATCGCTTTCAAGTCATTTATGTAATTGACAAAAAGTAGAGGACCCAGCACCGATCCACTGGTCACAGGCCTCCAGTCTGAAAAACAACCCTCCACCACCACCCGCTGTCTTCTCCCTTTGAGCACGTTTTGTATCCAAATAGCTAGTTCTCCCTGTAATCCATGAGATCTAACCTTGCTAATCAGTCTCCCATGTGGAACCTTGCCGAACGCCTTACTGAAGTCGATGTAGATCATATTTACTGCTCAGCCCTCATCAACCTTCTTTTTACTTCCTCAAAAACTCAATCAAGTTTGTGAGACATGATTTCCCACGCTGAAAATGTGTTGCTGGAAAAGCGCAGCAGGTCAGGCAGCATCCAGGGAACAGGAGAATCGACGTTTCGGGCATAAGCCCTTCTTCAGCCCTTCCTGAAGAAGGGCTTATGCCCAAAACGTCGATTCTCCTGTTCCCTGGATGCTGCCTGACCTGCTGCGCTTTTCCAGCAACACATTTTCAGCTCTGATCTCCAGCATCTGCAGACCTCACATTCTCCTCAATGATTTCCCACGCACAAAGCCATGTTGACTATCTCTAATTAGTCCTTGCCTTTCCAGATATATGTACATCCTGTCCGTCAGGATTTCCTCCAACAATTTGCACACCACTGAGGTCAGGCTCATTGGTCTATAGTTCCCTGGCTTGTCTTTACCGCCTTTCTGAAACAGTGTCACCACCTTTGCCAATCTCCAGTCTTGCGGCACCTAACCTGTGACTATTGATGGTAACAATATCTCATCAAGAGGCCCAGCAATTTCTTCCCTAGCGTCCGACAGAGTTCTCGGGTACACCTGATCAGCTCCTGGGGAGTTATCCAACTTTAACCGTTTCAGGACATCCAGCACTTCATCCTCTGTTATCTGGACATTTTGCAAGATGTCACAATGTATTTCCCCCCAGTCTATATCTTCCATACCCTTTTGCACAGTAAATACTGATGCAAAATATTCATTTAGTATCTCCCCCATTTTCTGTGGCTCCACACAAAGGCCGCCTTGCTGATCTTTGAGGGGCCCTATTCACTCGCTAGTTACCCTTTTGTCCTTAATATATTTGTAAAAGCCCTTCGAATTCTCCTTAATTCTATTTGCCAAAGCTATCTCATGCCCCCTTTTTGCCCTCCTGATTTCCCTCTTAAGAATACTCCTACTTCCTTTATACTCTTCCAAGGATTCACTCCATCTATCCTGTCTATACCTGGCATATGATTCCTTCTTTTTCTAAATCAAACCCTCAATTTCTTTAGTCATCCAGCATTCCCTATACGTACCAGACTTCCCTTTCACCCTGACAGGAATATACTTTCTCTGGATTCTTGTTGTCTCATTTCTGAAGTCTTCCCATTTTCTAGTCGTCCCTTTACCTGAGAACATCTGCCTCCAATAAACTTTTGAAAGTTCTTGCCTATTCCCGTCAAAATTGGCCTTTCTCCAATTTAGAACTTCAACTTTTAGATCTGGTGTCCTTTTCCTTCACTATTTTAAAACGAATAGAATTATGGTCACTAGCCCCAAAGTGCTCTCCCACTCTCACCTGCCCTGCCTTATTTCCAAAGAGTAGGTCCCGTTTTGCACCTTCTGTGGTAGGTACATCCACAAACTGAATCAGAAAACTGTCTTATATGCACTTAAGAAATTCCTCTCCATCTCAACCTTGACTAATATTGAGTTCTACTGGTCCTTCACCCTTACCCTATCTAAGCTCTCTCCTATCTACCGACTCTGGGACACTCCACGACACGGATTCAGTGCGGGCTTTGGGAAGTGGGGGCAAAGATTTTGGTCTCAGCTCCAGTCAGTCTGAAGAAGCAGACTAGCCACTTAATTTACGACAAGTGCAGATCATGAGGTTTAAGAAGGCAAAATAAGGACGAGAAGGTTGTCATTAAATAGGAAGAAATACGATCGTAAGAGCACAGGCCTCCCTATTCCAAACTGGTAGAAAGATGTTCCCTTGCCCTCATTGCACAGCACCGACAATTTGAATGACAATACAGAATTTAATTAATGACGGGTTGGAGAAGAACTGGACAAGCCAATTAAATGTTGTCTGAGAAATTAAAATGCACTGAAAAGAGCCAGGATGGACCAAAGGAAATCCGGCAGAAAAGAATCCAGATACCCAATCAACAATTCCTAAATCTACTATCCCAGTCCAAGGCCAGTTTAACCTTCACAATGCCATTTGATAAGTGAAATACGAAAGAGAAAGACAGGGACAAAGCAGAATCGTCCCCTGCCTCCAGCGATGATGTGGAGCCGTACTAAGAACCAATGCAAACCAAGCAACTCCAAGCCGATTCATGTGAGCGCCCGGAAGGCTTAAAATCAAAATGAAATGGAGCTAGAGAGAGAGGTTGAGAGATGGGGGAGAGTTGAGAAGAGAGAGAGAGGGTGGAGAGAGAGAGAGAGAGAGAGAGAGAGAGAGAGAGAGAGAGAGAGAGAGAGAGAGAGAGAGAGAGAGAGAGAGAGAGAGAGAGAGAGAGAGAGAGAGAGAGAGAGAGAGAGAGAAGTTCTCCGTGCTGCAATGCTGAACAAATTCTTAGTACACTTATTTCAGTACAGGAGAGGCAGAGTCAGTCGATGTAATTCTGTCCAAATATTTTTAATCCAACCCATAAACCATTGCTAATTTATCCATTCCGCTTTAAGTGGAACGAACAGATAGTTTTTTTTTGAATTCAGATAAGAGGATGAACTTCTGAATCTGTTAGCAGACTTTCACTATCACAGCCCAGTGGATCAAGCCATTCGTTAACAACACATCCTCGTACTGGATTATTGCTGTAAAAAACAT
Organism: Chiloscyllium plagiosum; assembly: GCF_037043375.1. Taxonomy (NCBI): domain Eukaryota; kingdom Metazoa; phylum Chordata; class Chondrichthyes; order Orectolobiformes; family Hemiscylliidae; genus Chiloscyllium; species Chiloscyllium plagiosum. The sequence continues at coordinate 45,493,525 of NW_028270184.1, read as the reverse complement.
TAATTGTGTTCGGATATCAGGAATTACAATTCATAAAAAAAAAATTGTGACTGACGGAGAATATTGAAATTTGAATTGTACAAACTAACATCTAGAATAAAATATCAAGTCGTTTTATACATGGAGTCAAATTAGAGAAAGAGCATGCTAAGTTTTTTTTTGCCTGAATCAAACCGAAGCGTTTGAATTCTGTTTTAAAACAACCAAAGATAATTTTCCACAGATTACAAATCTGTCCAAATCTCTGGAGTTAGATAGGAGAGAGTTGCAAAATTTAAAAATTAGAGAAGGAGAGTGGCGACAAATTAGATTAATGATTTTAAATCTTGGAACTGAAATTAAATTGCGTTTTACATTTCTTGATGATGTTCTATCCTTGTCTTCCTTTGGGGAACTGTTTGATCAAACTACTACCCAAGCTATTGGTTCTGTACATGGAGAAATCAGTAAAGTTTCACAGATCGGTTGATAAGGTAATACGAGAGTCAAAGATGCGCGACATGTTCTTGGAAATGCGATTTCATTGTGCAAAAGTGAGTGATGTTTCAGAAGTAACAAAGATAAGGGAATACATGGTAAAAACAAAATGAGCTGGATAATGGGACTGAGGCATGTACACCTACTTGAAAAAACGGATTAGTGTGACTTGAAAAAGCCAAAGAGCACGGTTTAAATGAAAATACGCTGACACATAATCCACAGAGGATACGACTTTGAAACAATGATAGAGAGCTGGAGTGAAAGTACACAGTAATCACGATGCACAGATACCTCGAAAACGAAAACTGGGGAACTTTACACATGTATGATATCAACGAGAAAACAATGACTGAACTTGCAACTTGACAGGAATTGTTACAATTGCCCAATATGACATGGTTGTTGTATTACTTGATATTATTTGAGTTATCAATCTGTATTTTGTTGAATTCTTGATTAAATATTGTATTCAGTAAATTCTGAAGTCAAAAGTTTGGTATTTTACTGCTCTTTACCACATAAGGTCACCTCCCAATTATTAGCTGGGCCTGGACATTGAAAATTGCGTGATTAGCCTACAGCATAAGAAGGGTTAAATTTACAAATGTTTTTGCAAAGGGCAGAGTTACACGTGCGATTGAAATTGATTCGAAATTTTAAAAATACAGATGCTGGAATATAAAATATATAGGCAGGAGGCTGCAAGACTACAGCAAGCCAGTCAGAATCATAAGGTGGAGAAGTCGACGTGTCGTGTGAACTTCTTCTTCCCTTTGCCTTAGACATTCTCTCTATCCTTCACTCTGTACTTCCACTCCCTTTCCCTCTTTCCATCTCTCACACACTACCCTTCACACTCTCCCCCACTTTCTCCAACCTTCTCACTCCACTTTCGCCCTCTTCCTTTTTTTTCTCCCTCTGGCCGCATCTCTCTTCCCAGTCCTGAAAAAGAACTGCGTCCCAAACATCGAAGTTTCCATCTCCTTATGCTGCATGGCATGGTGTGTTCTTCCAGCCTCCTGTCTGTCTATTTTGTAGCAGATCCGAAGCAAACAGGGGTAGATGTGAAGAATACATCTTGTGGATGGAATGTGGGCAAGAGCTGGCAAGAAAATAGATCAACAGAATGTGCTCATAATACTTGGTTCTTTACTTTAAAAGTAGGTAAAAAGTAAAAAAAAGTCTATAAAGAACGTGAATAAAGCTGTTGCTGCGAAATTTTCAATGTGCATCTGTGTAGTCCAGATATTAGAAGAATCAAAACTGGTTATTTGAAAGATTGGAACCTTATTTCCGTGGAACCCATCATGCAGATACAAGGGAATCTGCCTGCTCCCTCTGGGGTCAGTGATTCACACATACCGGGGTCAGTGTTATTTTCCCAGTGTCAGAGATAGAGACATAGTAGTGACAGTTTGCTATCCTCAGGGAGAGGATGTAAGGTTCAGAAGTGAATGAGAGATACAAGGATGGGGGAGAGAGAGAGTAAGTGGGAAGAGAGATGGAGGGAAGGGAAAGCGAGGGAAAAGAGGTGAGGTTGTGCGGAGGAAAATCGAGCGAGATGCAGAGAGGGAGGAATATGAGAAAGAATGGAAAAGGAAGGTGGAGAGAAGGGGAGAGAGAGAATCAGAGACAGAGAGAGAGATGGTTTGAAGGTGATGGCACAAGAGAGATATAGGGAGTGTGAGAGATGGGAAGAGACATGCGGGCAGAGAGAAAGATGGAGAGACGAAGGAAGATAGAGATTGGAGGATTGAGAGTGTAAGGGCGAATGTGGGCGGCACGGTGGCACAGTGGTTAGCACTGTTGCCTCACAGCGCCAGAGACCCGGGTTCAATTCCCGCCTCAGGCGACTGACTGTGTGGAGTTTGCACGTTCTCCCCGTGTCTGCGTGGGTTTCCTCCGGGTGCTCCGGTTTCCTCCCACAATCCAAAAAATGTGCAGGTTAGGCAAATTGGCCATGCTAAATTGCCCGTAGTGTTAGATGAAGGGGTAAATATAGGGGAATGGGTCTGGGTGGGTTACGCTTCGGCGGGTCGGTGTGGACTTGTTGGGCTGAAGGGCCTGTTTCCACACTGTAAGTAATCTAATCTAAAAAAAAATGTGCAAGAGATGAAAAGAGAGAAAAACAGAGAGAAGTAGGGCGAGCGAGAAAGATCGTGAGAGGGAGACAGAGTGTGGGGAAAGAATGAGCGAACGAGTGGGATGAGTGAAAAGAGAGAGACTGCGTGGGGAAGCTGAAAGAGACAGGAGAGAGAGAGAAAGATCGAGGAGAATAAATGAAGGAACGGAGTGACAGATGTAAAGAAGCAGGCGATGGGGAGAGGCAACTGTGGAAGAGGGGTGGTTGTCTGAGAGAGGAATGATGAGGAAGAAAGGGGGCGAGAGTGAGAAGGACAGAGAAAGTAAGAGAGAGGGAGGAAGGGGTACAGAGAAAGGGGACAGAGAGGTAGGGTGGAGAAAAGAGGACGAAAGGGATTAGGAAGGGGAGTCAGAACGTGGGAAGGAGAGAAAATGGGAGAAATAGAGAATGGTAGAATGAGAGCGGTTAGAGATGTGAGAGAGAAGGAGATAGTAAAATAAAGGTGGCAGTGCTCAAGAAATGGGGGAGAGAGAGAGATCGGCGAGAGAGGGAGAGGAGACAAAGAGAGAGGACGAATCAATGCGAGTGAGACTGGGGATAGATGAGTTGTGAGAAAAACAGATTGGGGTGAGCACGAGGGGCAGAGAGAAAGAGAGTAAATGAAGGGTAAGGAGAGACATGAGAAGAAGGTAGAAAGGGGGAGTATTGAATAGAACGTATAACACAGGACTTAACAGTGCAGTACAGGCCTTCGGCCCTCAATGTTGCGCCAGCCAGTGAGACCAATATGAATCCTATTTGCTCTATCCTATTCCATTATGATCTATTTGTTGTGCTCATTTAAATGCCCTTAATGTTGGCGAGCCGTTTACTGTTGCAGGCAGAGATTTCCTCGCTCTCATTATTCTCTGAGTAAAGAACCTACCTCTCGGATCTGTCCTATATCGGTCACATCTCAATTCAAAGGTATGTGCCCTCGTGCTTGTCATCACCATCCGACCAAAAAGGTTCTCACTGTCCACCGTATCTCATCCTCTGATCATCTTGTATGTCTCCATAAAGTCAATCCTCAACCTTTCTTCTCTCTAACGAAAACTGCCTCGAATTTGTTAGCATTTCGTCATAACACCTTCCCTCCATACCAGATAACGTGCCAGTCAATCTCCTCTGAACCCTGCCCAACGCTTCCACATCCTTTGCACAATGCGGTGTCCAGAACTGTACATAATACTGCAATTGCTGGCAAAACAGACTGTTGTACAGTCGCAACATGGCTTTGTATCTCAGTCTTTCGACAAATAAAAGCTAACATGCCGGATACCTTCTTAACAACCTTATTAATCTGGGTGGCAACTTTCATGGATCTGTTTACATGGACACCGAGATGTCTCTCATCATCTGCACTGTCAATAATCTTCCCATTAGCCCAGTTCTCTTTATTCCTGCAACTCCTTCAAAAGTGAATTACCTGACAGTTTCCCACGTTAATCTACCTTTGCCGCATCTCAGCCCATCTCTGTCGCTTGTCTATGCCCTCTGCAATCTTCAACATCCTTTGGCACTGTCAAAAACTCCACCGACCTGAGTGTCATCCCCAAATATACTGACTATTAATCTCCGCCCTCATCCAAGTCATTAATAAAAAATGAAACTCTTCTGTGGAGCCAAAACAGATCCTTGGTGTACACCACTATTAACTGAACTCCAGGATCAACATTTCCCATCAATAAACACCGGCTGCCTTCTTTCAGCTAGCAAAGTCTGATGCAAATCGGAAAATCACAAGCAATCCCATGCCTCTGTATTTTGTGCAATAGCCTACAGTGGGGAACCTTATCAAACGCCTTCCTGAAATCCACCACATCAGCTCCTTTACTTTGATCCACCTGATACGTCACCTTCTCAAAGAACTTAACAACGTTCCATCACTATTAGCCTGACACTTTCACACTCACTCTGTCATTGTCATGCTGATTCCCTCACACTCACACCTCACACCGTCCAACTGTCACCTCAACTTTTTCACACTCACACTTTCACACTCATTAATGCTCAATCACTCGGTTATGATCACGCTGAGCCCCTTGCAGTTGGTCCCTCATCGACACGTTGACCTCCTTGCAATCCCTCCCTCACCATCACCTCACACTGACTCCATCACCGCCACCATGACCCGTTCACACTCCCTCCGTCACTGTCACACTGACCCTCCCACAATGACTCTGTCACCACCTTCCTGACCCCCTCACACTCACGCTATGCCCACCACTCTAACCCCCTCACACTGACACCATCACCAATACCCTGATACTCTCAGACTCACTCCATCGCCGCCTCCATGACCTTCTCACTCGATCTCCGTCACCGTCACGCTGATCATCTCACTCTGACTTCATCACCGTCAACCTGACCCACTCACACTCACCCCATCTCTGCCACCCTGAATCTACTCACATTCACCCTGTCCCCATCACTCAGACGCTCAATTCCTCATTGCCATGCTGGACACCTCATACTCACTCCGTCTTCTCACCCCAACCACCTAAAACTCACTGTCAATATCACCCTGGCCCGGTCACAAATACACACCTTCAAAGTCACCCATACCGTCTCACACTCACTAACTCACTGTCTCCATGACCCTTCATACTCTCTCCATCATCGTCAGCCTGACCCTCTCACACAACTCTCCAACAGTGTCACTGCCACTCTGACCCTCTGACACTCACCATATCACTGCCACCTGGAATACACTGACACTAACTCTGAACGGAAGTGGGGCCAATCCAGTTTTTGCTATTTCCACGTCGACCAGAACTCCGAATGCAGGATGAATCTGAAAACCTCCCCCTCACCGAATCAGTGTTAGCTACGTGTTCTTTGGTCCTTTCTGTGATCTCCTCGTTCACACGATGTTGCACAGGACGCAAACCTGAATTCCCAGCTTTGGACGCCCTACGTTTAGTGTGCTTCGTAACAGCCAATTGTTTGTATTTAGAATCCCGTCTCTTTTTTGTACGGATGTTGTTGTTACCAAAGTGTACCATGATCACAGGTTATTCACTCTTCCCCTTCAGGACGTTCTATAGCCATTCTGAGACTTCCTTGTTGCTGACACTACAGAAGCATCATGGCATTCCGGAGTCATTTTTGTCTCAGAAATGCCTTTGAATTCTTCATATAATTAAATTACTATTGTACTTCCACTGGCTTCGTCCTTCCTCTGTTCAAAAGAGCCAATGGAGTTGGCTCAAAATTGGCAGTTTCTACTTTCCCCTTTGGAGGCCATTTCCTTCAGAAGGATGCAGGTGTTAAATATGTTTCTCGGGGGAATTACGAAAGGGTATTCTTGCATTGTCTTTTAAGTCTTCTGAAGAAATGTGGTGGCCAGCCGTTGTCGTCTTGCCTGTGATGTTTTTTTTGCGGTGTGTCCACCTCCCTATTTATACTATCCACACTTCCCAAAGCTTTGCAGATGTTCTGCAGTGTTGTGAGCAGCCAATACAATTGCTAAACGCGGCCTTCCAGGAATTTCAGTTGGAGACGTTTCCTGCTCTCATCCTGGTCCCGGACACAGTGAATGAAGTTCCCATATGCATCACAAGGAACATAGCACGATTTGATCTCAACTGCCATAACTTGATCTTTCAATTAAACGTTTTGGAATACGGATACATCTGATGCGTTGGTTTCATGATCCTCTGGAACGTTCCCAGTACAGAGGACTTTAGCAAAACTGCATACAATCTTCAACGACAGCACTTGTTACTTGTTTCAAATATTCTGCAATGCAAAAGCTCATGCTTCGGAACTCCAAAATATATTAGACCGTTTAGTCTTCCCAATCGAATCAGACAATTTCGCCAGCATAGTTAGAATTCAATTGGGCCAGTGTAACCGCATTGACTATTCAAAATAGAATATGTTTCAAACAATAAGCTCATGCTTTCCCTGACCCCTCTGCAGTGCATGCTCTTTGTTCCAAAACAGTATAATACATGTTCTTTACAGCTGGTACAAAGATAGTTTTCAATCTTTTTTTCCTCCTCCTGCTTTATTTCAGAAGTTTCTATTATTATAATACATTCACCTATTCAAAAAAGTGATGCTAATTATTTGTTGAAAATTCACATAATTTCCTACTTTGCCATTTCTAATTGCCGACTTTCATTCAACAGGAATAAGTTTTCATTCAACAACTCCCATCTATTCACCTACCCTTGTAGAAGTCCTGAACATTTTCTTTCGAAGCACTCGTTACTGTTTGACATTTTTTATTCCACATTTTCCATTTTTGGAAAAGTCATCCATTGCTGGTAAAAAGAAAATGTTATCCCAATGAGCTTCAGAGTATGGTGCAGTTTCTTTCATCTTGGTCCAACAGTTAGTCACGAAAGGTGCAGCCGCCCTCCTCGTTCAATTGTATTTCAGTGAAAACAATCCTGTTTTAGAGTTACAAAATGTCTCCCTAAACGCATCGTACTGCACATTTACCATGTTACAATTTCACATATTGATATTTTTAAATTACAGTCCACTACAAGAAGCTGTGCTTTCACGAGTGTCCACTTTATAAATCAGATTTAAGTGTCAGCTTCATTCTCTATTGATCCCCTCAAACTGAACAACATTCCGTCATGTTCTCATCATCCTTCAGTAGTACATCTGTTTCTGAAACTATTCCTCTTTCCACAATCTTATGCTTGTAGTAATGCACGTACACAGACCCGAGCACACACTTGGTTAGACATACAGGGGAAAAAATGCACCAATGCAGTCTATCAGGTTACAGAGACAAAGATCAGAGATGCAAACCCCAGCGTATAGAATCCTGATTCAAAGATATCTATAAATCAAACATCGGGAGTGTAGATTGCATAGAAACTGATGCAGCACTAATTGCTGATAGTGTAGTTAGAACATAGAACATAGAACAATACAGCACAGAACAGGCCCTTCGGCCCACGATGTTGTGCCGAACACTTGTTCTCGCTTAAGCACCCATCCATGTACCTATCCAATTGCCGCTTAAAGGTCAACAAAGATTCTGACTCTACCACTCCCACAGACAGCGCATTCCATGCCCCCACCACTCTCTGGGTAAAGAACCCACCCCTTGACATCTCCCCTATACCTTCCACCCTTCACCTTAAATTTATGTACGCTTGTAACACTCTGTTGCATCCGGGGAAAAAGTTTCTGACTGTCTACTCTATCTATTCCTCTGATCATCTTATAAACCTGGGAGTGGTAGAATCAGAATCTTTGTTGACCTTTAAGTGGCAATTCCGATCACTGTTCCAAGAACAACAACCGTTGTTTTCACAGTTCAATATTTACATTTCGTATTTGAGCATTAATGGCCACTAATCGATCAAAGGTGAAAGTGACAATGAACCATACAGAAGTCAGTGGCTGTATACAGCAGGACAGCATGAATATTGCTCACGGGATATCTTTGGACAAATGATGGTCCTCCTTGTAGACAAATGCAAGGTGTCACAATATGAGGTCAATGATGATTACTAAGAGATCTGCCATTATCATGGCCATCAGTTCGTGAGTGACACATTGGGAAGAGACCACAATTTCTTCACATTAGGATGACAAATGTCAATGTATTAGATGTATGGAAATGAAACAAATAACTCACATTTTCACCTTCTCATAATATTATTAGTCTTATGAGCAAATTATGCGGTGCAAATATTATTCTAGAGCGACGACTGTACCAAATGATTGTATCAGCATGAAGGTCACTTGCTGGATTCAAGTTTGAATATGCAATGAAAGGAGCACAGAATGGAAATATGAATTCAGATAAAATTGCTGTTGACTGGAATGATCATTTTTGCTGCAATGAAGTTTGCACCATCATAGTAGCTCCCACTTCAGGCCAGATAATTTGGGGCAGAGAGCACTGATATCAGCCAAAATGGAGTTGTGTCCCAGCCTTGATGATGTGCACATTTTCTGGTTCATGTGCGTTTGGCGGGGCTATTCTCCCCTGATAATTTCAGAACACTGTTGGATTTACGTGGATAATTCAACAGGCATTCCCAACCCTGTTGAGTCCGCCATGACTCTGTGTTGCACTGTGACAAACACGCTAATCCGTTTCCACGATTTCTTCTCCACGAGAAACTGTTGTTGAGAGTACTTATAGTATTTTATAGGACATAGTTGTATCGTTCGTTCAGCGGTGTAACTTTCAGTGACTGTGCGAATATTTACTATTCCCTGTATTCATTGTGGTGAGCTGCAATCTTGCACAGCTAAAGACTGCGTTTGGTCAATGGATGTCAGGATTTTGTTCAAGTCACGCCAAGGGGACAACAAGATACTGAGAGGTCCATTGGTGACTGGTTTATCACTGACGTTATTTGAAATCCTGCACAAATTAACTCACCACCTTTGTACTTGAGGCCTGTTCACCATCGACAATGCAAACGACAATGCAATTAAAACCCAGCTAAAACATGAAACTCTTACTCTGTCCACCATCCGTCAGTTGTACTGCAGCAGCTCAACAGGATTCCTTAAATACCAACCTTTTAATGTTTGACTACTACTGTTAAAAGGTAAGTACAGTAGGTATATCAGAACATGCCAATGACCGACATCAGCAAAAAAAAAAACAAATTGCTAGAAACACCCATCAGGCCTGGCAGCGTCTATGGAGAGAAATCAGAGTAAACGATTTGGGTTGAGCGCCTGAGGAAGAGTGACTCAATCCAAAGTATCAAGACTTCTTTGTCTCCACAGATGCTGTCAGACAAATTTTCCAAAACTTCTGTTTTGTTTCTGATTTATGGCTTTCACTGTTCTTTCCGTCTTTAATACCAATCCTTTCTGAAAGCTTCTGATTCCTCTGATCTAGTGTCTTTGCATCAAGCCTTACAATAACCATTGTCATCAATGTGCAGGACAGTGTAGCAAAACGTTACGTGTGTTATGAGGTACTGAAAAAATGGCGAGTTATTCGTATCTGTGTCGAAATGTCAACTGATTCTTTCTACAGATTTCACCAACCTGCTGGGCTGTTCGATCTCTTTCTGCTTGCTGTTGGAACGATAGAATGAGATATGAAGGGCATGGGTGATGGCTAGGATTAGGCGCGTGGTAGAATGGACATGCCAATGAATGAACATTTGAAATGAGTACAATCTAAAAGGCGCTACCTTAATGTATGTCTGTAATGGATACAATGGATAAACAAAGACCTTTGCAATTGGAAGCGGACTCGAAAGTTTGAATCAATCAAATACCTCAACTGCATCTGGACGGGGTCCATGAATACATGGATACTGAATCAGTGAGTATTTCATAAAAGACTCAGTCAGTAAAGATTACAGGCCTAATAGTGGGTCATAGATATCAACAAGAAGGGGTAAATATGACAATAAATACCAGGCATAACACAAGTCTTATCAGTGATTTGCAGAATAAGCAACGGAGAAGGAAGAATACAAGATCAACGAGGGTTGCAGCGGAATACGAGGGTTTATAGGAATACAAACAAACTTACCAGAATCTGCAACAATAGTAAGAATATAATAACCAATGATTTCAATGATCCAAAGAACCGTTCGAATGCGATGTTCCATTGGTACCCGATCAAATCCAGTAGAAGCATTCCTCAATAAATGAAAGAAAACTCTCCACATTGTTTTACCATTCCAAACTGAAGATCTCCCATTTTGAATCATTGTCGAAACAGTCTTTTGCTGTAATTTGTAAATCCATCGTTATATCATTCCAATCAATTGTTATGACATCTCAATCCATTGTTGTCCTATACCAGTCTATTATTTTTGGACTTGAATTCAGCGTTTAATGTGTCCAACCTATTTATTGCCAAATTTCAATAGAATGCTGTAGTATTATAATGTGTTATTCTCTACTCAGAAGCTATGCATTCTCCTTCTCTCTCTCTCTCTCTTTATCTCTCTCCCTCTCCCACTCCCTCTCCCTCTCTCCATCTCTCTCTCCCTCTCCATCTCCCTCGCTCCATATGCTCCTCTGCACCATATCCTGTCTCAGGCGTCACTGATTGCTGTTGTAGAAAAGTTTTATTGCATTTAAATCATCATTGGACAGGCAGATGGACGTACATGGAATAGTGTAGGTGGGATGGGCTTCAGGTTAGGTAAGAACAATGACTGCAGATGTTGGAAACCAGATTTTGAATTAGTGGTGCTGGAAGAGCACAGCCGTTCAGGCAGCATCAGGAGCAGTAAAATCGACGTTTCGGGCAAAAGCCCTTCATCAGGAATAAAGGCAGAGAGCCGAAAGCGTGGAGATATAAGCTAGAGGAGGGTGGGGTTGGGGAGAAAGTAGAATAGAGTACAATAGGTGAGTGGGGGAGGGGATGAAGGTGATAGGTCGGGGCGGGGGGAGGGTGGAGTGGATTGGTGGAAAAAAAGATAGGCAGGTAGGTCAAGTCATGGGGACAGTGCTGAGCTGGAAGTTTGGACCTAGGGTGAGGTAGGGGAAGGGGAAATGAGGAAACTGTTGAAGTCCACATTGATGCCCTGGGGTTGAAGTGTTCCGAGGTGAAAGATGAGGCGTTCTTCCTCAAGGCGTCTGGTGGTGAGGGAACTGCGGTGAAGGAGGACCAAGACTTCCATGTCCTCAGCAGAGTGGGAGCGGGAATTGAAATGTTGGGCCACAGGGCGGAGTGGTTGATTGGTGCGGGTGTCCCGGAGATGTTTCCTGAAGCGCTCTGCTAGGAGGCGTCCAGTCTCCCCAGTGTAGAGTAGACCGCATCGGGAGTAACGGATACAATAAATGATATTAGTGAATGTGCAGGTAAAACATTTTTGGATGTGGGGTCAATATCCTTCTAAATATTTTCTGAACCCTTTAAAGTTTCACAGCATTCTTCCAATAGGAAGCAGAACAGAATAGCATGCAATATTCTAAACGTGGCCGAATCATTGCCCTGCACACACGCAACGAAACCTCCCAATTACTATACTCATTACCCTGACCAATAATGGACAGCATGGCAAACACCTTCTTCGTTAACCGATCTATCTGAGACTCCACATTCAAGGAATTACTCACCTGCGCTCCAAGGTCTATTTGCTCAGCACACGCCCTAGGACCTTACCAAACGTGTATATATCTTGCTGAGATTTGCTTTCACAACACCTCGTTTTTATCTAAATTAAACTCCATCTGCACTCCTTAGCCCATTGACCAATCTGAATAAGATTCTATTGTAATCTGAGTTAACCTTCAAACGCATCCAATTTTGGTGGTTTCTGCAAACTTACTGACTGTGTTCATATTCAAATTATTTCTATAATTAACGAAAAGTAGCGACCCCGCACCCATCCTTGTGCCAATCCACTGGTTACATGCGTCCAGTCTGAAAACACGGAACAGCACTGGTTCCAGACCTGCAGCATCATCCTATGTCCTGAACCTTCGAACCAGTTGTGCAACCAAATACTGATTCTGCTGCATTCCTTGAAACAACGTCTTGCTAACCAGTCTCCCATGGGTAATCTTCTCGAACGCCTTACTGAATCCATATACATAATGCCCACCACTCTGCCCTTATTAACCCGCTTTCTACCTTTACAAAAAAACTGAACCAATTCGTGCGACATGTCTTCCCACGCAAAAAGCCACTCTGATTGCCTCGAATCACTCACTGACTTACCAAATACATGTAAATCCTGCCCCTCAGGAATCCCTCCCACAACTTGCCCACCATCGACTTCTGGCTCAGCCTTCTATAGTTCCCTGGCTTTTCTTTACCATGTTTCAAAAATAGTGGCAGCCCAATAGCCAACCTCGAGTCTTCTGGCACCTCACCTGTGATAATCAATGATACGTGTATCTCAGCAACTGGGCCAGCAATCACTTCTCTTGCTTACCACAGAGTTCTCGGGTACACTGAAGATTTTATACTTCGATGTGTTACACGACGTCCAGCACGGGGTCCCATGTTATTTTGATATTTTTCAAGTTGTCGCAGTCTATTCCTCCACATTCTATGTCTTCCTTGCCCTTTTTCACAGCAAATACAGATTGAAACTACTCGTTTAGCATTTTCTCCATCTCTGCATTTCCACACATAGGCTACCTTTCTGATCCTTGAGGGGCCATATTGTCTCCCTAGTTACCCTTTTGTCCTAAAAGCATTTATAAAAAAAAACCTTTGGATTATCCTAACCCTGTTGACCAAAGCTTTTCCACGTCCTCCTTTTGTCGTCCTGATTTCCCTTTGCATACTACTTCTGACTTCATACGCTTCGAAGAATTCTCTTTATCTCTTCTTTTTCTTGACCAAAGCCTCAATTTCTCGAGTCATCCAATGTTCACTACGCCTACCAGCCTTTCATTTCACACTGACGGGAATAAAAAAAACTGTCTCTGAACTCTTCTTATCTAATTTCTCAAGGCCTCTCATTTTTCCAGCCTCACCTTTCCCTGCATATATCTGCCTCAAATAAGCTTTTGAAAGTTCTCGCCTAATAAGGTCAAAACTGACCTTCTGGCAACATAGAACTTCAACTTTTAAATCGGGTTTATTCTTTTTCCTCAGTGTTCTAAAGCTGAATTATGGTCGCTGCCCAAAAAGCTACCTCTCAGTCACTTTCCCTGACCTCTTTCCCAAGAGTCAACCACGTTTTGCACCTTCGCAACTTGGTGAATCTATGTACTCTATCAGAACTTTTTTTCTTCTTTTTCATATTTAACGAATTTCTCTCAATCTAAATCCTAAACACGATGGCAGTCCCAGCCTATCTTTAGAAAGATAAACTCCCCGAACATATCCACCATATTATTCTTACAGGCATCGAAAATCTCCAGATGAATGTGTTTCTTAATTTTGTGTTGACTATTAACGGTCTACAATACAAACGAAAAAAAAAAGACAATTCCTTTATTATATCTCAGTTCTACTCAAATACGTTCCCTGGATGTATACCTTAAAATATCCTCTTTCAGTGCAGCTGTTATGCTGTCCCAGATTAAAAACGCCAATGCCCCTCCTCCCTTGCCACTCTTTCTATACCTCCTAAAGGTCTGGAATATTAACCGGACAGTCCTATCCACTCCTGAGCCACGCTTCTGTAATTGCTCTGATATCCCATTCCCATATCCCCCAAATGGGTCTTTCCTGTTCAGCCTCTTGCATGGAAACAAACGCAGTTTAATTTATCAGTCCTAACTTTTTCTCTGCTTTGTCCCTGCCTTCCCTGACTGTTTGACTAGCTCTTTCCCAACTGTACCATTCTCAGATTGATTCGTTTCCTCACTATCACCCTGTGTCACACCCTCCCACCCTACAAGTTTAAATCCTCCAGAGAACCTCTAGCAAAATTTTCCTGCCAGCATTTTTGTCCCTTTCCAATTCAGGTGAAATGCATCTTTCTTGTAGAGGTCATCTCTAACACAGAACAAATTCTAATAACCCAAAAAAAAGTCAACACCTTCTCCCGTGCGCCAGCTCCTCATCCACACATTCATCGGCATTATATTTCTATTGAGACCCTCAGTAGCTTGTAGCACCGGGAGTACTCCAGATATATCAAAAGTTGAGGACCTGCTTTAGCAAATTCCTGGCTAACTCTCTGTATCCTCAATACTCACAAGTGAGGTGCCGGAAGACTGGAGGTTAGCTGATGTGGTTCCACTATTTAAGAACGGTGGTAAGGACAAGCCAGTGAACTACAGACCAGTAAGCCTGAAGTCGGTGGTGGGCAAGTTATTGGAGGAAAGTCTGAGGGACAGAATGCACATGTATTTGCAATGGCAAGGACTGACTAGGGATAGTCAACATGGCTTTGTGCGTGGGAAATCATGTCTCACAAACTTAATTAAGTTTTCAAAGTAATAACAAAGATGACTGATGAAGACAGAGCTGTAGACGTGATCTATATGGACTTCAGTAAAGCGTTCGACAAGGTTCCCCATGGGAGAGTGGTTAGCAAGTTCAGATCTAACGGAATACAGGGGCAACTAGCCATTTGGATACGGAACAGGCTCAAAGAAGGAAACAGAGGATGGCGGTGGATTGTTGTTTTTCAGACTGGAGGTCTGTGATTGGTGGAGTGTCACAAGAATTGGTGCTGGGTCCTCTACTTTTTGCCATTTATATCAATGATTTAGATGCAAGCATAAGCGGTACAGTTAGTAATTTTTCAGATGACACCGAAATTGGAGGTGTAGTGAACAGTGTAGAAGGTTCCTTCAGATTACAATCGGATATCGACCAGTTGGACTAAATGTCTGAGAAGTGGCAGATGGAGTTTAATTCAGCTAAATGCGTGGTGCTGCATTTTGGGAAAGAAAATCTTAGCAGGACTTGGGAGGTGTTGGGAGGTCATGTTGCGGCTGTACAGGACATTGGTTAGGCTATTGTTGGAATATTGCGTGCAATTCTGGTCTCCTTCCTATCGGAAAGATGTTGTGAATCTTGAAAGGGTTCAGAAAAGATTTACAAGGATGCTGCCAGGGTTGGAGTATTTGAGATATAAGAAGAATTTGAACAGACTGATGTTGTTTTACCTGGAGCTTCGGAGGCTAACGGGTGACCTTATAGAGGTTTAAAAAATTATGAGGGGCGTGGATAGGCGAAATAGACAGTCTTTTCCCTGGGGTGAAAGAGTCCAGAACTAGAGGGCATAGGTTTAGGATGAGAGTGGAAAGATACAAGAGACCAAAAGGATATTTTTTTCGCACAGACGGTGGAACATGTATGGAATTAGCTGCCAGATGAAGTGGTGGAGGCTGCCACAATTGCAATATTTAGAAGGCATTTGGCTGGGTATTTGAATAAGAAGGGTTTGGAGGGTAGTGGACGGAGTGCTGGCAGGTGGGACTAGATTATTTTGGGATATCTGGTCGGCATGGACGCGTTGGACGCGTTGGACCGAAAGTTCTGTTTCCATGCTGTACATCTCTATGACTGGAAGCCATTAAAATAGCTACGAGGCAGTAGGCTGACTTTGGGGAATTTTCCCGTTGCTTGGAGTATTCAGATGAACCCATTCTTGACTTTATCACCCGCTTCAAGGATGTCTGGGACTCCTCAGCAGGCATACCCTGTTAGAGAACGAGAAGGTGGCGGCTTAAACTCTTGTTAGCTATTTCCTGCCGAGACATGCTCAAGTTCAAATCACAGAACCTGACCTGGTAGACAACAGAATGTGGGAACACATTCACTATTTTAAATAATTTAGGCATACACGGATTTCTTGAGATGCAGGAAGAGAAGGAAGCATACGACCCCAGCCCTCCCCCCGCACCCCACCCCCTAAAGCCCATCCAGCCTGATATCCATCGGAGCAGATGCAGGCAGATGCAGAAGAGTAGTTACAAGGTTAGGTATCAGTGCAGAGTCAACGGCAAGAGAGGCCAATCGGCAAAAGATTGCTGGGTGACAGTCACTTGTTACCAGCTGAATACTTTCACCCTACCCCATCCTTCCAATACACAATAGAATCGGGTCACTCCACCGTGACAGCCTAAAACAAATGATGAACGTGGAGATGGGGGTTATCTCATTTCAGTTTTGGTGCACTCCAGGGCTACTCACCGATCTGTACCTGCCTTTGGAGAACTTCCCCCACAACCCAATCTGTTCAAACTGTGGATGTCTCCGCAGTGCACATGATTGAGCCACGATCAAACCCAGTTACATTTGGCATCGGAACCATGACTCTCCCTGACACAACAATGATGTCCTCATCATGTCCAGTTGCCATATCGGCCCAATAAACATTGTGTGAATTAAACGATAGCATTCAATTTACTCCCTTGGCTCTCATCATAAAAACTCCTGACCCTTATTACTCCATGCTGCAGGCAGCCATTACCAGTAACAGCGAGTCTTCAACCCCACCCAATGAGATTTGTACCTGATCATGGGTGCACACACTTGTGCGTGTCCTACGTGACCCCCTCCTCTTCCACTTGACACAGCCTCTCCATTCCCACTACGTCCTTCTTCCGCTGGTTGTTGTTGACATGACGCTTCCTTTGTCAATTTCACGGCACTGCCTCAGGCCCTCCGGAACTGGCATCACCCGAGAACGCGCTTGCAGATCACTATCTGTCACTGACCTCCCCACCCGGCGCAGACTGCACTGTGTTTTGTGGGCTCTAAAGGCATAGCTTCAAAAGTCCTGTTCAGCACAGAACAGGCGACACTGCTCTTCCACGGCACGGACTCGACTCCACATTTTCCCATCATCGTCAAGAGCCTATGGCTCCCCAGGACATTGGACCTGTGATAGCCGTTTACAACAATGACCAGTACATTTGGCGATCCTTGACCCTGTATGTCCGCTCTCAACGAAGGTTGCCCAGCTAGGATAGAATGAGCTCCACATGTGTTGCCCTCCCATATTGGTACAGACCACTTTCACTAAACTAAGCACAGCAACTGCCCCCTTTTGAGAAAACCCTTTCCTATTTGCCAAATTTCCAGCCTCGCTGTTGGCACAGTTCTCAAACCATGCTGGCCGAGTACTGTCTACCCAATCATATGCAGTCACACTCAAGCAGGGAGGTGTGCTGTCATCAGTACGACAGTACCCCTTTCACCAGCGGCATCGGGGAAATTAAGCACTTACCAACTTCCTTTTACAAAAGGGCATCGTAGTGCGTACGACCAGCCCCTGCAATACAACTATCCTGCCCATTCCAAAGATTGGGAGACCATTAAAAGGACTTTCGTTCATGACATAAGGGCAATCAATGCCATCAATGCTTCTGGGTACTCCTTAACAGCGTCCCTGCCTCATCCAATTGTTTCTCTGTAACTGACCTCTGTTCAGACATTTCCACCATCAAATTATCCGAAAACAGCCACGGCCTGTTTGCCTTTACTGACTCTGGCTGCCAGTATACACGAACACGGCTTCTCCAATGGTACATGGAGACCCCCACTGTATTTGCTTTCACAGTACACTGGACGCTCAGAACCCTCCACCTGCCATGTCAAAGCATCTTGCTTCAGTTCACCGATGATTTTTGAGTGGCCTCCAATCCATTGTTGCTTGTATACAAGACACTATTGCCGGACTTCACTGCCTGTCACAGGATATACACAAACTCTCCACACAGGAAATGAAATTCTGTCAATAGAAAATACACTACTTCAGATAGGAACTCGTGCATGGCCTTTGAGCACTGTCTAGGGAGCAGACAATAGCCATTAATAAGGTCGCCCCCTCTCTTCCACACGAACTCAGCTGCTACATTTTTTTGAGCATGATTAAAGATTTCAGGCAGTGGATTCCTTGCCACTGTGCCTACGATGCACTCCTACGCGAAGCATTCTTGCTGAAACACCTAGCAAACTTACGCGGCACTCCTGAAATCGATTACACTTTCACAGATCTCAAACAACACTTAACCTCCACCTCTGCTCTCTGGATCCCTGATTATACGCAGCCCTTTCATCTCCAAGTGACTGAAAAACAGTGCTATGCATTCAGCATTTTGACTCAAGTGCATGGGAATCCCCGGTGTTCTTTCACCTTCTACACTGTACAATTTCTAACTTGTGTAAGGGGAATGCTGGCCTGTTTGCGATCTGTGGTGGCAACCAAGGTGACAGTGAAGAAGTCGACCTCAATTGTGCTGGATTATCCATTCAGTGTTTTGGTTCCCCATTCTGATTCCCTTCTGCTTAAGTCGTCAGCAACTCAACATTTTCAAGCCAGTCGGAGAACAGGCTACAAGGTTGAAATTGCTCTCCCGTGTCAACCTGTCCCTTTCGCACTACCCCGCTTTAAACACTGCCACCCTCCTTTCTGTCACCCAGGAAGACCATGGATGCTGACACTTAGTTCAACAAGCTGAAAACCCGCGCCCTGACGTTTATCAGTAACCGTTGCACATCCCTAACCAGATCAGCCAAATAGACAGGTCTTTGTTCAAACCCTAAGACCGACAATCACTAATAGAATAGGTGGTGTTCCCCGCTTTTTAGACCCTGGAGAATGCTGTGCTATCGGATGGAACATCCGCATAAGCTGTGGAGCTATTTGTCCTCACTTGAAAATGCAATTATCGCTGAAGGGGTTCATCTCATATTTACACAGACTCCAGGTATCATTTCCGAATCGTTCACGTTTTTGTCACTATCTGGCAACAGAGGGGATTTATGACTTCTGCACCGTTTTCAACTGGTTGGCAATTTCCTAGAAGCCAAGCTCCTGCCCTCTGCTGTGGCTATTCTCCACTGACAGTCACTGTATCATCCGCGGGAATATTTGCGCTGATGCAGAGGCTCGACAACCTGCTTTAAATCTCACCACATGTATTAAGCAAAACCCGAGAATACGTGATTTTCCAGCGGCCACTGACATCACAGAAGGAGTATGGCCTGCTGCTCGATAAGTTGACAAGGGCAGTTGGTTTCACCTGGGAACAAAGGAACCCCTCCTACTTTACGACTGCTTGTCCCAAAGACCATTTAAACGTCTTGACACTAACAGCACATGGCATTCGGAAGACAGGGAAGAGGGAATGACACTTGCTTTGAGACAAGCCTGGTTTGCAGTTGCTGTCCAAGGCCTACGATAACGCTGTGTCATATGCGAGCATATCAGTGCAGGCAAACCAATATCCATGTACGACAACTTGCCCAACCAACTTCAATACTTCACCCACTTCAAGATCAATGTGGCTCACCTTACAGCTAATCGGGGCTTCAAATACTTCCTCATAGTCCTTCACATGTTTTCAAAATGGGTGGAACATGCACCACAAAAAAACGAATGACAATAGAACAGTGGTTAAGTGTCTAATGAAGGATGGTATTCACAGGTTGAGGATCGCGGAGAAAAATGAGAGTGACAAATGGACCCACTACACCTCAACCATCACAGCGGCCTTTAGTAAATCAATTGGCATTGTGTTAAAATGACACATTCCCTATTAGCCGCAGTCATCAGGTCGGGTGGAACGGAGTCATGGCGCAATTAAAACCACGTTTAACAAAATGACCTAGAAAACAGGGCTAGCATGGCCAGATGCCTTGCCTTTGGCCCTGCAAACCCTATGTAGCCAAGTGAAGTGGACCACGGGGCTTACCACTTTCGAAATGCATATGGGGAGACCAATGTCGACAGGGACCTGGCCCCCCACACTCTCTATAGATACTGCGCTACTTCAGACACAAGGAACTCTGCTGGAATCCGTCCTAGCACTCAGTAAAATTATATCCATTAATTATGATCTGGTGGAAGCAGCCATGCCCAGAAACCAACATGAGTCTCTCCACCCGTTCCAACACGGGAACTATGTAATGATCAAATCATTAGAATAAGGCTTTCTCTTTCCTCTATGGAACGCTCTGTCCCTGGTACTTTTAGCAACCCTGGACAGCTGTCATAGTAGAAGGGAGATGCAATTACAAGTGAGCCCGATATAAGCGAGCTCCGCACCTGAATGACGACAAGCAAAACGTACAGGCAGCAACATCTCTCCACACTGAGGAAAGTCCCAGCTGACCGTAATACCTGACATCCTGTTGCCTCTTACGCTCATTACGCTACTACCAAATGACTATACTCGAGGGCACATATTGGAGAACTTAATCATTCGTGAATTTCGCATTAATACATTACTTAAAAGTTCAACCGTAGTAGCTGCTGGATTTGTGCTCAGGTCCCCAAACACTCCCATGGGCACATTCTCTACAATACATCCCCTTTAATGAATTAGAGAGAGCTGAATGTTCGTGGGAACGGGACAGGTTTCCCGTAGTGTACACTCTCAGTCTAAAAGCTAAAATGGGAAAATACGTAGGTAACTGTCTGGCCTGTTGCAAATCAACAGGGTACCCACTGAAGAAATGTAAGAGTTGATTCTACCACTTGTGCACTATCTCCCACGAACCCCCAGCCCTACTCTTCATGGACAGGGTGCCCTCAAAGTCTCCATCTGTCTCAAAATCAGAAATCTGCCGGATGGAATGCTGGAAACAGCAGGTGAGCTTAGCCCCTATTCCTCACCCCATCAGCGAGTTCGTCCACATCAGAAGGCAGAGTATTAAACTTGGAGGTCAGCCTGAATGCCACTTTCACCACAACAATCCACGGATCAACAATGTCACATAGTTCATTTGTGTCCACAAAGCATAACTCTGGCTAGTTTTCTTGGTCTCGAAGCTACAATGTTGGTACTTGGTCCCATTTCGCTTTCATTCCCAGTCCTCTTTCTTCACAAAACCACTAACTTGCAGAAGGCGAACACTCACCATTCTTGAGCACATTCGCTCGAACTTCTCACCTACCTAAGCAGCTATCCGTTTGTAAATAGGAACTCATAGTTGGCTCACACGTTGTTAGAGGTTGCGAAAGCCACAGCCATAGGGCTCACGCAGCTGAATGCGGAGCCATCTGCACCATAGTTTTACAAAACAGGATGGCTTTTGGACTATCCGCTGGCCAAAAAAGGGGACACATGCGCCCTCATTGCCTCCGACTGTGGCTCGTATATTCCTGGCCCCAGTGAAAATTTTACTAACCTAGCCTGACATATCTAAGAAGCTGCACTGGCTGCTTCCTCCCTGTCCCACTCACTGTCACCCATCTGTCTACAATCATTGGAGTTACTACTTCCCTAAAGCTCCGATCTATGACCCCGTCTGCCTCCCGAATGATCCTAAGTTCATCCAACTCCAGCTCCAGTTCCCTAACACGGTCTTGGAGGAGCTGGAGATGGGTGCACTTCCTGCAAGTGTAATCAGCAGGGTCGACCATGGCATCCCTCACCTCAAACATGTTGCAAAAGGAACATTGCACTGCTTTCACTGCCATGCCTCTAAAAGTAACCTTTTTAAAGAAAAAACTGGGTCTAAAGAATACAACAAGCAAATTGCAGCACTTACCTACTTACCACAACGGGTCTTATTATGAGGAGAGAGGAGGAGGGACGGTGGGAGGCACTACATCTGTAGTGCCTCGGGTTCCCCTCCTGCGCGCTTTTATAGGAAAAAAAATCTACCCAGGTAAGCTTGCGCTACACCAGCTTCTGGGTCCCGGCTGCCCCTCTGGTGGTCGTCACTTCCTCCTGCTGCTCCCGCTCTTTCTTAGCAGTAGCCTTACAGGATCGTTCAAACTCAGCTGCTGCTCGCACTCAAAATGACCGTTGGCGTCGAAGGGTGAGTATTTATACTCACTGCTTTCCTTCCCGACTGTCCCTCTGGTCGTCGTCACTTCCCCCTGCTGCTCCCGCTCTTTCTTAGCTGTTGTCTTCCGGGTTCGTTGAAACTCAGCTGCTGCTCGCACTCAAAATGACCTTTGTCGTCGAAGGGTGAGTATTTATACTCACTGCTTTCCTCCCCGGCTGCCCCTCTGGTCGTCGTCACTTCCCCTGCTTCTCCCGCTCCTTCTTAGCTGTAGCCTTCCAGGTTCGTTTAAACTCGGCTGCTGCTCGCACTCAAAAAATAAAAAAATCATAATCAACGACACCCTCACAGGCATAAAGTTCACCGAGGAGGAAGAATCCGACAACAAAGTCGCATTTCTGGACGTCACAGTCGAAAGAAAGGCCAAGGAGAAATACAAACCAGCGTATACAGAATACCGACAACACTGAACAAATACTTAACTACACCAGCACCCATCCCAACACACACAATCGAAGCTGTATCAGAACACTATTCCAACGAGCCACCTCACACTGCAGCACAGATGAAATTCGGAAACAGAGGAGAACCACCTATACAACGTATTCGAGAAGAACAGATATTCAAAAAGTACAGTCTGCAGATTCCTCAACAAAAGACCACGACAAGCAGACCAAAAACAGCCGGAAACCCTAACCACCTTACCATACATCAAAGAAGTTTCAGAAATGACAGCCAGACTACTAAGACCCCTCGAAAGTCTATTAGCACACAAACCCACCAACACGATCAAACAAAAACTAACAAACTTAAGAGACCCAGTACAACCCATGGACAAAACCAACGTCATCTACAAAAGTCCATGCAAGTACTGCCACAAACACTACGTAGGACAAACAGGAAGAAAGTTAGTCACCAGGATGCACGAACACCAGCTGGCCACAAAAAGACACGACCCTCTCTCCCTCGTAGCCCTCCACATGGATGACAAAAAAAAAAACACCAATTCGACTGGGAAAACAGATCTATCCTGAGACAGGCTAAGCAAAGACATGCCAAAGAATTCCTAGAGGTCTGGCACTCCAACCACAACGCCATAAACAAACACATAGATCTAGATACCATCTCCTAACTCCTCAGAAAACGAACAGGAAATGACATCACCACAAATCCCAGGAAACCTATCCATGACAAACATATAAATAGAAAGCAGGAGACAAAAGCTTCGCTTCATTTGGAGGTCGCCACTGATGATGTTACCGAGCCAGGTAATGAAACGTCTGGATATCAAACCTACAGCTCAGCGAGCAAAGCTACACCCTAAGCCTGTACAAATGTAGAATAACTTGCAAACATCTTTATTCAATACCCTGACTGGTGAAGGCCAGTGTTCCAAAAGCTTTCTTCCCTTCCTTGTTTGCAAGTGACTCTACTGTTCAGAAAACAAGCATCTGAACCCCAAGGTCGTTCTGTTCCATGACACTGCCGAAGGCCCGACCTTTCACCATGAAACGGCTTCCTCGATTTCATTTTGCAAAATGCAAGATCGCACACTTAACGGTATTAAAATACATGTGGAATTTCTTGGCCTGCTTCCTGGATATCAAGGTTCTGCTCCAATTTCTAATAACCTTCGTCAATGTCCACGATACCGCCTATTTAAGTGTTATGTGCAAACTTATTAAACATGTTTTGTACGTTATCGTCCAAACAATTGATAACAAACGGTCATGTTCCCAACACAGTCCCCTGAGACACTCCTCTATTCACAGGCCTCCAATCTGATTTGCATTCTTTCCCTTTTACACTCTGCTTCATTCAATCAAGTCAATTGTACATCCAATTTCCGAGGTCCCCCTGGAATCCATGAGATCTCACCTTCCAATGCGCCTGTCACTTGAAACCTTTTCAAAGGCCATACTGAACTCCACGTAGACTACTTCGAACACCCAGCCCTCATCAACCTTCTTGGTCACTACCTCAATTAACTCGAACAAATGTGTGAGGCATGATCTACGATTTACAAAGCTAAGCTGACTCGTCCTAATCAAACCCTGCTTTTCCAAAGACAGACATTCCTTTTCTCTTAAAATCTTTTCAAGTCGCGTACCTAGCACCGATGTTAGGCTTACTGGTGCACAGTGCCCAGGTTTTTCTTTGCAGCCCTATTTGAATAAGGACACGGCAATCGCTGACTCCACTCTTCCAGGACTTAAACTTTTACTAACGATCACGCAAAAATATGAGCCTGTGTGCCCACTTTGACCCTTACTTTGACAACCGTATTATGCTGGCAAGTCTCACCAATCGTCCTGCATATTTGTTCCTCTAATTATGACAATAAACAATAACTGGACCCATAGAAGCAAGTGAAGACGCACAATTTTATAAAATACATTTTTTTTAAAGATGCTTTTTGTAAGCCTGTTCGATTTTACATGTTGGGGTTGATATTAGCACTGTTGCCTCACAGCACCAGGGTCCCAGGTTCAATTCCAGCCTCATGGGACTGTCTGTGTGGAGATTGCACATTCTCACCGCGTCTGTGGGCTTCTTCCGGGTGCTCCGGTTTTCTCCCACAGTCCAGAGACGTGCAGGTCAGATGAATTGGCCGTGCTAAATTGCCCAGAGTGTTAGGTACATTAGTCAGAGGGAAATTGGTCTGCGTGGAATACTTTTTGGAGGGTCGGTGTTGACTGGTTGGCCAGTAGGACCTTTTTCCACACTGTAGGTAATCTAAACTAATCAAATCTAATCTAAATTTTTGAATGCATGAATGGGGGGGAGGCGAGTGTTGGTCGGAGAATGTGCTTTACTTGAAGTTTCAGAAGCCATTGGATAAGTTTTAACAAGGGATAAAGAGTAACTCGGAAGATTACAGGGTTCACTAAAGATCAGGGAGGCAGCCTATGTGTTTGACAAGGAGATGTGTAAGATCCTGAACAATTACTTTGCCTCAGTACTTACCTTGGAGAAACACGTGGAAGACCGGTAACTTGAGCAAATAAGTAGTGATGTCTTGGAATAGAGTCCTCAATAGAGAACAGGAAGTGTTGCAGGTATTGCAATACATAAAAATAGATAAACCTTCAGGCTGTGATTAAGTCCCAGGACATTGTTGGAAACTAGGAAATAAATTGCAGGCTCTCCAGTCGCAATATTTTCATCACTGAAAATCACCTTGAGGTAGCAGACGTGTGGAGGGCTGTCAATGTTATCCCATCGCTAAAGGGTTGCAAATAAATGAAAAAAGAATCTGCAGATCAGTCAGACTAACCTCAGGTGTGGGGATGCTTTTGGAAGGGATTCTAAGAGACAGGATCGTCATGCATTTGGAAAGGTAAAGCCTGATTCAGCATAGTCAACACTGCTTTGTGCTTGGGAAGTCATGTCTCATAAGCCTGTTGATGTGTCTAGGGAGGTAGTCAAGACATAGATGAAGGCGGACTCGTTGACGTTGTCTACATGAACGTCAGCAAAGCTTTTGACAAGGTTCTACACATAAGTCTGATTGTTAAAGTTAGATCACATGGGATCAAGGAAGTGCTCGCCAATTCGGTACAAAATTTAGTTTTTTGGTAAGAGACAGAGGGTGGTGGGATAGGTTTGTTGTATTGATATGAGACATCTGCCAGCAGTGTGCTAACGGGATCAGTGCTGGGTGCACTGTTGTTTAAAATTTATATAACTAATTTGGATGAGAATATCAGGCATGGTCAGTAAGTTTGTCGGGGGACACAAAAAATGATGGAACAGTAGACAGTGAAGAAGGTTCTCTAAGAATCCAAGGGGACGTTGATGAGCTGGGTCAGTGAGCTGGGGAAAGCAGATGAAGCTTATTTGAGAGGAAATACGAATTTTTGCGTTCTAATCTGGAAAAAAAAGAGGGCAGGACATAAATCATTCATGGTCGGGTCCGGCCTAGTGTTGTAAGATACTGAGGCTCAGAGCTTCAGGTACGTAGTTTGTTGACAGTGGCTTCATAGTTAGCCGGGGCTGTCACGTCCATCACCTCACTGACGATAGTTGGTCAGTCAGAGAGATAAAGGATAGGACGATCTGGAGCCTTTAATAAATCCTTCAGAAAGGTAAGATCACTTCAGGTGAACAGAGCACAGAGCAATGGGAGGGTTCCAAACATCGGATAATAAGACATGACATAGATACAGTGCTGGATGAGAGCACAGTGCAGACATACACCAAGCTGAATCACCACCTCTATTTCAAGTTTTGTTGACCTATGACATATTAAGTAGTTGACAGTATCAATCCAGGACTCTGTTGTCTTAGTGAGCATCATTATAACAGCGGTGAAAGCAGGTCTCGTATGAGAGGATGGTAATGCAGCCTGACATCTTTCTGTTCTCCATTCCCTCTCCAACATTGTATCAATGGGATGTCTCATGGATCGGTGCCCTCAGTCATTTTAACTCTTGTCATAGTTCCTATCTCGGTAGTCTCCTCCCCTCGCTACAGTCTGTACGAATATTTCATACTTGCTCCAATCCAGACTACCATCCATATCTCTGTAATTTATTTCAGTCTCTACAACATGCCTTACCTTGATAGTAAACTCCTCCAATAACTCGAGACATATAGTCATGCTGCAAAGAAACAGACCCTTTGGCCCAACTCATCAATGCTGCCCAGCTTTCCGAAACTGAACAAGTCGCATGTGCCTCTGATTGGCCCATATCGCATCAAACCTTCACTTCTCCATGGACCTGCCCAAATTTCTTTTACATGTTATAATTGTACTTATTTCAAACAGTTCCTCTGGTAGTCCATTGTATCTATTCACCATCCGCTGTGGGAAATATTGCCTCTCAGGTCCCTCTTTCAATCTTTGCTCTCTTATCTCATTTTTATGTCCTCTAATTTTTGACTCACCTTTCCTCGTCTATTATCCTTACTTAGGCCCCGTATGGATTTAAAACCCCTTATGATGTCACCCCGTAATCTCCTATGTCCAAGGGAAATATGGAAGACAGAGTTGCTTAAAACTCTACCTCAGGTACTCAATGCTCTGACCAATGAAGCCTAGTGTGCCAAATGTTGTTTTCGTTTCCCTAACCACCTGTGATGTCACTTCCAAGGAACAATGTAATTGCACCATTTGGTCTCTCTCTGTTCGACAAGACTGCTCCGGCCGCATTAAAGGTGTGAGCCTTCCCTTGTTATCTTAACAAAATCCAACACGGGAATTAAACTCCATCTTTCATTCCTTGGGTCAATGTTGGAGTTGATCAAGATCCTCTTTGATAACTGTATTCACTGCCCACCATGCCATTAATTTTGTCACCCACACACTTACGAACATGGAATCCTGTATTCTCAAACAAATCGATCATCAATGGACCCTGCACCGATATTAACGACTCACCATTGGTCACGGATCTACAGTCTGAATACCAACACTCTACCTCCACGGTCTGTCTCCGATTTTCAAGCCAATTTTTAAATACAGTTGGTAGCTCTCCCTGATCCCATGTGATCGAACCTTCCTAACCAGTGTACCATGCTAAACTCTGTCAAAGGCGCTGCTGAAGTCAGTAAAGGCAACGTACGGTCACCTCTTCAATAAACTCAATTCCGTTTGTTAGACATGACTTTGTATGCACAAAGCCGTGCTGACAATCCTTAATCAATCTTTGCCTTTCCAAATGCATATAACTTCTGTCATCAGAATTACTTCCACAACTTACTACCACTGATATCTGGCTAGTTGATCTTTACTTCCCTGGCTTTCCACCACAGTCTTTCTTCCACAATGGTACAGCACCACATACATATTCAAAGCGGCATTCAGCATGGAAACAAACACTTTGGTTGATAATAATCATAATATAAAACTAAGTCGCCCCACCTGCCTCTTCCTGGCACAAATCCTTCTAAACCCTTCTAATTAATGTACTTAACCAAATGTCTTGCAAAAGATGTACTCACATTCATCCCTTCTTTGGGAATGCTATATTACACACAAACCACTCACTGTGTAACAATTTTAACCTTTATGTCCTTTTTAAAAAAAAATCTCTCTCTTCTAATTGTAAAAAATGTGCCCACACCTTTGAACACACTTTTTCTGGGG
The DNA here is from genome assembly GCF_037043375.1 of Chiloscyllium plagiosum. Taxonomy (NCBI): domain Eukaryota; kingdom Metazoa; phylum Chordata; class Chondrichthyes; order Orectolobiformes; family Hemiscylliidae; genus Chiloscyllium; species Chiloscyllium plagiosum. The sequence continues at coordinate 45,465,760 of NW_028270184.1, read as the reverse complement.
AAAAAGACATCTGAAATTAAATCTATCTATACCACGGCTTATTTTATAAACTTTTATTTGGTCGTATCTCAATGTTCATTTTCTCTTGAAAACCAATACTTTGCCTATCCAGACTCTCATCATGACTCAATTCTTCCAAACCCAGCAATGTCCTGATAAATTTCGTGTGAACACTCTGCAACTTAATAATATTATTGCTGCTCGTCCGATGCTGCCTGAATTGCTGTGCTCTTCCAGCACCACTGATCCAGAATCTGGTTTCCAGCATCTGCAGTCATTGTTTTTACCTCAATATTATTCCTATAACTGGGCTTCAGAACTGGACTTAGTATGACATAATAGATCGAATCAACGTCCTGTACACCCTCAACATGAGATCTGAACTCCTTTATTCAATGGACTGAACGAAGTCGTCACGCATGCCAAGCACCATCTTATCGATCTTGTGATGTAAACTTCAACGAATTATGTATCTGATACCGACATCTCTCAGTTATACAATACTACCAAAGGCCCTATCATTAAATGTATAAGCACGATGCTTGCTGGTTGAACCAAAATGCCTTACCGCGCATTCATCCAGATTAAACTTCATCGACAGTTTCCAGCTACTTCACCCATTTCATCAAGATCCCTTTGTAATCTTAGAAAGATTCCTTCACTGTCCATTGTGCCACTCCAGCTTTACAGCACATCATAGATAGTGTCAATGGTACAACTATCTCTGCTAGCGTCCCGCAATTTCTTCCCCAGCTGACCACAATGTCCTGAGATACCCTTGAACCGGTTCTAGGCATTTATCTACTTTAGTGTTTTAAAACCTCCAGCACTACCTCTTCTATAACATGAACTCTTTTTAAGGCACATAGGTGTACAACATGCAAACACACCCTTCAGTCCAACTCGTTCCTGATGATTAGATAACCTGGATAAATCTAGTCCCATATATCAGCATTTGGCCAATATCCGTCTGTACCCGTACTATTCATACACCCATAAGAAATATTGCAATTGTATCAATCTCCACTATTTCCTCTCTCATTCCATAAATGCATCGCCATGTACGTGAAAAAAAATGTCCGTGTTAAGTCTTTCCCCTCTCACGTGAAAACTATGCGCAAGAGTTTTAGACTCCACAACACCTGGGAACAGACCTTGACTATTTCCTTATCCATGCTCCTCATGCTTGCATCAACATCTGTAAGGTCAACCCGAAGCCTCAGATGCTCCAGCGAAAATATCCACAGCCATTTCAGCCTCTCACGAAAGCTCAAACATTCCAACCCTCGAAACATCGTGTCAATCTCTCGTGCCCCTTCCTAGATTCATAGCATCCGTCTGATATCAGGGAGACCAGAATCGCACACAGTTTCCCAACAGTGGCCAAAATTATCATCTTTATTTCCCTGGGTTCTCCAGTCTTTCCCCACAGTAACGTCTGGAGTGAAAAAAATGTTGAGGATCTTAACCAGCTCCTGCGGTTCTACACATCAATGGCGTTAATAATTATTAAAGACCCCTATTTTCTCCCTGGTTATTGGTTGCCCTTAATGTACTTGTACAATCACTTTAGATATTTCTTAACCTTCTTTGCTGATGCTATTTCATGTCACTTTTTGCATTTCTGACTTCCATCCAAAATGTGTTCGCACAATCCCTATACTTCTCAAGGCATTTACTTGATGCAGCTCACTTTACGTGACATGTGCCCTCTTTTCCTTGACCAAAGCCTCAGTTGTCAGCCAGTGTTTCCTTTCTATCAGCATTGAGCTGCAGAACAACAGGGAGAATGCTGGCTCTGAACCCTCATTTTATCTCAGATTTAATAATTCTCACTTACCACCTCCCTTTACCTGAAGATAATCTCTAAAAGTTCATGATTAATATTATCAAAATTGACCTTGCCCCAGTTTGTAATTTAAATTGTGGACTAAGCCTTCCCTTTTCAGTTAGGATTTTCAAACTCACAGAACTGTGGTCACTCTTCCTGTGTTCTCCCAATGACACCACAGTCCATTTCCAAATATTGTTTCCTAAATGGAGAGCAGGTTTTGCCTCTTTCTCCAGTCGGACCGCTTACACATTGATTGGGAATCTTCTTGAAACCACTTAACAAATTCCTCCGGGTGTAGGTTTGCTCGCTGAGCTGTAGCTTTGATATGCAAACGTTTCATTACCTGGCTAGGTATGATCATCAGTGGCGACCACCAAGTGAAGCGAAGCTGTTGTCTCCTGCTTTCTATTTATATCTTTCTCCTGGATGGGGTTCCTGGGGTTTGTTGTGATGTCATTTCCTGTTCGTTTTCTGAGGGGTTGACACATGGCATCTAGGCATATTCGCTTGTTTATGGCGTTGTGGTTGGAGTGCCAGGCCTCTAGGAATTTTCTGGCATGTCTTTGCTTAGCCTGTCCCAGGATAGGTGTGTTTTCCCTGTCGAAATGGTTGGTTTCTTCCATCCGTGTGGAGGGCTACGAGGGAGAGAGGGTTGCGGCTAGCTGATGTTCGTGTATCCTGGTGGCTAACTTTCTTCCTGTTTGCCCTACGTAGTGTTTGTGGCAGTACTTGCATGGAATTTTGTAGATGATGTTGGTTTTGTCCATGGGTTGTACTGGGTCTTTTAGGTTTGTTAGTTTTTGTTTTAGAGTGTTGATGGGTTTGTGTGCTACTAGGATTCCGAGGGGCCTTAGTAGTCTGGCTGTCATTTCTGAAACTTCTTTGATGTATGGTAAGGTGGTTAGGGATTCTGGCTGTGTTTGGTCTGCTTGTCGTGGTTTGTTCTTGAGGAATCAGCAGACTGTACTTTTTGAGTATCCGTTCTTCTTGAATACGTTGTATATTTGGTTCTCCTCTGTTTTCCGAAGTTCGTCTGTGCTGCAGTGGTTGGAATAGTGTTCTGATACAGCTTTGTTTGTGTGTGTTGGGATGGCTGCTGGTGTAGTTAAGTATTTGTTCAGGGCTTGTCGGTTTTATGTGTACGCAGGTTTGTAGTTCTCCCTTGTCATCTCCTTGAACTGTGACGTCCAGTAATGCGAGGTTGTTGTCGGTTTCTTCCTCCTTGGTGAAGTTTATGCCTGTGAGGGTCTTGTTGATGATGTTAAACGTCTCTTCTATCTTGTTTCGTTTTGTGATGACAAAGGTATCCTCTACATAGCTGACCCAGATTTTTGGTTTGATAATTGGGAGGGCTGTTTGTTCCAGTCTTTGCATTACTGCTTCTGCTCTGAATCCTGATAGCGGAGATCCCATGGGTGTGCCGTTGGTTTGTTTGTAGATTATATTGTTGAAGGTGAAGTGGGTGGTGAGGCACAGGTTCACTAGCTTCATGATGTTTTCGTTGGTAATGTGATTGATGGTGGTTGATGTGTGTGTGATGGAGTCTTCTAAAAGTATGGTAAGTGTTTCCTTTGCCAGGTCGATGTTGATGGAGGTGAACAGTGCTGTTACGTCAAATGAGATCATTGCTTTCTCTTCCTCTATTTTGGTGTTTTTGATGATTTTTGGAATTCCTAGGTGGAGTGGATGGAGTGCTGTGACTCTTCTACTAGGTATTTAAGTATTGCGTGTAGTTCCTTGGCCAGTCTGTAAGTTGGTCTTCCGGGTAGTGAGACTATAGGTCTGATGGGGGCTGCTGGTTTATGAATTTTTGGTCGTCCATAGAATCGTGGGATGTCCGTCCAGTCGGGATTCATTTTTTGGAATTCTGTCTTATTTAATTGTCCGGAATTGTGTAATTTTCTTCGGAGAAATGCAATTTTGGATCCTCGTTGTGGTGTCGGCTCTAGCGCCACCTGTTGGTAGGTGTTGGTGGCTGCGCATTGGTTGTGCATTGGTTTTCTCTGTGGAGTCCCTTCTATTCATTATGACTGTGAGTCGACCTTTGTCTGCAGGTAATATAACAATGTTTTTGTCTTTTTTGAGGTTTTCTAGGGCTTTCTTTTCTTGTGTGTTCAGTTTGGTTCCTTCGCTCTTTCAGCTCAGAGTAGGTGCAATTGTCTGTCTGATCGTTTGTTGTGTTTCTTCCATGAGATTGTTGTCCTTCAATGTGATTTCTAATGCCGCTAGGAAATCCTTCAGCGTCTCGGTTATTGAAAGTTAATCCTTTTTAAAGTACCGCTTTTTCTGTGTCTGATAGTGTCCAGTCTGCTAAGTTCTTTCTCCTTGCCTCTGTGTTATTGGTTTTGTCTTTTTTATGAGTTTGTCAAGTTTTTTGCTTCAGGTCCCGATTTCTCTTTATCTGTGTTTGTCGTTGTTTGGTGTTCATGGTTCGTTCTACCGCGTCTGTCCATATCTTGATTTGTTTGAATAACAGTTTTTGGCACGCAATTTCCGGGTTACATTTTCGGAGTCTGTGGTGGGTGCAATTGATTAGTTCTCGGAGCATTCTGCGGCTGTTTTGTTCTGTTAAACTTCTGGCTTGAGGTGTTTTTATCCGCAGTTTATATTGGAGACATTTTGGCAGTACCTGTTTTCTTAAACAATCATGCAAGAAGTACAGTTATTCACGGGTGGAACTCTCTCGGATGGCATTCCTTTCCCATCTTCAGGCAAGTTGTAGCGTGTTGCGTCCACAGGTTTTTGCAAGGTTTGTGAAGGTTTGTAGCTCAGGTTGAGGTTTTGGGTGTAGATTTGCTCGCTGAGCTGTAGGTTTGATATCCAGACGTTTCATTACCTGGCTAGGTGACATCATCAGTGGTACCACCATCTTAAATTACCATGTACAACCCATGGACAAAACCAACGTCATCTACAAAATCCAATGAAAGGACTGCCACAAGCACTACGTAGTACAAACAGGAAGAAAGTTAGCCACCAGGATGGACAGACACCAGATAGCCACAAAACGACACGACCCTCTCTCCCTCGTAGCCCTACACACGCATGAAGAAAACCACCTTTTCGACTGGGACAGCACATCCATCCTGGTACAAGCTAAGCAGAGACATGCCAGAGAATTCCGAGATGCCTGGCACTCCAACCACAATGCCATAAACAAACACATAGATCTAGATGCCATCTATCAACACCTCAGAAAACGAACAGGATATGACATCACCACACACCCCAGGAACCCCATCCAGGAGAAAGATATAAATAGAAAGCAGAAGACAACAGCTTCGCTTCACTTGGTGGTCGCCACTGATGATATTGCCTAGCCAGGTAATGAAACGTCTGGATGTTAAACCTACAGCTCAGCGAGCAAACATGCACCCTAAACCTCAACCTGAGCTACAAACCTTCACAGACCTTGAAAATTCCCCCCATTCGAACGCTTAACACTGTGGCAGACCCAGTCGAGGTTTGGAAAGTTTAAAAATCTCTACCATTACAGCCCTATTATTCCTAGTGAAATTTGAGGTCTCCTGACATGTTGATCCTCAATCTACCACTAATTATTAGGAGTCAGTCGTACAATCTTAACAAAGACCCATTTGTGTTCCTCAGTTCGGGTAACGTAGCTTCACTGGACCATCCTGCATGTGTGTCCTCTCTAAGTTGTGTTATGGTGTTTCATCCGATGAAACCCATTAGCCCTGCTCTTCTCTTACCTCCCGTTATATCCTTCCTGTATCATCTTTACCCTGGAACATTGAGCTACAAGTCCTGTCCTTCCCTCAGCTGTGTTTCTTCAATAATTGTGGTGACCCAATCTCAAAGTCCCGGCCATGCACTGGATTTAACTGCTTTAGCTGTCAGGTCCACATTTCCTCATTGATTGCGGGGTTCTTGCCTCTCTTGCTTATTCAAATCGCTCTCTTCAACTTGTCTACCTGCCTCAAAATTCTTTCTGGCGTCATCCTCGCAGACTACTTTAATTCCTCTCAAGAACCTCCAGCAATTCTCCCATCTATGATATTGATTCCCCCGCTCGCATTTCAGGTGTCTTCCCCACCCTATCTATTTTTGCTGACCCTCTCAGCAATCTATGGACTGGTACACAGAGTACCCTTCATTCCTCAGTACTCTAAAAGTACAGCCGTACATTATGTCCGTCCTTTGCTATTCATACCTGCCACACTGTTCAGATGTAAAATGCATCTGCCATTACGTTGCTTAGTTTATGTTTTGATTTATATCTGACTGTAACCTGAGGCAATCTGCCTCACTGTGGACAGCGACTTCACCTATGAAGAGTCCATAGGTTTCCCTTTATTTAAAATTCATTGATGGAATTTGACCATCACTGGCTCGGCCATCATTTCTTACCTATCTGTAAGTATATGAAGAAGGTGGTGGGGAGCTGCCCTCCTGACCCACTGCAATCTTTTGGGTGTCGGGGCAGGTACAGTGTTGGTGGGATGGAGCGTGGCTTGGAGCGGCCATTGGAAATGCTGGTACTCCCGTGCGCCTGTCACTCCTGGCCTTCCAGGTGAGCGTGTTTCCGGGTTTGTGAAGCGCTGTTGAAAGAACCTGAGTGACCCCAAGTGTTTTTGTAGGTATTTTATTTATTGTTCATTCATGGGACATGAGCATTGCTGGTTGAGCCAACATGAGTTTTCTGAATTTGAGTTGCCCCTAAGATGTTGGTGGAGAGCTGCCTTCTTGAGTCACTACGCCAGCCGTTTGACCTCTTGTTATCTTTGGACGCTCCTGCAGGTGCTACAACATTCCTCATATCTGTAACATCGTACAGACAATGCAGCTCTTCCTTTTATAAGTGACATTTTCGTCTACCTCCAACTCTTCTAGTTTCTCACAATATGTCAGCTCCCTACTGCACTATTTATCTCTCGGTTTGTTTTTATTTCTGATTAATTTTCTGACCACTTGTAAACTCTTTCATTTTAAATATATTACCCTCTGTATGCGTAACCCTCTCTATCATTGCAACCAAATATTTCAAAGGTTTCCCTCCTTCAATATCTATGAATTACAGCGGCTAGATGAGTTAAATAGTCGCTTCTCACCCTCTTTATGCATCCCAGGTCTTCCGGCCGCTACAATTCCAATATTTTGAATTGCTCCCATTCTCGGTTCCTCCTCATGTCCTGAGGGTCATTGAACAACACCAATGCTGGGAAAATGTCTATGTCCCTCCAGTTATTGTAAGTCTTCTAACTCTGTAACATCCAACAGTCTCCAGTAAGTGTAATACTCCTCCTTTTACATTTGTTGAAGTTTTCACATCTGTGTAAGCATATCATAAAAAGTCCTTTAGACGCTAAGTACTCTATCATCCGAAAGCGACCATTTCTCCCAATCATTTTTCATTCTTTAGTGCCTGAAACTTTCTCTGCAACTTTCAGTAACCTCCTTTAGGCGTTACACGTGTGCCATCCTGTGCTGATAAACTGTTCCCTCCGCTACAGCCCATCAATCACTACAACGCCCTCTGTCACCTCTCCTTCAAACGTTACTGCTGTCCTCCCGTGAAAGACTGCTGTCTTTCCCCCTGCTCCATCTTGTGATGGAGCAGGGGGAAATAAGACGTTGTAAATCTCAGCTTTGGCTTGAGGACTACCATTAGCTGGGAGTCACAAAGGCAAAGAACCTGAGAGGGAGCAGAAAAGACTGGAAAATATAAATCAACAGCGAGGGTCGAAGCTGCCTGGCGCTTGTAGTGGGAGAAGCAGCGGGGGAAGGGGGGAGACTGGCTTTCAATCACTATCGAGTTCCAGACGGACTGTCCATGTAAGGAAGAGTGGGCCTGTCGTTAACTAACGCCTGGGAGTTATACAGGCAGCAAAGTGACGCCTAGTTACACCCGGCAGTCACAGAAACAGTGAACCTGCGAGTGAGCAGAGTGGATTGGGAGATCGAGGATTACACGCATTTGCGAGTATCCGAGACGTTGAACGCGTGAGGGAGCAGAGTGGAGTGAGAGCGGGAGGCTTGCACGTACCTGGAGTCGCACAGATACATTTCTGCTGCTCGGACCTTCCTGCACTAAGTATGAAAGAAGTGTAAGATACATCACAGAAAACGCTTAAATCATTTGGCTGATAATATACCGTTGCTTGCGACTTAAAGTAAATTGCTATAAGTTCGCAAACTTGCTTTTGAACTACTGAAAGAAGCATTACACTCCGAAATAAAAGGAATAAGTGAAAGTCTGAGTCAATATAATAAACTTGTCAGAGTCACCCACAGTTCGAGCAGGGACTTAAATGTTATTTCCTTGATGTTAAATTTGTACTAAGTAAATTAAATGATACTAAATTTATATTAAGTAATGAATTAAGTAAGACGAGGTAACGTGTTGTTTAAGGTATGTGTAAGACTTGGCAGCATATATGTGTGAAATGTGAAATGTGTTCTGTTACACGGGGAAGTCATAGCCCCTGCTGATGCTTTGTATAAACACTGGGTATTGTAGTTCTGAAAGTGACTGGAGACTCTGTGGGACATCTGAGATGCTGACAGTTGTGTGGATAGCACATGAAAAAAGGTGATTATCCTGCAGACTTGACGGCCTGGAAGAAGGAAGGTGTATGGGTGTCCAGGCAATCGAAGAGAAATAGTCAAGTAATACAGAAATAACCTGATGTCCCACTCAAAATTCAGTTTTCCACTTTGGAAGCTGATGAAGGTGCGGGACTCTCGGAGAGTGCATTCAGAGCATCTATCATTCTTTACTAGTTTAGATGCGCCCGCTGCTGCTTCTCAAACTCCAAGTCCGAATAGCCGTCGACTCCTGTTACTGTTTTAGACTCTCCCGCTCTTTGCTGCTCGCTCTCAGGTTATCTGCCTCTGCGACCTCAAGCACCCTGACCGTGCAGGAGGCGAGAAAGAAGGAACTATGAGCAGTAGCCAGAGAGGCTTCAGGAAATTGAAGAACATGTTTCTGTCACTGTCAGTGTAATTCCAGGACCGTGGGATCAAGAATGTCACTGTGTCTGCAGGACATTCATTTGAGCGTAGTGAACATTCAAAGGTCATGTCCGCGTTGGCAAAGATGACATGGGTATGAAGTGTGAAATTGTCTGGGAATCAGAATTTAGGGAGCTAGGTGGATGGTTCGCAAGCAGGGCCTCAAATGTAGAAATCCCTGGAATACTCTCAGTGCCGTGTTCAGGTGAGAACAGAACTCGGTGTTTTAGGTATCTGCGAATGTGACTGGAATGATGATGTAGGAGGAAGCTCTTCAGACCATTGGGACATTGTGCCTTGTTCTGCGGAAGGCAGCAAATGTAGAAGATCGGAGGCGTAACAAATGGCATAACTGAGACTGAATTCGTTGCAGGATGTGTGGAAGTTTTTGAAAATAAGTTATCATGTCTGTGGGATCAGAAAAGGAATAGTCGAATAGACGATAAGGATTCACAAAATAATTGGATATACCGCTGGTACTAATTTACAATAACAAGTTTTAAATAGAAGATGGAGTTAGAAAGGAATTCTAAATCTTCAGTACTCTGAATGGACGTGAACACTTGGAGTTTGGAGAGTTACAGATGCAGATTGCTGTGTGGAAAACTGAGAGCTTGCTGAAGGAATGGCAGGTCTGGCTGTTAAATATTGTCGGATAGAAAGTATTCTGAAACAGCAGAAGAGACGGGAAGGAATGAAGGGTAGACATATTGTTTCAGATTAGTGTTAGCTAAGAATCCCAAGAGTCAGAGGATACGTCAAAGGACAGAATAAAGTTGGCTGGAGTACCAGAACAAAACGTGTACTGTTACATTGTGGGGTGTAGTCTGTAGGCTCCCAACCATTGGAAAGGTTGGAGAGATAAAAGTGCAGTGACATGTGAGAGCGATGATAATAGTACACAGAAGTTATACTGAGAAACTTAACTTATACTGACATGGTTTGGTGTACTGGTGGTGCAGGGTCATGAGGGCCGGGTGTTCCGAGATTACATGGAGGAGTGCTTACTGCAGGAGTATGTGCCCAGCCAAAAGGTCATTCAATATTGGATCTGGTAGTTGGGAACGAGGTGGGGCAAGTGGATGCAGAGTCGGTAGGGGAACGTTATGGGGACAGTGATCATTTCATTGTAATATTCATGATGATGGTCGACAATGATATGCAATAATTGAGAGTGAGAAAAAATATTTGACTGAAAACAGCCTTCATTTGGGCAAGAATGATTCTGGGAAGGATTGACTGGAACACCAAGTTGCTCAGAAAAGAAAAGAACTGAACAATGGTTTGAGTCCAGTCGACGAATGGCCCCTCAAATAGGAAAGGCAGTAGAAGTAAAATCCAATGCTACCTGGATGACGGAGAAATAAAATAGAATTGGTATCAGATAGGGAATCAAATTGCGACCCAGGAGGAATACTGAAAGCACAGGCGGTGTTGCGGAGGGCGAAATGGCATCGCAAACTACAATTATGAGAATACTGAGAGTCCAAATGGAGCTGTCCCAGAATCTTCTGTGGGCACCTCATAGATTTGTGAATTCAAAGATGGATTAAAGCTCATTCGAAACTAGAAAGAGGATGTATACATGGAAACCTTTCTCTGCGAATACTGAGGATACTCTTGCATCTATTTTAGGTGCAATTTGTTACGGCGTGGGGTAAGTCCTCCTGCTAATTTAAACCAGACACACGGAAAATCTCAACTTGCCTCGTAACTTGTTGAAGGCTGAGTGACAAAGATCTATCAAGTCCAACTAAAAAAAAGTTATTCTTCGACTCCAAGGATACAAGGAGAATATCAAACAAAAGATGTCTGCACTGTAAGCCTCCTTTGTTTGATTGGATTATCTACCTCCCAATTTTCAAGAATATAACACTGACGAAATCTTATTTAAAAAATCGAAGTTCAACACCACTCAGTTATTGCTTCCTTTTGTATCTTCTTCTGTAGATGTTTTCCTCGGTCACCTTTCCTTCAGTTTTTTGCTGCGCACATTTCATATAACAGGTACCATTTTGAACAGGATCCACAGACAACATAGTGATATTTGCCTTTCTGGCTCAGTTCGGTTACATCCTCATTGAACATCGCCTTCACTTTCTTCTGGACCTCTCTGGCTTTGAAAGGAATAAGCCAATAGGGGTGTTGTTTTGCCAGACAGCATTCCCTATGTCGACCGTCGGCACAAATGTTTTAGTCCTCGCAATCTTATTCTTGCATATCTTCATACACTGCTATAACACACATTTCAACTGTGGTTTTTGCTCCTGAATAGGTATTTTACTGACCTATCCCACTCCTAAGCACATCTGCATTGTTTAGTGTATTTTGAGGTCCCTCCTGTTCCATACCATCTGGATGTTTGAAAAAAAACCCTGTGGAGGGATGCCCAAAGTGGGAAGCTAGGAAGATGATTGATGGGCCTCTTGCTGAGATATTTGTATCATCGATAGTCACAGGTGAGGTGCCAGAAGACTGGAGATTTGCTAATGTAGAGACACTATTTAGGAAATGTGGTAAGGACAAGCCAGGGAACTATGAACCAGTGAGCCTGAAGTCGCTTGTGGGCAAGTTGTTGGAGGGAATCCTGAGAGACAGGATGTTCAGGTATTTGGAAGGGCAAGGACTGATTAGGGATAGCTAACATGGCTTAGTGCGTGGAAGATCATGTCTCATAATCTTGGCTGAGTTTTTTGAAACAGTAGCCAAGAGCGTTGAGGAGGGCAGGGCGGTAGATATGATCTATGTGGACTTTATTCAGGCGTTCGACAAGGTTGCCCATGGGAGACACGTTAGCACTGTTAGATCTCATGAAATATAGGGAAAACTAGCAATTTGGATACAAAACTGGCTCAAACGTAGAACACAGAGGGTATTGGTGGAGGATTGTTTTTCAAATTGGAAGCCTGCAAACAGTGGAGTGCAACAAGGATAGGTGCTGAGTGCAATACTTCTTGCCATTTATATAAATGATTTGAATGTGCACCTAAGAGGTATAGTTCGTAAGTTTGCATATGACACCAATATTGGAAGCGAAGAAGTTTACCTCGGATTACCACAGGTTCTTGATCAGATGAGCCAATGAGCTGAGTGGCAGATGGAGTTTAATTCAGATAAATTTGAGGTGGTGTATTTTGAGAAAGCAAATTTTCGCAGGATGTATACACTTAATGATATGTTCCTCGAGAGTGTAGCTGAGCAAAGACATCATCGAGTGCAGGTTCATAGCTCGTTGAAAGTAAAGGCGCAGCTTCAGGAGAGTGAAAAAGTCGTTTGATGTGCTTCATTTAATTAGTCTGAGTATTGAGTACAGCAGTTGGGAGGTCAAGGTGTGGCTATACAGGGAGTTGGTTCACCCACGTTTGGAAAATTGCATGAAATTCTGTTCCCTTCCTATCAGAAGAATGGTATTAAACTTGTAAGGGTTCAGGGAAGATTTACAAGGACGTTGCAAGGGTTGGTGGATTTGATCTATATGGAGAGGTTGAAAAGGTGCTTTTTCCTGGAGCCTCGGAAGGTGAGGGGGTGGCTATTCTGAGGTTTATAAAATCATGTGTGGCATGGATAGGGTAAATAGACAATGTCCTTTCCCTGGAGTGGGTGATTCTAGTACTAGAGAGTATCAGCTTACGGTGAGAGGGGAAAGATATGAAGAAGAACTAAGGGACAGAGAGGGTCATGCGTGTGTGGATTGGGCTGCCAGTGGAGGTGGTGTCCTAATATCTTTAAGTGCGTAGATCTGCCGTCCTTAAGTTTTTCTTGTTTGCATGAAACTCCAAACACACATCAATGTTCTTGACCGTTGACTCCCCTCTGAACAATGAGGAACTGTCTTCAAATAATGCCTATTCCAATGACATCAATGATCATTGTATATGTCAACTGATTTATTTCAGTCATAAATGATTCACGCCACTAGCCAGTCTAAATGCAAATGAATTGACATTAAGCTTCAGGGAATGAATGTACTCAATCTGAATGCTTTCATATGTTGTTTCGAGGATAGATTGACTCGCCTCCATTAAGTGCCCATGGTTCCAATCCTCCTTTAGAAATACCAGGAAACACCTGAATAAATAAGAATAAGCTAGCCCTCACACTCCGCTAATTTTCTGTTCCACTGGTAGCTCTTTAAATGAAAACACCAGATGTCCTGAAGTTAACAGTTGGCAGATCGCATAGTGGGTACAATTCGTGAATGTAATATTTTGTTTACTGCATTAAACATTTATTGAGATAAAGACAATCCATGGTTTGAAACTGGAGGAAAAGGTATGAATAATCATTAATTGAATGTCAGGCGTGGAAATGTCTTCAGCTATGGTTCATACGTTACGGAGGAAGACTGTTGGATCTTCTTCCTGAAATGAGCGTTTGAAAGTGTTTATCATGGCCCTCTGGACATTTTAAAGTCAATTAATCTTTTCCTTCTTGTACAATCAATCATTTCCTCGAATCTGACTTTAAGCAGGAGGTCCTTTAACCTATCAAGTCTGTAGCGCAATATAATACACTGCTACCGATTCAAGTCAGCATTCCCAGCTTTGAAATATAACAGTGAATGCCATAACACTTCAAGTAATTCCAAGAACCGTTCAAAGTTTCTGAGCATTTCCACCTCAACTATCCTCCAACGGAGTGAATTGCAGAGCCCCACCATACTCATGTTGAAAGCTAATGTTCCAATTCAGGAAGAAACAAGAAATATCTCTGTCTCTAACCAAAATGGCAATTTCCATTATTACCTGTAAAGGTATAATCGCCTCAGATCTTTCTAAATTTTAGGAATATAAACCTTGGTTATTGTCATTACAGTCCCTCGTCAATAACCCTTGACATCCAGCTATCATTCTGATTAATCTCCACTGCACTCAAAAGGACATGGAATCCCACTTCCCCACTCTGTTTTTTTTAAATTATAAAGTAGACGTCTGTATTGTGATGATGTCAGATAGTGACACTGAAGAAACCAGCAGCAAAGTAATAATGTGCCTCCTCAAGTCCTGACACTTCTTGTATTAGGGAGAAGTCAATCACCATAAAGTCTATTGCCCTCATTATTTTGTAACTTCTATCAGGTCACCTCTCAACCTCCTCCGCTCCAGCGAAATGAAGAAGATTACAAAACTATACAGCCTTTCTATATAATTCAATCCTTCCTACAGGCAACATCTTCATAAATCTCTTTATAACCATCTCCATCTTGATAATAGATATCCTGTAACTGGGCGACCAGCACTGGAACCAGTATTTCAGATGTGGAAACTTCACGAATGTTCTGTACAAACTTAACATAATGTCCCTTTGCCTGTACTCAAAGGACTGTGTAATGAAAGCAAACGTGCTAAACGAACTTCTTATATATCCTGTTCATACCGATTACACAGATGGTCTGTGTTTCACATGAGTAACAGTTGTTCAAAGAGACAGCTCAACATCACCATCTCAATAGAAAGTAGCGACAGGAATTAAATGCTGTTCAAGCCAATTATGCTTGCAGCACTGAAGGCAACATAGAAAAGAAAGGAAAAAATGTTTTCTGAAACATAAAGAAAGTTAATGCACCATCTGTGGAGAAAACGAATTGTGTGGATTTCTGTGGAGTGACCCTTTTTGAGAACTATGACGAGCTAGAAAAAACATGATGTTTGTGTTTGTGGGTATGTGGGTATATATATATATATATAATATATATGCATATATTTTGCATTTGGGTGCGTGTGTGCAATGAATGAGAATGTGGTTGAATATGGAGTGTAGGGAAATGAAAGACAGTTAACCAAGCCAAGGGTAAGATCATGGTCTGCCAGGAAAGAAGAAAAAATCAGACAATGGTTTCAATAATTAAATTAGAGCATGCAAGCTCTCAATCTGTCAATGGGCACGCACAATTGCATCTTCCAATGATTCTTGACCGTCCTGGTAAAACAATGTCATTCCCATTGTCCACATTGAGTATGCATCCTATGTTTTGTCCGAGATATGAAGGATACATTTCTGATTCAGTGATAGATTCGAATGGATATTAATATCTACCCTTCCCATAGAGGAGTTGGGACCCATAAGAATGAAAAATAAAGACAGGAGAGCAGCACTCCTGGCCCACCATTCTTATTGATTATAACGGATGGATAGTGGGAGCTCAAGGGAGAGAAAGGGACAATTCTAGAGATGGAGTGAGACGTCGAAAGTGAGAGAGAAAAATAAGAGAGGAAAAAGGGAAAGCTGGTGATGGAAGAATCGGAAGGAGAAACATTAACAGGAGGAGATTGCAGATTGAGGAAATGAGGCAAGGATAGAAATGGACAGAAAGTGTCATGGAGAGAAAGGAAAGCAGGGAAAGAAAGAAGACAAAATAATGAGAGAGGTAGTATGAGGACAATGAGAGAATTCCGAGTGATGTAGATCAGTTTGGAGATTTAATTTTGGTTGAAGAGAGAGGTAATGAATTTGGAAGGGTCGAAAATGAAAGAACAAGAAGGTTGATGGCAAGAACGGTAGAAAATGGACGGGAGGTCTCTGAAGAGTGAAAAGAAAGAAGGTAGACACAACAAGAGAGATGAATTTCGCTGAATCCTGGTTGGAGTGTGGATAACCAGATGCAAAAGCAAGAGCAGAGTTGAATAAAGCTAACGCCTCAGTTCAATCTTGCCCCCTCTGTGTCCAGCATGAGCAGATTTGGGGCAGAGTATGTCTCGCTCGAATTCAGTTTCCCAAACTAAAAGGCAAAATAATTATTTATCTTTGGTATTTGCCACTTTGCAAAGATTTCGGTTTTATATGCGTGTGTATATATATACACACACACATTCAATTTTATACATTGTATGTTTTGTATGTTTTATTAAATTATGCATGCATTACTTAAAATGATCTCATTGAAAAGAAAGGCAAGCGTGCCATTGCATCCTCCATTAATGGCCATCAGTTGCTTACCAAGCGGTCAGGCTGCGTAACAGCTGAATTGCGATTTGAAATGCGATGAACTTGCATTTGTTCATTATTTGGTAAAATTTTTGCACTGATTAATTTGATTGAAGGGATATTTTAGCACATTATAAAGCTGCTTTCTGAACATCTTCTACACCACTGCATACATTGCAGTGTTTTTGCAGCAGCTGAGGATCTGCAACATGAAGCTCAATTCCACGACAATGTGTTGGAGGTAGAGGGACGGATATCCAAAACTGTACACCCGTTTCCATACTGAATACATCATTGCCGTTGACCAGAGCAAGATGAAATTGACTGAGATGACAAAACGTAAACTGATGGACTTTCATTCGCTCTCCATTTCAGTGTTTTTTTTTGAGTCTGGTCACTGCTTATGTCCCTGAGTCTCCTGCGGGCTCTGCTGGTCAATAAAATGTATCTGACAGTGAACGTGTTGGGCAAAAGAACCATGAGAAATGGTGTTAAACAATCGGTGTTGAAATCTGGTAGTGGAGCTCAATCATGACTAGATTAGAGTGGTCCTGGAATAGCAGCGTCCGGGGAGCAGGAAAATCGATGTTTTGGCCACAAGAACCTTTCCCGATTAAGGGTTTTTGCCCGAAACATCGATATTCATGCTCTCCCGATGCTTGCTCACGTGCTGTGCTTTTCCAGCACCACTCTAATCTCGAGTCTGATTTCCAGCATCTGCAGTCCTCATTTCTGCCTAGTTGAACTCAATCATGACCCAGTCTTGGGATTAATAAAAGATTGTTTCCAATAAAATAAACCCAACGAATGTTCCTGAGAGTATATCGACCTGAGTACATATAATGCTAAAAAATGCTCTTTAAACAGCTCAGCGCCGTTAATGCTCCTAGCACCACAGCTGACTTTGCTAACTGAAATACTTACGTTTTGGCTTCTGGCAACATGTTGCTACAAATCGATCAGTGGTGAACGGTGACTGTGAACCAGACAGAACAATCAGTGGCTGCATTAAACAGAACGGCATGAGTATTTCAGGCAAGAATACAAAACAGGGAATAAAACTGTTCATTATTAGCAATCGGAATGTGCCTCAATACAACATCAAAAATAATGACCATTAGATTCGCCGATGCCATAGTTCACAGCTAACGACTGGCAAATAGAGACAATCCACAATTTTTACAAATTATGACGAAGATCTTTACAGTGTTAACTGAGAAGAAGAAAATAAACAAAAAGAAAATAATTAGTTTGGGGGAATAATTACTAATTCGATTGAGGACCTACTAAAATTTCGAAATGCATCAAATAATTGGACCACAATAACAAATAAAACTATATTTCTCAAACTCTACATAACTCAGAAGAAACATAGTCTCCCAATCATGCTGACACACATGCATAAGACCAGACAAATTCTCAAAAATTCAAATGCACTTGATCAGTCGAGAACAGGGACAGGTCCCAGAAGCGAGGCTGAAGACGTTGTTGTCCTCAATGATTCTCTTCATTACTTGAAGCCAGTCGGAAGGTGCAAAAATCAGACAGTTCTACCAAGCTGTAATCATTCCCTCTTTGCTGAATTAACACAAAAATAGCGAACCTATTTTCACCCCTTTGCCTTCCCGAAGGGCCTTTGAAACGATGCATCTTTCTCATTGCAATAAAATATATTCTCTTTTATCTTTCCTCTATGAATCAAATGACTTTATGATGATATTCTGGAGAATGATCCATAAGTTGAGTATCAAGATAAGGCCAATCGAAGTCAATTCACGACATGGCCGCTGCAAGCCCCTCATCTCCAATATATTGTACATGAGGAGGAACGGTTCAGTTTTTACAAACTGCACATCGGGATAACATAAAGCAGTCTGTCATCACCCCTCCAAACTTGCGCCATCTTTCAATGATTGCACACCGAGCTCCCTATTCCTCCCCACTCATCTGTAGCCCTTGACTCAGTTATGCTTCATGTGTATGGATGTCCGTGCCTTAACGATAATCAATGAGCCTGCCTTCACTGTTCTCTGGGCAAGATTGTTCCAAAGACACACAGCATGAAGGAAAAAGAAAATCTTCTCATCGCAATAATAAATTGTGGACATCTTTCATAAGAAACAAAGAGTGCATCGTAAGGGTGGTCTCAGAGTTGGGCTTTATTCTGAGGAATCAAGTTTGAGGGAAAGAAGTGTTGCTGCATCTGAACCCAGTACTACTGCAACTTCATCACGGGGTTTCCATTGGAATCGTCTGACTCCTTGACTAAGATAAGATATAATTATATTGGATGCAGTCCTGAAACGTTTACCTCCACCAGTTCTTGAAATAAGAAATTATCCTATGTGGAAATGTAGGGCGGTTTGGGCCGATAACACTTGGACTTTAGATGAGTGAGAGTTGATGTTACTGAGATACAGCAGACCATGATCGAACTTGACAGGGCGGATACTGAGAGGATGTTTCTTTATGTGTTGTTGAGATAAGGAGGTATAAGGAAATGTGTTCCACAGACATCAGCGAAGACTCAGTAATTTCAGATATTTGATTGCTGAGAAATTCAAATGTTATGGTGGAAAGATTGGAGGAGATGCATGGTCAACATTTGTTTTGCGTCGTGTTATAAAAAATGAAGTAATGTGTTGCTAAGGACCATTCTTTAAATGAAAGGGTATTTCCAGAGAAGCTTGAAATGAGTACGACTGTTTAATCTGCGTGCTGCGCTGTTTGTCAGCCTTCTCTTCTTCAGGGAGCTGTGAAGGTTACTGAAGATTACAGAATTGTGTTTGATAGATCTTCGATGGAGCTTTTAATGTGAACAGGCAGGGCATGGTTTTTTGCTCAACCAGAATGTTTCCAAACTGTTGAATATGCTCTCAGGGCCGAATTCGCAATTGCCGGTCTTACCTCATGCGATTTTATCTCACTCGCTTGAGGCTGTTGCAGAAGCACATGAAGATATCATCGGAGCAGTCTGGACTATTAGAATGAGAGAGGATGTGATGATACAAACCTCCCAAACAGTTTCACAAAAAAGGGAAGAGGACATTCAAAATTTCTCAGTTTCTCCACAGGAAGGGGCATGCCTGTTTAACAACCAGAAAAAAAAACATTGAGAAATTGTTAAATTCTGATCGGAAGAGTTTGCTCATTCTCCCCGTTTTTGCGTGGGTTTCCTCCAGGTGCTGCGGTTTCCTCCCACCGTCCAAAGATGTGCAGGTTAGGGTGGATTGGCCATGCTAAATTCCCGTTGTGTTAGGTGTAGGAGAATTGGTGGGTTGCGCTCCGGTGGGTCAGTGTGGACTTGTTAGGCCGAAGGGCCTGTTTCCATTCTGTAAGTAATCTAAACAGGATAACTAGTAGATGGTTTCCAAGAATGGATCATCAACTATTTGCCATCTGTGTTAATCATTTGCATCAGAGAAATGCATGGACTAGAGCTCAACTCGTTAACATAAGAAGGCAGTCATTAAACAGATTGTCAGTTGGACGTCGAGAGTCCAAATTGGGATGCAGAATGGTACACAAATGAGCAAACATTGACCAAAAATAATATATTGTGAGTTCTGGAAAACAGTCCATTTTGGCAGAAAGTATAAAATAAGTGTAAACTCAATAGTTGGTAGAAGAGTGTTTGTAGAATTCAGTTACATGAAGGGAGTTGTATCCGATATGTGGATCACATATAAATTGGAATGCAGATGTGGAAAATGATCAGAACCGTAAACAAGATCATGATGTTTGAAGCAAAAGATACTGAATTTAAACATAGTGATATTTTTACTGAATTTATACAGGTCAGTGGTGAGGCGGTGTGCAGGTATGATTTCCTCATTTACAAAAAATGTAATTACTTTTGAAGCTTCTCAAAGATGTTTCTTTTCAGTCTTTCTTGGAATGAAAAGCTTCTGCTTTGACAGATCAGAATTTTAGACCTCAATTAAGGAATAATCTACTTGAAATATTTAAGATAATGTGCAACATTTTGGATTCAGAATAATGTGTTTTCATTTTACTACAGACATCACTAGGACATTATCTTAAAAAAGAAATGCATAAACATAAGTTTCAAACTAAAAGAGGAGATGTTATTGATGGCAAAAGAAATAGCATTGTGAATAACAGCAGTTAGGACCAACCAGCATGAATTTAAGTGCTGGGATAGAGTGATTTGGACTGGAGGACGTTCACTTTGTCGACTTTTGGGATCAAATAATACTAGGTAAAAACAAGGGCTGCGTGTACTGAAAAGTAGGTTCTAGGTAAACAGAGTGGTGCTGGAAATGCACAGCAGTTCAGGCAGCATCCGAGGTGCAGGAAAATCGACGTTTCGGGCAAAGGCCCTTCATCAGGAATAGAGGAAGACTGCCTGCAGCGTGGAGACATAAATCAAAGGAGGGTGGGGGTGGGGAGAAAGTAGCATAGAGTACTATCGGTGAATTGGAGTAGGAATGAAGGTGATAGGTCAGGGAGGAGGGTGGTGGAAAGTAGCAAAGAGTACAATGGGTGAATGGGTGTGGGAATGAAGGTGATAGGCTTGAGAGGAGGATGGAGTGGATAGGTGGGAAGGAAGATAAGCAGGTAGGATAAGTCATGGGGACAGTGCTGAGCTGGAAGTTTGGGGCTGGGGTGAGGTGGGAGAAAGGAAAATGAGGAAACTGGTGAAGTCCACATTGATGCCCTGGGGTTCAAGTGTTCTGAGGTGGAAGATGAGACGTTCTTCCTCAAGGCGTCTGGTGGTGAGGGAGCGGCGGTGGAGGAGGCCCAGGACCTCCATGTCCACGGATGAGTGGGGGGGGGGGGGGGAGAGTTGAAATGTTGGGCCACAGGGCGGTGTGGTTGATTGGTACGGGTGTGCCAGAGATGTTCCCTACAGCGCTCTGCGAGAAGGCGTCCAGTCTCCCCCATGTAGAGGAGACTGCATCGGGAGCAACGGATACAACAAATGATATTGGTGGATGTGCAGGTAAAACTTTGATGGATGTGGTAGGCTCCTATGTGGACTTGGATGGAGATGAGGGAGAAGTTGTGGGCACTGGTTTTGCAAGTCGTGCGGTGGCAGGGGAAGGTGTCAGGATAGGAGGGTGGGTTGTTGGGTGCGTGAACCTGATCAGGTCGTCACGGAGGGAAAAGTCTTTGCGGAAAGGTTCCTCATTTCCCCTCCCCCCACCTCACCCCAGCTCCAAACATCCAGCTCAGCACGGTCCCCATGACTTGCCCTACCTGACTATCTTCTTCCCACATATCCACTCCACCATCCTCTTGACCTATCACCTTCATCCTCACCCCCATTCACCCATTGTTTTCTTTGCTACCTTCCCCCGATCTCCTCTCTGACCTATCATCTCCATCCCCACCCCCATTCACCTATTGTACTTTGTGCCACTTTCTCCGCACCCTCACCCATCTCTGATTTATCTCTTCACTTTGAAGGCAGTCTGCCTCTATTCCTAATTAAGGGCTTTTGCCCGCATCGATGATTTTCCAGCTCCTCGGATGCTGCCTGAACTACTGAACCTTTCCAGCACAACTCTAATCTGGACTCCAGGAACAAATAGTACGATTGTATGTTTCAACTCAGACAGAGAGAGAAAGTACGACAAAGCAGATAAACAGCGGTCGAATGCTCCTTTTTTTCTTTCTTTGCTACTCCACACAACAAGCTCGGTGAGCTGAAAACGTGTCACATTTTTGGAACCTCTTTATCAATCCTATAGATGTTTCAATGAAATCTCCCCACGTAATGCGGCAAAGTGGAGTGAGCCGAATGTAACTGTACGAGAATGCACCCGCAGAAGCAGAATCTTGTCTGAAATTAACAACTTTGCACTACCATTCGTGACAATCTGCCAATTAGGATTTTTCTTTTAAATTAGTACTTTGTGCCATGTTTTTCCAAAGTGATTCGTGTCATTACTTTGTAGTATCTTTATGTCTGTGCTTGCACTGACATGTGTGTGTGTGTCTGCGTTTGTATACCGGTGTGTATGTGGCTGGTTCAGGGTGACTTCATGTGTCTGCGTTTGTCTTTTTCTATATCTAAGTGCGTTAATATGTTTGTGCGCTTCTGTAGAGGTGTACGTGTATCTGTATAAGTGTGGTAATATGTTGTGCGTGTCTGTGTATACATGTATGTCTAGCTGCGTGTGAATCTGTGTCAGTATGTTTTTGAATAAATGTGTGTGAATGAATGCGTCTGTGTCAGAATGGTTGTCTGTATCCTGTCAATGTGTGGCAATGAATCAGCAATTTATAGAATTGTACACACATTAGCATACTTGCATATTCAAAAATGTTCATCAGATGCTTTTCTTGAAGAAGTTGATCTTCTGAATAAACTAGTTATTTACTGCTGACTAAATAAACCTAGCTGACTTGTTCTTCACACTGAACCTGACACGGTTATATAATTGGCCGTAACACCATTCTGTTGTGAAAATGGACCTGAAAGTTTCAATCTGTTTTCTCAGCACAGATGCTGCTTGGCTTGTGATTTCCAGTAGGTTCAAGCATATATGTGGCCATGTCGCAGAACATCTTGTATTGAAATTTTTGTGACCAGTGGATGTGTATTGAAAAGGAAAGAGTAATCATTCCAAAATGCAGTAAGTCATGTCTGAAGAATATCTTGTAATTATCGTTGGAATGTAAAATGCTGTTGCACACAAATTCACGCATTCTATGTCTATAAATTATTTAGAGGATCAGTTACATTTTTGATCAATGAGCGAATGATGCATAACATTAATAGACATAATAGTATGGTTGAGATCATAAACGGATCAGCCATTGTCTAGGTTTTGGACGAAATTCATCAAATCTTCAAATATTCTACTCCTGTTCCCAGTCCTACGTGCCTCTGTTTTAATCAGTCCTTCGAATCTGCTTCAATGGTGCAATGGGAGACCATTTCATCTCCCGAACCTGCGCATCAAAACAGGGAATAAACATTTAGAGCCTCGAAAGATTGTAAATTACTGTTACCTGTAGACTGAGGAACTGTGAATGGGAAACGCGGGTTTCCTGATGAACAGCTCAAACATCCTGCTTTATAGAGCTATTCCCGCCTGCCAATTCCACTTCATTTGTTGGTCATGCCGCCAGACCAAGGTTTTTCTGGACGGAGCATTTGTAAATTCCCAGGCTTAGTTTAGCATGCGCTAGGATCACGCTGAATACAACGTATTATAGCTAACCTCCAGGAAAACGACCACTGAATGTCAGTTATCAGAATAAGAAAGTAAGGAAAGGGATCAGGAGTATGCCCTTCAGTCCCTGCTGCACAATTCAACATGATCTACTTTTTCCTGCCAAAGCTATGCCACATGATATGTATTTCAAACCAGATTTAAAGCAATTAATCATCTTTCTCTTCTCTGTGTCTTATCAAATCTTCAGTACAAGGATATGCATTGCCATCAGATCCAGAAATGTGCAATAAATGTTTATGTGTATGCCTTACCAAATGACTTAAGCGAATCCAAATTCACTGCTGGACGACTCACTTTTAGTTCTATCGAATTGTCATATCTTCAAATCAATCAACGCATTTGTCAAAAAAAAGTTTCCCCCAAAACGAGCTCATTATGTTTGATTTCTTTCTTTTTAAAAATGTCAAGGATTTTTTTTGTTCCATAATAATGTGCCCCAGCACTTTGCAAACGTTCAATACAAGGCTAACTGGATCGTGTGATCCTGATTTCTGTCTCCGTAGCTCATGTAATAACAATATCACATTTAGCGATTTTTAAAAATCCGTAGTACCATGTTGGACTCCATTCAATGGCGGAATATTCCAAAGAATGCCAGAAATATATTTGCAGCAAGTTCCTTTAAACTCTGGGAACAGGCCAACATCTCTCAGTAAACAGTCTGTCTGTGCTTCCATTCTGTTGTCGAATATATTCTCTCTGTCAATATATGACAACACCATACTCAAACGCCGTAAGATATCCATGCTGAAATGCAGCAAGATCTGGACAATGTACAGACTTGGGTTGAAAAGTGGTAAGTAACACTTGTAACCATCATCAGTCAGAAAAGATTTACCCACTCGTCATGCTGTGTTGTTACCAAATCTGAATCTCTATTATCAACATCCTGCGGGTTATCATTAAATAGAAACTCAAAAGACAATCCATATAAACATATTGGCTACCTTAACAGATCAGAAGATGAGAATACTGTGGCCAGTATTGCACGTCCTATCCTACCTTCCGCCCCATCCGCAAGAAAAGGTCCATCTACAACGTACAATCAGGAGTGTGATAAACGATATCTCACTAGGCTGAATGTGTGCATTTCCCACAATGCTTAAGAAGCTTCAAACCATGCAAGGCAAAGCAGCTGGCTTGATCGACAATGCATCCACAAGCATTCTTTCCCTCCACTACTGATGCACACTACCAGCATTGTGCAACAAATACAAGAGGACACTGTAAGATTTCACCAAAGATCCTCAAGCAATACCCTCCAAACCCCCGACTACTTCCACCTAGATGGGAACTGGCAGCATATTCATGGACAGACGATTATTTGCAAGACCCCCATCAGGCCAGTTACCATGTTGAATCGGAAGTCTATCTCCCGAATTCCATTGTCGCTGGGTAATCTGTTAAATTCCTGTATTTCCCACACTAATCTCGTTATGGTCAACTCAAAGCAGCTAGAATACAGCTCACCACCATTTTATGAAGAGCAACTGGAGATGGGAAATAAATACTGGTTAGCCAGCAACGCTCACATCCTGCTCTTGAATACAATCATCTTTCCAAATCTTAAAGTATTTAATACATTTGTGGTTTTTGTTTACATGTAAATATTGATTTGAATTATCTCCCATTTCCGCTTTATAATTTGCAAATTTCTGGTCGCACTCTCCAGATGCCCTCCACAAGTATTTGCTTCTGTTTTTTTTTGATGTACACGGAAAATCTCTTGTCGTTTTAGTATATAGCTCATAACAATTTGTTTTCTTCAACAGAGTTTAACCAAATTATTGAGTTTACAGCTATTGGTTGCTGGATACTAAAACTAATTACATTCTTCTGGTCTACCACCAGTTATCAGACGTTTGTATTTTTTAAAAATTCGATACTCATGAACACACCCTATAATTGTGGATGATCTGTCATCTCATTGAACTCTTTTGACATATTTTACGCTAAAAGTTATGTAATATGTCTTCACAGATATGTTGTTGTTTATCAACTGACTTTCCCCTTAATCTATATTCCCAGCTTACTTTAATCAAGAGGTAATTCAAATGCACATTTGTGTTTGCTTAACTAATGTTTCTTGCCAATCATCCAAGCTGAGAGATATGGTTTGGCAGCTTACATATTTGGGTGAACGCAGAATTAACTCAAAGTGACAAGCAGACGATCAAATAACAGAAGAAGAACATCTTGCAAAGACGAGGGTCAAAGTGACTCAAATGCCCTATTCAACAGAGAACTCCTTTGCATACAATGGCAAGTGACTGCAGCGTAAGTTACACTATTTCTTTGTTTCGGAACTTCGTAACTCCAGCACCACTCACTCTGCAGAACGCAAATTCTTGTTCAGGGAGAGAAATAAGAAAAGGTAATTCATTCAAAAATAAACCGGTTTGAATAATTCACGAAAGGAACATAATCAGAGTGAGTAAGAAAACGATGTGGGAATGTGACTGATTGGTAGAGTGACGTTTTAGATGGGCCCGACAAAGGCAGCGAGTATTAATATGGACGCCTCAGCCCACAAAAGCCAGTGTAGGTCAGTGAGGGCAGAAGTGACGGGTATGCAGGACGCTGCGTGATTTGGCGTCCAGGCAGCAGAGTTATTGATGAGCTGAAGTTTTTGGAGGGTGTTAGATGTAATGTTATTGAGACAAGTATTGGAAAAACAGACACTGCAGTCATGCATCAAGGTGTAGGAATGTTCCAGTCGCCGTGGAGCTGAGGTATCGACAGAGGTTGGAGATGTAATCGAGGGAGAATTACGTGATTGTGCTACTAGACTTCAAATATGATCAGAAACTCATCTCTGTCTAGTACAGAAGATGGAGTGCTGCAGACTCATTGGTAAAGGCTCAGACTTCCACTGGCAGATGGATCGAAAGCACATTCAACACTGACAAGATTGGAAGCTCTAATGGAGCATGGGTTCCATTAGGAGGCAGAAACAGAAGTTAATTTACAATGACACATACTATCGTTAGTTAGATCACTTACTTGACGGTTGGGAAAAGGACCATACCATTGTGATAATGATATGACGTTGACCGCAACGATTGTTAAAGTAACCGAACAGCAGGAAGATCATACAGTCTGTACACATAACTGACTCTGTATGGGCTGTGTTTTGTATATTAGAGTGAAGGTATTATGCTATTGAAATGCAGGACATCAGTGAGACTACATGATGAATCGCCTGTGCAGTTTTGCTCAATAATTCTTTTAATTACATACATGTGCTGAATGCAATCCAGAGGAAATTGACTTAATTCATGCCAGCCATGTGTGACCTATGTTATGAGGAAAGTGCACAGCGTTTGCATGGGAGTTTAGAAGTGAGGGAGTTGAATTTATTAATGATTGCAAATTTCTCCACTATCCTAACACTGCGTCCATTAAAATGAGTTGTCGTCTTGTGACAAGTCCCACTAGAGTTTGTTTAATGTAAGGGTCATCCGTTTCTTTATTTCAGAGATGAAAGGTTTCATGTTTCTTTATTTTCTTGCAGGTTTATGGCAGTTTTGAATCTTTTGCTTCAGTACAGACAATCATAAGCATCACAACGACCAGTAAGTCATTCAGTCTCTGAAGCCTGCGCCCGATTTAATAAGATCTTAGCTGAACTGCCTGCAACTTTCAATTAGCATTCCTGCCTGTCTCATGACAACGGATCAAATGATGCCTTAAAAATATGAACGGATATTTGCACCACTATCTTTTCAAGCAGAATGTTCGAAAATACCAGTGCCTTGCAAAAGAAGAAAGTAATCGTTGTTTTGTCCGGATATTAAAGTACGTAAATGGAAGCATTCCCTTCGGTTTTACCCCGTCAAGATCCCACAGTATCAGAGTAAGACATAAGACATAGCTGCAGAGGTAATCCATTCAGGCGAACAAGTCGGCTCTCCACCATTCAATAACATGGTGGTGTACGTAATAAGTGAATCATAGAATTTAACAGTAAATAATAAATCCATTCGATCCATCCTGTCTGTATCAGTTCCGTCAAGTGCTACGAGTCTAATCCCACCCCCGTGCCCTATCTCCACAGCCATCTGTAGAAGCAAAGATTGGACTTCACGTTGGGGAACTGAGCGACAATTCCAGCTTCAGTGGGGGCATATTAATCACTGTATTCTCAAATACATCTCTTTATGTTATCCTCACAGTACTTCATTCACTTAGTACTTTCAAAATCTGTCGACCATCACCCTGGAATATCACTACAGACACAGCTTGGAAAGAAAAAGCATTTGATGTTTCTGTCAAAAATAATGATCTTTTAATCAGAAGATATTTTGTCCGGTCAGAGAATCTCCCGCAAGGAGAAATAATATTTTGATAAATATCCTGTCAAGCCCAGAAATAATATTATATCTCATTTCCTCGTGAAGGTCTTCTCACAATGTTACAAACACCAATGAATACAGCCCAAACTATTCAAGTTCAATTTCCGAGGAAGCACATTAATTCCTGTGGTAAACATCCTGAACCTTTTCTGGCATACCTCCAAATCACGTGGACCTGTTTCTTCCAAAAGGATGGCCATAACTATTCATGGTGTTGCATTTGTGGTCAGAAAGAGATTGATGTATTTCTGATGTGATATTGTGCACACCAGAATTAATGACTAACCGAGAATTCACATTTCCAAATTCTGATGGAACTTGGAAACAAGATTATTTTTTGTAACTCAAACTCGAGGACACACAAACTACTTGGTGTAGCTGTTTCTGATGGATTTTCACAATTGAACATCACAGAGCTGTTCTGTTATTATTCCAACATACTTTTCCATTAGCCAACTCATTGTCCAATGTCTTCGTGTTGCATTCCATCATCAATTTCATGTAACACCCTCACGACTTGAATTGGTGAATCATTTGTGTTTTCCTTGCAAACATGCATTGAGTACAATCGCTTCCCTTCACCCCTGCCATTCTATTACAAATAATATCAGCAACAGCATCGACCGTTCTGTCATTTCTACAGTGATAGGACGCCAATGTAGATGTGCTACCTTGATCACAGCTTTCTTTTCTTTGGTAAGATTATTTTGCGGCTGATTGCTTCAATAAAGTCAACACTGAAAGTCTTTTACTAATGAGAGAATTCAAACCATACAATTGGCATCAATCCGTACTGCAAATCGGATATCCAGCCAACTGAGCTCACCAAATCCCTGGAACCCTGAATAATAAAGCATGCCCGCTAAATTTATATTCAATTCTGCTTATCATAGCTGAAAAAAAAACTTCATTATTACTTGATATATGTGTACAAAAATGGTTTACAATTCTTGCATGAGAACACCCGGATCCTACTGCTTTTTATGTCTCCATGACCTCTCATCTATTCTGTATAATTCCTCAAGAATAAATTCACACTAAATCGCACAATCTTCTACTTCTTCTACCTTCTTGAACTCACCTGATATTTGATTATTTTCATTATAAACTTCTGTGATTGATTGAGATGCATTCGTGATTTGTTTTTATTGTGATGTAGATAGGTACTTGTTGAGGAGGTGAAGAAACTTTTTTGGAGGTAGAAAACAGTGGCATTTATAACAGAAACAGAGGAGGCATTTTTTTGTATGAAACGAGGACTCATTAAAATATGTTGAACTTCAACCTCTTCTTTCAGTTTCCAGTTTAAGGTAAGAAAAACTTTAATATTAACTGTTACATTGTTTCCTCGGTTTTTCTACCTGTTGCATGAAGTAATGTTTCACGTTTTAACTCTATGTCAATGACTGTTTTGTGACTACTTTTTTTGTACCAATGTACCTTTACCTGAGGCGGTACTTTGTCTTATAACATTGCACCCTCTTTTACTGCACCCCCATACCTCTGTACTCCATGACAATTAAATCTAAAGTCTACATATAAATGCAAAAGAATGTCAGATTTCAAGGGCCAAATTGCCCAGTGTCGATGCATATTCTGACACGAGTTCTTTCTCAACGACATTTGTTTTTCCATTGATGCTAACTTCAGGAAGTTCCTCGCGAGTTCCGTTGATCAAGTGTGCTGCAAAAATATCACGAGGCGTCCTGTGACAACGCGGTCTGAACTGACAAACACACCCACCCGAAGGACAAGGGCAGCGGATCATGAACGAAGCAAATACCATTTTCCAGAGTCAACTGGGGACTGAAGATAACTTCTGGCCCAGAAAACGTCTCTCGCATTCCAGAACCGAATTGAAGAGAAAGGAAAAAAAAATACTTAGTTCACTGACGTTGTTGGAAAGTTTTGTACTGCCCTTGATGAAGATAAAAATAATATTTTCACCTCGCCCAGGTATCATGACCACCAAACTTTAGAAACATATTGCACAACATGCTGGGAAATTTCTCCTTCTGCCTTGGAAGTTGGGGTTCATGGAAATTCAATGGAACAGTGACCTTTGTGTCCATGGACCCCAACATCCTCACCGCGGAGTGAGACTCAAAGATTGTTGAATGGCGTGGCACACCATTGGAAGCACCTCTTTTTTTGATTTCAGTTGTGATACAATGGACTACTGGATTATCGATAAATTCGAAAAATGAGTGAGACTCAAAGATTGTTGAATGGCGTGGCATACCATTGGAAGCACCTCTTTTTTCGATTTCAGTTGTGATACAGTGGACTACTGGATTATCGATAAATTCGAAAAAATGTAGTTGGAAAACTTAGCGTACATCGGCCCCCACATTTCCTCCTCCTCAATTTTAAGACGATGTTTGTCCCAGTAGCATTGTTTACTGAATTTGTCAGTTAACTTCCAGATCTTCATTATATCGACGTAACAGCTCTACAAAAATGCAGGAAAGCGTTCACTGCATCTCCACCAAATTTCCAAAGAGAGAAGACATAAACTGCTGCACATGCACGGAATAGAATATCAGTAATTAGTAGAAACTCACCGATCTATCTTCCCCTCTTCTCCTCATAATCTGTTCCAAAGAAACATGACCACTTTCTTCTCTGAAACTGCAAAATTGACAGTTCATTTCTCCAAAAATTTGGTTGGCAGTGTAGCTCACACGATCTTCTGCAGATCAGAAATTCTAATGTCTGCGAAAGTTTGCCTGTGAAGCTGAGCATCAGGTTTAGGGGTGGGATACACAAGCAGAGAAAAAAAAAACAGACAATTGAGGCAGCGAATTCAATGCACATGGAAGTTGAAGTTTCTTTTAAATAGTATGGTAACGTCAGAGTTGAAACTTTATTGCTGGAACAGCACAGCAGGTCAGGCAGCATCCAGGGAACAGGAGATTCGACGTTTCGGGCACAGGCCCTTCCTCAGGAATGAGCAGAGAGTGTTCAGCAGGAGAAGATAAAAGGTAGGGAGGAGGGACTTGGAGGAGGGGAGTTGGAAATGTGATAGGTGGAAAGAGGTCAAGGTGAGGGTGATAGGTCGGAGTAGGGTGGAGGCGGAGAGGTCAAGAAGAAGACTGCAGGTCAGGAAGGCGGTGCCGGGCTGGAAGGATCCGGCTGAGACAGGGTGGGGGGAGGGGGGATGAAGAAACTGGTGAAGTCCAAGTTCATCCCCTGCGGTTGGAGGGTTCCCAGTCGGAAGATAAGACGCTCCTCCTCCGACCGTCGGGTTGTTGTGGTTTGGCGGTGGATGAGTCCAATGACCTGCATATCCTCGGTGGAGTGGGAGGGGTAGTTGAAATGCTGTGCCACAGGTTGGTTGGGTTGGTTCGTCCGGGTGGCCCAGAGGTGCTCTCTGAATCGCTCCGCAAGTAGGCGGCCTGTCTCCCCAATATAGAGGAGGCCACACCGGCTGCAGCGGATGCAGTAGATGATGTGGGTGGAGGTGCAGGTGAATCTGTGGCGGATATGGAAGTTTCCCTTGGGGCCTTGGAGAGAAGTGAGGGGGGAGGTGTGGGCGCAAGTGTTGCACCTCCTGCGGTTGCAAGGGGAGGTGCCGGGAGTGGTGGTTGGGTCGGTGGGGGGTGTGGATCTAACAAGGGAGTCGCGGAGGGAGTGGTCTCTACGGAAAGCTGATAGGGGAGGGGAGGGAAATATATCCTTGGTGCTGGGGTCTGTTTGGAGGTGGCGGAAGTGACGGCGGATGATGCGCTGTACATGGAGATTGGTGGGGTGGTAGGTGAGGACCAGTGGGGTTCTGTCCTGGTGGCGGTTGGAGGGGCGGGGCTCAAGGGCGGAGGAGCGGGAAGTGGAGGAGATGCGGTGGAGGGCACCGTCGACCACGTCGGGGGGGAAATTTTTCCCCCCCGACGTGGTCGACGGTGCCCTCCACCGCATCTCCTCCACTTCCCGCTCCTCCGCCCTTGAGCCCCGCCCCTCCAACCGCCACCAGGACAGAACCCCACTGGTCCTCACCTACCACCCCACCAATCTCCATGTACAGCGCATCATCCGCCGTCACTTCCGCCACCTCCAAACAGACCCCAGCACCAAGGATATATTTCCCTCCCCTCCCCTATCAGCTTTCCGTAGAGACCACTCCCTCCGCGACTCCCTTGTCAGATCCACACCCCCCACCGACCCAACCACCACTCCCGGCACCTCCCCTTGCAACCGCAGGAGGTGCAACACTTGCGCCCACACCTCCCCCCTCACATCTCTCCAAGGCCCCAAGGGAAACTTCCATATCCGCCACAGATTCACCTGCACCTCCACCCACATCATCGACTGCATCCGCTGCAGCCGGTGTGGCCTCCTCTATATTGGGGAGACAGGCCGCCTACTTGCGGAGCGATTCAGAGAGCACCTCTGGGCCACCCGGACGAACCAACCCAACCAACCTGTGGCACAGCATTTCAACTACCCCTCCCACTCCACCGAGGATATGCAGGTCATTGGACTCATCCACCGCCAAACCACAACAACCCGACGGTCGGAGGAGGAGCGTCTTATCTTCCGACTGGGAACCCTCCAACCGCAGGGGATGAACTTGGACTTCACCAGTTTCTTCATCCCCCCTCCCCCCACCCTGTCTCAGCCGGATCCTTCCAGCCCGGCACCGCCTTCCTGACCTGCAGTCTTCTTCTTGACCTCTCCGCCTCCACCCTACTCCGACCTATCACCCTCACCTTGACCTCTTTCCACCTATCACATTTCCAACTCCCCTCCTCCAAGTCCCTCCTCCCTACCTTTTATCTTCTCCTGCTGAACACTCTCTGCTCATTCCTGAGGAAGGGCCTGTGCCCGAAACGTCGAATCTCCTGTTCCCTGGATGCTGCCTGACCTGCTGTGCTGTTCCAGCAATAAAGTTTCAACTTTGATCTCCAGAATCTGCAGACCTCACTTTCTCCTGGTAACGTCAGAGGACAGGTGCTGGTACATCTTTTTAGTTGTCTTTCGGAATGCATTATGGACAACATCAATGGTCCATCATTTTTTTTCTCTTTTCCGAATTCGACCAAATGAGTGGCTTGTTCAGCCAAACTAGAGGATAGTTAAGAGTTATGAATGATATTGGTGTGGTCCTGTATTCACATATTGGTCAGACTAAGGAAGACAGGCCTACTCGAAAGAGCATTTAAATAGCTGCACTTGTGAAGTAAATCCTGCAATGTTTATCCTCAGTAATGGAAACTGCTGATATATATGCATACACATATACACACACATACATATTTAAGCACATATATAATATATGTAGCTGTGTATATGTGTGTGTATGTGCATATATACATATAATTATATACATATAACTAGATATAACTAGCAATTGGATTGCGAGTTTGAGTCCATTTCCCTTGCATTAGCCTTGCAAACTGGATTACGAGGAAAGCAACATTAACACAATCAGCTGAAAACATTATCTGGTGGACGAATAAAAGTTAAAGCTTTCAGTCGATTTACGCATAATTGGAAGTGTCATGAGAAGAGAAACGGAACATTCCTGTCTAGACTCAACGAAAATAGAAAAGAAAATTTAGTCAGCAGCTGGAGTGAGACTGAAGTTGAGCCTTTGTGTAATAAAGAGTTGGAAGCGAAACGGACCGGGGCAGGCTACAATATGGCAACAGTGTTCGAATCAGTTGAAAACTTATCACGTTTGAACAGTCCAGTTACTCTTCAGATAATGGAGTTACACTTGCTTGAAAAATAATGGGGATTTCATATCGAAATGATGGCAATTGTTTCCATGTTTTCAGAGTTTTAATAACTATGTCATTAATGTAGTTCAAATTTTTTATTGAAATAATAGACGAGTCGTTTGTCACGAAGACCAGTAATAGCGCGGATGGGATAGTAGCCAGCTTGCATTACCCAAAGTATAAATCTTATCCACATTGCTAATGATGACCAACCTTGAGAAAACTTGTAAATCCCCCCCATAAAACATCGATCCATTGCTTTAAAATTCCAGCCTGTTGCTGTCAGATTCTGAACTTTCGCTCCATTTCTGCGCAGGCTGACGATTCCTTATCGTGTCGCATGTGATGCTCACGCTGTAACTTTCGGAACACACAGTGATAGGCATCTCTTATTAATTGAAGACGGAATCCCGCTAATGAGAGAATTAGAGTCCAAGGAGACTGACATTACTTATCCTCACTTTACGAACTTTTTCAGTTGACCCTTTTCATCCAGAACCTCTATTTTGACAATGCTGCTCCTTTCACAAGGAAATGATGTCCTTGGCTTTTTTCCACAGAGGTCTGAAAGGCTGAGGTTCCGATACTCACCTTCTACTCTCTCTTTCTCTCTCCCTTTCTTCTCTCTCTTTGCTCAGGTAAGAACCTTCTTGCTCTCTTTCTCCCTGTCTCTTTCATTTTTCTCTCTCTATCGACTCTCTACCTTTCTCTTTGTTCTCACTCTTTCTCCTTCTCTCTTCTTTTGTTTATTGTCAGACTCAATCTTCTTCAACGGTATTTTTTTTATAACTTTACTGCACTTTTCTGGGTCTCTGACACACATAAGTTTGAATAACTCCATTACATTTTCTGCTTTGCTCTTCTGCTTGGTTAAAACCAAATCTAACTTAAACATAGAAAAATGCAGCGCAGTACAGGCCCTTTGGCCCTCGATGTTGCGCTGATCTAAGCCCACATAACCTGCACTAGCCCACTATCCTCCATATGCCTATGCGATGCCCGTTTAAATGCCTATAAAAAGGGAAAGTCCACCACTGCTACTGGCAGGACATTCCATGAACTCACGACTCGCTGAATAAAGAATCTACCCCTAACATCTGTCCTATCCCGACCACCCCTTAATTTAAAGCCATGCCCCCTCGTAATAGCTGACTCCATACGTGGAAAAAGGTTCTCATGGTCAACCCTATCTAAACCCCTAATCATCTTGTACACCTCTGTCAAGTCACCCCTAAACGTTCTTTTCTCCACTGAAAACAGCCCCAAGTGCTTCAGCCTTTCCTCAGACGATATTTCTACCATACCAGGCAACATCCTGGTAAACCTCCTCTGCACCCGTTCCAGTGCCTCCACATCCTTCCTATAGTATGGCGATCAAAACTGCACACAATACTCCAGATGCGGCCGCTTCAGAGTCTTATACAACTGCAACATGACCTCGGGACTCTGGAACTCAATTCCTCTACCAATAAAAGCCAGTACGCCATATGCCTTCTTCACAGCACTATTTACCTGGGTGGCAACTTTCAGAAATCTGTGTACATGGACACCAAGATCCCTCTGCCCATCCACACTACCAAGTATCCGACCACTAGCCGAGTACCCCATCTTCTTGTTACTCTTACCAAAGTGAATCACTTTACACTTACCTTCATTGAACTCCATTTGCCACCTTTC
The DNA here is from genome assembly GCF_037043375.1 of Chiloscyllium plagiosum. Taxonomy (NCBI): domain Eukaryota; kingdom Metazoa; phylum Chordata; class Chondrichthyes; order Orectolobiformes; family Hemiscylliidae; genus Chiloscyllium; species Chiloscyllium plagiosum. The sequence continues at coordinate 45,431,064 of NW_028270184.1, read as the reverse complement.
TGCCCAGCTCTGCAGTTTATCTATATCCCGCTGTAACCTGCCACATCCTTCCTCACTGTCAACAACTCCGCCGACTTCCGTATCATCTGCAAACGAGCTCACCCAACCTTCTAGCCCCTCCTCCAAGTCATTTATAAAAATGACAAACAGCAATGGTCCCAAAACTGATCCTTGCGGAACACCGCTAGTAACTGCACTCCAAGATGAACCTTTACCATCAACTACTACCCTCTGTCTTCTTCCAGCCAGCCAATTCCTAATCCAAACCTCCAACTCACCCTCAATGCCATACCACCGTATTTTTTGCAGTAGCCTACCATGGGTAACCTTATCAAACGCCTTACAAAAAACTATATACACCACATCTACCGCTTTACCCTCGTCCACCTCCTTAGTCACTTTCTCAAAGATTTCAATAAGGTTTGTGAGGCACGACCTGCCCTTCACAAAACCATGCTGACTATCCTTGATCACATTATTCCTATCCGGATGTTCATAAATCCTATCCCTAAACAATACTCTCTAAGACGTTGCCCACAACAGAAGTGAGAACTACCTAATCTAAAAGGTTGGCCTTTTTCTTTCCTTCTAAACAGTTAGAACATTTGACAAAAATGTTTAAATCCCAGATAGTCTACAACAATTTAGAAGCTAGTCCTCTTGCTTTTAATTAACTCAATCACAACTCACCGAATTTAAACAACTCGTCTCACTACGTTTTACTGTAAGATGAGGGGTGATCTTATAAGAGGTTTACAAAATCATGAGAGACATGGATATGCGAAATAGACAAGGTCTCTTCCCTGACATGTGGAATCCACAATTTAAGGGCATAGGTTTCGGGTGAGAGGGGAAAGATATAAAAGAGACCACACAGAGCGTGAGGCGTTTATGGAATCAGCTGCCAGACTAAATGGTAAAGGCGAGTAGAATTCCAAAATTTAAATGGCGTCAGGATGGGTATATGAATAGGAAGGGTTTGGAGTGTTGGAGTGATATATGCCAGGTGCTGACAGGTGGGACGAGATTGGGTTGTGATACCTGGTCGGCGTGGACGAGTTGGAATGAAGCGTCTGTTTCCATGCTGTACATGTCTATAACCCTGTAGAATTCCATAAATCTGTTTAGACCACGAATCCGAGACTCAACCTGTTCAAATCCAGACGACAATCCCCAAAATTGTTATGACCCGGTGAAATCTCCTCAGCTAATTTAGATCAACAACACAGGAACGATTCAACCCGTAATGCAACCTGTTCAAACTTAAGAGACAAAGATTTATACCAAAAGTCACTATTTTACTAAAAATGAACACGTTTATTATATAAGTTAAACAGGGAGAATTAACTAACAACTTCATTCTGGCCTTCCTGGGTGGCATGGTGGCACTGAGGCAACAGTACGCCTCCACCTTCATAACACAAGTCTGAAGTGATTTTTGACCTCCTGTAGGTCTGTCTCACATCTGACGCATTTTGTAAATGCATTGAGGTTATTTCAAAACTCTTTCAGTTTCCTGTGGCATTTTAGTTAAGTTCCATTAATTGCAGTTTCCTATGACATTTTAATTGAGTTCCATCTAACATCAAATAAAAGCAAGCAATTCTGCGAGCTAGAAATTCGACACACATGCAGGGAGTGTTTGGGAAAATTAGCAACTGTGACTGCATCCATGCTTTAGAACTTGCATTTACAGTGATCCTGAATCCTTCAAAATTTCGACAGCCCTAACACACGTTGAAAATATTACTGAAACTACAGCTTCAGAATCTCATTCTGAAGCAAATTCAGTTTACTCAGTCTAAAATCCAACATTTATTCAATAACATGGAAAATTAATGTGCTGTGTTCTATCACAGTATTCCGTCGACAGACAAAAACATGCTAAATCTGAACTGACTAATCACTGCACAATATATCTTCTATCAGCCATGAAGGAAAATGATGATAAATTTTATTTTAATTGCAACAAGTCATATTGAGTGAATATGATGGATTGTACCATATTATGCGAGCAAGGTATTCTCATAATTTTATTGCAGTATTTCTAATTCATTCATTTAACATCCAAGGCCTCGACTTTCAATCCTTTTAATGAGGACTGCATTTTAAACTGAGGTGGGGCGGGGTGTGGTGGTGGTGTTCTCATCATCTGAATGAATTGCCAAACCTGATTTTTTAAAATCCTTCCAGATGCAAGCATTATGTCCCACAATGATGCGTCAAGTATTTCTTGCCCCTATCCATTTCACATTCGATTTCAGGGCTGTGTTTTTCACGAAGGCTCGCTTTGCTCCACGAAGAAAATGTGTGTCCCACTCACCATTTCGCTGTTTGACCCGTTGAGATCATTAATGATTTGTGATTCGATGAGAAGAGCCATCACATTCACTAATAATGCATGACGTTTAATTGTAAGCGGTGTAAATGCGTGGCCAAATTCTCTCTCTGCTCTTTATTTGCAATTCGGACGACATTCATTTAGATATTTGCAAAGCCACATAATACGCAGCGATTTAGACAGCTTGCAATGTATGAATTGAATTTCAGAATATATAATTCCCTGGAAAAAAATTTTCAGCATTATATTTCAGTCGTGTGATTATTACTTTGCAGTCTGGGATAATGAATTTTAGGCTATATCAACTGCTAAGCAATGCATATCCTGTCACAACCTTGCCGTTGTAACGCTTTCCGAATTCTGAGGAAGATATTTAAATTTAACATTCAGCCAACTGAATGTGTAACCGTACTTGCAAACTGAGAACTACCTGCAGCACCACACATTATTGTCTTCATTGCGACCGCACTAGTGAATGAAGCTCTGTGTTGCCCGTTCATTTGAAATTGTCAGAGAGGATGCAAAAGAAGTTCGAACTCGGAGTTGATATGGAACCTCTGCTGGTGTTACAGCATGGAGCACTGAAAGCACTGACAAATTCAAAGCATGGCTCCGTCTGTTACATCGGAGCAGAATTAGGCTATTCACACCATTCAAGGGATGTTAAGGATTTGTAAAAGTACAGAGATCCTGAGGGATGTACAGTGCAGTGAAGCAATTGGAAATTTCAGAATGTCGGAGCAAGGATGTTGAGCATTCGTGCAACTGTTAGAGACCAGAGTTTGAGAGCTGTTTATCTAGGGGCTCATTGTTTGGTCGGTCAAGAAAAGAACGAGCTCTACAGTATCGATATGATTAGATTTGAAGATCGCTTTAAAATGGTTAATCCACAGTTTGTTAACTGGCGGTTTCACTCAAAGCTATTCACTGATCCATCCCCGCCCCCGATCAATGAGGAGATATCTGGGAATATTTACGGCGCTTGGGACTCAGCATATAAGCAGTAAGAATCTCCTGTCCTCTCTTCAGGAGGTGTGGACATTCAGAACGGGACATCCACGAGGCTGAGGGAATCATGGGTAAAAGGAACGGAGATGGAGAGGGTAACAAGAGTATGTGGTGATGGAAAAAGCAGATCATGCAACATTCGAGGACCAGGTTAATCGACGTTTCGACAAGAGCCTTTCGTCGGGAATGGGGCTGGCAGCCTCGGGGGTGGAGAGTGAAATGAGAGGGATTTGACGCAGGAGAGAAGGTCTCTGAGATTGCAATAAGTGTATGGAAGTGGGGAAGAAGGTGATTGGTTGGAGCGGAGGGTGGAGTGGATTGATGGAAAGGAAGATTGACAGGTGGGATATGGGGATGGTGTTAAGCTGGAAGGTTGGAACTGGGGTAAGATGTTTGGAGGGGAAATAAGGAAAATAGTGAAATGCACATTGGTGCCCTGGGAGTGAAGGGCCCGAAGGTTGAAGATGAGGGGTTCTTCCTCCAGGCGGGTGGTGATGGAGTGGCGATGGAGGGGGCGCAGGAACTGCATGTCCTTGGTAGTGTTGGAGGGGGAGATGAAATGTTTGGCCACGGGGCGGTGGGGTTGATTGGTGCGGGTGTTGCAGAAATGTCCTCTGAAGCCCTCTGTGAGAAGGCGTCCTGTCTCCCCATTGTAGAGGTGACAATATCAGGAGCAACGGACATTATAAATGACATGCGTGGAAGTTCAGGAGAAACTATGATGGACCATGTCAAGAGGATATGGTCAGGTTTACTCTAATGATTGGGATAAATGCATCAAATTCCTATTGTTTGCTATTAGTAACGTCACAAACGAATCTACTCAGTTCATTCCCTTTGAGTTAATTTTCGATCATGAAGTGAGAAACCCTTTGAAATTAAAGAAAATATTACAGGGCCAAAGTCAGAGATTTCAGAATTCGATTATGTATCGGACGTGATGGAATGATTTAATCGAGTAGGAGAGTTAGCTCTACAGAAGTTAAAGAGGGCACAGTGTAGATTGAAGCAGGTGGAATATTAAAACTTCTGAGACTTGGAAGTTTCCTATGGGGATAAATTGGTATTACTGTTTCCAATTATAGCAAATATCTTCAAAGCCACGTTTAGTGGTCCCTATCAAATTGAAAACAAAAATGAGTCAGGTGAATTATTTAGTAAAGGTGCTATCAATGAAACGCGTGTATCAAGTATGTCATGTGAAGATGTTGAAAACATATAGTAGAGAGACAGAACTGGAGAAACGAGGCTAGTCTCTTCCCCCAGAGTGAGGCATTAAATCTAGATGAGATGGATTTTGAGGTACCTCAGAATAGATTGAAAATGAAGAAGTCCTTGAGGAATTAGATAGATTACTAAGCTATCTTTCTCAGGAGCATAGAATGGTGTTGAAATATTTGAAACATAAGGAACGATGTAAAAATCAGATCAGGAGGACAAATGCTATTGTATATGAATTAGATGTAAGGAATACTGTTCCTATGAAACAATACGCCTATCAGCTTTTTTGCTTTCAAAGCCAGACAGGTCGAAATAGAGTTGGAGGCCATGATCGATGAGAACAAAGCGAGTGGTGTTTGCCGATCGTCTTAGTTCCCAAAACTGACGAGAACCAACTATTCTCTACGGATTATCAGAAGGTCAACGCCATTAACAAATCGGACTCATATCCAATTCCGAGGTTGGAGGACTGTATCAATAATGTCGGACAAGCCGTTTACTTTACCAAAATTAGACTTAATGCGTGGTTACAGGGATGTACCTTTAATAGAGACGGTAAAATACATTTCTCCCATTTTGACGTTAAATTGGCGTCATTAGTTTAAAGTGATGCCTTTGGAATGAAGAATGCTGCTGCCACATTCCCAAGACTCATGAACAAAGCTTTGGTTAGGTTATCAACCTGTGCAGTCTATTTGGACAATGTAGTGATCTTTAATAAGTTCTGGAAAGATCACTTGGTACAGTTGGCAGAGCTAGTTGAATGGCTGCGAGAAGCAAAACTGGTGATGAAGTAAATAAAACGGAATTTGTGAAAACGGAGGTGATGATCTTGGAACATAAAATCGGTAATGGAAGGATGACCCCCTTCCCTTGTAACACATAACGATGGCTGTCGATAAATTTCCACGACCAACCTCAAAGAAAGAGGTGTTTTGACTTTTCGGACTCAGCGAATTCTGACGGAAGTTTATTGCAAACGTGAGCAGTGTAATTGCACCGTTAACAGATTTTCTGAAGAAGATCACAACGTTTCGGTGGACAGAGCCATGCCAAGAGGCATTCAACCATTTGAATCGATATTCACAACAAACAAGTTTTAGCAACACCAAACGTTTCAAAACTATTATAGTCGCCATCGATGCTATTGATTTTGGAGTTAGAGCTGTACTCCTACAGGGAGTGAAGATGGAATTGAACTGCCAGTTGGTTACTTTTCGAAAAAGATAAACATCTAACAGAGGAAATGCGCCACAATCAAAGATGTACCATTGAGTTTGGTACTGACTTTACAATATTTAAATTTGTATTTCATGAACAATGTTTCTTAGACGATTTGTACGTGGATCACAATCCGCTTATATACTTAGAATGTTTTAAAGTTGAGAATGTTAGACTATTTCGTTGGAATCTTATATTACAGACGTTAAATTAAAAAAAAACATACATGTCCAGTCGGAAGAATGTAATCACAGATGTGTTATCGCAGATTTAACTGATAGAGTTTAGATGACACACACACACAGGTGTTAGGGAAAAAGTTAAGGTGAACTGATACTAAAGTTATTTGTATGTTAGGATAACGTGTTTAAAAAGTAGAGAAAGAAAATGAAGCAATCTTTTCATTATGATGGTTGATTCTTTTGTTAACCGGGGAACTATTAAAAGCACAGAACTTCCGGACACAAGAACAAGTGTGCTCAATAAGGCAACAATGCATGGAACACTTGGTCAAACAAAATGATCAGCTCGTTGCCTGGGTCCAAAACAAGAACAGGTACGAATCCGGCCAAATATTTTAGATTATATCCCGAACACTACCAAACTCCAATCCTGTTTGAATTAAGTATATTGACAATCTTGAAAGCCAATGACATAATCTGATGCTTTGCGGATATAGGACCAGGGAAAATTGAACAGTTGAGAAGAGAACAGCCAAGTCCAAGTATGTAACGGATTACTTGATAAAATATATATCTTTAAAGTACCGTTTCGATGATTAGCCTTTAACGCAGAAATTCCTAAAAGGGAGAATAAAAGACACAGGAAGATCTGAAGAGAAGAACCTAAAGTTGCCTGAATTAGTGATAAGAAGTGTTGTTTGGTAAATCTTAATTGGATGTTTTATCGGACTAGTTTTACAGAAGGGAAGGGAAAAGATAGGTTCGAGAAATAAATTGCAAATAGTGGTTAGTTAATTATTCTCTCTTATTCTTTCAGAAATAATGTTGTTAATTTTATTCAACATCGTTGTTGTCCACTCGAATTTTTACAGCTTACTGCATGGGTAAATCTTTTCTGTGTTACTGGTTTTAAATTAAGTAGGAGATTGTACCCTATGTCGTAATACTAAGAACATACTAACAAGGGAATAGGCCCTCCATCCCAGCAAGCCTGCACTGGCACATGATGCCTTTCGAAGTAAAAAAGAAAGCTTTTGCGTCTACACATCCCATGTCTTTCTATTTTCCGCCGACTCATCCCTGTTTCAAGATTCCTCTAAAACGTTACTAAAGTATTTTCTTCTCCACTGTCAGTGCATTTCAAGCACTTTCATATTTTTCCAGAAAAGAAAAAAAACCTGTCATATCTCCGTCAAACTTAGCGACTTTTACTGAAACATATAACTCCGAGTCATTGACATTTCTACCCCAGATGAAAATGACCTCTAGCTCCCCATCTACCTGTGCCTTTAATAATTTTGTAAATGACTATCAGGTAGCGCCTCAGCCACTGATGTCCATGTGAAAACCAACCATATCGTCCAATTTCTCCTTCAGATTAATATCCTCCAAACTAGATCAAATTCTGGTAAAGCGTTTCACTCGCTCTCCAATACCTCATTCTGCTGGTGTGTAAACCAATACTGGACACAATATTCCAAATATGGCCACAGTAAATTTCTACACCGCCGCAACATGATCCGCCAATGTTTATACTGTCTGCTCCCATGGATGTACCCAAGTCTTCATAATGACTGTAATTACCCGTGTTGTCGCTTTCAGGGAATTGTGGAGCTGTGCCCTGATATCCCTTCCGATGTTGATATGACTAATAGTTATTTTCTTCTACTGAAACTTCTCTCCTGCATTAGCCCTTCTAAAATGCATCATCTCGCAACTGTCCAGATTAAATTTCATGTGTTTTATTTCTCTCTCCAAGTCTTTAGACGACCTAAATCATGCTGTGTCCTCTCGTAATCATACTCACGATCCACAACTTCCTCACTCTAATCACTTATCTCCAGTCACAGAAGCACCATTCCACTCATACTCTGTCTCCTATGATCTCGCAGTTAAGGATCCATTTTACTGACCTACTGCTGATCCCGTTTGACTTCACCTTATGTGTGAGCCTACCATAAGGAGCTCCATCAAAGGCCTTGCTAAGGTCCATATGTCCACTATCATGTCCCGTTCCCGTATCAATCACATTTTTTAATTCTCCAAAAGTTTCAATTGAATTAGTGCGTCATGAACGTCCCCACACAAAGCCATTCCTTTAGTGCATAGGCCATTTTTGTTCCAAATGTGCGTCAACTGCATCTGTAAGAATGTTCTCCGGTAATTTCCCTACCACTGACGTAAGGCTCACGAACGGAAATTTCTTCCAATTAACTATAATGCCCTTCTCCACCAAAGAAACAATATTTACTCTTCTCCCATTCTCTGGAAACTCTCCAGTGATCGAAAGTGCATAAAAACAAAGTCCACAACGCCCCAACATTTTGTTCCTTCACTTCCATCAATACTATGGGATTTATCGAATCATATCCAACAGACGTGTCTAACTTTATGCTTGCAAAAACGACCAGTACATTCCCCAATATTTCAAAATTGCAGTGCTCTGGAATATCGCCATATCCTTCTCTCGACTTACCATCCACAGTGTCCTTCTCCTTTGTGAATACCAATACAAAATAATCGTTAAGGACATCAACCACTTCCTCCATTTCCACGCATTAATTCCCTCCCTTGCCCAGGCATGGAATCCTCTTTCCTTGACTACTCCCTTACTCCTGATAAACCAGTTTGTGATTTAACTTAATCCCGTTTCCCAAATACATTCCAGAATGTCTTTTAGCTCTCCGAGTTCCGTGTTCACATTTTTGATGTGCTTTAAAAATACTTTTCGAGTCCTTTGAGTGTCTTCGGTTTCCACACTCTTACAACTTCCTCCTTTTCATTTTTTGAAAGAGCTCATAGTTTCTCATGTCACCAAAGGTTCCCAAATCGTGCCATCCTGATCACTCTGCATCGATGATCGGATCTCATACTCCGAAATGCAGGAACATTGAGACAGTTTAGTAGAGTGTTCCAGGAAATGGCTGGTGTAATTCAATGTGAGCAAAAGCGAGGTCTTGCACTTTGGAGAAACGAACACGGGCATGGACTATTTTGTAAGTGATGAGAAAATTCTTGAAGCCAACGTACTAAGGGATCTGGGAGTGCTAGCCCAGGATTATCTAAAGGTTGACTTGGAGGTTGAGTCCATGATTAAAAAAGCAAATGTAACTTTGCTATTTATTTCAAGAGGGTTGAAATGTAAAAGCAGTGATGTGCTACTGAGACTTCATGAAGATCTGCTTAGGTCCATTTAGAATACAGTGTATAGCTTTGGGCCTCACACCTCAGGAAGGACAAAGTGGCACTGGAGCGTGTCCAACGGAGATTCACATGGATGTTCCCTGGAATGTTAGACCTAACATACGATGAACGGCTGAGTAACCTGGAATGGTATTCATTAGAGTTTAGAAGGTTGAGGGGAGACTGAGTGGAAACTTACAAGACATTGCATAGCTAAGAAAGAGAAGACGCTGGGAAATTGTTTCCGTCAGGTGAGGATACTACGACTTGTGGGCACAGTCTTAGAATTAGATGAGGTCAACTTAGAACGGAAATGTGGAGATATGTATTCAGCCAGAGATGGTGGGCCAGTGGAATTCATTTCCATGGAGTGCACTGCAAGCCGGGATATTAAATGTCTTCAAGGCAGAGATTGATAAATTCCTAATCTCGCAAGTATGTAAGGGATACGGGCAGAGTGCGGGTACATGGTATTGAAATGTCCATCAGCCATGATTAAATGGTGGAGTGGACTCGATGGCCCGAATGGCGTTACTTCCACTCGTATTTCTTATGGTCTTATCGAAAAGGTTGTGACGGGCTTCTCATACAATTCCCTCCGATTCATCACTATATACCACATTGTTGATGTGTCTTTAAATTTCAATTCAAATTAAGAATCACATGCAAAACATCTACAGCTAGAGGCGGTTTCTGTTGTTTGCCTTTTATGTTCCTTGTTTTACTTATCTTCATTTTCTTTCTTGAAAATACGTCTGCTAAACATCAGCTTGCTCTTTCTTGCCAGCATCATTTCATATACACTGTTTCCTTTATAAATTATTTTTGGGTCCCACCCCTCCATATTCCATACTCCTCTGTAGTAAAGAGATCACTCTGCATGACATTACCGAAGCCTTTGTGAGTCTGTATGTTTGCAGGCTTCCCGGAAACCCTGGATTTAGCAGCCTGACACTTGTTATTTTTGGGAACACGCTTTCTCAGAACCACTTTTAGCTACCTGCTATTGTACTGATTCTAGGAGAAAATGAAGACTGGAATCAGAGTCAATAGTGTGAAGCTGGAAAAGCACAACCGATCAGAAAGCATCCAAGGAGCAGGAGAATCGACATTTCGGACATGAGGCATTCATCAAGTATGAGGCTGTGAGCGGCCGGAGTAGAGAGATAAATAGGTGTGTGTGTGTGTGTGTGGGGGGGGGGGGGGGGGGGGGGGATAGGGCGTTAGGACGGGGAGAAGTTACCTGAGAGTGTAATCGATTGATGGATATGGGGGTGGTAGTGATAGGTCAGCGAGGAGGTGGAGCAGATGGGTGGAATGGAATCTGGACAGGTAGGACAGGTAATGCGTGAGATGCAATTCCAAATTAAGGGCTCATGCCTGAAAAGTCGATTCTCCTGTTCCTCGGATTCTGCCTGACCAGATATGTTTTTCCAGCACCACATTCTCGACACTGTTCTGATTCTGATTATTCTATTTGTTATTGTTTCCTATTCAACTGAATGACATTTTCCCAGGTTATTGAAATGAGCATCGATCATGCTAAGAAGCCAAGTCTTAATCTAACTTTGTCCTTTGAAATACTTACGTCAAAATCAAATGAATTATGAACACTATTCTCTAAATCATGACCGTTTCCTTCGGAATGGCAGTGGTAATGACCGTGGAAGATGCTGCCTAACTAATAATACAGTACGCACACCTTCTGTTGAATGTCTGTGTTGGAGAGAGTGAGTGATTGAAGATTGCTGCCAATCAACTAGGTTCCTTATTCCGTGACTGTGTCAAGCTGTTTAAGTACTGTTAGAGCTGCATTCGTTTAGTGAAGTGGATATTAGACCATCATATTCCTGACTTGGGACTCAGAATTAATGGGCAGGCTTTCGTAAGATAGGAGAACAGGTACGAGCTGCAGGGTTCCTAGCTTCTGATCTCATGTTCTCATCATAGAAGCTATATGGTCTTGGATTAACGCGAGAATGTCCGTTCCAATGGATTCAGCAGGTGAATGTCATTGGATGCCAAATTGGAATGGTGGCACGATTTATATTCGTAATTTTGTAGCACTTGTGTATCACAAATGTTACTTCCTATCTTTCAGCCCAAGCCTGGCTGTTGGTCAAGTCTTGCTGCATTCGTACCTGGATTGATTTTGTGATCTTACGAGTTTGGAATTGTGAAATCATGAGAGAACTTCATCACCTCTGACCTTTTGAAAGAGCCAGCATTTAGATTAGCGTTTCTCCCTTGTATCTGCTGTCTGTGTCCTTGTGGACATCCGTGGGTTTGTGAGGTTATGTCTATGAAGCCTTGGCGCAGTGAATCTTGTAGATGTTATATACTGATCCGAATGAGCATCAGTGGCGGAGGGGGATGGATAGTAATCATGCGGACTGGTTTTAAACAGTGTTATTCCTAGGACGTATCCATCATAGTTTTTGGGGCCACTCATTGGCACACCAAAATACAGACGAGCAAATAAACTTCACCAAAAACTCAAAACAGGTATTAGAAGCCTGACGCTACTTCATCCACTCCACCCAACAATTCTTGAACATCACCCATGCACCAAGCTAGGGGAAGACGAAGTCATGGTTACCTTCGACGTAACAAAATAAAGTAATATCAGCCTGGCCAAAGAAACACAAACTGCACACTAAGAGACGGAACCAAGGACACAAGTAACGAAAAGCACCAACTCCATCAGCAAGGACAGCATCTTTAAGGTAGGAGTCCTGTGCCTCACTGCCAATTTTACTTTCAACGACAAGCCATACAAACAAGTCAACGGGAAACGCATGGGATTACCCATACCAGGATTCTTAGCAGAAGCAGTTATCCGGAAACTCTTACAAACAGCCCTTCACATGTTCCAAACCATTCTTTGCATCCGCTAGTTGAATGACACGTTTTTGCATCCCGAAATGGAACAAATTCGAAGAAACCTGCAATCTCATAAACAACATATTTACTGGTATAATATTCATCAAGAGGAAGAGAACAAAAACAGACTCCCCTTCCCAGACGATGTGCTTTAGTCCGAAACATCGATTTTCTTGCTCATCGGATGCTTCCTGACATGCTGTGCTTTTCCAGCACCACTCTAATCTTGAATCTAATCTCCAGCATTCGAAGTGCCCACTTTCCTCTTCCGAGATGTCACAATGAAAACGTTGAAAGTCGGAGTTGAGATGTCACGCTGTGGCTGTAGAGAACATTGCTGAGGACACCATGTTGATCAATATTGTTGATCAAATCTCCTCTCAGTATCCTCTGTTCCAAACTTTCCTCATAATTGCACTTTCACTTTCACAGAATAACGAATTTCCTCTGTATTCTCTCCAGTTCAATTCCATCCTTCATTGTGACACTGTGCGCAGAACTGCACACAGTCCGCAAGCTGCGAATGAACTTATTATGTATACAGTTCCAGCATAACCTTCCTGATCTTATGTCCTGCACTTTGGATGATCGAGAAAATGAAGCCATTCTCTCACTGAAAGATATTATTGAAGTGTTGTTTTACCTTCTGGGATCAGCACACGCTGTCAATCCTCTCAGTTGCTGTGTATTCCTCTCTATCGTTGTTGCCCCCAAATGCTTTGTCTTGCACTTCTCTTGGTTGTGTGCTTCATTCACCTGGGCCCAGTAGATTCTGTTTTTAAACGGTATGCTGTGTGTTCTCTTATCAAATCCAAGTACATCACATCAAGTTGCAAGTTACTGTCTCGAACCGAAGCAGAAAGGTTAATTTCGCATGATCCTTCTTAAACAAATCCATGTCGCCTGCCTACGAACCCCTGGGCAGAAAGACAGCAAAAAAAAAAATCAGTAGTGCTCGAAATTCTAAGTATGGTGAGAAAAAAATTGAATTAATTAGGAAAGAAGTGGTTTCAGGGAAATTATTGGGAATGAAAGCCTAGATAGATTTATGGTATTGGACTCATGTAAGAGAAATTGACTTGTAGATGAATTATGGAGAAACGATCGATTCAACGCATTGGATTATCGGGAAAAAAGAATCAAGAAACCCAAGCTTAGTGGAGAAAATCACACCTTATGGAATTGGGGCTAATTTATCACCATGTTTTCAGAATGGGCGAGCTGACAGAAAGCAATATGTTTTTGCATCCGAAGGCTAAAGTGGTATCGCAAGGATCTGTTCTTCGGCCCCAGTTATCTCGATACATATCAAACATTTGATTGAGGGATTCAAATTTAATGTTTCCAAGCCTGCTGATGTCACAAAACAATGTCTGGTTATGAGTAGATGAGGAGGAGTTTAGAGAAGCTCTAATTTGATTTAGACAAGTAGAGTGAAGCAGGAAATACATGGCAGACAAAGGGCGATTTGGACTTTGCGCACTGTGGTGATAGATAGAAAACAGCAGCCGATATTTGAAAAAGGATTGTTTGAAAAATGTTGATCTATAAAGTGATTTATCTGCTTTTTATTGTTTTCTTCAGCGCAGACCTCTGACGTCAATGCAGTACAGTGTGGTCTTAAGCTTGATATCAATACGAGAATGACTTTTTCACGCCGAGCAATGTACATAGACCCACGTGGTGGGCAGCTGTAACATTGAAAAGCGATCTGGATATCCTTATCACCAGTCAGTGAAAGCAATATTTCAGGTGAAGAAAGCAATGAGGATGATAAATGATGTGCTGACCTTCATTGTCAACAACCTGCCACCACCACCTTCGTTTCTTATCTTCGAGCTAATGACATCCAGCTCTCCACGGATTCAACATAATCTAACTTTGCTAACAGACTATCATGTGAAAAATTGTCGAACATCTTACTGAGGTGCATGTCGCCAACATCTGCTGCTGTGCCTTCATCATTCTTTTTCATCCTTTCTTTAAAAACATCAATGAACTTAGTGACACACGATTTCCCACGCACAAAGCCCTGTTGACTACCTCTACTCAGTCCTTTGTTTTCCAAATACAAGTATTTCCAGTCCCTCAGAATATCCTCCAAGATCTTGCCCACACTTACGTCAGGCTCACCGGTGTGTTATTCCCTGGCGTTTCCTTATCACCTTTCCGAAATAATGGTACGACATTTGCCAAACTCCAATCTTCTGCCACCGCATTTGTGGATATCCATGATGCAGATATCTCATTCAGATGCCCAACCAATCACTTCCTTAGCATTCCAAGGGGTTTAGCGTTATAACTGATCAGTTCCCCGGGCTATATCCGCCTTTGTGCATTTTAATACTTCAATTCCTCCTCTTCTCCAGTACAGACACTTCCCAAGATAACGCTATGTATTTCCACAATTTCTCTAGATTCCATAAACTTCTCCACAACAAATATTGATATGAAGTATTCATATAGTATCTCACACAACATCTGTGGTTCCACAGAGAGGTGGCGTTGCAGTTCTCTCCCCAACTGCTCTCTTTCAGTTACTGAATTGGTAGAATCCCTTTGGATTCTCCCTGACACTATTTACTGAAGAGTTCTCTTATCCCCATTTTGGCCCCCTGGTTTGCCTCTTGCGCATAAATCTGCTGTCGTTGTACCCCTCAATGTATTCACGTGATCATTCCTCTCCAAACCTATCCTATACTTTCTTCTGTTTCTTGAGCAGAGCCTCACCTTCTACCCATGCAAAATACGTTACAACTGCCAACATTGCCCTACTTATGAACAGGAATATACTGCTGTTAGACTCTGTAATCTCGTTTCTGAAGGTATCCCACTATTATGCGAATAATCTCTCCTAAGTAGTTTTTCAAAATGCTTAGCTAAAACGTTCATTATTGGCCTTACCAAATTCAGAACTTTAATATTTATGTCAGGATAATCCTTCTCCATATCTCTTTTAGAACTAACAGTTACGGCATAATGAGCACAAGACTTCTTGCAACAGGCACGAAAGGCTGAATGGTCTCCTCCTGTAACTTTCTCACATAAATATCGTGAAAGTTTGGACGCCCTGTTCCAGACAAACCCACCCAATGCTCTAAATGATGTCCAAATGTGACGACACGATTTGAAAACATTTCACTTTACGATAGGTGCAGCATTACATGAAGTCAATAAGCCACAAATATTGTTACCCTGATTTATGATCTCTATTAATTTCCCCATCAGTCACCTTCTGCGGCTGGTTTCTTATAAACAGGGTGGAATGTGTACAACTCTGCTGTGGCATGGCACTATTCCCACATACAATGAAGAAGAATTAAAACATTGAAAGATTTATGTTCCATCCTTCAAAAACCCTCTTCCATTCTAACCATACCACCTGAGTAATTGTTCCCTTTTATTAGGAAATGAAAAGTGATGAAAGGAAGGGGTTAACTGAAACTGTTTGTACAGTGACTGTGATTAATGGGATTCTCCATTGGATTCTAATTATCTCAGTGGAGGGTTTGAATCGTTTTAATGAAACATGCGCTCCATTCACTGTGTTATATCAAGACATGAGTGGCAGCCACTGAAGCATTAGCAGGAATCAGCAGCTCCAGAAAGAAGGGGAGAACAGATCAGAATCTGACTGAATTGTACTGGAGTGTTCCATAATGGATCAGAATCTGAGTACATTATACCGGAACGTTCCAACAGTGGACAGGGATTTAGCCTGGAATATTTGGGCTCTATCTACATATTATGATTATTTGCCATTGTCTGGGCGGATTGCATATGTACTTTACATTATTCAATATATTTATTATCCTATCCTGGCTATCGTCGGTGTCCCTGGTAAGTCTTACTTTTCAATTATTAATTATATAACGTTTTTGAACACAATACTGTTATTTTCATTTACTCGACTCTTCTTGCTACTGCTATCGTACTAGGTGAGAGTCTGAACCCAGATATTCAATCCACAAACCAGTACTACCAACATCAGTCAACATGTTGATGCACTCTCTCTCCCTCTTTCCTTCAAGCAGAGTCCCTTGTGTGTCTCTCTGTTGACCAATTCAGTTTCAGCTGTGAACCAGGATTTATTGTATCACTGCCCTTGTGATTTAGTATTGGGAGTGTGGAGGTAACTCTCTCATGTTCTGGTTACAAGCCTCATTTCCTTCCTCTCAGTCCATCCGATTGCGAGCCAGTATCTGAGCCTGAAAGAGGCAAAGTGTAGCTGTGGTGATCGCTTTGACCATGAACTGATTCCTGTCACCATAACTGACCATTTCGTTTGTCATTCATAACAACTCAAGAATACATTTCACTCACTCAGCCCATCTGGAACCTTGACCTACAGTCTTACTGATGTCGATAATTTCCTGCTGGCAATTCCAGCATCAAACCTGCAGAAGCAAATTTGGGTTGACACTCCATGACTCGTATCTGAAATCACAGCGAAATCTGACCCATCCAGCATTCCTGTGTGCAGTGATGTATATTGCTATTGGGCGTCGTAATGACATTATTTTAATATTCGCAAACACGACATCATATCTGTTCGTCTATATTTCCCTTGCCCATTACCCAAACACCTGCCAGTTTCTCATATTCAAAATGACTTCCTCCATTGGTGTACTTTGCCCGACAATGACTTTCACATCGACTACCGCATCAGATGCATGCATGCACACATGAAACACCGTGCCTTGAGCTGGTACGTACAGATACAGACATAGATTTGCGGGAACCCCAATTATTGTCACTCGCAGTATGGGCTGCAAATCTTCCCGTCTTTGCAGATATCTAGTCCACGTATCACAGCAATATACTGACAAAGCTTTGCAATACTCCCAATGTAGGGTTCATAGCTTGACCAATGCACTAACACCGTCTGCACAGCTCTCTGTGCTTGTCTGTTACCTTGTCTCGGTTTCGACTGCCCGGGCTGGTTCTGAGAGGCAGTTTCAGAATGTGATGTAACGTGCCATAGCAGTTGACCTGGCAATGCCTCTTTTTTTATATATTCTCATTCTTTTGAATTAAACCCCTCAAAGCATAAAACCTCTGCCTTTTCTTTCCGCTATATTTCCACAACATGTACTCAGTTAATGAATTATCTTCTTCTATCTATTTGTGAGGCTCTCTGTCCATCTATATCTTTCCCTGGTCATGGTATCAGAATCACATCTTTGAAACTTGTTCTGTGCCAGTCCTCTGAACGCCTTTGTTTGTCCCTCTCAGCTGATCGTGCGGTCAGTAACTCGGGCAAGAGCCCAAATATTATTGTATCGGACCAGGCATCTAACTTGAAGCTGACGGGCTTCTCACTGACTCTTCTTATTGAAACGTTGCTGGGGATGGTTTGATAGAGGTTGTGCTATAATCCATCTCAGACAATCATGGGGCAATGAGGACTTTGTAACTCAATTCTGGACAGAGCATGGATGCTGTACCAACTGGGTCTGCAACATGAAGAAGTGAAGCAGAGGCGCAGAGAGGCGAAGCTCTGAAACAATGGAATGAGAGCGTGTCGGGACAGGGATCTGCTCTATCTACTTGTGTCTTAAATGGACACACACTCTCACTCTCCTCCTTACACACACTCACATTTACACTCTCTTGCACACACACACACATATTTAAATATTTGTTGTGAAAGAGCATTTGAAAATTTGTATTTGCAGATAGATTATATTTTGTTCAAAATCATAAAATATATAGAAAACAGATAATGTGACATTTTATACATTCCTACGTCGGAACCAAAACGAGTCTGACACCAGTTGAAGACACAGACAGACTCAAAACCAGTCCTCACGCCTAAAATACATTGTATAACCAGAGGGGTGCCCTCCTTTACATCGATAATATATTAAGTTATCTCCCAGCAGTGATTGGGCATAAAGTTGAGATTTGCATATTGATGTATCAAGACCAACACCTCCATTCTCACTGAGTAAAGATGTAAGAGCCATCTTAAATGTATGGAATCCATGTGCATATGTTGCATGACCCTTTGATCTTTTCCTCATAAATTATCTTTCTCTGGTCTAATTTTTCACTAACACCTGAGGAAGGAGCAGCGCTCCAAAAGCTAGTGTTTTCAAAACACTCCCTTTTGACTATAACCTAGTGTCATGTGATTTTTTGGCATTATACAAGCCAATCCAACACGAGTACATCCATAGCATGGCATTCATTGGTTAGCCAATCATCTCCCCAAGCAAATAATATTTTTTTTACAAAGCCGGTAGACGCTTGTATTGCATGGTCATTTTTGTGGGCTACCTTAAGCCAATGCCATCTGGATATCCAGTTGCAATATATAGATAGGATGCCCTTCATTCACTTTGTTTGACACATTTATACATACACTCCGACAAACAATTCAAACTCGATTTGTCCTTCTTAAAATCATTTTGATTGTGATGGATTTTACTTGAACTTTGACAATCCCCTATTATTAATCTCTTAATAACAGGTTTCAACAATAGCTTCAATTCCGATAGATTGCGCATGCTTTATATTCCCTCGTTGAGCTGGTTATTCTAAGTGCTTCAACTTCTATAACCTCTGCGTTTCCAATTCATTTCCTGTGTAACAGACACAAAATATTCAAAGATCTGCTCCGATCGCTGTGTATTGGTATGACTGGCTGAGTAGATTCATTTGTGACCTGGTTTACTTCAATGGCTGAATGTACTCCGGGTTTTCCGACTTTATAGTCTCGATGCTCAGAATGTCCTGTTCCTGTTCCTGACCAAGCCGCTCAAGATCTGAATGTTCTCCTCGTGACGCTATGGAGACGTTTGGGGACTTACAGAATCTTCCTGCCATGGTGCAACATTTCAAGAGTCTCAAGTGACTTCTCAAATACTTCCACAACAGGCTCGAGATGCTGAACAGTCTCCTCCTTCATCGCTGAAATGAGTTTGAGAAAGTGACTGTTTTGCTCCCGTTCTAATTCAACAGAAATGCGATTGAATTACCTCCTTATGTTTACGTAAAAACAAACTCAAAGGGCTTCACGTCTTTCTGCTGTTCTTGTGCAACACACTCAATGGGCAAAATATCCTTGCCTTAAGCTAACAATTTCACCTCACTTTGTGGCTTCTTTCAGTTCTTGTCTTGCATCATTGAGAAGGCTGAATGGTCTCATTGTTCTGTTGTGTAACACGATACAAGTGCTACCTGGTCTATTATGGGTCCTATGTTGTAGTGTGGATGGGCTAATTTACTTCTATATGAAACAGTGTTTGAGGATACAAGAATTGAACAGCCTCCTCCCTATCTGTTACAATAGGGTTGAAGACGTTTCTCTTGCTGTTCCTATGTTCCAGGCTCGATATCTGAATTGGACTCCTCAATTTGCTGTGCAATTGTCTTCAATTGGTGAGCTTTAAAACAAAATCTTGTAAATTTTAACAGATATTGCATCAACTTGCCCATCCCTCTCTCATCCGTTAACATGGCGTTGTGGCTTAGTTGGTTAAAGTGCCATCTCGTTAAACATAGATATCCGGGGTTTAAAACCTTAGCTGTGCCGACACCTCACATGGATCAGTTCTTGCTTAAACTCCTCACAACCCTATCTTGCTGTTCCATCAGGATGTTGATCCCACTTGGCGATGTTGAAGGAGACAGATATTGACTGAACGTGATTCCCGTGTTTAAAGGAAACAGTACTCCCACTGGGTTTTCTCCCAGACAGAGAATTTCGTGTTAAGTGTTAAATGATGGCTCACTGGTTTTATCACTTCCCTGTGCAGCGAAATATGTAGCAATACCCCTCAATAGCTTGTTGCAAATCTCTCTCATGGATTCAGTTCAACGTGGTAGCGTGGCTGAGTTGGCTAAGGTGCTGGATTTAGGCGTTCGTGTCAAAGTAGGTGTGGGTTTGTATCCCATTGCTACCATTTATTCTGTTAAGTTGCATCTTGTTGCAGGTGAGTTCTGTTCAAGTTGAATGCAACAAAATATAACCTGATTCGTGCAAATGGATCTATGATGCGTGACAGCACAGAAGCGTCTGAATGTCAGCAGCCACACTGTGTTTCTCTGGTGTAGTGGTTGTCACATTCAATTCAGAGAGGAAAGTTTTTCTTTCCGATACTGGGCAGAAACAAGGCTTTGCTGAAGCCTCATTGTGCAGGAGCGTTCCTTCGTCAACGCAGGGTAGCTCAGTGGTTAGCTCTACTGCCTCGCAATGTCAAAGACCTGAGTTCAATTCCAGTCTTAGTGGATTTTGTAAATTCTCGCCTTGCCTGCGTGGGTTTCCGCAAGTCATTCCGCCTTCCCCACTCCATCCCAAGATGACCAGCTCATGTGGATTGGTCAAGCTAAGTTGTCTGCAATATCCGGGGACGTGCAGGCTCGGTGCAGTAACGATGGAAAATGCAGAGTGATAGAGATTTTTTAGGGTATCAGTGTGCACGGAATTGCCTGTGGAGGATTAGTGTGAAGTAGGTGTGTCAAATATCCTGCTTCTGAACTATAATGATTCTATAATGAACAGCGTTGTTTCAGAAATACTCTGAGGGAATAATCTCTGAGTTAATTCAAATGCCCATTCCTCAGTGAGGCTGTTAAATCTGTACAAACAGCTCAAATTGTGACTTCACTACGATCCTGTGCAGCAGCAGCAATATTTTGCCAGCCTACTAAAAGGTTCCCACCAGACAGGTTAGAACAATAGCAGCTCTCTGGGGGAACACACAGCGTTGTTGAAAGGTCATTGTCCTTGCCGGCTCCACCAGAATAACAGCAGATCTGGTAAACGTTTCACATGGACACTTCAGAAAAGAGATATTATGTTGCAACATGATCTGAAAATGTGTTGCTGGAAAAGCGCAGCAGGTCAGGCAGCATCCAAGGAACAGGGGAATCGACGTTTCGGGCGTAAGCCCTTCTTCAGGAATGAGGAAAGTGTGTCCAGCAGGCTTACATAAAAGGTAGGGAGGAGGAACTTGGGGGAAGGGCGTTGGAAATGCGATAGGTGGAAGGAGGTCAAGCTGAGGGTGATCGGCCGGAGTGGGGTGGGGGCGGAGAGGTCAGGAAGAAGATTGCAGGTTAGGAAGGCGGTGCTGAGTTCCACGGATTTAACTGAGACAAGGTGGGGGAGGGGTAATGAGGAAACTGGAGAAATCTGAGTTCATCCCTTGTGGTTGGAGGGTTCCTAGGCGGAAGATGAGGCGCTCTTCCTCCAACCGTCGTGTTGCTATGGTCTGGCGATGGAGGAGTCCAAGGACCTGCATGTCCTTGGTGGAGTGGGATGGAGAGTTGAAGTGTTGAGCCACGGGGTGGTTGGGTTTGTTGGTCCGGGTAACCCAGATGTATTCTCTGAAACGTTCCGCAATTAGACGGCCTGTCTCCCCAATATAGAGGAGGCCACATCGGGTGCAGCAGATGCAATAGATGATGTGTGTGGAGGTGCAGGTGAATTTGTGGCGTATATGGAAGCATCCCTGGGGGCCTTGGAGGGAAGTAACGGGGGAGGTGTGGGCGCAAGTTTTGCATTTCTTGCAGTTGCAGGGGAAGGTGCCGGGAGTGGAGGTTGGGTTGGTGGGGGGTGTGGACCTGACGAGGGAGTCACGGAGAGAGTGGTCTTTTCGGAACGCTGATAGGGGAGGGGAGGGGAGGGAAATATATCCCTGGTGGTGGGGTCCGTTTAGAGGTGGCGGAAAAGACGGCGGATGATACACTGTACATGGAGGTTAGTGGAGTGGTAGGTGAGAACCAATGGGGTTCTGTCCTAGTGGCGGTTGGAGGGACGGGGCTCAAGGGCGGAGGAGCGGGAAGTTGAAGAGATGCGGTCGAGGGCATCGTCGGTCACGTCTGGGGGGGAATTGCGATCCTTGTAGAAAGAGGGCATCTGGGTTGTACAGTTTTGGAACTGGTCCTCCTGGGAGGAGATGCGGTGGAGACGAAGGAATTGGGAATATGGAATGGCGTTTTTACAGGGGGCAGGGTGGGAGGAGGTGTAGTCTAGGTAGCTGTGGGAGTCGGTCGGTTTATAGTAAATGTCCGTGTTGATTCGGTCGCCCGAGATAGAAATGGAAAGGTCTAGGAAGGGAAGGGAGGAGTCTGAGACGGTCCAGGTGAATTTGAGTTCGGGGTGGAAGGTGTTGGTAAAGTGGATGAACTGTTCAACTTCCTCGTGGGAGCACAAGGTAGCGCCGATACAGTCATCGATGTATCAGAGGAAAAGGTGGGGCGTGGTGCCAGTGTAGCTGCGGAAGATGGACTGTTCCACATATCCTACGAAGAGACAGGCATAGCTGGGGCCAATGCGGGTGCCCATGGCTACTCCTTTGGTTTGGAGGAAGTGGGAGGATTGGAAAGAGAAGTTATTCAGAGTGAGGTCCAGTTCAGTCAGTCGAAGGAGGATGTCAGTGGAAGGATCCTGTTTGGTACGGCCGGAAAGGAAGAAGCGGAGGGCTTTGAGTCCTTCGTGATGTGGAATGGAGGTGTGCAGGGACTGGATGTCCATGGTGAAGATAAGGCGTTGGAGACCGGGGAAGCGAAAATCATGGAGGAGGTGGAGGGTGTGGGTGGTGTCCCGAACGTAGGTGGGGAGTACTTGGACTAAGGGGGACAGCACCGTGTCGAGATATGCAGAGATGTGTTCGGTGGGGCAGGAGCAGGCTGAGACAATGGATCAGCCGGGGCAGTCAGGTTTGTGGATTTTGGGCAGGAATTAGAAACGGGTTTTGCAGGATTGTCGGACTATGAGGTTGGAGGCTGTGGATGGGAGATCCCCTGAGATGATGAGGTTATGGATGGTCTGGGAGATGTTGGTTTGGTGGTCGGACGTGGGGTCATGGTCTAGGGGGCAGTAGGAGGAGGTGTCCGCGAGCTGGCGTTTAGCCTCAGTGGTGTAAAGGTCGGTGCGCCAAACTACTACCGCGCCTCAGTTGTCTGCTGGTTTGATAGTGAGGTTGGGGTTGGAACGGAGGGAGTGGAGGGCTGCTTGTTCCGATGGTGAGAGGTTGGAGTGGGTGAGAGGGGTGGAGCAGTTGAGGCATTTAATGTCACGGCGGCAGTTGGCTATGAATAGATCGAGGGCGGGTAACCGGCCAGCACAGGGTGTCCAGGTGGATGGGGTGAGTTGGAGGCGGGAGAAGGGGTCGTCAGAGGGTGGGCGAGAGTCTTGGTTGAAGAAGTAGGCACGGAGGCAAAGGCGGCGGAAGAATTGTTTGATGTCACACCGCGTGTTGTACTCATTAATCCGAGAGCGTAGGGGAATGAAGGTGAAGTCTCGGCTGAGGACTGATCTTTCATCCTCAGAGAGGGGTAGTTCTGGAGGGATGGTGAAAACACGGCAGGGCTGGGAGCTACGACCTGGGACCTGGGACCTGGTGTGGTGCTGGAGCTGGGAGTGCGGGCGGGGTTGTGCGTGGGGACGGGGACGGGCGTTGTAATGGAGAACGGCGTGGGGGCGGGGTTATGCCCGAAACGTCGATTCTCATGTTCCTTGAATGCCTCCTGACCTGCTGCGTTTTTCCAGCAACACATTTTCAGCTCTGATCTCCAGCATCTGCAGTCCTCACTTTCTCCTCTTGCAACATGATATCAATGCTGAGGTCAGACTTGCCAATCACCTTCCCTGTATCTACTGTCAATCTCCCAGAGCTCACGTCACTCAGACTCCACTGAATCTGATAAGATGGAGATTAGAAACAGCAAGAGGAAGCAAACATTGAGGGGAGATGCATAGTAAAAAAAGCTGCAATGCGAAAGTTGGGCATGGTATAAATCAGGAAATTAGATAAACCAGTTTATGGGTACAACAGAAATGAAGAAGCAATTCAATTTGCGTCAAGCCTGTATTAAACCATGGGAATGCTAATGCAGGGAGAAATGGATATCATGAGCATGAATGAAATAGTTCCCGTTAACAGTCTGTTGAGCAGAAAATTTCAGATCAGGCTGTTTTGAAATTGCTGTTGTTGATGAAAAGAGCTAATTGAAAACCTTGCTGTAAAGGAGCTATTGGGAGTAGAGAAATTGGCATGACTTCTGAACACAAAGCAGATTTGTTTTTCAATTGCAAGTGCCTGAGTCACGTCAGCCAAGAAGGAATGAAGAACATGATGGCTTCAATGAATTGGATATGAACTTGAAAAAGGTTTCAAAAACACAGGCAATGGCTGTTACTTACTGAAACACTCCAGGGTACAAAGTGTACATATATGCCTTGAGGGTGCAAATAGCAAAAGAGAAAGGTGATGGAATAATGGTTAACAACAAAAGCTGAAAGTGTTATGAGATCAAAGGAAATGGCTCAGAAAAATGTCAGATAGTGTGAATTCAGTGAAATTTGGGACATAACAATGAAGGATCAAGAAACAGATAAGGAAATCAAAAACTGAAAACAAAGATGCAGAATAACAAGAAACATAAAGACTGACGAAAATCTTCTATCAATACTTAAGAGGAGAATAAAAGCAACTTGAAATGAGAGGTGCAGTTAATGTGCGAGCACGATAATATATTATGGTGAACAGAAAAATGACAGAGCAATTAAACAGTTACATTGTGACTTTGTTCATGGAGGAAGATCTAGAAAATCTTCCAGGAATAACGTATGGCGCAGGAACCTATTTAACTAAAACCCAAGCATTTATATCATTGACGAGGTAGTAATTGGAAACATAGCTTTATTGAGCATTGATTAGTCTGACGGACCAGATACACTAGATACCGGAATATCAGAGCAAGCAGAAATCAACATATTAATTGCCTGAGAGAGCATGCATTTTCTACTTTAAAACTGGAAGTATAGAATTGCATTCCAATGGCTTTACAATGGAAGAAAATGTTGAGTCGAGAACTACAGACCAGTTGCCTTGCCATCCACGCGAGGGAATGTGTTGGAATTTACTATAAAAAATGTAAGATTGCACACTTAGAAAATGCTAGTAGAACTGTGTGGGGCGGCAAAAGCACAAGAGGTCATGCAACATCCAAGTAGCAGGAGAGACGATGTTTCGGCCATATTCACTTCATCAGTAATGTTGGTGCAGAGGTGTCAAGAGGCTGAGAGATCAATACGGCGTGGGGTGAAGCTGGGGCAAGGTATCTGAGAAGGTGATGGGTAGATACAGATGAGAATTTACAATGACAGGTCGGAGGGGATTGAGCAGCAGATAGGTGGGAAAGCGACAGGTAAAGAGGGCCTTTCAGCCTCGTTCCCCTTTCACCCCATATACCTGATGAAGGGCTTTTGCCCGAAACTTATACTCGCCTCCTCCTTGGTGATTGTCTGACCAGCTGTGCTTTTCCAGTGCCACACTTTTCGACTCTAACTCTCAAGCATCTGCAGTCCTCAATTTCACCTAGAAAGTAAAAGCAAACTTCAAGAGAATGACTGCCTTTTTATGAAAGGAAAATCATAGTTTATATTATTATTCTTTGAAGATATATGTTGTAGACATTAACAATTAGGAACTGGTGGATGTGGTATAGTTTGATGCTCAGGAGGAATATTTAGAGAACTCAGATAGCAAGTTGGTAGAAAAATTGCACGGTGGCACAATGGTTAGCACCGTTGCCTCGCACCGTCAGAGACCTGGGTTCAATTCCCGCCTCAGGGGATTGACTGTGTGGAGTTTGCACATTCTCCCCGGATCTGCGTGGGTTACCTTCGGGTGCTCCAGTTTCCTCCCACAGCCCAAAAATGTGCAGGTTAGGTGAATTGACCATGCTAAATTGCCCATAGTGTTAGGTGCAGGTGCTAATTGTAGGGCAATGGGTCTGGGTAGGTGTGCTTCTGCGGGTCGGTGTGGACTTGTTGGGCCGAAGGGCCCGTTTCCACACTTTAAGTAGTCTAATATAAACAATGTGTTTGACTCTGAATTTCCCTCTTGTCAGTTGGATATGGGCAGCAAATTATTGTACAACCAGCGGTATCGTAAATCACTGAGTAGGAAAAAACGACATGGACGCCTGTTCTCCAGTCAGATGTTACATAGTCCATCTCCATTTATGACTGTATCTGGCAGCACGGCACAGCTTCGATCTGATCAGATTTTTTTTAAAATGTGGTCATTCCCCATTGCTTATCCATACAATTGGCTGAAAGGCCCAGCACAACAGATGTTGGTTTTGCATCTTGGAATATCAGCAATCAAGTGCATTAGGTATACCGAAATGTCAATATTTCTAAGTACATATGGTTCTGACACATGCATGTTCGCCACACTCATCGCTGAAGAATAGATCAGTTGATGTTAATGGTAGGCTGAGGAATTATCCGGGGGGGAGAAGTTACAGATTGTGATTGAACACAATTCTGCTGCTGCTGATGGTTTCTACAGCAGCACATGAATGCCGAGTTCTTAGCTGCAATACCTGTAATACCATTGTGCTGGCTGTCCCCAGTTTAGACCAACAGCCCTTCACCCATTAACCCTGAGCTCAGTGACCTACTCTGGACTCTGATGTGGTTATTCTAATATTCTAATTCTGTTAGCGTCTCGCCATGGTGTCACACATCCAGTTTGACTCATTCCTCAAAACATATCATTGACATATCATCTGAATCTTTTCCCTTCCAGGAGGCACATCTTCTGTATTTAATGTGAATGTTCAAAGTTTGTGAGAAGATTAATGTGAATGTATTTCCCTCTGTTTCTCTTCTCGCCCGTGGTTAAGGGCTCTGCGCTCTCAGTGATACCAAATTCAGAATCAATGAATTTGTGCACCTTGTGTTATCGCTCACTTCCCATTGTATGACACTCCATGTCGAACAGGGTGTTTTATCAGTTCTGACACACGCCTTTGAAACTTGTTCAAAAGCAACAATTGTTGTAGAACCGAAGCAAGTTTGGCCGCATCTGTGGAGTAAAAGCAGAGTTAGTCTTTAAAATCCAGACAGCACTCCTCTTCGCTTCTAGTTTCTCCAGCTATTTTCATTTTCATTTCCGATATCCATAGCTACTTGTTTAATTGAAATTTTGTTCTGTGCCCATTGCAGACTGCAGAAGCTCAGCAGGTCTGGCAGCATCTGTAGAGACAGAGAAATACATTTAATATTTCACATCCAGTGTAATACTTCTTCAGAAATGAAAAAAAAGATTGGAAAATCGGCTTTTTAATGCCTTCACAGAGGTGGCGGGGGAGGGGGGAAGGTTGGATGGCAGGAAACACAACACGTGGAGGAGCAATGCCACAAACCAATGGGCTTTCAATTGTGGTGAAAGACATATAGATGTTAGATTAATATAAATTAAGGTGTGAATGAATGGGGCAAAGACATTCTGTCTTTTGAATGAAAGATAAACAAGACTCAGCCACATCAATTTATAAGGGACATGAAGAGGATGAATGTAAAAAAAATGGAGAACATTCATGATGGGAATAAACCCTGAAGTTACGGAATTCAATATTAACCCCGTCAGGCTGGACCGTACCTAAATGTAAAGTGATGTCTTACTAGAGCTTGGGTTGTGCTTAAATGGAAAACAGGACCGAAATGTCAGCATGAGAGCAAGGTAGATTATTGAAGTGTGAAGCAATGAGATGACCAGGTTTTTTCTTTTAGACAGGTGGAATTGCTCCTCAAGCAGACTTTTTTCGCAGCCTCAGCAAAGTAAAGGAGACTGCATTGTGAGCAGCAATTACAGTGGACTGGATTGAAAGAGTACAAATGAAATACTGCTTCATCTAAAAGGTGTGGGCCTTGGACAGGATAGTGGGAAACGGTGAATACGAAAGCGTTGCATCTTCTGCAATTGCATGAAAAGTGCCATGGGGGAGTAGGGAAGTGTTTGGGGTGGTGGAAGGTGTCAAAAGTGTGGTGCTGGAAAAGCACAGCCGTTCAGGCAGCATCCGAGGAGCAGGAAAATCGACGTTTTATCTCTACACCCCAGAAGCACTCAGCCTCATTCCTGCCCGAAACGGCGATTTTCCTGCTCCTCGGATGCTGCCTGACATGCTGTGCTTTTCCAGCGCCACATTCTCGACTCTAATCTCCAAAATCTGCAGTCCTCTCTTTCGCCAGGATGGAGGGTGTCACAGAGGGAATGGTCCCTGTGAATTACCGACAGTGGATGGAACGGGAAGAGGTGTTTGATGGTGCTGTCCTGCTGGTGGAGTAGGAAGTTGTGGAGGATGATCCTCTGAATGTTGATTCTAGTGCAGTCGAATGTGAGGACAAGGGGATCTCTGTCATTGTTCTGGGCAGGCGGGGAAGGCTGAGGGGTTAGTAGAAGAAGATAGGACAGGAACAGCTGAAGGTCATGTCCACTAGGGTTACGGGGATTTGTCATTGACAGAAAAGGAAGTCAAGTAGGACGCTTGCTCGTGAAATATGGAATCATCAAATGGAAATGACAGAGAGAACAGAAACTGGGATAATTTTATCACTTTCAGATGATAAAGTGTTCAGCCGCAATCAAATGATTGAAAACAATCAGATATCGAAATTGCAGTTTTCTACCTTATGTTTGATGTGAAAATATAGCCAGATGAATATTCGTGTGTGTAGATAGGCGGACACTTAAGCAAACATTGCATAACGCTCAGCAATAATTGTTTCTGTTTGAAAAGAAAGACTTGATCAGAAGATGAACTACCCACAGTTCAGAAAGGCTGTCAAGGATTCTCCTCAATCACAATTTGTTGAGAACTAGTGTCGGACAGATTTTCCAATAGTTGTAGTTCAAGATTAATGTTTGACACTTGGAAGCGAGAAAGTCAGGAAAGTATATACAAGAGACCTGGAGTATATGATTAGGGAATTCGTTAAAAGGGAAAAAGTGGAGAATTTAAACCTACTTAACATTGTTGTTCACAGGGGGAATCTCTATGTATTTCAATGATATAAGCAAGGTGTTAATAGGAGGCAAGTACTCAAATGGTCCCTCACAAAGGAACAATGATTTTGATAAAACGGTGAAACTAAAGGTAGACAAGTTGGCAGCAACTGATACACAGTTTTCAAAGAAGTGGTTACAGAGTAACTGACGGCATTGCGTGAAATATTCCATAACTGGCCAGATTACAAGAGTATTCCAACGAAACTGAAGAATCTCCAATGTCGCACCTGCCTTCTACAAGACAGCGAGACAGAAAACAGGGAATCATGTTAGAGCGTGTTTTTCTTTTAAGGATTTCCAGGGCGTTTCGACAAGCTTTAGGCAGAATCAACATGGTTTTGTGAAAAGGAGGTGATGTTTGCCCTGCGATAATTTACTTGAAATCCTAGCAGACAGTTCATTGGGGTTTCAAGAGACTATCTTCAGGTACTACAAAATAAAGGTCCCTACACAAGACTGGAACTCCCAGTATGACGGATAATGTATGTCCTGGATAATCACAAATATCATTGCGATGGCATCAGTGGGGGATTAGTGCGATAAATATCTAAGTTTGCCTTTGAGTAAAATATATGAGGGAAGGCTTGTTGTAGAAAGGATGTGAGGAATCTCAAAGTGAACGTAGGTAAGCTGAGTGAGTGGCCAAATAATTCACAGATGGAGTTTATTGTAAAAACTAAGCATGAGGTCATGTAAGTTGGCACTGAGAGCCGCAAGTCAAGCTAGTATTTAATGTGGAGGAAATCAAAGAAAATTGCAGCACAAAGGGATTGGGGTGTTACTGTGTATGAAATAGAAAACGTTGCTGATGAGAAAACGTGGACCCTGTTCATTTGGGTGCCGTTAATGTTTCCTTGTCCAGTTTGACTTTGATGGATGTCAACAGGGCGGTTCAGTCAAAGTAGACCATTTTTCATCCTCATCTATCTTGTTATATTTGATAGTCTTCAGGAGGTTTTGGGTGGAGTGGATGGAATGGCGAGTGTCTTCTACAAAGTTTTTTGGATGTTATTGTAGCTCTTTGGCCAGCCGGTAAGTTGCTGTTCCAGGTAGCGAGACTATGGGTCTCAGAACTCTCCTGGTTTGTGTATTTTGTGTAATCCGTGGAAGCATGGTGTGTTGGATCCGCCTGGTTTCATTTTTTGGAAGACGGTCTTAATTAGTTCTCCAGATTTTAGAAGGTTTTTGTATGGGGCTGTGATTCGGTTCTCTAGTTGTGGGGTCGTGTCTATCGGCACTTGTTGTTAAGTGTTGGTATCTGAAGTAGTGCGTTCGCTTTGTCAATGTAGGATCTTTGATTTAAAATGACTGTCAATCGTCTTTTTTGTGCAGTTGGAATAGTAATGATTTTATCTTTATTCTCATTTTTCTATTGCGCTCCTTTCTTGTGTATTGAGTGTGTTTCCTTCCTTTTCCAGCTTCGTGTTGGAGCGACTGTCTGTCCGATGGTTTGCTGGGTTGATTATTTGAGTTGGCTGTTGTTCAATGTGGTTTCTAATGTTGTTATATAAATCGCTCTTGTCTGCATCCTAATCCTGTTACTAAGATGGTTGTTGTCAAGGTGTATTCAGGATTGTTAAGATAAGTGTTTTTAAATCCATGCATCAGTGCTCTCTGTGTTATTTTGTGTAATGTTATCTATGTGTTTCTGCAGATCTAGTTTTCCATTTTTTTTTGTGGTTGTCGTTGTCAAATGTCGATAGCTAATTCAACTTTGTCTCTCCATTCATAGCCCGTTACATTGGAGAGTGAAGATTTTTGTCGCAAATCTTCCCGGTTGTATTTATGGAGTCTGTTGTGGGCCATATTAATAGCATATCCTGAAGCATTCTGTTGCAATTTTACTCTGTCATTCTTTTGGCACGTAGGGTCTTTAATGAGGTCTATATTTAATCCTCTTACTCAGATGGATACTAAGATACTATTTAAGTCATTTATGCAACACCTGTTTCATTAGGCATTCGTACACCAAACTCCAGCAACTTCATCAGCAAGGACAATATTTTCAAACCACTGGACCTATCCTTTAACACCCACTTCACCTTCAACAAAACAAAACTACAGACAAACCAACTGAGCACCAACGGGATCTCCAATGTTAGGAATTTTAAAAGAGGAAATAATGCAGAGAATCGAACAGATAGCTCTGCCGTCAAACCAACCCAAACTTTGGGTCCGCTTTGTGGATGCCACATTTGCCATCACTAAACGAAGCAAATTAGAAGAAACCTTCAAAGCCTTCAATAAAAAGCTTACCAGCATTAAGTTCACGAATGAGGAGGAAAACAAAAACAATCTGACATTCCCAAATGTCGCAGAAGAGCGAACAGCCAAGTTCAAACCAGCATCTACAGGAAAACAACGCATACGAAACAAATATTGAACTACTGAAGCAAGCATCCCAACATCCGTAAACGAAGATGTATTACAATTTTATTTCAACGAGTCATCACACACTGCAGCAAAGAAAAACTACAAAGAGCAGAGGTAAATCACCTGGACAGTGTATTCAAAAAATGAGTACCCACTAATCACAAACCGCTGGTTTCTCAGCAACAATCCCAAAAAAAGCAGACCAAACACGTCCAGAAAGTCGAGTCAATCTCCAATACATCGAAGACATCTCGGAAATTACTGTCAGACTACTCAGACCTTTCGCATCATAAAACCCTAAAATCCACCAACACACTAACACAGCAGCTAATGAATATGAAACACCCTATAGAGGCATCGGGCAAAGCTTATATCATTTTCAAAATATGCTGCATGAACTGTAACAAATACGACATTGGATAAATACAAAGAAAACTAACCATCAGAACACATGAGCTTCAACTCGTTTCAAAAAGGTATGGCCCACTCTCACTGATATACTTAGATACAGATGAGGAAGGACAATACTTCGACTGTAACAACACATCCATCCTCGTGGTCAGTGTATCGAATGAAAGAGGTGGTGGAAAATATTCAAATTACAGCATTTAAAAGGCATCTGGATGGATGTCTGAATGGGAAGAGTGTAGCTGTATATAGGCCAAGTGCTGGCAAATAGGAATAGATTAGGTTCGGATATCCGGTCGGCATGGACGAGTGGGACTGAAGGGTCTGTTTAAGTGCGGTAATCTCTGTGATTCTACAAAATCAGTGTTGTCATCAACACAGCTCACCACGCCGTCTATTCCACCTTTTTTTTTAAATCAACGCACTGCTATGTCATGCAGAGATTTGCTCTCTGCATATTTTGACGGGCTGTATTGTGCAGTTGCATACCCTTGTTTGCACAGTGCTAAAATCAGAACAGATATTCTTTCGGTTTCTGGTATCTAGGCTATTTGTTAGGTGAATTGCGTGTGTGATATAATTATCTATTTCGCTGATCATGAAGCACACTTAATTTCTGTTCTCATTCTTGTGACTGGATCTGGCAAACTCTCAACCCAGCCATTCCCCTTCTTGTGCCAAACCCTATTACTGTGAAGCTATGTTTCGATTAAGTAATAATCCAATTATAACGCAAATATATGTCCCTCTGTATCTTAAACTACCTTTTCGTGTTTGTCTCCTTGGTCGATCAGGTTCACAAAGAAAGGAAAACATGTTCACCTCGCGCTCCTGTTCACTTCACAGTGTGATCCACGTGGTGTTTCACGTTGGCCAGGTTTCAGCATTATTGACTCAAGTCGTTGGCACTTGGCCTGTTCCTGGCCACTGAATGCCTGTGACTGTCCTTCTCAGATGGTCGTGCGCTCAATTACATGGGGAAGCCCCTTGAATATTGTTCAAAAAGTCTGGTCATCTGTCTTGTATGAGAGAACCATCTGTTGACCATTGACTCTAAGTGGTCACAGTATTATATGCAGGCAGACAATTCTGCATTGAGATGAGAACAAATGTTGACAGATGAACCTGACTAATTTTCGACCACATGAGGATGTGGAAGCCAAAACACTTGATATAAATAAGAATTTCTCGATTCTGAAGGTATGGGGGGAGAGCACGACAATGGTGTGGAAAAACAGAATGTTGAAAGTTGGAGCAAAACTGATAGGCGGAAGGGACCACTGCCGTTAATAATACATATTTTATATTTATAATCATATTATGAAGTGTGCATGTTGTGTGGAAAAATTGCACTGAAGAGATATTCGCCCAATAACTAGAATAGGACAGCCCAATGATATGAAAAAGCCTTATTCTTTCTTGATTTTTTTTGCAGTCAGTGGTAAAGCTCTGGAAGTGTTGTCGCAAGCTCTGAGATGTTAGCAATGCGGCTTCTGCAGGACTGACTGTGTTTCCCATTCCCTTTTCTAATAACGAGGCTGCTGCCGGCTGTTATCTCTGGGATTATACTTGAAGAACTCAGAGAAGTTGACACAATTGACTGTCTTATTTGGTCTTTTCAGAGAGAATTGAAGAGTTCATCACATGTCTGTGTGTCTGGCGATACTTCGAGGCCCGGTCAGGAAATCACGGGAATTTTACTTCCTGCACGTATATTGGTGAAGCAAATCTGGGTTTAGACAAGCCATTCGCTTCAGGGTGACTATTACGGAGAGTAGATTTTACTTTTCAATAGTTTATCAATTGTTTTTAACTTCCACCAACTGCCAGAGCATTAGCCTTTTTGGGATTAGTAATCCAGCGAAATTTCCACAACGGCTCCACCTCCACATAGGGACCTATCAGAAATCACACTGAGGAAGTTATTTCTGTGTTTCCTGACAGTTCTGTCAAAAATAAATCGCACCTATTTGATTATCATGATGGCCCTGATGGGGATGGCAGTTGTGCAGAATGTAATTAACCTCCTCTTGGGCACAGTTAAGTCATTTTCCAAGTTGCTGTGGGTCGACGTCAGAGTTGGAGTTGGAATGAAACAGCTTCCAAAGCGGCACCGTTTGTGATGCAGCACAAGACTTCATTCCTTTGGCAGGAATGGTGGCAGGGCCTTTATCATATCTACTGCGATCAGTTGTTTCTCCATGTTACGTGCAGCGGATCGAAATGACTGGCATCTTTGAAGCTAAGGTCATCATGACGACGGTGAGGTAGATCATGGACTCAACGTTTCTGGCTGAGGTTGCCGCGGATCCGACATCCTTTTCTTACGTACAGAAATGAACAGCTGTTCCTTTACTTGGGATGGGGATATTCGTGCAACCTGCTCCTCCAGTGTGCCGCTTAATTCACCATCACCATTTGTGACTGAAAGAGGCAGGACTGCAAAGCTTGGATCTTATCTGCAATTGTTGGGATGATTTCTCCCTCTGTACCACATGCTAGTTCTTCTGTTTGGAATGCAAGGAGTCAAGCCGCCAGATTTGGCAGGTAATCATCAGTTTTGGATACAACATGGTTCTCACCCTAACATGTTCACCCACACTCGTCACTGAACCATAATCAGGTTTATGGCAATGGTAGACTGAGGGATTAACCCATACATAAAGTTATAGATTATGGTTAAATACAATTCTGCTTCTGCAGAACCGAAAGTCGACACGGCCTCATCAATATTAGCAATTCTCTATTAAAGCCAGTTGGGAGAGCTAGATCGCTGAAAGCATTTACAAAGGGCATTTGACCTGGAAATGACTGGACTGTAATGAAAAAGTTTTGATGAAAGATGAGTTGCAAAGTCATAGACTCTTGAAGTAGTGCAATATATGAACAGACACTTCAACCCAAATCGTTCATGCTCATCAGTTTTCCGAAGCGTAACTAGTCCGATTTAGCTTCATTTGGCACTTAACCCTCTGAGCTGAAACTTTATTGCTGGAACAGCACAGCAGGTCAGACAGCATCTAGGGAAAAGGAGATTCGACGTTTCGGGCACATGCCCTTCCTCAGGAAGGGCATGTGCCCGAAACGTCGAATCTCCTTTTCCCTAGATGCTGTCTGACCCGCTGTGCTGTTCCAGCAATAAAGTTTCAGCTTTGATCTCCAGCGTCTGCAGACCTCACTTTCTCATCGAAGACTTAACCCTCTGACACTTTCCCATTTATTTACCCGTCTAACTGTCTTTCAAATGTTGTAATTGTACTCGCCTCTACCACTTTGTTTCTTAGCTCGTTACAAGTACATACCACCCTCTGTGTAAAACAGCTGCCACTGAGATCTCTTTTGAATCTCTTCCCTGTCAACGTAATCCTTTGCCTTCCGCTTTTGGAGATCTCTACCCTGGGGTAAAGAGCTTTGCTGTTCTTCCTATCTATGTCTGACATGATTTTATAAAACTCCAGAAGGTTACCCCTCATCCTCCAGTGCAAACGAGAAGAAGTCCGGCGCTGCCCATCCTATCATTCTGTCTCAAATATTCCAGTCTCCGTCACACCAATTTAAATATTTTGTATCCTTTCCGGTTTATGACATTCTTCATATAGCAGGTCGACAAGAATTGTATTTACCGTTATGCAGTCATAACGTGACGTTCCGACCACTATTCTCAGTGCTCTGACCGATGGACTATGAAGTGCCTAATAAATGCATCCCTTCCTTGTCAATTTGCGAATCCATTTCAACGAACCCTGTTGATTAAAATATTATTGTCCGCTTAGATAACATTCTTTACTGTCCATTATATCGCCAATTCTCTGTCGTCTAAACTCTTATTATGCGTGCTTCCTATCTTCTCGTCCAAATTATTGATAAAATAACGAACATCAGTGGACCAATCACCGATTCTTGTGATACACAGCTGCTCACAGGCGTCTAGTTGAAACAACGAACCACTGCCAGCGACCTGTGTCTCCTACTGTCAAGCGAATTGTGTATCTAATTGGCTACTCTCGCTGATTACCTTTAAAATGTCTACCATGCAGAGACATGTTGGGCCTCACTGATGTCCACGTCGACAACGTATGATGCTTTACCTTCATCTATTTGCTTTGTCACCACTTGGAAAAGTTAAGTCAAGTTTTGAGAGACTTTTCCCTCACACACCAAGTTATGCTGACTATCCCAAATCAGTTCTTTCCTTTCCGAATGCATGTAAGTCCTGTCTCTAAGAATTTCCTCCCAACAGTTACCCATGCCTGACATCAGCAGCACCCCTGTCACAACATTAGCTGTCTTCCATTCTTCCAGCACCGCAACCGGGGTTGTCAATGATACAAATAAAAAATGAAAGAACTGCAGACACTGTAAAGCAGAAACAAAAACAAAGGTTGTTGATACATTTCAGCAGGTCTGGAAGCATCTGTGCAGAGAAATGATAGTTAACGTTTTGGATCCAGTGACACTTTCCCAGAACTCCGAGGAACGATGCAAATAACTCAGCTATGGTGTCCAAAATGTCTCCCCGAGCTTCCCACAATGACCTGGGGCAAACCTGTAAACCTCCGGACATTCATCTCCAGTTAACATATTACAGACCTCCAGAATTCCTCTTCCGTCATGTGGCCTAATTTCAAAACATCACGACATGTATTTATTTACCCGAGTTCCCGAGCTTCCATGTTTTTATTCACAGTAAGTACTCATGTCGGATTTCAACATGGAGCGGGTACAGGTTGTACGACAGAGAATCAAGGGACGTCGAGTCATTGTGATCAGTGTGAACCCAGCATTACCAAGCACTTATGAGCTCGGAATTGAAACGTATTTATTTATTATTACACTTTCAGCGAAAGAACAACAGTGTTTTACATTTAACAACATTTCTACTTTGTGAAACGATGTTGGTCTATGAGGAGGGCGCGGTTAGCGTGGGTGCCTCAGGTTGTGTGGTGTGTTGCAACTTGTAACCTTTGAGTGAGGACATTTGACAATAAATATGAAAACGTAAGTTATACTGCAGAGCTTACGCTCATAGATGATCTTTGATTTTTATTTTCATGGTTCTGTACAGTGTGGAAACAGGCCTTTCTGCCTAACAAGTCCACACCGACCCACCTAAGAATAGCCCATCCCGACCCATTTCCCTCTGACTCATGCACCTAACACTCTGGGACAATATAGCATGGCCAATTCACCTGACCTGCACATCTTTGGACTGTGGGAGTAAACTGAAGCATACCTACGCAGACACGGAGAGAATGTGCAAACTCTACACAGTCACCCGAGGCTTGAATCGAACCCGGGTTCCCGGTGCAGTGCTGACCATTGAGCCACCGTGCCACCCATTTTTAAGGGGAAGAATACAAAAACAACATTCCTTTTGCAATTAGTATTCTGGTAGAGTATCTTCCTATACTCATTTAACCAATTCTGATGGAGATGTTTTCTTCGAGAAACTTCGATTCTCCTGCTCCACAGATGCTGCCTGATTGTTTGCGATTTTACATCACCATACCCTTCGACTTTGTCTCCACCATCTCCAGTCCTCACGTCCTCAATCAAAAATAATTCGTCTAGTACTTGCCATGTTATTTCCACATATCACCCCATATGATCGTAATAACACTTTCAGGTCATTTCGATTTTCCACTGGAAGGTATCTGAATAATTTATCCTAGTTTTGACAACTTCGTCATTGCCCAGTTTAATTTCAGGTATGTTCGATTTAGAATCATCTGGCCTTGGGTTTCCCTTCTGTGTTGTAATCAATACCATAGTCTCCTTTTGCTTTCCTTCCCTGTCCAAACACCTTTTGAACATATTCACATCACACACTTTGTGAGATTCCTTTCTGTCTAGAGATCACCACACTGAATTATACTATTGCCTTGATCATTTCCGCTAAACCTTAATTGTAAAGGTTCACCTAACATTGGAAATACTATGAACACCTTATGCCCGGGAGCAAAACGGCAGTTTTTATTTCATGTATGCTTTCTGTTCCATTGTATGGTGTGATACATTCAAATGCTGTCTAGCCAACTCCCCACTCTATTTAGTTATGATCAAAATTTTTATGCTTACTCCAAAT
This sequence comes from Chiloscyllium plagiosum, assembly GCF_037043375.1. NCBI lineage: Eukaryota > Metazoa > Chordata > Chondrichthyes > Orectolobiformes > Hemiscylliidae > Chiloscyllium > Chiloscyllium plagiosum. Next base: position 45,393,345 of record NW_028270184.1, on the reverse strand, counting down.
ACGTGGTCTGTGAATTCTGAATTACCAACTTATCCACAAATAATTTTTTCCGATCTTCTCACTTCATGCCCAAACAATAATTAAAATGGACTGAAATTTCGTTGATTTATTTGTTGTTTCGCTGATCACAAAACACACAAACTGAATTCCTTTTTCCCATCATCTGGATAGATTTAACAATTAGACTTCAACATGGTCTTTAATTTCTGATGCCACATTTCTAGTGGTCTCTGCTCTTCTGCGAATTTTCCATTCTTCACTGGACATTTTAACCTCACTTTACATAATTAAGCTTTTTTTGTCTCACCTTGAATTCTCGTTACGCTGAACTTTTTTGGAAGTAAGCCATCAGAAGGACTTATGTCTTCATCTTTCAACATCACAGATTGAGAGCAAACTCTAACTCTTAATATTGTAACCTCTTAAACTACTGCTCCTGGCAAGTGCGAATAAACTTTTCCTTTACAGTAAATGGTTTAAGAAGATGTGGTATCTGCTCTTGAACCAACTCTTGACCAGCTTGTACATATTGGTGCAGCTTTCTAACCTTCACTGCGCTTTTTGATGCGGCTCCAACCAAATTCATTGGCTTGTTCTTTCTTTTAATTCCCAATATTTTTCTTAACCTACCAACACTGTGATTTGACGTGGCCTACTTTTTTGCAGGGAAAACGTGTGAGAGTTTTTTAACTTCTCTTTCCACTTGAAGTGTTTCCTTTTTACCCTGTGGTCGATAATCCTTTTGATCTTCACCAAGACTTATTTTTCCCTTTCCGTTTCTGCAATTTCTATCGCTGAGGGAATGAAATTGTCCTTGAAAGGCAATCTTTGACTTTTGAACCAATTCATAAATGTCAGCCATTCCAGCTGCTGATCTTGCCGTTTCATCTCTCCGCACTTCCACGTGAGTCTTCATTGCTTCAGAAAGTGAAGTTTTGATCGCCTTTCTTCGTGCCACTTTGTGAAGTTCAAACCCCCTCTTTCTTCCTTTCTTCTCTCTCTCGTCCCCTACACTTTTCTTTCTCTTTATTCCCTATCTCTATTGATTTTTCTCATCTCTCTGCTTTTTATCATAATTCCATATCGTTTCCCTCAAACGCAAGGTGCGACATGTTCAACTGAATGTTAGCTGTCTCTCAAGGTTCTGATGCCGCGTCCAACAAATTTAAATGCTGACGTATCTTTGTAACTATCTCTCCTTTCCTCACGGGAAGAGGCATCTCCAATTCCAACTTGTCTGCTAACTCCAGCCGCTTGGTCTTAATTACCTTCTTTAATAATCCCAAGGTAACTTCTTCCACCTCCGGTAAATTAATGGTGACTAAAAGGGCAAATGTTATACGAAGCACTGTTTAAACGAACCGAAATCACCACCCAGATCAAAATACACAAGAAGCAACATTGACCATAGAACATAGAACATCACAGTGCAGTACAGGCGCGTGATGTTGCGCTCACGAGTGGAATCGATCTGAAGTCAATCTAATCTACACTATTTCATGCTCGTCTGTATGTGGATCTATCGAGCTGCGACGCAATGACTTCTAGTCTAACTATGCAATCCCAATTCGCAAGTATCAAACAAAACAAAACCTGCAAAGAACCTCTATCTTTCAGGAACAAGGCAAGACCCTCTCAAAACATTTCAAAAAAGCAGCGGGAACCATAACATTGTCAGTTGTTTTAAGCAGGTTTAACGTGCATATTCCAGGAGTGATTCAACTGGACAAACAACTTAGTTTAAATAATACGGAATCTATAGACCACATTATCAAATGAAAAACAAATAAAATCGTGCAGAATACAAAATAACTTAACTGTCCAAATACACAATAAATTATACCAACTTAATGATGCAATCCATGACGAGTGGTGTGGCTTAATGATCGGTGTTGGGACCGAAATTATTCAGAATTTACATAGATGATTTCAAAATGGGTACCATGTGCACAGTGTCAATGTTTGCAGATGGCACTATGATGGACGGCATAGCCAAATATGCAGAGGACTGGGAGACTCATGGGCGGCACGGTGGCACAGTGGTTAGCACTGCTGCCTCGCAGCGCCAGAGACCCGGGTTCAATTCCCGACTCAGGCGACTGACTGTGTGGAGTTTGCACGTTCTCCCCGTGTCTGCGTGGGTTTCCTCCGGGTGCTCCGGTTTCCTCCCACAGTCCAAAGATGTGCAGGGTCAGGTGAATTGGCCATACTAAATTGCCCGTAGTGTTAGGTAATGGGTAAATGTAGGGGTATGGGTGGGTTTCGCTTCGGCGGGTCGGTGTGGACTTGTTGGGCCGAAGGGCCTGTTTCCACACTGTAATCTAATCTAATCTAATGAGATGCAAACTGAAAATGGTGGAGAAACGAAAATAAAAACAGATGAGAAAGTATCTGCAGAGAGAAACAGAGTTAACATATTGATTATGATGTGACACTTCTGAAAAGTCAAAAGTTAATTCTGTGCATCTCTGCTCAGATTCTGCCAGATTTGCTGAGTTTTTCTCCAGCTCTTTCATTTTTTTTCTGAATTGTGGCAAATTGTCTGATCTGAACGATGGGATGGTGGAGATACGACAAGAGGTGCATTTGGGCGAGTGGATGCAGTCAGTGTGCAGGGCACGGATGGAGAGGCAGGTTCCAAGGGATCATAGGCATCTCTGAGTTGTTGCATCTTCTGGACCTCATATATCTGATGAGCATGGAGAATGAGCCGGAGAAAGAAATAGAATTCAGGAGCGGTGCAGCCTTGAGCCAATGAGATGTGATGCGTTTGGACAGATAAAATGCTGATATCAGTGGTGCTGACATCACACTATACGTCCTCGGAAAGAAAGGGAGTGAAAATAATCTGAATCGCAATTTTATTGTAACTCCCTGATTTCATCGGGGTGACACTCAACCAGCAAGGTCTTACTTTTCTGAGATTTTAGACCAAACTGTGAAAACGTAATTTATGTTGATGTTATTAACAGGACAAATTTATTCATGGTTTTGGAAGGCACTAGAAGGGAGAGTTTATTTGGCATTCTCAAAAGCTCTGGGGAAGTTGTCATTGTTCAGTGAGGAAATTACCAGGACAGAATATCCTCCGATTCCCATTGACCACAGTTTACTCAGGGTCCGTGATGCCACATGAGTCAAATACTACTTTGATGCAAGGCAAATTACTCTGATCTCACCTCAAATGTCATTGGAAAATCCTTAAAATAATAAAAAAAATTAAATGATAGAACACGGCTTGTGCTCACTATACTCACAAAGTTTAAAGGAAAACTGGTACGTGGACTTCTGATTCTGAGGAGAGGTTCATCCTATTTGTGGTGAGGCTGTTTGGTTAAGCGCTGTGACAGAGAGACAGAAAGACACTCCACTCTGTACCATGGGGAACAAAACCATCCTGTTCACGGTGCATCAGGCAGTGACAGAAACACACTATTGTCTGTTCCAACTGGACGTTGATTATCCCAATCTCATCATTCACTTATGATTAATAGCAGCACAGAAGCCAGCAGCTCCCATCATCCCAATTGGAAAGTAAAAAGTGAATGCGATGGTCAGATAAAGAGGGAGTAACTGCGAAATTGGTGTAACTTACAGTGGGAGTGGCAGAAAGAGGGTGTAAAGCTAGATCATCAGTGGAAGAGCATGTAGCAGCAGCAGAGGTAGTGTAAGGAAAGTAGGAGTGTGAGGAAAGAGTAGGACAGAGGAGAAGAATGGCAGATGAAATTTTAGTGACAGGGAAAAGCTTGTTTTGGGGGAAGCGGGATTGGGTGCGAAAACATCACTGTTCAGGAAAATCGAGATCAGGTTACCATTCAAAATTAAGAAATTATTTCGTATATTTTCTTCTATATTACTTCATTCTTGTTCAGATTGTACACGTACTCTCTATTTCTGTATCTCCATCAAGTGGAGACGACATTTTTTTTTCTCATCGAGTGTGGAGTTTCAACATTTTTGATTTTTTTACAGTATATACTTGCTTCCAATTCAAGGTAGACATGAGAATATGATTTGACCTCCTGCAATTTGTCCATAACATAAGATTTAAGTGAATATTTATCCTCATCACACGAGCTGATTTAAACAAACAATGAATTAGTCCTTGTACATCCTGCAGATGAAAAAATTCTTTAGCTCTGGCTATTGCAGGGAATGTAACAAAGATCAGTGCCTCCAAAATGCTAATGTTCAAGCACAAGATACCAAACCCAAGTTCATCAAAAATTATTTACAAGCTTTATGAATAAAACATGCAGGGGGGTAAAGTGTAAAATGTGAATTCAAATCTTTGTCGAAAATGTTATTTGTGGCTTCCTCAAAAATGATGTTAACCACATCAGTCTGTAAATTGACCAAAATAAGAAAAGCTAGAGACTGGAATTCTCAAATCTTCCTCTGAATAACATCTGGAGAACAGAAAGGAAACCATGGTTTGTTTGTAATATTCATAATTGACGATGGTGAGCATGTGGAAGATGAGGTGGTGGGGGTGCATTGGAATAATGACCAATGCTGTGGATGACACAAAGCTGAGCTGAGTGGCTCACAGTCAGGAGGAAAAGGTTAGGCTATGGGAGGATAAAAATAGATTATTCAGATAGCCAGATCAATGGCCGATGAAATTTAACACTGATAAATGTGGGATGATGCATGTCAGAGTAATAAGATAAGTGAGTACTCAAAACTATGAATGGGGAGGGCTAAATTTGCTCGTTCTTTCTTTGTAGCAAGGAAGGTTGAGGAGGGAAACTGTTTCTGGTGTACAAGAGCACAAGGGGTATGGAGAGGGAAAATAAACAGAAGCCTTTTCTCTGAGTCAAAGTGAAAGGCAGGGGATTGAGAGAGGATTTGTGCAATGTGTTTCGAGCTGAGAGGGTGGTATGAATCTGGAATGCACTGCCGAGGAGGGTGGTTGAGGCTGATAACCTCACAAACGTTTAAAAAGCGTTTGGATGTGCACCTGTTGGCACAGACGTGATAGGCCTTTTCTCCGTTGCATGATTCTATGCAGTGGCAGCCGTGAACAGTCTGATATATTCTGAAGCAATAAGCAATGGCACTTGCTCGTTTGTTCATTTGATTGGACTCAGTAAGTGGCGAGATTACAAACCAGCATCATCTCATGGAGCTTCAGCCCTTTCTCCACCTACAGCAACCAAGCCATCTCTGGGAACATCCAGAATAACTCACATGCTGAGTGTAAGCATTGTCCAACAACAGCACGAGCATCTTTCCAGCTGTTTGCACTATGATTATAGCTATAAAATTGTCATCGACACAGATTTTCCTTCAATATAATACAGACTTCTAGCTATGAGGATGCTATTTCTCTGAAGCATAATAAATTCCTTACCAGGTATTCAGTTTGATAAAAAGCAAGCTTTCCTGTGTTTTGCTGCCAGTTGTTTATCACAGAATTCTCCAACTCACTCCACCTCAACCTCTTTCCCCTTTAATATTTTCTTGTGCACTGTCTTCCTGATTTCACACACCTCAATCCCTCACATCCCTCACACTCACCATCCTTATTTGTGAATCCCTGATAAAACTGAACCTCATCTCTATTATTTATTCCAACTTCCATCCCACAATGTGAACTCATATGTTTCCTTCCCTCAGCATGGTCATTAGACTGGCCATGCCTGGTGTGCTATTCATCTCGACCTTCTACTCAGTTTCTGACCCGCTGCTTTGGTTACCAAACTCCTGGTTTATTAATTTAAATTCATTCGAGTTGCATTAGCAAACCTCCCCAAAAGGATCTTGTTGCTCCTCCAGTTATGATGGAACCTGTCTTTTTTGTACAGGTCCCACATGTTCTGGAAGAAATCCCAATGATCCAAAAATCTGAAACAGTCAACCCTGAACTAGCCTTTTAACAACATGTTAAGCTATATTGCCGTCCTAATCCTTACCTCTTTTCCATATGGCACGGGGAGTAATTCAGAGATTACAGAGGATTGTTCTGTCTCTCTCTCACACACACACATTCACACACACAATCAGACAGACACTACATTACTTTGCAGAAGAATACCAATAACCTTTTCAATAATCAGAATGATAACTGGAATGAAAGATTTCGTTAAAGAAAGGATGAGAGAAAATGCATTTCTTCTGGATGTCAGTTTGCTCGCTGACTTGGCGAGTTCATTTTCAGATAGTTCATCACTATAGTAGGAAACATTATCAGTGAGCCTCCGGTGAAATGCTAGTGTTATGTCCCACTTCCTATTTAAGTGTTTAGATTTCCTTGAGTCAGTGATGTAATTTCCAGTATTGGTGATTTCATGCCTGGTCCTTTTCCTCAGAGAGTGTAAGATGGAATCAAAATCGATGTTTTTGTTGATGGATTTCCGGTTGGAATGCCATGCTTCTCGGACTTCTCGCTCGTGTGTTTGGCTTGTCCTAGATGGATGTGTAGAACCAGTCAAAATGATATAATTTCTCATCCGTATGTAAGAATCTAGTGATAGTAGGTCATGACTTTTTTCTGGCTAGTTGTTGTTCATGCATCCAGGTAGCTAGTTTTCTGCCTGTTTTTCCGATGTAGTGTGTGTTACAGTACTTGTAAGGCTTATTCTTCCTGGAGCAGAACAGACAAAGATGTGAACTTATTGTGGTGCTCAAAAGTATGAAGAAAGTTGAAGAGTAAAACAGGCATTACACCATCAAAGAGTTCTAATTTCAAGATGGTCAGCAAAAGAGCTTGGACTGAGATACATAAATACTTCTTTATTGAGAGAGTTGTGAGGATTTGGAATAGACTGCCTGGGAGAGTTGTAGATGACGATTCAATCAAAAATTTGATAAAAAATTGGAAATTATGAATTTAATGGGCTACAGAGATAAGGCTGGCAAATGGAATGTGCTTGTAAAACATTACTGGAGCTGGTGCACACACACAGTGGCCAATGGCCTCCTCCTGTACTTTAAAGTGTTGTACTCTATCATGCGTCTGATGCAAGTAAAAGTCAGTATCGGATTATTTCCCATTGTAAATGCTCGCAAATATCTGATTATTTGGTGCAGGATAAGCATTTAAAATGCAAGAATTGCAAGGTCAGCCTCATTATGTAATCTATTTATTACTCAGAACATGAATATTTTAAATATTATATTCTGATTACTAAAACAAATGTTATTGCGTTGGCACAAATCTCTTTGAAAAGGTCTGACTTTTACGTCCATCTTTATTTTTCACTGTCCACATTTCATATTTAGTATCATTCTTTCTAAAAATTGGAAGTTTTCAAATTTGATAACATGAATCATTTACAGTGCATGTTGAATTATTGCCATTTGTAAATTTCTACACATTAGCTTAAGCTCGTACATTTCAGTGAGAAATTAAACTGATTTATATATAATCAATGTATAAGAACGCTAATTCTATTTGATTGTTCAACCGTTTACTCACTCCGAACATGTTATCATTCAGAAGCCTACCATTTCAAAATGTTAGAGTGGCAATGCATTGTTTTGAATCCTGACATTGAATACATAATTCTGATCATAACAGTCAGGTACCATGTTCTTTACTTGATATGAAATAAAATGTGCATTCTTTATTTTTGTGTTACAAAATCTTGACAGGATTTTATACTTTACTCCCAGAAATATAGAATCGACATAATTGTTTTCAGATATGTTGTGGTTCTGTTCGCCGAGCTGGTTGTTTTTGTTGCAAACGTTTCGTCCCCTGGCGAGGCGCCATCATCAGTGCTTGGGAGCCTCCTGCGAAGCGCTTCTTTGATGTTTCCTCCGGTGTTTATAGTGGTCTGTCCCTGCCGCTTCCGGTTGTCAGTTTCAGCTGTCCGCTTCAGTGGTTGGTATATTGGGTCCAGGTCGATGTGTTTGTTGATGGAGTTTGTGGATGAATCCACAAACTCCATCAACAAACACATCGACCTGGACCCAATATACCAACCACTACAGCGGACAGCTGAAACTGACAACCCGAAGCGGCAGGGACAGACCACTATAAACACCGGAGGAAACATCAAAGAAGCGCTTCGCAGGAGGCTCCCAAGCACTGATGATGTCGCTTAGCCAGGGGACGAAACGTTTGCAACAAAAACTTCCAGCTCGGCGAACAGAACCACAACAACGAGCACCCGAGCTACAAATCTTCGCACAAACTTTGTTTTCAGATATTATAGTGTAGTTGAATAATCATACTTCACATCTAATTTTTGCCCAATTCACGAAACATAGCTAACAGCTGATTATTGTTCGGGTCAGTAAACTCAACACCTTGCAATGAGCTACGCTAAAAATGGCTTCCAAAAGATTTGGAATCATTTACAGTGTTACTGGAATTCACAGTTGCCTGTGATGCTGAGTGACACACTGGAAGCTCCTAAAAATGTGCAAAGAGCTTCTAACCAGGGTCAGGGCAGTCAGTCAAACATTTCTTCACAACATATAATTTGGAAATCACCCTGGGAAAGGTGGGAGCTCGCTAACAGACTATCACTGGTCTCAGTGTAGCTACAAATTATGTCCAAATTAGATATCAATGGCTGACCAGCAAACAGGTTTTAAAAAAATTCATCTTCTGTCGGAGCCTGGCCCAGCGGGTAGATGTGTCGACATGCAGTGTCAGAATCACACCGCACAACTTACTGATGGTGCTGACGCCTGGCCTGCCTCCCAGACTCCATACATCTGCACCCTGGACTGGATGTTGGGAAAAGACGTTAAAAAGCTGACAGTCTGATGCACTATCCTGAGTCTCAAAAGAAACCTCTGAAACGATATCCAACAAATGTCACCTTCATTACCACCAGTATCAAAATCAGATTTTACATCTCTATGGATGGCCAGAGAGTAATACATGGTTCACCCAACAGAATATTTCTGAAGTAAACAGCAGAAATCAGCAGGCCAAGAAGCACGTTAATAACTGAACTTGGCGGATTCTGCCTGGTGTATGTCATCACGCACATCTTGTACTGGCACTCAGGTGACTGTGACAATGAATACTATAAATGTAAGTTTGGAGCTAACACCACTTCAAAGCTTCCTGATCTCACACACATCACTCCCTCACACACTCAAGAATTGATGAGAATCTACAAGCTTGGTGAAACAGGAATCATAGTACAGGCCCTTCTGCCCTTGACGTCCTGCCGACCTTTTATCCTGTTCTAAGATCAGACTAACCTACATACCTTGCGTTATACGATTATTCATGTGCCTATCCACATACCCACACTCTCTGTGTAAAGAACCTACCACGGACATCTCCCATAAATATTCCTCCAATTACCTAAAAATCATGCCACCTCATAATAGCTATTTCCGTCCTGGGTGAAAGTCTCTGGCTATCCACTCTACCTATGCCTCTAATCATTTTGTCCACCTCTATCAAGTCACGTTCCATTCTTCTTCGACACAATGAGAGAAAAAAAAAAGTTCCCTGAATTTCCCTTTGTAAGACCTGCCCTCCAGTCCAAGCAGCGTCCTGATAAATTTCCTCAGTATGCTCACCAATGCTTATACGTCTTTCAATGAGGCGACCAGTACGGAACACAACATTCTAAGTGTGATCGCACCAGGGTTCCATAGAGCTGCAGCATAACCTCACTACTTAAACTCAATCCCAATCCCCCTGCCAATGAAAACATCATCCGGCTTCTTAAGAATCTTATCAGCCTAGGTGGCAGCTTTGTGGGAGCTATGACATGGATCATCAGATCCCACTGTTACTGCACAATGTATGAATCCTACATTTAACCGTGTATTATGCATTCAATTTCGACCTTCCAAACTGAATCGCTTTACAATTTTCCAGGTTGAACTCCAACTGCCCCTTATCAGCCCAGTTCAGCATCCTATCAATGCCCCGTGCAAACTACAATAGCCCTCCAACTACCCATAATTTCAACAAGCTTTGTTAAATTGAAAAAATTATAATACACCTACCTTCTTCCTTTTTCGAAGTCATTTATAAATATCACAAACACCAGAGGTCCCAGAACCGATCCCAAAGGAACACCAATGGTCACTGAGCTCCAGACTGATTACTTGCCATTTACCACCCTCCTCTGTCTTCTATGGGCCAGTCCATTGTGAACCCAGACAGGCCGGTCTCCCTGTATCCGATGCGTCCTTACTTTCTGAATGAACCTACCATGGGGAAATTTACCAAACGCCTGGTTAAAAACCATGTACTCCACATCCACTACTCTCGCTTCTTCAATGTGTTTGATCCCATCCTCAAAGAATTCAGTAAGGTTTGTGAGGCATGACCTGCCCCTCACAACGCCATGCTGACTATTTCTAACCAAACTATCATTTGCAAGTAATCATATATTCTGTCTCTCAGAATTCTCTCCAAAACTTTGCCAAATGCTGATGTAAACTGACTGGCCTGTAATTCTCAGGATTATCCCTATTCCATTTCCTGAACAAGGGAGTAACATTTGCCACCCTCCAATCATCTAGCACTATTCCAATAGAGAGTGAGGACGCAAAGATCATCTCCAAAGGTGCAGTAATCGCTTCCCTCTCTTCCTGTAGTAAGCCAGGGTGGATCCCGTCTGGACTCGGGGTTTTAGCTATCCCTATGTTTGTATTGCAATCAGTCTGTACTTCACCTCAACATGTCTACTCGCTGTCCAACCATCTGATTGACTGCTTTCCATTTCAGGGCTCTATGCAGTGCTGCTTTCCTGAACACATATGGTTCCCAATAACCTGTTAATCATGGAATGGAAAACATGGGAAGGCACAAATGCCTTCCTGATGAAAGGCTGATGCCCAAACTTTTGACTCTCCTGCTCCTCAAATGCGACCTGACATGCTGTGCTTTTCCAGCACCACACTTTTCGACTCTGATCACCAGCATCTGATGCCCTCACTTTTTCCATTACATAGGGCTGTCCCCTCTGCACACTGAGCAGGCAATTAATCAGCAGAAACCCGTTGTATTTAGAGCTGACTGTTCAGTTGGGGAAAGTTGTATTTGATGAATACATTAACTGAAAACGAAATTACAATTCAACAAATATTCATTCAGTCCCAGAGTTACAGTTTTGGTTCATGAATTGTACAGCTTGATAACGAGCAGTGAATGGCTGAAGAACTCCGAAGTACAGAGTATTCTAGGTGTTATATTCCAGGCTGGATGTGCTTTCCCTTAAGGTAGGGTATATTATCGGACAGACAGATGTGATTAGGGAACGAGTTGACACGTGGAATTGTGACATTTTTGCCATTACAGAGATGTGTTTGAAGGAGATCAGGGCTGACAACTCAATATTCTGCGGTACAAGAACTATAGGCAGCACAGGAGAGGGGTAAAGGAGGAGGTGGTGATGCATTATTAGTTATGGAGTCAGTTGCTGCAGTAAGAAGGGAATTAAATCGGAAAGAGAAGCTTAAAGCAGGTACTAATTGAACAGGTCATTGGAGGCAACTACCATTGGAGGCAGTAGAAGCGTAAATATGAGGCGTGATAAAACATTAGCGGGTAGTATGAGCGGGTTGAGAGAGATAGGGAGTAGTATATGATTTGGGAGGGTCTTAGAAATATAGTGAGGGGTGTAGGGTTTGGAGTGGATTAGAGAGATAGGGAGGCGTGCAGGGTTTGAGAGAGTTATGGAGTAGTATAGGGTTTGGAGGAGGTTAGAGAGATAGAGAAGGGTTACGGTTTGGAGGGGTTAGACGGATACGGAAATGTGTAGGTTTGGAGGTGGGTTAGAGAGATAGGGAGGCGTGCAGGGTTTGAGAGAGATACGGAGTAGCATAGGGTTTGGAGCAAGGTAGAGAGATAGGGAAGGGTGCAGGGATTGGAGGGGATTAGACAGATAGGGAACGGGTTTGGTGGGGTTGAGATAAGTAGGGAGAGGTACAGGGTTTGGAGGGGTCAGAAAGATAGGGAGGGGAGCAGGATTTAGAATGGGTTAAGGAGATAGAGTGTGGTGCAGGGTCTAGAGTAGGTTGAAGAGATAGGGAAGGGAGCAGTGTTTGGATGAGTTTAGAGAGCTAGGGAAGGGTGCAGTATTTGGAGAGGGTTAAGGAGATAGGGAAGGGTGTCGGGTTTGGAGGAAGTTATAGAGATATAAAAGGGGTACAGTGCATTGAGGGTGTTATAGAGATAGCGAAGGCAGTAGGGGCTGTAGGACGTTACATAAATGGGATGGGTGGAAGGTTTGGAGGAGGGTAAAGAGATAGAGAGGAGTGTAGGGTTGGGGGAAGGAGAGAGAGATAGCGAAGGGGTAGTTTTGGAGGAGGTTTGAAGCTCATTGTGTCAGATCAAACACTGACACAGAAATCTCCAGCGGACTCCCCTCCCTCAGCCTCACGGTGTCAGATCAAACACTGACACGGAAATCTCCTGCTGACCCCCCTCCCTCAGCCTCACGGTGTCAGATCAAACACTGACACAGAAACATCCTGCTGACACCCCTCCCTCAGCCTCACGGGGTCAGATCAAACACTGACACGGAAACCTCCTGCTGACTCCCCTCCCTCAGCCACATGGTGTCAGATCAAACACTGACACGGAAACCTCCTGCTGACTCCCCTCCCTCAGCCTCACGGTGTCAGATCAAACACTGACAGGGAAACCTCCTGCTGACTCCCCTCCCTAAGCCTCACGGCGTCAGATCAAACACTGACACAGAAACCTCCTGCTGACTCCCCTCCCTCAGCCTCACGGTGTCAGATCAAACACTGACACGGGAACCTCCTGCTGACCCCCCTCCTCAGCTGATGGATCAGTGTCCGTCTACATTGAACAACACTTGGAGGAAGCTCTGAGAGAGTGACAGAGCTGGAGAATGTATACTAGGTGGGCCATTTCAAAACCAACACCAAGAGGAGCTCAGCAGCAGCATTACTGATCGAGGTGGTCGGGTCCAAAAGGACATAACTGCTTCACTGCGTCTGCACCGGGTCGTGGGGAGCGACTGACAGATAGAAACATCCTTGACCTCATCCTCACCAACCTAGCGGCTGCAGACACATTGTTCGATGACCGTATTGGAAACAGAGAACTACCGCACACAGTATTTCTGGAGACAAAGTTCCTCTTTTACATCGTGAAGACCCCTGTGCATTTGTGATACCATCACTGTGCTAAACAGGGCAGATTTCCAATAGATTTTGGAACTTTGCACTGTCCTGTGTGAGGCGGTTCGGGTCATTACCAACAGCAGCAGAATTGTACTCCAGCATAAGTTTCACTATCACTGCCTGGTGTATGCTCCACTTTATCCTGACCATCAAGCCAGGGATACAGCCTTGTTAAATGGAGAATACAGGAGGGCCTGCCTATAGTATCACCAAATACACCTCAGAATGAGATGAAGTTACTAAATCGGGCCACTTACTCACCACATGGTATAAATAGAAAATGATAAACAGATCTAACCAATGCATCAGGACTCATCTCTGCAATCCTCTCATATACAGTCTGGGTGAGTGGTGGTGGACAATCACACAACTCACCGGAGGAGGAGGGTCCACAAATATCACCTTCCTCAAAGATTGAAGAGCCCAGCACAATAATAGAAAAGCTAAGGCTGAAACTTTCACAACAATGTTCAGACAGAAATATTCCTCTTCCTTCCTATGCAATGTTCCCCAGAAGGGCACTGGAGGATGGTGGTGTTTACAGAGTTAGGGAAGGATATCAGGACAGGAGGATTTTGCAGTTATTACTAACATTGAAGTGGCTAAAATTGCCTTCGGTAATTTTCAGTATTCACGCCAAAAAAGGAGGTTACAGAGCGAAGGAGAATTGTAGAGACTGGGAGACGTTTCACAGTTTATGCATTTTGTGGGGGCTGGAGGCAGGTACCAAAATAAGGAGGGTTCAAGATTGAAGGATTCTGCAGAAAACCTCTACTGGGTTAAAGGCTGGATTATTGGTATTGTGGAGTAACAGAAGAATCTTGGGGTCCACGTTCATAGATCCTTCAAAGATGCCAGCCAAGTTGATAGGGGTGGTACGAAGGCGTGTGATGTGTTAGCTTTCATTAGCAGGGGGATTGAGTTGAAGACCGTTGAGGTTATGCTGCAGCTCCATACAGCCCTGGTTAGTCCACACTTGGAAGATTGTGTTATGTTCTGATCACCTCATTATAGGAAAGATGTGGAAGGAGAGATTTATCAGGATGATTTCTGGATTGGAGGGCAGGTCTAATGAAGAAATGTTGGGGAAGCCAGGGCTTTTCTCATTGGAATGAAGACGTATGAGAGCTGACTTGATAGATGGGTACGAGATGATGAGAGGCTAACATAGAATGGGTGGCCCGAGAATTTTCCCATTGTGAAAATGGCTATAACGAGGGGCATAATTTTTATGTAATTGGTGGAAGGCTTATGGGAAATGTCAGCGGTAGTTATTTTACACAGAGAGTGGTGGGTATGTGGAATGTACTGCCAGCGTTGATGGTAGAGAGAGTTACATTAGGGACATTTAATTAATTTTTAGAAACGAACATGGATTATAGTAAAATGAAATTCTCAAAATGGAGACCTGTTCCCTGTGGTGTTCCACGGGGATCCGTGCTGGGTCCACTGTTGTTTGTGATATACATAAATGATTTGGAGGAAGGTATCAGTTGCCTGATTAGCAAGTTTTCAGATGACACTAAGATTGGTGGAGTAGTAGATAGTGATGGGGACAGTCAGAGAATACAACAGTGTATAGATCGATTGGAGAGATGGGCAGACAAATGGCAGATGGGGAGTTCAATCCGGGAAAATGCGAGGTGATGCATTTCAAAATATCCAATTCAATAGCAAACTGGGGAAAATTGAGGTACAGAGAGATTTGGATATTCAGGCACATTGTTCCTTGAAGGTGACAACGCAGGTCAGTGAAGTGGTTAAGGCGGCATACTGCATGCTTTCCTTCATTCGACGGGCTATAGAGTAAAAGAGTTGGCAGGTCATGTCACAGTTGTATTGGATTTTGGTTCGGCCTCATTTGGAATGTTACATACAGTACTGATCACCACATTACCAAAAGAATGTGGATGCTTTGGAGGGGCTGCAGAGGAAGTTCACCCAGATGTTGTCTGGTATGGAAGGGGCTAGCTATAAAGAGAGGTTGAATAGATTCGGATTAATTTTATTGGAAATACAAAGGTTGACTGGGGACCTGATTGATGTCTACAAATTCATGGGATGGGTAGACCGGGGGGATAGTAAGAAGCTTTTTTTCCCCAGATTGCGGAACGCAGTTACTGGGGGTCACAAGCTCGAAGTGAGAGGGGAAAGGTTTAGGGCAGATAAACGTGTCACGGTCTTTATGCAGAAGGTGGTGGGGGCCTGGAATGCGTTGCCAGCGGAGGTGGTAGAGGCGGGAATGATAACGTAATTTAAGATTTATCGAGACAGCTGCATGAATGGGCATGGAGCAAAAGGATACAAATCCTTAGAAAATAAGCAGCAGGTTTAGACAGAGGATCTGGATCGGCACAGCCGTGGAGGACCGAAACACCTGTTCCTGTGCTGGAATTTTCTTTGTTCTTTTATTCTTTGAATGGTCTGCAGGTTGGTTTGATCTTAGAGTAGGATAAAAAAATCGGCACCTTATCAAGGGCCGAAGGGCCTGTACTGTTCTGTGTTCTAATTAGGGAGGGTCACAATGGCAGGATGTCTGGAGAGGATGGGATCTGAATGAATTGATACAATTAGGAAGGTTTGCTCAGTGTGCCAGATGTAACAGAAACACCAATGGCCTGATCCGGAACAGATGACCCAGACTGGGAGGGTTGTGGGGACTAGAGGTGTTTCACAGGGAATGAGGAGCATAGAGCCACGGGGTGTTACAGAAGTGTGGACAGATGTAGGGACTACAGGAGTTCATGGAGATGGGGAGTTTGGGAGGGATGGAGCAGTTTACACAGATATGGATGTTGGTAGGATGGACTGGTTTACACAGACAGGAGTGTTTTAGGTGAATGGAGAAGTTTAGAGAGAAAGTGGATTGTATAGACTGGAGGACCAAACAGAGATATGGAGGGTAGTCATGGATGATGTTAATAGATACAGGAAGGTTTAGGTTCTGCAGGTTAGTTAGATACAGAGTGTGCGGTGTCTGACAGACTTTCCAGAAGGGCAGTAATTTTGGTTGGAAACAGTTTCACAGATAAGGGAGCATTAGTAACCTCCTCCAGAATGGTCAAAGTGGGAAGGGTTGTAGGGGAGGGTGACGTTTACACAGATAGAGGTGTAAGTGTTGGAGGTGGTTATGGAGATGAGTAGTGGGTGGAGAGACTGGAGGAGATTTCATTAATAGTGGGGTGCTAGTGATGGGAGGATGTTACACAGATAGTGAGTCTTAGAGGAACTGAAAGCCACATGATTTGGGGTGGGTTCTACAGGTTGGGAGTGCTGCAGGGACCTGAGAGGCCTCTTGGGTCTCCCAAGATTGATCATGTCTTTAGGACTGTAATAGGCTACATTGATACGGAAACATTAAAGACAATGTGTGCCTTCCTCTTTTCCCTGAACAGAGTGACGATACCTCTCATTGGCCAGGGATTCCTAAACCTGCTAGCAGTTCCATTCACCCTAACAGGGACATACTGGGTTCTTGAGATCACACTTTTAAAAGCCTTCCATTTGCCAGTCATTCATTTTCATTCAAACAGACTGACCCAATCGACTTTAGTCATGATTTGGACGTGCCGGTGTTGGACTGGGATGGGCAAAGTTAATAACCACACAAGGAGAAAGTGAGGACTGCAGATGATGGAGATCAGAGCTGAAAAATGTGTTGCTGGAAAAGCGCAGCAGGTCAGGCATCATCCAAGGAGGAGGAGAATCGACGTTTCGGGCATAAGCCCTTCTTCAGGAATCTTCATTCATGGGACAGGTAATTAGAGAGCAGATAGTCTGACAGCAGGGGGAGGGAAACTGGGAACAATTCTGGGGGACATGTTGAATCAATAACTGGAAAGGCAGGGATCGATTAGTAATAGTCAGCGTGGATTTGGAAGAGGAAGATAATATCTGATGAAATCAGCTGAAATGTCTTTGAAATTACGATTGAAGATATTGATGAGGGCAGTGCAGATGTTGTGGTTTACATGGAATTCATTAAGGCGTTTTACAAGGTTCCACGTGGAAGGCTGGTCCAAAGGCGAAGAGACCATTGCATCAAAGGCAAGTTGGCAAGCTGGATCCAAAATTGGTGGAGGATTGGTTTTGAGATTGAAAACCTTTGCCCAGCGGGTGTACCACAGGGATCTGTGCAGGAACCGTTGCTGTTTATGATGTACATTAATGAGTTGGATGTGAAAGCAGAAGGCATCAATAGTAGGTTTGCAGATGACATGAAAGGTGAGGGTGCTGTCCACAGTGAGGGGGATGGTCTCAGGCTACAGTCTGAAGGTTGAGGCTGCGATAGCATTTCAAGAGAGTCATTTCAATCGATGAGCCAGACAAGAACACAACAGGCAATGAGCGAAAACGCATCAATTAAGCTGCATTTACTTTAATGTAAAAGGCCTAACAGGTTATACAGATGAACGCATGGCATGGATGGGAGCATGGGACAGGAATATCACAGGAACTACAGAAACACAGCTGAGGGAGGGGCAGGACAGGCAGCTCAATGTTCCAGGGACAGATGCTGTAGGAAGGATAGAAGGGGAGGCAAGAGAGGAGAGGGATTGGTGTTGTTGTTCAATTAAAACGTCACTGCAGCGCTTAGAGAGGATATTCCTGGGGATCGGCCAGTGAAGCTGTATTAGTAGAACTGAGAAGTATGGCTGGATGACCAGTTTGATATGACGGTCCTACAGGCCCGCAGTAGTCAGCGGGAAATTGAGCAGCAAATACGTCGGAGATCTCAGATATCTGTAAGAATGATAGGGTTGTAATGGTCGGGGATCTTAACTTTCTAAACCTAGACTTGATCTGCCATAATGTTCACAGCTTGGATGGGAGAAATTTGTTCAGTGTGTTCAAGAAAACTGTCTCAGTCAGTATGTAACTGGTCCGACTGGAGAAAGGGATGAAACCTGACTTCCCTTCGGGAAACAAGGGAGAGATAGTGGCTGAAATGTTTATGCGGGGGAACACTATGGCAAAGTCACCACAATTCTATTAGTTTGAAAATAGCGATGAAAAAGGACAGGCCTGGTCCACAAGTTAAAGATCAAAACTGGCATTGCCCCAGTCCAGAAGGTATTGGGCAAGACTGTCCAAAAGTTGATTCATGGAGGCTATTTGCAAGTAAAGGGACGTCGGGCAAGTGGGATTCTTTCAAAAGAGAGATAAATTAATATTTCAGGGGCAGCATATTCCTGTTAGTGTGAAAGACAATGCTCACACAAGTGGGAAACACTGGATGACGTGGGATATTGAGGTTCTGGTCAAGACAAAAGGGGGCACATGTCCTATATAGCCAGCTGGATTAAGTCAATCCCTTGAAGAACATTGTGGGTGTTGTAATACCCTTAAGAGGGAAACCATGAGGGCGTAAAGGGGAACTGACAGAGCTTTGGCAGAGAAGGTTCAGGAAAATCCAAAGAGATTCTACAAGTATATTAACAACAGAAGATTAATTCGGGACAGAATGTGATCCCTTAAAGATCAACGAAGCCATCCGTGTGTGAACCCACAGGAAATGGGTGAGATCCGAAACAGAAATTTCAAGTCAGAACTTACTGTGGAAAAAAACACTGGGGAAGCAGGGAAATAAACAGTGATGTTTTCGAAAGAGACCACATTGGAAAACAGGAGGTGCTGAAGGTTTAAAACGCATTAAAATTAGACAACTCCCTGGGAACTAACCAAGTATAACCCCAGACATTGGGGTAAGTTAGGGAAGAAACTTACAATGATATTTCTATCACAGACAGCCACGGGTGGTGAACTGGGAGCCTGGAGGGTGGCTAATGTTGTGCCAGTATTTAGGAAAGGCTGCGAGGGAAAGCCAGGGACATAAACACCAATTTGCTTGATGTCAGTGGTGCCAATGAGATCAGAGAGAGCAAGACAAACAAACACAAAATGGGCTTAACAGTAGGAGACAGAGGATGGTGGGAGACGGTTGTTGTGCAGACTGGGGGCCTTTGACCAGCGGTGTGCCATAAGGATCGGTGCAGGATCCACACGTATATGATTGACATAAACGAGAATATATGAATTATTGTTTGTAAGTTTGTGGATAGTAAAATACATGTTATAGTTGGCAGTGAATACAGTTATCAAAGGTGATCTTAATCAACTGAGCCAGTGGGTCAAGAAATGAAAGATAGGAGTTGAATTCAGGTGTTGAGTTTTGTTAAGATAAACCAGGGAGGACTAACGCAATAAATGATTGGGCTCTGGACGGTGTTGTCTAACAGAGAGACACCAAGGGGTGCAGTTACATTGTTCCTTGGAAGTGGCATCGCAGGTGGACAGGGCGGGAAAGCGGATTCGGCACACTTACCCTCATGGGTCAGAGCATTGAGTACCTGAGTTGGTGCATCATGATACAGCTATATAAGACATTGCTGGGACACCAGTTGCAGTACTCTATCGAAGTCTGATCATCCTGCTTTAGGAAGCATATTCTGAAACTGTAAATGGAGCAAAGATTGACAAAGATGTTACTGATACTGGAGCGTTTGACAGAAACAGAGAGGCTGGAGAAGCTGGAAAGCAACATGGGTGGAATGAGATAGATTTGGCAGATAAGGTTAAGGAGAATCCAAAGAGATTCTACAGCATACAAGTACAAAAACGCTACTAGAGAGACAATAGGACCACTCAAAGATCAATAAGGCCATCCATGCCTGGAACCACAGGAAATGGGCGCGACCCGAAATCAATATTTCATGTCAGAACATTGTGGTAAAGTCGCAGTGGGGACCGTGGCAGAGATATTTGTATCATTACCCTTCGTATTTCCATTGGGTGTAGGTGGCTGAGGGGTGACCTTATAAAGGTTTATAAAAACATGAGAGGTATACGTAGGGTGAATAGTGAAGGTCTCTACCCCAGTGTCGCGGAATCCATAACTCGAGGGCAAAAATATGAGGTGGGAGAGGAAATACTTAAAAGCGACCAGAGGAGCACATTTCCACACAGAGAATGGTGCACATATTGAATGAACTGCCGCTGAAGTGGTAGAGAAAAGTACAATTACATCATGGGAAAGACATTTGGGCAGGTACATGGAGATGAGAAGGTTTGACGGGATAGGGACCAAACGCAGGCAAATGCGAGTCGTTCAGGAGCCGTGATCAGCGTGGACTGGTTGGATCGAAGGAACCGTTTCTGTTCTGCATGGCTCTTTCTCCAGTTATTGGAGGAGGAGACTACTGAGATAAGGCATATTGAAGGCATTGAAGCAAGTTACAGAGATAGAGATGGTAGTCTGGAATGCAGTATATTTCAAATATGTGGAGGGACTATCGGGAAGGGAGGAGGTTACAGGGACAGGAACTGTTATAGGAGTTAAAAATTATTGAAGACTCTGGTCCACGAGACATTGTTTTTGTACAGTTGGGGAACACAGAGCAGAAAGATCCCAGGCAGCATTCCCACACACTCATGAGAAACCTGCTTTCCCCTCTGTTATACTGATGTTCGCTAAGACATCACAGGCCTGGATTGATAATTCTGACACTCCTGATGCTGTCTCAATGCAACAAAACTTACAGTAGGGCTGGTGATTGACCTGGGGTGTGTGTGTACTGTGCTCCCCCTCCAGAACTGTACCGAAGTGATGTCTTGTTAGCCGATGTTTGGAGCCCTCTCGTTGCTCTCTGCTCTGTTCACTGTGAGTGATCTTACCTCACTGCAGGATTTATTGAAGATTCCAGATTTCCCTGCCCTTTGTCTCTCTAGCTGACCAACCATCTCCAATGTGGTGATGGACGAGACATCCTGTAGTTGGGAAGTCTATTGAGTCAGGAACTTCCTGATTACCTGCAGGAGACAAAGAAATAGACAGGTTGGGAAATTAGACTGATGTAGTGAGGATTACACATGGAGAATGGTCCTGAGTAAAGCAGAGATCTGGAAAATCCCAGGCTCCATCCCTGGCCTGTGCTGCTGCGTCTCTCTGGAGTGCAGAATTCTGTTGCCTCAGGATCTGGAGTAGCTATAAGAGTGAGGGGCATTGACAGAGGCAGCAATTAGATCCTCACAGTGAGGGATACCACATGGAGAGAGATACGTGTGATATCGCCAGAGTGCTGAAAGGTATCAGGCTCAAACAATCATGTCAGAAGGCCTCAGAATCAATCAATTGTGTGGGAAGAAGGGGGTTCTGCTTCATAATGGTATAACTGGTCAGGAATGAGCAACCAGTGAGCAGGCGAAGTGATGGCCTAGTGGTATTATTGCTAGAGCATGTATCCAAAACCTCAGCTAATGTTCAGGGGAGACATGTTTGAATCCCACCATCAGAAATGGGGGAATTTGAAAACAATACTTTTAAAGATAATAATTAATAATCCATAAACAAATATGAGACAATTGCTGATGTACAAAAAATACAAACACTTGTCATTTCGAGAAGGACATCTGCCTCACGTGGTCTGCACAAAATACCCACAGCAAAGTGTTTGTCTCTCAATGACCCTCTGAAATGGCAGAGCAAGTTACTCAGTTCAAGGGCAGCTGGGGCTGGGCAAGAAAGGCTGGTCAGACAGAGATACCGACATCCCATGAGTTAGTAAAAACAATCCCGTTGCACTGGGCCCCACTGGAACCGTGCTGGGACCAGTGTCCAGGCCAATCATGTCGGTAGGTTTATGGACAGGACTGTAAACTGACAGAAGGATGCAGGGACAGGGTTCAGGTGAAAGTAGCTTTCCAAATCCAAATACAAAAGGTGAAGCATCGGAACAACATGGGAATGTGGCTGAAGACAAACAGAAAGGAACAGGATGGGAAAAAGTTTAGTTAAAACAGTACATCAGTGAATCGGTTTGTGACAGGAAATTGTGGGAAAGAGTAAGTTATGTTTTGTTTGGAATGGACAAAGTCTCTGCAATCGGGTAGATGGATTTGTGACACATAGATAAAAGGGATTTAGACACCAGAGAGACATGGTTCCAGGGTGAACAAAAGGTGGAACATAAATATTCAATGGTTCACAACCTTGTGCAAACTCAGGCAAAATGGGCAACGCTAACAATAATGGATAACAAAGGCATGACATGGAAAGCATTTGGCATCAGATCATGATGTAGAATCAGTCTGAATGTAAATTCTGGCTACTACTTGCCAAGGACACAAGCAGCAGAACAGTTTTAGCCACCGAACAGCATTTCATTGCTCATCACTGCAATAAACAGGAATCAATTAGAATTTTTAATAAAAGCATTGCGATAACTTTGGGAAACTTCAATATTCCCAAAATCTGGGACATTCCCACTGACAAGAGCGATATTGGAAGAGGAGTTCCGAGATTTTTTTTTCAGTGTTTGTTTGAATAACACATTGTGCAACAGGCTAGGGATGTAACTATCTCAGAGCGACCGTTGTGTGTTGAAACTTAGTGAATGGGTAATGTCACCTGGAGAGATCCCCTGGGAAATTGTGAGAAAGTGCAGTTTAAAGAAATATATAGTTTTAAAGTGAATCACAGAAAGGACAAGCTACAACTCGAAAAAAAAACTGCCAATTACATGAGTTTTAAAGGAGAATCGACCAAGGTAAACAGGTTAAACAGACTGAAATATGTAACCGCAAATGGACAGTGGAAAATATTTGAAGGAACAGTGTAAATCATTCAAATAAAGGACATTCCATTGAAACAGACATAACTTCAACAAGAAATCCCCACTGGTCCCTTACTCAGGACAAAAGGGATCATACTAGATGATGAGACTGAGAAGATCACCACAAAGTGCTTAAAATCCTGAAGTGAGAGAGTGTTTTAGGAGTATGTTTAAAAGGGATTGCAGCGGGTCTGCTAGCAGGGGGAGGGCATTGGGAAGGGGAAACATTGTAAGGGCATATTGAACCGATAGGAACAGGGAGAATTGAAGGTGCTGGAGGTGGTGAGAGTGTTCCAGAGAGTGGTCAGGGCCTGAACGGTATTACAAAGCCAGTACGGATTGCTGCAGCTGGATGGGTTTGCAGAGGTATGGAGGGACATACGTATTTT
Organism: Chiloscyllium plagiosum; assembly: GCF_037043375.1. Classification (NCBI taxonomy): domain Eukaryota; kingdom Metazoa; phylum Chordata; class Chondrichthyes; order Orectolobiformes; family Hemiscylliidae; genus Chiloscyllium; species Chiloscyllium plagiosum. The sequence goes on along the minus strand of NW_028270184.1, from coordinate 45,370,256 downwards.
TATTTATTCATTCATGGGATGTGGGTGCCACTGATTGGACCATCAATCTTTTCCCCCCACTGCTAATTGCCCAGATGGTAGCTCAGAGTCAGACTAATTGTTGTGGGTCTGGAGTCACGTGTAGGCCAGACCAGGTTAGAGTGTCAGATGTCCTTCCCTAAAGGATGTACGTGAACTAGATGAGTTCATCCTGCTGATCAACAATGGTTTCATGGTGGTATTGCCAATGTCTTGTACAGATACAACATGACATCCTTCTCCTACTTTCAATGCTCTGCCCAATGAAGGTAACCATCCCAAACACCTGCTTCACCAGCCTGTCTACCTGTGACACCACTTTCAAAAGAACTGTGTACTTAAAGCCCTGGGTATCTGACGGACAACATTACCCAGGGCCCGAACAGTAACTGAACAAGTCCCATCCTGGTTTGTTTCACCAAAATGGAACACTTCACATTTATCTCATTAAACTCCACCTGCTATTCTTCAGCCCACTATCCCAGCAGGACTGTTCATCCTGTTAAACCACAGATAACCTTCTTCACTGTCCACTTTACCACCAATTTGAGTGTCACCCAAAAAACTTACTTACCACAAAACCAATATTCCCATCCAAACCATTTATCCAAATGACAAACAACAGGGGACCCACTACACCGCTGGTCACATGCCTCCAGTCAGAAAAACAAAATGTCTCTCATCACCCTCTCTCTCCTACCATCATGCCCAATTTTGTATCCAGTTCCCTCGTTCCTCCTGAATGCCATATCCTTTTACATTGAGCTTATTACCCAGTTTACCATACAGGCACAGAACACAGAACAGTACAGCACAAGACACTTCGGCCATGATGCCATGCCAACCCTTTATCCGACTGTATGATCAAACTAACCTACATACCCTTCATTTTATTATCATTCATGTGCCTATCCAGAAGTATATTACATGTCCCGAATGCATCTAATTTTACTTCCACCACTGGCAGTGAATTCCACTTACCCACCACTCTATATGTAACGAACCTACCTCTGAAATCTCCCCTTAACCATCCGAGAATCACCTGAAAATTATAACCCCTTGTAATAGCTATTTATGTCAGGGTAAACAATGTCTCTCACTATTCACTTTCTCTTTGCCTCTCATCATCGTGTTCACCTCTACCAAGTCACCCCTCAGCCTTCTTCACACCAATGAGAAAAGCCCAAGCTCCCTCAATCTTTCTTCATAAGACATGCTCTCCAGTACAGGCAGCATCCTGGTAAATCTCCTCTTTACCCTCTCTCAAGGTTCCACATCCATCATGTAATGAGGGAACCTGAACTGAACACAATATTCCAAGTGGGATCGAACCAGGGCTCTTTCGAGCTGAATCATAACTTCACGGCTTTAAAACTCAAGCTTCCAGCTAATGAAATCTACCACAATATATACCTGCTTAACAAGCCTATCAGCTTGGTGGCAACTTTGAGGGATCTATGGACTTGGAACCCAACATCCCTCTGTTCCTCCACACTGCCAAGGATCCTACCTTTAACACTGCATTATGCATTCAAATTCAGTCTTCCAAAATGAATGACTTCACATTTTTGCAGATTCAATTCCATCTGCCACTTCTCAGCCCAGCTCTGCATCCTGTCATTGCCCAGTTGCAACCTACAATAGCCCTCCACACTATCAGCCATTCTACCAACCTTCATGTCATTGCCGAACTTACTAACCCACTTTTCCAGTCACACATCCAAGTCATTTATAAAACCACAAAGAGCGCAGGTTCTGTAACCTCTCCCTGCAGAAAACCACTGGTCACTGAGCTCCAGGATGAATGCTTTGCATTCATCATCACCCTCGATCTTCTATGAGCCAGGAATTCTGTATCCAGACAGACAGGTTTCCATGTATCCCATGTCTCTGTACTTTCTGAATGAGCCATAAAGGCGTTTTATCACATCGCCAAAGGACTCAATAAGATTTGTAAGGCATGGCCTGCCCCGTACAAAGCCATGCTGGCTACCTCTAATCAAACTATGGTTTTCCAAGGAATTATAAATCCTTTCTCAGAGTCCTCTCCAAAAATCTGCACAACACAGACATAAGACGGACAGGTCTGAAATTCCCAGTGTTATCCATATTCCGTTTCCTGAACAAAGGAATAACATTTGCCGCTCTCCAACCATCTGGTGCAACTCCAGTGGTCAGTGAGGGCACAAAGGTAATCGCCAAGTGCACAGAAATCTCTTCCCTCACTTCGTGTAGTAACTTTGGACACATCCCGTCTGGTCCAATAGACTTATCTATCCTTATGTTTTACACAATACTCAGCACATCCTCATTCTTAACATCAATCTGTTCACATATATCAGCCTGTTTCACGCTGTCCTCACAAATAACAAAGGTCCCTCTCAGGAGTGAATACTGAAGCACAGTATGCATTAAGGAAATCCCCTACCTCCTCCGACTTCAGGCACAAGTTCCCTCCACTATCCTGATCGGCGCTACCCTCACTCTGGCCATGCTCTTGTTCCTCACATAAGTGGAGAATGCCTTATTGTTTTTCTTAATACTTCCCAATAATGCTTTTTCATGCCCCCTTCTAGCTGTCCTAAGCCCATTCCTCAGTTCCTTCCTGGTATCTTCAGAGAACCCCTAAAGTGGCGGAGCGCAAAGCCGGTCGGGAAGGTAAGTGATTGCTATATAAAGAACTTACCTCGACGCCAACGGTCTTTTAGGAGAAAGTGAGGTCTGCAGATGCTGGAGATCAGAGCTGAAAATGTGTTGCTGGAACAGCGCAGCAGGTCAGACAGCATCCAGGGAACAGGAGAATTGACGTTTCGGAAATAAGCCCTTCTTCAGTCTCCCTCCCTCCCTCCTCCTCTAACCTAAATTAAGAGTCCACAGACTTGCCACAAAAAGAGTGTCGAAGGAAGTTTGGATTGAAGAGTGAGGCTTCAGCTCAGGAAACTTTGACAAGGAGGTTGAGTGAAGTGATTACGCCACAGTTGAAGAGGGTGAAGACATGACTGCCCAGCTGGTTCAGTGCGCTACGTGCTTGATGTGGGAGGTCAACGACTCTGGTGTGTCTGGCTCGTATGTGTGTGGAACGTGTGTGCACATTCAGCTATTGACCGAGCATATTGCAGAGCTGATGAAAGAACTCGAGGACCTTTGGCTCATCCGAGAGACCGAGATCTTTCTGGACAAGACCTTCAGCGAGGTTATTACACCAATCATGCCAGAAAAGAGCAGAAGAGAGCAGACGATGAGGAAGGCGGAGAGGAGACCGGTGCAACAGACCCCGGGAGAAGTACCAAGTTGAAGCTTTTGGAAACAGTAGAGACTGATGACACTGCCAATTCGCAAGGCGACCAGGTCTCTCAATCAAAAGTTGGCGCAGAGGCAGAGCGGAAGAGTCGGACATTGCACAGAACCATGGTAATAGGGACTCCATCCTGAGAGGAACTGACCGGGTTTTTTGCGGCAGCAGGCGAGATTTAAGGATGGTGTGTTGCCTTCCTGGTGCCAGGTTGAAAGACATCGCGGACAGAGTGCAGGAAATACTCAAGGACGAGGGTGAAGAGCCAGAGGTGGTGGTACATGTCGGCACAAATGATGTCGGGAAGAAGAGGAGGAACATACTACAGCGGGACTTCGGAGAACTAGGAAGAAGGCTTAAAAGCAGGACGTCGAAGGTGGTTATATCCGGTTTGATTCCAGTTCCTCGTGCTGGTGTGACCAGAAACAGGGAGATAATGGACTTGAACGTGTGGTTGTGGAACTGGTGCAGGAAGCAAGGATTTAAGTTCTTGGATCACTGGGTATATTTTGTGGTAAGCATAAATTCTACAAGAGAGACGGATTGCACCTAAATAGGTTAGGGACCAGCATTCTGGCAGGTAGGTTTACTACTGCAACACCGCTATATTTAAACTAAGTAGCAGGGGAGAGGGGAGAAACTGGATGTTTATGAAGGAAATTGAAGGGAAAGTTAGAACAAGAGAAGTCAAGAAAGACAACAGTATCAATGAGGCAGAAAATTCGGAAAGGGATCTTGCTGTAAGGTTGAGTGAAATAGGAGTTGATGGGAAGGGTGAGAGCAGTAACAAATTAAAAATACTATACATGAATGCATGAAGCATTAGAAATAAGATGGATGAGCTTGAGGCTCTCTTGGAAATTGGCAGATACAATATTGTGGGGATAACTGAGACGTGGCTTCAAGTGGACAGGGCCTGGAAAATGAATATTCAAGGCTACACGTGCTATCGTAAGGACAGACTGACGGGCAGAGGGTGTGGGGTGGCCTTGTTGGTAAGGGAGGATATTCAGTCTCTTGCGCGGGAGGATCTAGAGTCAGGGGATGTAGAGTCAGTGTGGAAAGAGCTGCGAAATACTAAGGGTAAAAAGACCCTCTTGGGGGTCATGTATAGGCCCCCAAACAGTAGTCTGGATGCCGGATGTAAGTTGAATCAGGAGCTGAAATTGGCCTGTCGTAGAGATGTTACGACAGTTGTTATGGGAGATTTTAACATGCAGGTAGACTGGGAGAATCAGGATGGTATTGGACCTCAAGAAAGAGACTTTGTGGAGTGCCTCAGAGATGGATTCTTAGAACAGCTGGTGCTGGAGCCAACCAGGGAGATGGCAATTCTGGATCTGGTATTGTGTAACGAACCAGAATTGGTCAGAGACCTCGAAGTGAAGGAGCCATTGGGAAGTAGTGACCATAATACATTAAGCTTCAATCTGCAATTTGAGAGGGAGAGGGTACAGTAGGAAGTGACAGTACCTCTGTTGAATAAAGGGAAATATGGAGCTATGAGGGAGGAGCTGGCCAAAGTTCAGTGGTGCAATAACATAGCAGGGATGACTGTGGAGGAACAATGGCGGATATTTCTGTGTAGAATGCAGAAGTTGCAGGATCAGTTCATTCCTAAAAGGAAGAAAGATCCCATGAGGAGGCATTGGGCGGCCGTGGCTGAGGAGGGAAGTAAAGAAACATGTAAAGTTAAAAGAGAAAAAGTATAACATAGCTAAGATAAGTGGGAAAACTGAGGACTGGGAAGCTTTTAAAGAGCAACAGAGGATTACTAAGAAGGAAATACGCAGAGGAAAAATGAGGTACGAAGGTAAACTGGCCAAGAATATAAAGGAGGATAGTAAAAGCTTTTTTAGGTACGTGCAAGGCAAAAAAATGTTTAAGACTAAAATTGGGCCCTTGAAGACAGAAGCAGGGGAATATATTATGGGGAACAAAGAAATGGCAGAGGAATTAAATGGGTACTTCAGATCTGTGTTCACTGGGGAAGACACAAGCAATATCCCTGAGGCAACAGTGGCTGTAGGACCTGAACTTAAGGGAATTTATATTTGCCAGGATTTGGTGTTGGAGAGACTGTTAGGTCTGAAGGTTGATAAGTCTCCGGGGCCTGATGGTCTGCATCCCAGGGTACTGAAGCAGGTGGCTCGGGAAACCGTGGATGCGTTGGTGATTATTTTCCAGAGTTCGACAGATTAGGGGTCGGTTCCTGAGGATTGGAGGGTGGCTAATGTTATATCACTTTTTAAGAAAGGTGGGAGAGAGAAAGCAGGAAATTATAGACCAGCTAGTCTGACCTCAGTGGTGGGAAAGATTCTGGAGTCTATTATAAAGGATGAAATTACAGCACATCTGGATAGTAGTAACAGGATAGGACAGAGTCACCATGGATTTATGAAGAGGAAATCATGCTTGACTAATCTTCTTGAATGTTTTGAGGATGTAACTCTGAAGATGGACGAGGGAGATCCAGTAGATGTAGTGTACCTGGACTTTCAGAAAGCTTTTGATAAAGTCCCACACAGGAGGTTAGTGAGTAAAATTAGGGCCCAAGGTATTGGGGGCAAAGTACCAGATTGGATTGAAAATTGGTTGGCTGATAGGAAACAAAGGGTAGTGATAAACAGCTCCATTTCAGAATGGCAGGCAGTGACCAGTGGGGTACCGCAGGGATCCGTGCTGGGACCGCAACTTTTTACAATATATGTTAATGATATAGAAGATGGTATCAGCAAGAAACATTAGCAAATTTGCTGATGATACAAAGCTGGGTGGCAGGGTAAAATGTGATGAGGATGTTAGGAGATTACAGGGTGACCTGGTCAAGTTAGGTGAGTGGGCAGATGCATAGCAGATGCAGTTTAATGTGGATAAATGTATGGTTATCCACTTTGGTCGCAAGAACAGCAAGGCAGATTACTACCTCAATGGAATCAATTTAGGTAAAAGGTCAGTACAGAGAGATCTGGGTGTTCTTGTACACCAGTCAATGAAGGCAAGCATGGAGATACAGCAGGTAGTGAAGAAGGCTTATAGCATGCTGGCCTTGATAACAAGAGGAATTGAGTATAGAAGCAAAGAGGTTCTTCTGCAGCTGTACAGGGTCCTGGTGAGACCACACCTGGAGTACTGTGTGCAGTTCTGGTCTCCAAATTTGAGGAAGGACATTCTGGCTATTGAGGGAGTGCAGCGTAGGTTCATGTGGTCAATTCCTGGAACGGCGGGATTACCTTACACTGAAAGACTGAGGCAACTGGGCTTGTATACCCTTGAGTTTAGAAGACCGAGAGGGGATCTGATTGAGACGTATAAGATTATGAAAGGATTGGACACTCTGGCAGCAGGAAACATGTTTCCGCTGATGGGTGAGTGCCGAACCAGAGGACACAGCTTAAAAAATACGGGGTAGACCATTTAGGACAGAGATGAGGAGAAACTTCTTCACCCAGAGAGTGGTGGCTGTGTGGAATGCTCTGTCCCAGAGGACAGTGGAGGCCCAGTCTCTGGATTCATTTAAGAAAAAGTTGGATAGAGCTCTAAAAGATAGTGGAATCAAGGCTTAAGGAGATAAGGCAGGAATAGGATACTGATTAGGAATGATCAGCCATGATCATATTGAATGGCGGTGCAGACTCGTAGGGCAGAATGGCATACTCCTGCACCTATTGTCTATTGTCTATTGTCTATAGTGTGGAAACAGGCCATTTGGCCAATACCTGCATATCAACGCTCCAAACTGTACCCCAACCAGAACCATTCTCCCAACCTAATTCTCTCCATTTGCCCGGACTAATGCACCAAACCTACACATCCGTGAATACTCTGGGTAATTTAGTTTGGCTGCGTCACCTGACATGCACCTCCTTGAGCTGTGGGCGAAACTGGAATACCTAGGGGAAACCCACGCAGACACGGGGAGAATGTACATACTCCACACAGACAGTCGCCTGAGGCTGGAGTCAAAATGGAATCTGTGGTGCTATGAGGCAGCAGTGCTAACCACTGTGCCGTCGTGCTGCTCCATGTTACCCTCTAGAAACCTGTCTGACGCTTGCTTCCTCAACCTTAAATAAGCTTCCTACTTCCTCTTGACTCGATGTTCTACATCCCTTCAAACCGTGTTAAATGCTTTGCTGAAGTCCATGTGGCCAAAGTTGACTATCTATCTCTTGCCCCCCCCCCCTCAAAGAGTCAATCCAGTTTGTGAAACACCGTTTTCCACTCACAAAGCCATGCTGACTATCTCTAATCAGCCCTTGTCTTTCCAAATATATGTCGCTCCTTTCTCAGAATCTCCTCCAACAAGTTCCCCATCACTGGGCTCACTGGGCTGTAATTTCCTGGCTTTTCCCTGCAACCCTTAAGTGATGGAACAGCTTTATCCTCCCTCCAGTCTTCCGGCACCACACTGCATCTGTTGATAATATAAATATCTCTGTTCGAGACACTGCAATCTCTTCCCTAGCTTCCCACAATATTCTAGCATAGACCTAATGAGCTACTGAGGATGAATCTAGCTTTATTTGTATTAAGATTCCAGCACTTCCTCTTCTCTGTTGAGGATTCTTTCCAAGACATCACTATATTTTTCCCCAAGTTCCTGAGCTGCCATGTTTTTCTCCACAGTAAATACTGACAAGATTGTTTTGTCCAAAATGTCACTCTTCTCCTCTGGTTCCACACATAGGTGACCTTATTGATATTTAAGAGGCCCTATTCTCTACCAAGTTACTCTTTAGCCCTTATTGAAACTTGCGTAAAGGCTTCTGAAAAGTCAAATACACCATAGCCCCCGTAGCACTACACGCCTCCTACACACTTACAATGCTGCCATTTATACTCACACCAACAAATTAAATTCAACGGGCTCAAAAACACATTCTCCTTTATAAAATGTGTTTCTAAGGGTCCATTTATTTTTTATTGACCTATCCTTTCTCACTCATTTCAGCACGCTCTTGACTTACAGTCAGGCTAACCCTGTTTGGTTTCAGACTGGAAGCAGGTTGTGGGAGTTCTTGTTTATCAATCTGAAAAAGGTAGCTTACAGGGTCAGCAGGCAATAGAGATGGTAAATCAAATGCTGCCTTTTATTACAGAGGGAACCTTTTATTACAGAGGGAATGGAGTTAAAAACTAGGGAGATCTTGCTTAAATGATGCAAGGTACCAGTCAGACCACACCGAGAATATTATGAACAGTGTGAGTGCCCGAAGGAAAGATATTGTCGCATTGGAGGCAGTCCAGAGAAGGGTTACTCGGCTGATCCTAGGAATGGAGGGATTTTCTAATGAGAAGAGGTGGAGTAGGTTGAGGTTGAACCCATTGACGTTAAGAAAATGCGAAAGAAATGGATTGAAACATGCAAGATTCTGAGGGGCTCTGATCGGTCAGATGCTGGGAAGTTAGAAAATAGTACAGTAGAGCACAGAAACAGTTCCTTCGGCCCAACATGTCTGTGCTGTCCATGATGCTATTCTAAATCATCCTATCTGTCTGCACATGGTCCATATCCCTCTATTCTCTGCCTGTTCATGTTTCTGTCTAAATGCCACTTCAAACTTTGCTCACATTTTTGCTTCCATGACCTCCCTCGATAACTTCCACTCTCTATGTAAAAAATAAACTTGCCTCACACATCGCATATAGACTTTCTCTTCTCACCTGAAACCTATGCGCTCTAGTATTTAAAACTGAGACATTGGAAAAGAGGTTCTGACTATCCATATTATCTGTTCCTCTCCCAATGTTTGTTTCTGTACCTGGTCACCTGTCACCCTCTGATAATCTCGCAAAACAATCCAACTTTGTTTAAATTTCCTCTTACACCAAACAACACTTAAAAAACCTAACACAGACAACATGCTGATAAACCACTTTTGCACCCTCTCCAAAGCTTCCCCATCCTTCCTATTGTGTGGAGATGAGAACTGCAGACAGTACTCCAAATGTGGCCAAACAACGTTTATACAAATACAATATCAGACGCAAACCACTATATCCAATGTTGTGACCGATGAAGGCCAGTATTCCATTTGCTTTCTATCCCATCTGAAACACTTCTGTTGCCATTTTCAGGGAGTTCCTGACTTGCACCAAGATCCTTCTGTTTATTAATGTCCCTCAGTAGCCTAACTTTCTTCTTGACTTTGACATTACCTCACATTTGTCCAGATTAAACTCATTTTGCCATTTCTCTCCACATCTTTCCTACTGATCTGTAACCTCCTGCAACCTTGGATCTCCTTGCTCATTTACCCCAACTCCACCAATTTTCATGTCACCTGCAATAATCATATTTGTCACTTCCTTTCATTTCAATCGTGTGAGAATCTGTAACCAGAGGGCATAAAACCCCAGCAAAGGCTCACCCATTGAAGATGGAGCTGAGGAGGAATGTCTTCATTCAGAGGGAGTGACTCTGTGGGAATTCCTGACTGCAGGGGGCTGCCGAGGCTGGGTCATTAAGAATAGTTACAGCAGAGATGTGAGATTTTAATGAATCAGGGAAACAAGGGTTTTGTGGAGAAGGCAGGAAAGTAGAGTTAAAGATCAGAGGGCAGAGTATCCTCAATGGGCCAAATGGCCTCATTCCACTCCTACATCTCATGGTCCGAACTCAAACTCAATATGTCTTGCATAACATTCTGCGTCTCTGCTCACAAAACTCCTTGAGAATGGGATTTTTAGATATTTATTATTACACAGCATTTGATCTACAGTACACAATTGTGTTGGTGGCTCCTTGATGTGATGTTACAGAAAACCATCTCGTATCTAATCCAGGATTCCATCCATTACAGCGCTGATACTCATTAGTTATCCAGTCGGGATGGAGACCACTGTCACATACAGTTAATGTCCTGCCCTTGTTACAATTACATTCAGTATCCTGACTGTAACCATATTGACATTACCATCACTGTCTGGTGCCTATAAAAGAATTCCTGCTAATGGTTGCAGCTCCTTGTCTATTCTCAGCTCCACCCAAACAGACTACAAATTTTGATCTTCAGTTCCATGTGGCTATCTCATTTATGCACTAACCTTATCCTTTCTTCACAACTTGTTGATTTTTTGCCTAATTTTCTCTTGGGACTAGATTGGGTTGGGATATCTGGTCGGCATGGATGGGTTGGACTGAAGGATCTGTTTCCATGCTGTACATCTCATTGATTCTATGACTCTATCCCAACAACCCTTCAATATTCCCTTCCCAGCGACTGTAATTCTGCATCTACATCTCCGGAATGACAGTTCCATCATATCTGTTCACTGTCATTCCATCTGCCTTATGGCAAACGCAGGGAGTCAATCCTCAGTAGTGGGAGGTTGAACGGATGGGTAGAGGTTATAGAGATAGGAAGGCTTACAGGGGCTCGAGGATGTTTGAATTAAACAGAGTTACATCTGGTCAAGAATGTCATTGGGACAAAGGGGTTTGAGGATTGGAGGAATGTATAGAGATAGATGGAGCTGGATTTGATTCTTTAGATAAGGATAGGGATGGATGTAGGGAGAGGGTGGCAGATTGAGCGGCACAGACAGGAGTGTGTTTCAGTAGGATAGTATTGTATATACTAACAGAGATATGGAAGGTTGTAGTGACAGAAGACGTTTACAGATATAAGGCAGTTTCTAGGTTTTGGAGACGACAGAGATAGGAAGGCAATGGAGAATGCCAGGTTACTGGGTTGGAGACAGTTATACAAATGGGGAGGGTTGCACAAACTGAAAGAGGTTTTGCATTTTTAGACATCCAGCACCTCCTGTTCTCCTATGTGAACCCTGTTCAAGACATCACTACGTATTTTCCAAGGTCTCGAGCTTCCATCTCTTTCACCAAAGTAAATCCTAACGCAAAATACTTGTTCAGTTTCTCCCCCATCAGCAGTGATTCCACACAGACAGCCTCATTGACCTTTCAGGTGCCCTATTCTCTCTCTCACTATTTTTTAGCCCTTGTTAAAACTTTTCAAACTGCTTCTGAAATTTCAAATATCCCCCTAGCGCTACTAGCCTCCCCCAGATTTAACTATTCTGCCATTTATGGTCACACAAAAATATAGAATGCAACAAATTTTAAAATATTCCTCTTTCATAAAATCATGCATCTCCCATTGTTTCTGAGCGTCCAGTTATCATTTTGTGTCATATCCTTTATAATACATTCCAGCACGGTCCCGACTTACTGTCAAGTTAACACCGTTTCGTTTCAGACTGACTGCATGAAGGGTTTTGGGAATCCTTGTGGATCATTCCGAAAAAGGTAGTTTACAGGATCACCAGGTAATAGAGAAGGTAAATCAAATGCTGGCATTTATTACAGAGGGAATGGAGTCTAAAATTAGGGAGGTCTTGCGAAAACGATGCAAGGTACAAGACAGAATACACCTAGATTACAATGAACAGTATGAGTGCCCTAAGGAAAGATGTTCTTGTATTGGAGGCAGGCCAGAGAAGGTTCACTCAGCTGATCCTGGAGATGGCGGGATTTTCCAATGAGAAGAGGTGGAGTAGATTGACCTTGAACCTAATGAGGTTTTGAAGAATGGGAGAAATTGAATGAAACATCCAGTATTCTGAGGGGCTTTGACAGAGTAGATGCCGTTAAGTTAGAAAGTAGAACAGTACAGCACAGTAATAGGCCCTTCGGCCCACCATGGCTGTGCTGACCATGATGCTGTTCTAAACTAATCCCATCTGCCTGCACATGGGCGATATCCCTCTATTCTCTGCCTGTTCAGGTGTCTGTCTAAATGCCACCTCAAAACTTTACTCTCGTTGCCACCTCTCCCAACTCCTGAGCAGCTTCCACCCTCTTGGTAAAGAAAACTGGCCTTATTCACCTCACATAAAACTTCTCACTCTCACCCAACTTTGGAAGAATTATTCCAACTATCCACACTACTCACGCTTCTCCTAATGCTATATACCTGTACCCGGTCACCCCTCAGTCTCCGATAATCTCGTAAGGCAATCCAACTGTGTCTAATTACCTTACAGTAAACACATTCTCATCCAGACAACATTCTGGTAAACCGCTGTTGCATGCTCCCCAAAGCCTCCACATTCTTCCTGTAGTTTGTTGATGAGACCTACACACAACATACCAAAAATGGTCGAATGAAGTTTCATTCAGTCACAACATGACCTGCAAACGTCTGTACTCAATATTGTGACCAATGAAGGTAAGCATACCATACTCTTCCTTTGCCACCACATCCTGTTGTGTTGTTATTTTCAGGGAGCTACGGATTTGCATCCAATGTTGCCTGTTTTATCAATGTTTCCAACCAGTCAACTAGTGTAATTCTCTATTCCATTTGAGTTCATAAATGCATCACTTCACACCTGTCCCGATGAAATTCGATTTGTCATTTCTCTGCCCAGCATTCCAGCTGATCTGCACACTGCTACAACCTTTAACACTCTTCCTCACAATGCACAATTCCCCTAACTACCCCTAATCATTACATGCCTTTCCAAATGTCGTCTGCAAAATTACCACTCAAACTGCTGACTTTTTCATCTGATTCACAGAGATAAATTACACACAGACATCGCAGCACTGATCCTTGTGAAACACCATTGGCCACAGACGTCCAATCAGAAAGTCACCACTCCACATGCCTCTGCCTACTATCACCAAGAAAATATTGCATCCAACTTACCAAAGACCATGGATTCTATGGATTGTGATTTCCCTTGCAATTTGAAAGTTGTCCATTCAACATGACTCTATATTTTGATTCCCAGATTAAATTGGCTGTCTCAGAATGCACTGACTGCATCCTTTCTACACAACTAAACGGGACCTTGTTTGGTTTTTTGCTGATCCTGCCTAAATTCCTACAACCCCTCAATAATCACATTGCTGTCATGATCATTCTGCAGCCACACCTCCACAATAACAGTTCGATCATATCTGTTCTTTTCAGTTAATGCTGTCATTCCATCTGCCTTGTTCCAAATGCATGGCTCATGTCACCGAGAAAAGGGCCTTTGAGGGATGGATAGAGGTCACAGAGTGAGAGAGATGTTTGGGAGTCCGACGGTTTTGCAGGGTTAAGCATAGCTGCAGTTGCTAGTGAATGTTCACAGGAGAAAACATATTATTGTTTGAAGAAAGTTAGAGAGATAAAGTGTCTTTGAATAGATTCCAGAGATAGGGATGTATATAGGGTTATGGATCGTTACATGGACTATGCTGATCAGGGTGCATGATTCCAGGATGTGGTACATTTAACAACAGTTGTGGGATCTGGAGAATATCACAGAGATAGGGAAGAATGTATGGATTGGATAATATTACAGGGAAAGGGAGGGTGGTATGGACTGGAGAATGTTGCAAGCACATGGAAGATGATATAGACTGGAGAATGTTGCAGGGATAGGGAGGAAGTTGTGCACTGAATACACTTGAAAGGAGAGATGATTTTATGCTCTGGAATGTACTTCAGAGAGAGTGAGTGGCGTGCATGCTGCAAGTTACGACAGGGATAGGGAAGCTTGTAGAGACTGGACGAGAGAGTCATAGAGAGACTTGCAAGACATCAGATTCACTTATGAGCATAGGATATGCTACAGTGAGCAGAGCCTTTGCAGATATAAACAAGGATACATTGGCCACAAAGCAGTCACACCAATACATAGGTTTATAGGAACTGAAGGTATTGAAGAGATTACACAGACTGGGAGTGTTGTATGCAGTGGATGGTTTTAGAGACTCAACAGCGTTACGAAATAATGAGGGTTGCAATGTTGAGACCAGGTTTAAGCACGTTGGAGGATATAGACCTGAAGGAGCTTTCACAGATAGCGATGGCTTTCGGGTCTGTTGGGGGCTGCAAAGTAAAGGGGATTGTAGAGACTGGAGGTATTTACACAGATAGGGAGAGTATTAGTGATCGGCAGAATTCACAAAAACGGGTCTGCAGGACAGGACAGAAATTAGAAGGGTTGTATCAACTTGATGGTGTGCACAGGCAGGAAAGCTTGTGGGGGTTGGAACAGCTCAACATTATAGGGAGAGGCATGGAGTCTGGAGATGTTTCAGAAAGATTACTATGTTTGATTCTATAGAACTCCACATAAGTCTGTCCTGGTTCCTTCTTTATGTTCCTGAACCGCTGTCGATACGCTTCTGGTACTAATCCTTAAGCGCTGAAAATAGCCTGTTTGACATGTGCATAATCTCTTGACCACTCATGAGACAGCGCTGCAGATACCTCACTGGCTCTGCCTAACAGCTTAGACTGAACTAGCTTTGCCCACAAGACCTCAGGCCACTCCATCTGTCTATCCAATTTTTCAAATGAAGTACAGAGGTCCTTGAAAGTAGAGTCACAGGTAGATAAGCTAGCAAAGAAGGCACTTGGTATGCATTCCTTTATTGGTCAGAGTATTGAGCACAGGGGTTGGGAGGTATGTTCTGGCTGTACAGGACATTTTTAGGCCACTTTTGGAATACTGTGTGCAATTCTGATCTCCTTCCTATCAGAAGGATGTCATGGAACTTGAAAGGGTTCAGAAATGATTTACAAGGATGTTGCCAGGATTGGAAGATTTGAGCTACAGGGAGAGGCTGAATGGGCTGGGGTTGTTTTCCCTGGAGCGTCAGAGGTTGAGGGGTGACCTTATTGAGGTTTATAAACTCATGACGGGTGACCTTATAGAGGTTTATAAAGTTATGAGGGGCATGGATAGGATAAATAGGCAAAGTCTTTTTCCTGGGGTCGGGTGTCCAGAACTAGATGGCATAGGTTAAGGTGAGAGGGGAAAGATATAAAAGAGACCTAAGGAGCAACCTTTTCACACAGAGGGTGGTACGTGTTTGGAACGAGCTACCAGAGGAAGTGGAGGAGGCTAGTACAATTGCAACATTTAAAAGCCATCTGGATGGGTACATGAATAGGAAGGATTTAGAGGGAGATGGGCCAGGTGCTGGTTGGTGCGACTGGATTGGCATGGAGCGAAGGGTTTGTTTCCATGCTGTACATGTCTATGATTCTCTGTCTCTAATCGCCGAAATTTCAAATCACTGCAGGCAGTTAGAGACTGACATAGAATTGTTCGGTCTTTGGAGGTTCCACAGTTCGGGAGGATTGCAGGGACTTGATGTTGAATATGGATGTAAAGTTATAGGGACTGAAGCTGGGAACACAGATACAGAGACGCGCAGGGAATTACAGAGATATAGTGGCCAGTGGTCTCTGGTGGAAGTTCCATGTTGAGGGATGGGTTTTGGAACTGTTGGACTTTGGAAAGATAGGTAGATTTGGAGGGGCTGGAGGGGTTTACAGATGCATGGAGAAATGTAGTGACTGGAGCATACAGAGATGGTGAGGGCTGTAGGTGATGCAATAATTTGGATGGACTACAGAAGCTGGAGGGGTTCTCACAGAAAAGGAGGATTGTAGGAATGTCAGGATTTTACAGAGATAGGGGTTTGGAGCATTCTCAGTAATTATTGGTTTGGAGCACTGTCCAGACTGAGGAGGCTTCAGAATGATGATGGGGTCGAGCAAAAGGAAGTGCTCGCAAAAATTATAGAAAATAAACATGTCACTTCGGTGCTGTGCCACTGAGGGTCATCAGGATGACAGTCTTCCTCATTAAAATGTACAGATCCTCAGGGGAATGGACAGGGTGGATGCTGAAAGGATGCTTCCTTCTCCTTATGGGAGAGAGACAAACAAGTAGACTCTGTTTGACAAAGGTGGAGAAGGGGGTGTTGTCTTTTTCTTCCAATGGCCCAAACCCACTTCAGGTTTGTTCCCACACAGCTCAAAGGGATGCAGTGCGATAACAAAGAGCAAGGTCGTTTGGGACTGTAGGAGATACGAGACGAAGGCCAGTTTGGACGGGCTGGAGGGAGTGAGAGAGAAAGGAATGTTCAATAGCTGAAAGGGTTTACAGGGAGTGGACACTGGCAGAACTGAAGAACATGTCACGCTCTCCCATGAGAGGGAGATAACGATATGGCACAAGGTCAAACGCAGCAGGAGGATCCCAAGCTCCGTAACTGTCGTTTACTCAGGGAGCTGCTCTCACCCAGTCTGGTGCCAAGCTCCACATGCAAACAGCATGAGGTTTCCCAATTTCTGGTGCTCAGTGCCCAGTGCACTCACCCCTTAACGGGTCGGTGAAGTATTTACACAGTTGTACATTCTCCAGCAACACTGTGTCCGAGCCGACATAAACTGGTAAATTCACACTCTACCAAGCAAAGACTATCTGCACTCAGATTCCCTGGTGATACAACCCACTGAGTGATAGTCTGCAGAGAACAACAGAATCCACGAATCCCCATTGCATGGGTCAGGGTTAATGAGAAAAGTTTCATTCTTTCAAAAATGACAACTCCTCAATTCCTGCATCTCACAAAACTGCCCATTTAAAAATATTAAAATAAAGAACATTCTAAATGAATGATTCGGAGATGCCGGTGTTGGACTGGGGTGTACAAAGTTAAAAATCACACAACACTAGGTTATAGTCCAACACGTTTAATTGTAAGCACACTAGCTTTTGGAGTGAATCACCTGATGAAGGAGCGTCGTTCCGAAAGCTAGTGTCACATTAAAACTGTTGGACTATAACCTGGTGTTGTGTGATTTTCAACATTCTAAATGAAGGCATTATTGAGATGAGCTTGGGTCAGTCCTGTAGATCTGGATGTTACAAGATGCACAGAGAGTGCTTTCTACCAGAGCTTCACCATGTCAGTGTCAGGCACACAGACAGAACGGGCAAATAGATTCACACCTGAATTCACGTCACCCAGCTGCCAATCTGAAGCTGTGCTCAGCATTCCGGTAAAGATCTCTAGAAACAGGACATCAGAGCCAGAAAACTGGAGGTTGGCTATCGTGTTGCTACTATTTAAGGAAGGCAGTAAAGAAAAGCCAGGGAACTATGGAATGGTGAGCCTGACATCGGTGGGCACGTTGTTGGAAGGAATCGTGAGGAACAGGATGTACATGTATTTGGAAAGGTAAGGACTGATTAGGGATAGTCAACGTTGCTTTGTGAGTGGGAAATCATGTCTCACAAACTTGATTGCTATTTCTTCAAAAATCTCAAAGAAGATTGATGAGGGCAGAGCGGTGGATGTGATCTATATGGACTTCAGTAAGGTGTTCAACAAGGTTCCCCTTTGGAGACTGGTTAGCAAGGTTAGATCTCACGGAATGGAGGGAGAACTAGCCAATTGGTACAGAACTGGCTCAAAGGTAGAAGACAGAGTGTGGTGGGGGAGGGTTGGGTTTTCAAACTTGACCAGTGGAGTGCCACAAGGATCGGTGCTGGGTCCAATATTTTACATGGTTTACATAAATGATTTGGATGTGATCATAAGAGCTATAGTTAGTAAACTTGCAGATGACAATAAAATTGGAGGTGTCGGGGTCAGCGAAAGAGGTTACTTACGATTACAATTGGATCTTGATCAGATGGGCCAATGGGCTGAGAAGTGGCAGATGGAGATTAATTCAGATAAATGCGAGGTGCTGCATTTTGCGAAAGCAGATCTTTGCTGTACTTATACACTTAATAGTAAGGTTTGACGGAATGTCGCTGAACATAGAGATATTGGAGTGCAGGTTCATAGCTCTTCAAAGCAGAGCCGCAGGTATGTAGGACAGTGAAGGTGGCATTTGGTATGCTTTCTTTCATTAGTCAAAGTATTGAGTACAGGAGTTGGGAGGTCATGTTGTGGCTGTACAGGACATTAGTTAGGTCACTTTTGGAATACTGTGTGCAATTCTGGTCACCTACCTATCGGAAGGATGTTGTGAAACTTGAAAGGATTCAGAAAAGATTTACAAGAATGATGCCAGGATTGGAGGGTTTGAGCTAGAGAGAGAGGTTGAATAGGCTGGGGCTGTGTTCCCTGGTGCATTGAAGGCTGAGGAGTGACCTTATAGATTATGAGGGGCATGGAAAGGATAAAGAGACAAAGTCTTCACCGCAGGAATGGGAGTCCAGAACTGGAGGACACAAGTGTATGGTTAGAGTAGAGAGATACAAAAGAGACTTAAGGGGCAATGTTTTTCACGCAGAGGGTGGTACGTGTA